>NC_081840.1:193726324-194332213 GCF_963259705.1 Myotis daubentonii
GAGTTTCTAAGTACAAAGTCCTTTTCTACTGCTGGAGGTTATGGTGCTCAGTGAGTCAAACAAAATATTTGACTTTGGTCATTACATTCTAGTGAAAGGACATAATGAATAATATACAGCTAAATAAACGACGGGATGTGTTGTGGTGGAAATAGAATTCTTCCACAGAGTTGTAAGAAAAGCATTTCAGGGACTCATGCTTAGGAGGATGTGAGCAATAGTGGCAAGACTCTTTGGAGCAAAAACGAAGTATTGCCCCAGGGGCACAATGCCTCATCCAGGACCAGGTGGCTCAGCTCCCTCTCTCTGCAGAATTCCAGCCTCTGGGGCCCGCAGACCCTCACCCACACCCATAAAGCCCAGGAGGGCCAAGACTCAGAGATGCAGAACGGCTCTGTGTCTCCTATCCCCACCTCTATGTCTGCCACCAGGGCTCTCCAGCACCCAGGCGATCAGCCTGCACTTTGGCCTGTGCTTGGGCCTGCACTTCCGCTCTGTGCAACTGCTGTGGAGAGAACGCATGCAATTGAAGAGCCCCAGGACTTTGATATATCTCCTTGAGTTTGGGAAGGGTTAAGGTTTCTTTCAAACTAAACAATCTTCTTCCTCATACTTTTCAGGCTTGTACCGGGCCAACTTCCTATCCAATCCCTTTCTTGGATCTTCCGAGATTCCATGCCCCTCTCCTATCTGGTTTTCCCCCCAGATTTTCCAAGGCTGACACCTCCCTTTATGGTCACCATTTTGGCTCCTACAATGCATGGGTCAGCAGCGGACTTTCCCCTGTGGTTTCCAGGCTACACTCCCCACCCCCCACCCCTCAGTAATCGCCAGGCCTTTGTTCCCAGGGGAGATTACAGCGCCATCCTTCCTGCCTGTTTGGGGAGCCTGTGAAGCTGCTCCTTCCTAATTAACTGGGCTTAATGTGTGATTCCGTTTGCTCCCTTCTTTTGTTAATAACTAACTACTACAACAGAAGATAATAAATAATACACAGCTAAGTGAGCTATTGTACAATTGATCATTTAATTATCTCTTTGTCTCAGGTTTATTCACTTTAGATAATCTAAGAAAGGAGTTTAAATGAAATGGCTAGGCATTACTATGGCAGTTGCAAGAAAAAAGTAGATGTCTGTCACTGTTTCTTATGGTCTAGTCCTCCCTTAGTCCTTAACATGTTCACATTCCTCTTCCTGCCTTCTTTAGTCACTTGTATAAATCAGCTGCCCGACATCACCCTATGCTAGTAACCCAGATTCAAAATGATTTCTATCAAGAGCTGTAGGTATGGTCAGCTTGTCAGGAATGCCATTGCCTTGTGCTTTTCAACTTTCCAATTGCTGTTTGATTGGCACTCTTGAAGTTCTGTCAGCTTTTCTTTTCTTTGTTGGCTTTATACAGACTAGAAAAGAAGATGCAGTGCCTTTCCCTGAGCTTGGCAAAATCATGGCCTCCACAACAGAAAGTCCAATCTCATAAATCAGGCATTTCATAAATAGGAAAGTAAAGATGATTGAATAGACTACAGACTCACTTGCCAAGAGGATTTCTGGTCTAGAAAATTAATACCTTTAGTTCACAGATCTCCACATATACATTAAAATACCATAATGAAAAACACATACAATTTTAAAACATATTAACTGATATATTTCTTTCTTTCAAAGAAGTTGAATTAAGTAGGTGAAAAAAATAAATAATTATAAATTTCAAAATTCATGAACTAAAATGAACCATAAGTCAAATATATTTGACAGATTTTTTTATTTAACTTATATTGCAGAAAGCACTAATTGTTCCAAAGATTATCATTGCCCCTTTACAAGACTCACTATAAACTAGATTAGCTAAATGTCAGTGTTACTTTTTGATTTAACTCTGTCAAAACTAAAATAAGAGAATCCATCTACTTACTATTATTCTAAATAAAAGTGAGGAAGATATAAATAGAATTATAATAAACTATAAATGTTCAAACTGAAAACCTATTATGACATTGTAAATAAGTAATTGGTAACACTACAATGTTTTCATAGTGAAGTCTGTCTTCTTTTTTCCCAGAGAGGGTTTCCATATGGAAAATTCTACTAAATAACTGTGGAAATAGTTTTCTTCTTCTTCTTCTTCTTTTTTTTAATAGTGAGAGGAAGGGAAAGAGAGAAACATTGATGTGAGAGAGAAACACCCATAGGTTGCCTCTTGTATGTGCCCTGAACAAGGATCAAACCCACAGTCTAGGTATCTGCAACCTTTTTGGTGCATGGGATGATGCTCCAACCAACTCAGTGACCCGGGCCAGGCTGTGGAGATATTTTAATGAATTACAAGAGATGACTTAAGTTTAAAATATTTTTGCTTCAAATCTAGAAGTAGACATGTTAATCACTGAGACATAAATATTGTATCAAAATGAAAATTAGACCAGAGTTCAAGAGTGGGTACCAGCTATCAGTTAAAGAATGAAAAAATAAGCCTATTGGAAATAAAAGTATTTAACATGAATGCAAACATTTCACTTCCTATAATATAATTATAATTTTATTTTATTGATTATTAAAGAAATTATATATATATAAAATTATATATATATATATATATATATATATATATATATATATATATATATATATATATATATAAAAGTCTAAGCGACCAAATGACTGAATGACTGGTTGACTGGTTGCTATGATGCGCACTGACCACCAAGGGGCAGATTCTCAATGCAGGAGCTGCCCCCAGGTGGTCAGTGCGCTCCCACAGCAGGAGTTCCACTAAGCTGACCGAGGGGCGCCAGACACTGAGCACACAACTGGCCAGTGCAGTTGCGGTGGCACAAGCCTCTCTCCACCTCCCAGCAGCACTACCGAGTGGAAGTGGCAGGCGCAGCAGGCAGGTGTGGGCTCCTTCTCCCTGGCCGCCTGACACTTTGTGAACTACTACATCCCTCGGGGGTTGTCAGGCTGCCAGTTTCAGTCTGATCCTCACAGGCCAGGCGTGCAGGATCAGGCCACAGTCCGACATCCCCTGATGGCTCCCAGATTGTGAGAGAGCACAGGCCAGGCTGAGGGACCCCACTGGTGCACGAATCCATGCACTGAGCCTCTAGTATCATATAAAGCAGCACATATGTTACATTATAAATTTTTTCAAGATAGATATTTATGCTCAGCTAGTATAGTGTAATTCAAATTAATTTTAGGGATTCCATTTTCTCATTACGGAAGACATACAGATATCATCTCAAAGATAGTAAAATGGGTCAAAATTAAACAGAAAAAAAAGGGCAAACAGAAACTGATAAATGAAAATGTGTTTTGTGCTGGTCTCAACTTACTGGTAGTAATGGTATTGGTTAAAAATGCCTGAGGGTTACTCCCCTGGGCCCAGGTGAACTTCCCCTTTCCAAACCAATGTCACACTGGACTGACCCTTGTAGTTATTATGAATATAAGATACCCTGCAGCAAGAACCATTAGGAAACTTTGAGACATAAAGTTTACTATATACAGGCATTGGAGCATATTAGGAAAGTCAGGGGGTACCCTACTGTCATGTTTTTTCACGGGATTGCAAGAAAAGCTCTTCATGAACCCTCACACAGAAGACTGTGGTGTGGTAAGATTTATTCTGGAAGGCTGCCCCTGGGTTTTCAATGTTGGATTTAGATCCATCCCACCATGGAAATCAGGGCCAGAAATAGACCCAATGTCCAGAGATTCTGTGCCATATTAAAGATTAGTCCTATGGAGTCCACCCAGTCTGTTAAACCAGCATGGTTGCATGTGTCCTGAGAGAGAGAGAGAGAGAGAGAGAGAGAGAGAGAGAGAGAGCGAGCTTTATGTTCCTCTGGGATTATAGCATCTAGGGCTTGGGAAAGACCGGCAGCTTTCTTAAAATGGCCAATCAACACTATAAGGTGAGCGGGGGTCGGGGAGGAGGTCCGGGGGGTGGGGTGGGCAGTGGTGGCGGGGGGAGAGAACTAAACTATGAAAGCAAGGGCCTTGGGGTCTGCTTTTATTTGGTTGAGGGTAGGGACCTAGGGTTTTCTAGGCTCATTCTTTACATTTAAAACATAAGATTGGAAATTGACTTACAATAACAAACATTACTATTATCTCACTGGCCTGCATGCTGTTGAGGTGAAACTTTTCCAGAAGATACATTACATTCCAATCTGGTCTACAAACTTTATCTTTTCTGGTATAAATTGAAAAACCAGCTTCTATATGGCGCATGTTTTCATGGTAGAGAGAAACTTCCTCCAGAGTTGTCACTCAGATCACCTCTAGGAAGCCACCTGTCACTCAATTCACTTCCAAAGCCATGAAACGGCTGGGAATGAATTTCACTGGCTGCCCGAGCACCATAGCAAGGAGAAAAGGAGAAGCTCACAGGAACCCAGGTGAAAAGCCTGTGTCCTTCAATGTAGCTCCAGGGCCTTCTGTTGGCAAATCTTATCCTGCAGACTGACAAGACAATGAAGGGACATTTAGCTATCTACATAAAAATATCTGCTTATGTAATTAAATCTACTTATTTTTTGTGTACACTCACTTCATCTCTACTGCTACTTATATTTATTTACATATGCATATATTCTAAATAATCACAGAAAGTTCCATTGGACAGCAATGGTACAAGTAGACAAACATAAATAAATGTGTGTATACTCACCCTCAAATTTATTTTCCCTAGTATTGTTTGTTGAGAGGACTTAGGAGCTGTGAAAATCTAATAACTATGAGCACGTAGGATCTAGATCATTGATGGTGAACCTATGACATGCGTGTCAGAGGTGACACATGAACTCATTTTTTTGGTTGATTTTTCTTTGTTAAATGGCATTTAAATATATAAAATAAATATCAAAAATATAAGTCTTTGTTTTACTATGGTTGCTAATATAAAAAAAATTTCTATATGTGACATGACACGAGAATTAAGTTAGGGTTTTTCAAAATGCTGACACGCCAAGCTCAAAAGGTTCGCCATCACTGGTCTAGATACTAGTTTCCAAATATCAACTTCCACTTAATGTAACTAAAGATTTTTGATGATTTGAAGGTTCAGATAGAGAAAGTATGTTCCCCAGAATATCCTTTATGAAAGATATCAAGGCAGTACTTGAAGAGTTATGAGGGCATATAAAAAAGAAACAGAAGCCAATTCTGAGGGACTTCCACAGGCAAAAAAATAAGACTTTCATCATAAAAATAAACAATGATAGTAACAGATTATAACTCATTACAAATAACAGGATACCTGGCTGCTATAAATTAATTAATTACATTTTTGATGACAACCATGATATATTAAATGATTTCAAAATTACTTTTATAAAAAATGATTTTATTCTTGTATTTATTTTATTTTATATTTTTATTTTGTTCTTTATTGATTAAGGTATTATATATTTGTCCTTTCCCCCCATTGCCTCCCCCCCACCCTCCCACTCACACCCTCATCCCCCGTTGTCTGTGTCCATTGGTTAGGCTTATATGCATGCATACAAGTCCTTTGGTTGATCTCTCCCCCTTACCCCTCCCCTCTCCTACCTTCCTTCTGAGATTTGATGGTCTGATCAATGCTGCTCTGTCTCTGGATCTATTTTTGTTCATCAGTTTATGTTGTTCATTATATTCCACAAATGAGTGAGATCATGTGATATTTATCTTTCACTGACTGGCTTATTTCACTTAGCATAATGCTCTTCAGTTCTGTGCATGCTATTGCAAATGGTAAGAATTTCTTCTTTTTTACTGAAGCATAGTATTCCATTGTGTAAATGTACCACTGTTTTTTAATTCACTCATCTGCTGATGGGCACTTAGGCTGTTTCCAAATCTTAGCTATGGTAAATTATTCTGCTATGAACATAGGGGTGCATATATCCTTTATGATCAGTGTTTCTAGTTTCTTGGGATGTATTCCTAGAAGTGGGATCACCTAGAGGAAATGGACATATTCCTGAAAAAATACAACTTTCCAAAACTCAATCAGGAAGAATCCAAAAATCTCAATAAGCCAATAACTATGGAGGAAATTGAAGCAGTCATCAAAAAGCTTCCAGCAAACAAAAGCCCAGGGCCAGAGAGCTTCACAGGGGAGTTTTACCAAACATTAAAAGAAGAAATACAGCCTATCCTCTACAGACTATTCCAAAAAATTCAAGAGGAAGGAATACTTCCAAGCTCATTCTATGAAGCCAGCATCACCCTAACACCAAAACCAGGTAAAGACAACACAATGAAAGAGAATTGCAGGCCAATATACCTCATGAACATAGATGCCAAAATCCTCAACAAAATCTTAGCAAATCGGATCCAGCAGTACATCAGAAAGATCATACACCATGACCAAGTAGGATTTATCCCGGAAATGCAAGGAGGGTACAATATCTGCAAACCAATAAACGTGATACATCACATAAACAAATTGAGAGATAAAAATCACAGTCATATCAATTGATGCAGAAAAAGCATTTGACAAAATCCAATACCCTTTTTTTTTTTACAAAAACCCTCAGCAAAATGGGAATAGAGGGATCATACCTCAACATAATAAAAGCCTTATAAGACAAACCTACAGCCAACATCATACTCAATGGGCAAAAAGTAAAACCATTTCACCTAAGAACAGGAATGAGACAGGCATGTTGACTTTCACCACTCCTATTCAACATAGTACTGGAAATGCTAGCCATAGCAATTACACAAGAAGAAGAAATAAAAGGTATCCAAATTGGAAAAGAAGACGTAAAACTGTCCTTATTCGCAGATGACATGTTACTGTACATAGAAAACCCTAAAGACTTCATAAAAATATTATTAGAATTAATAAATGAATTTGGCAATGTAGTAGGATATAAAATTAATGCCAAGAAATCTATGGCATTTGTATACACAAATAGTGAATTTACAGAAAGATTAAAAAAGCAATCCCATTTATAATTGTACCAAAAAAATTAAGATACTTAGGAATAAACTTAACTAAGGAGGTAAAAGACCTGTACTCAAAATTACTTCTTAATGACAAAGTGTGAAAGAACAATTTTACAGTGGAGAGGACTAGCAGACATACCTTAATCAAACAATCGAAGTTAACATCCCTAGTAATGTGACTAATAAAAAAGGTGTGCCATATAATGGGATACAATGACTAAAAAGAGCCTCACTTCTAGTGATTTTTCTGCAAAATATGTCTAAACTGAAAGTAATTATGAGAAAAAAATTAGGCAAACCAAATAGAAAGACTTTTTAAAAATAGCTGGCATATAATCTTCAACAGTTTATGACTTCAAGATCATAAATGTTAAATTAAATATAGATAATTTTTTTATATTGAAGAAGAGAAAATAGAAATGATAAATAAAAGTAACACAATTTTATTCAAGGACAGTCTTCTTTCAAAGGTATCATTACAAAAGTTGGCAACATATGAGTTGTATCTGAGTATTAGATGGTAGTAATCCTATATAATAAAAGGGTAATATACAAATAGACCAAACTGCAGAACGACTGGTCACTATGATGTGAACTGACCACCAGGGGGCAGACGCTCAACACAGGAACTGCCCCCTGGTGGTCAGTGCACTTCCACAGGGGGAGCACTGCTCAGCCACAAGCCAGGGCTGATGGCTGGCGAGTGCAGCAACAGTGGCCCTCCGCCGTCAGTGGGACATCCCCTGAGGGCTCCTGGACTCCTAAAGGGTGCAGGCCAGGCTGAGGGGACCCCCCCCCCTCCAATGCACAAATGTCATGCACCAGGCCTCTAGTATATTAATAATTCTTGATATTTTACACTTGCATTCTAGTTATGTATGGAAATAACCTTATTTATAAGAAATACTTTAAAAATATTTGAGGAGAGTGGCACATCATGTTGATATTTAGATATATAAGCAATTTATTACTAATTTATCTGGCCTATATTTTTGAAATAAGTATATATTATGCTATCATAGTATTTTATTTTTCAGAAATACCCATGAACATCTGCTGTGAGATAATCTTACTAACTAAGATCATGAGATCATCAACAGATGTAGCCTTCTAAAGTCTGCAAAGACTTCCGAATGCATATCTTGCCAATTTATCTCAATCTTAGGAAGGATACAATTTTTACTGAATTAAGGCAAAATTTACATTAATAGTTTAAAGATGCATTTAATAAAGAAAACATTTTTATGTTAATTGAACCAACTGTTCTCTTGACTGATGTTGATTTTCATCGTCAAAAGAGCCATCTAACCCTATTAACAAGGACTTTTTTCTTATAATAAAATCCATTTGGGCAATTTGTTATAAATTAATGAATAATCATTATATGCTTAGAAAACACTTTTCTCTTATAAACAACTATGTAATAGACAGATTTGAATGAATAAACTTTCAGTTGTACTAATTCTGATTATGCAGTTTAAAATTTGAATCATTTTTGACCTCATATAGCTCCTTCTTGATTTAAAATTATAATAATTTATCTGGCAATTAATCAAAATATCAAATATAAATCCTCAATATATGACAATCTTAATATTTTTAGAATCACACTTTAACTGAAGTAACCTCTAAGCATGTTGATACAATAGATATTGTGCTGCACAGAGAGAGAAATCTGGATATACCTTAATTTTCATTTTTTAGTCTATCTAATATTATATTAAATACCTCTGTGTTAGGCCTAGGATATATGATAGTGAGCAATCCAGTGAAGATGACTACCCTATGCCCTCACAGAGTTTACATGCTAAAGGGACGAGACAGAATGTATGTTTTTGGATGTATGTATGTGTACACATATACTCATACATGTATGCATAGGTGTTACCTGTCCAAAGTCCTTGTGTTGACACTTTGAAAGGCCAAAAATCAAAACACCAGAGTTTGGAGTAAAGAAAGGCTTATTGATGGAGAAGGCTCCAACCAAGAAGACTGGAACCCTAATCCTCACTCCACCTTTGAGTGCTGGGCCACTCCAAGGGTTTTTAAGAGGCTAAGGGTAACAGATGTGGGGAGGTGACTGCGGGGCAAGTTTTAATTGGAGGACTTTGGAACAGCCATTTTTGGTAAAGGGGCATTGATACCAGATCTTTCTAGACAACATACCCTTGGCTTCTGAAGGGTTGCAGTGCTCAAGTTCTGGTTATGTCCTGGTCCTTTAGTTCCAAGGAGTGTGAAGTGGTGTGTGTGTGGCTGGGGGTGGGGGCGGGGGGGGCAGGGGGAGAAGCTTTAGTTCCAGGTGCAGCTGGAAGTCAAAATTCTCTCCTCTGTGCATGCTTCAGCTACATAACTTGTGGTTTGGGCCTATTGTTTCTGAAAAACAGCTCAGCACCTCTTCAAACTTGATAGGACCATTTTGAGCTGGTTCTGTGGTTACACAGGCACGCTCACACCTACACATATAACACATAAATGCTGTTTATGATATTATTTTCTGTGAAGGAAATAAAAGTAGCTTAAGTGATCAATGATGTTTTCTCTGAGAAAATGACTTTTGAGCTCCACTAGACCTTTGAGAAGATTCCACACAAGTGCTTGTGGTGTTAGAAAGAAAATACAAAGGCCCTTCAGCAAAAGAAGCTTAAGTGGTTTAAGAAACTGAAAGAATTGTGTGTAGTTGTCACAGAATGAATTGGGAGTGAAAGTGGAGCATAAAAAAAGTGGAGAATTAGACGCCAGGGCACATAAGGCATTTAAGTTTATGGCAAGAAGTTTGAATTTTCTTTTCTATATATGTTGGACAAATTTTTAAGTCTTCTAAACTAAATTTGTTTATCCTTTTAGAACACTCAGACTCAGTGAGAGAGAATCATAGTGAGTGGTGGGAAGTGAGGCTATGATGAGCTTATGTAAAAAATATATATACACTAGTCGTATTAGTTCCACATCTCTATTTTGAATTAAATCTGTAAGGGATGACAAAATTTTGTACTGTTTAGATTTGAGGGACAGTTATTTAGGCATATATCTTTAAAAATGTACAGTACATTTGGGTGAAAATCTTGCATATAATTTTTTCATTTTTCCAGATTGCTCAATAAGAATAATTAAGTTTCTGAGAAGAACTCAAACATATTTCTTCATATAAATGGAATAATATATATATATTTTTTACTCCAAGGGCTAATAATTTTCAAAAATGTCTCTGGACTCCTGTATCAACAGCAACTTAAAAAGCTTATTGAAAATCCACAGATGTTTAACAATTATTTCAATGTTTAAAGGTTAAATTTTTACTTAAGTGGGTATGGACAAAATGACAGTTTTCAAAATGTCAATGAGTTCATCATACTTTTTTGGAGTGATGATATCATTTGTATTATTCCCATAATATAATTTTTAAAAGGTACTTCTATTGAGTTTTCTTATGTTCTTATTTTGGCTGCCTTTGTATTTTAGAAATGCGTATCATTTATGTAAGATGATCTATTTACTTTATAACTTTTGAAGCAGTTTTCTGTCTTCCCAGTCATCACATTTTTACTCCACTCGCTTCAAGAATGGTATTATAACACATGGTTTCACATAACTTAATAGTAGATTATATTTTCTAAGAAGCCCAGAAATACTAAAATTGTTTTTATGAGCTATGGCAGTAGTTTTCAAACTTCTTCCACTCAGAATTTTTTTATGTTTTTTAAAATTATCGGTCTTCCTGAGTAAACTTTAGAGTAATATTGTAATACATAATAAAGTAAATCTGAGTCAAACAAAATAACTTATTTCTAAGTAGTATGTTTTTATTATATAGTAAAGACTCACTATTGTTTTATTACAAATGTTAGTAAAACTAGAACCAATTATAGTCACTGGAAATGTGAGTATAAGATTCTATATGTGTTGGAAAACTTTTTAAGGCTTCTAAACTAAATTTGTTCTATCCTAGAACAATTGAATCAATATCCCTGGGTCTGGCCCAGGCATTTGTTATCATTTGATTATTGTGTTTTTGTTTTGTTTAAGGTTTCCAGATGATTTTGTTTTACAGTTATGATTGAGAGAACTATGCTTTTTTATGAGATAATTTATTTATTTACTTACTTATTTACTTATTTTTTTTATTCTTTATTGTTGAAAGTATTACATATGTCTCCTTTCCACCCCCATTGACCTCTCCCTGCCCACTCCCAACCCCCAGCAGAGGCCCTCACCCTCTCTAGTATCTGTGTCCATTGGTTATGCTTATATGGATGCATGAAAGTCCTTTGGTTGATTTCTTACCCACCCCTTCCACTGTCCCCTGCCCTCCCTCTGAGGTTTGATGGTCTGTTTGAAACTTCTATGTCTCTGGGTATATTTTTGTTCATTGGTTTACCTTGTTCATTGTATTCCACATATGAATGAGATAATGTGATACTTATCTTTCTCTGACTGGCTTATTTCACTTATCATAATGCTCTCCAGGTCCATCCATGCTGTTGCAAATGGTGAGATACTTTACATTACTCATACAAATGTTGTGTCATTTTAATCCAATATGTAGTTTTGAATATCAAAGGACATTTAAGAAATTTAAGAGTTATGTTTTATTAATCAATATGTTTAATGTTCTATTCTAGTAAGTGAAGTCAAAACTAACAAAAAATTTTAAAGGTAGAAAAACATGCAAATGATGTAAAATACTTTCCATAAATCCATTACTGAGAAATATCTATTACTGCTATTTTATTATATTTCTTTCCAGAGTATATATTTTTGCATACTTTATTTATATGTGTACCCTTTAATTATGCCAGAAAAATGTCTTTGAGAGTTCAATTTTTAAAAGATTCATAATATCCCATAATAAAATTTGATCCTATTTATCTTGTTTATAATCATATTTTATTGTTTTGTAAAATAATACTATGAAATTTATTATGCATAATTTTATCTGAATGTATGATTATTTCATAAAAATAGCCTCCTCAAAGTATTTAGGTCTAAATTGAGCATTTTATAGCTATCATAATAAATGAAAAAGTATTTTCCATAACATATGGATCATTTACATTCACAGCATGACACATTATGTTATCCAACTCACCCTGTGTTTCTAAGCCTTCAGTTGCATTCCAATTTTAGAAAAAGTTGTATCCTATGTTTTAAATGTTTCTTCAAAAATTAATAATTGTTATATTTATCATAAGTAATTATTATAAAATTGATTTCAGCTATTAATACAATTATACTATTGGTTGGTTATTAGGTGGTAAATTTCTTAAAAGTGCTTTCCTATGTGTTTTTATTTTTATTTTCTTTGCCCACATTTAACCTTCTTATAAACATTCCCAGGTAACTCCTAATATCTCAATTTTCACAAATTAGGGAACCGAGAGGCACAGAGTAATGAGGTAATGTTCATGGGGTCCTGGCACTAGAAAATATCAAAGAGATTTAATTAACCATGGAACATTGACCACAGAGGCCATGAATTTATTGGTTTTATACGCCTTAATAAGTCTTCCAACTGTGGTACATGTACTTTGTTGCTACACACAGACTCTTCAGGAGAAATCAATTTCAAAATACACAAGTTCTGTATGTGGTGTTTCTTAAAACTCCTTATCTCCTCTACTTTATGCAATTTTGTTGGGGTTGTCAATCAAGTGACAGTAACTTTCCCACTAGGGTTGGGAGCAGTTAACTCAATTTGAGCACTCGAAATATCCTGGGATTCATTTTTCTCGAAGTCCCTGTTTTATTTCTGAATTCAATTTCATGAACTAATAAACCTCATATATTATTTTATGTAGGTTTGATTTTCTCTATTTTTTAAAAAAATAAGCAACTTCTAACAAATATGTGCCTGTAAAGCATTTAGAATATGCTGTCATACATTCAGTATTATATTAATATCAGATATAATTGCTATAATGAAGTGTATTGCAGCTAAATATTACCAAAGGAGACTGGAAATCCTATATCAGCTCAGCTATATGAACATTCCTAAAATGCATTCATTCTTTATTTATTAAGTCAGTCATTCAACAAATGCCATTTGAGCCCTTAGTAGAGTTAGGAACTCTAATAAATTCTAGGATTTAAAATTTGTACTTAATTTAAAATATATTGAGCCAGGAAAGCAAATAACTCAACCTCACATATTTCCATTTTGGTTTTTCTATGGTCCTGTTCATTCCTTTACAAATAAAAATAAATTCAGTAAAAAAAAAAAAATCAAACGTTCTAAATAAAACTTGCAAGAGCTAATGAGTGTACCATAGGATAAGCCATTCTTTTCCTAATTTTAATGAAATGGAAGGTTTAATATAAATCAAGAGTTTTGTTTTATATAATACACAAAAAATGATGCCAGAAAGAAAAAAAATTAAATAAGATTCAAGTGATAAAGGTAAAACTATATATTTTGAAATATAATAAAATCAGTATTTCTTACTGTGTTGTCTATAAAGTTTTACATTTGCAAGGTCAAGCAACTTGGCCTATTTTAGCACAGATTCTAATAAATATAAATTCACTGGAAAGAAAGTGAACAGAGATGAAATGTTCCTGCATGTGTTCATTAACTTAACACTAACCACTTTCAAGGGCCAAATTCTGACAGGCATATAAAGTTATTTGAATTCTTTATGACCACAATTAATGTAGTGGCATTCTACAACAAATGTGTATTTTTTGTGTGCATACATTTATGCATTAACTGGATGATTTTCCTGATGTAGCCAGGATCAGCTGATTTCCACTTGGCTTACTCATGCTTTTGTGGTCAGCTGGAGGGTTGGCTATCCTCTGGCAGTGCAGGCTGGCTGGTTTAGGGAGTTGGCTGGACTGACTTAGCCTTCCTCTATGTGGTCT
Source organism: Myotis daubentonii (assembly GCF_963259705.1). Lineage (NCBI taxonomy): Eukaryota > Metazoa > Chordata > Mammalia > Chiroptera > Vespertilionidae > Myotis > Myotis daubentonii. Next base: position 193,740,124 of record NC_081840.1, read on the forward strand.
CTCATCCACTTGCAGAGTAGCCTGGGCTTGTTTCCATTCTGGGGCAGATTAATTGAAGATAAAGAGCCAAAGCACACAATGGTTCAGGTACTGAAGTGGCACTGTTTCAATTGTGATACCTTGGATCACCCAATGCAACTCAAAAGCCCAACACTGATTTAAGAAGTGGGGACATAGAGCTATCATGGATTTGAGGAGCTCAAAGACACATAGCAAAAGACAGATGAGAGAAAGACAGAGAGAGACAAATATGAGGGTAATTTTATGATTCAATCACATGTTTTCCACAGTTACTCAGAGTATCAACTATCCAGTAAAATACATAGCGGCCAATATATTTGATATTATGTGGTATTATAATAAACTAAAACCATCTTTTCTTGGGAAATGTATACTTATTTAAGAAATGCTTACTTGCATCAATAATCATGGAAATATTTTGATAAATCTACAAGATTAAAAACTACTCAAAACTACCTGTTCAACTAAATAGGCGATAGAAAATTCACTTTAATTGTAATTGTATTGCAGCCTACAAAGCCTGCATTTATGTCATTAGACTCACTAAAGAAATTCAGAAATTAACAAGCATTTGTCTGGCTGGATATGGGTTCATGAATTTTAAACAGGATGAGAAATTGCTGTATTACATCTTTTGTCAAGCAATGATTGCTTGCTGTTAGCAGTGACAAATTAAAACTCTGTTTTGTTAAAAATAAATAATGTTCATGTAATTCTTAGCAGTTAATATTTGTGTGCTTAGTGAATATTAAAATATCTTAATATATTCCTTCAAGTTTAATGTAAGAAATAAAAATATATCAATTAACATGTTCAATTTTATTGAATGATTAAGCAGGGACAACTTTTGCCCAGCAAAATAAAACATCAGTGGTATTCATAGGAAATTTTCACACTTATTTGTCTTTTGTCCAGCAAATGATAGAATTTTTCTTTCTTTGAAATTCAGCACAGCCATGTCTTATGAGTGGAAATAATTCTTATTCATTCTAGGAGGACATATAAGAGTTTATACATAATTTTTCATGTTCTCATTCCTTTGCCTTTGTGATGGTGGGTGAATATGTAATAGTTATCATTGTAAATTGGAGTCCCTTAGTCATTAAAGTGAATGGATCTCTCTTGCTAATCCAAAGAAGGTGTATAGTGTGAGGGAGCACTCAACTTTTTTTGAATTAAGTAACTGTGATTTTCAGATTTTTGTTTAGCCTCACTACATCCTGACTGATACAATTTGATAGGACTGAAAGTATCTTGATTTTAGGTTTGCTATAAATTAAGTTTTGATAGGGTTATATGTAAAGGTGGTTGAGAGTACTATTTTACTGCTCTAATATTTGTATACATGATCAATATATCTGTACACTATTATAAAATAACTAGAGGACTGGTGTACAACATTCATGCACTGGGGGCGGGGGGTTCCCCTCAGCCCGGCCTATGCCCTTTAGCAATCCTGGAGCCATCGGAGGATGTCTGACTGATGGCTGAGCCATAATCAGACATCCTTAGAGCTGCCACAGAGGCAGGAGAGGCTCCTGCCACCACCGCTGTGCTCGCCAGCTGTGAGCCCGGCTTCTGGCTGAGCAGTGCTCCCCCTCTGAGAGCACACTGACCACCAGCGGGCAGCTCCTGCCCTGAGCGTATGCTCCTGGTGGTCAGTGTGCATCATAGCTACCGGTTGTTCTGCTGTCTGGTCAATTTGCATATTACCCTTTTATTATATAGGACTAGTGGCCCTGTGCACAAAATTCATGCACGGGGAGGGTCTCTCAGCCCAGCCTGTACCCTCTCCAATCCAGCCCATCGAGGGATGTCAGACTTCCAGTATAGGCCGGATCCCGCACTGGCAGTCGGACATCCCTCTTGCAATTCGGGACTCTGGCTCCTAACTGCTCACCTGCCTGCCTGCCAGATCACCCCCAACTGCCCCCCCACCAGCCTGATGGCCCCCAAATGCCCCCCTGCTAGCCTGATTGGGGTTGGGGGAGCCAATTGGGGGCAGGGCTGGCCATGGGGAGGGGCTGTGGTCAGTGGGCCAGCCGGCCACACCTCCGAATGGGGTGGGGTGTGCCGATGGTGGCCAGTGGCTTGCGTGAGGAGCCATGGGTGGTTGGCCAGCCAGCCCTGCCCCTGTCAGCCTGATCAGGGTGGAGGGGGCCAATCTGGGGTGGGGCCAGGCAGGGGGAGGGGCTTCAGGAGATTGGCTGGCCGGCCCTGCCCCCTATTGGGGTCGGGGGGTTGTGATCAGGGGCAGGCAGCTATGGGTCTATTGTGGTGGGGCAGGCTGATCGAAGGCAGGGCTGGTTGGGGGGGGCGGGAGGGGAAGAGAGGGAACGTTTCGCCGGCCGGCCCACTTTTTTTTTTTTTCAACTTCACGACTTTTATTTGTGGTGCCTGTGCTATGTCTCAAAAATGTCTTCTCCTGCTGGGGAAAGCGTTGGGGAGGGGGCAGCAAAAAATAGAAGACGTCCCTTCATATTGCACACAGACCCTATATACAGGCCCACAGGGCCCAGGCCGGTGGGATGCTTGGCACATTCTCAGATCCCTGCTCAGGGGCTGGAGGGGTGACTGGTGGCCACTCTGGTCCTGGCTACTGGTCCTGGCACTTCCTGGTCCTCGGTTCCTTCCTGGTCCTGCCTGCAGCCCTGGTCCCCCTACCTGGCTCAGCCTCCGGTCTCCATCCTGGCCTCAGATGGCCCCCTTGACTCCTGGGGGCTCTGTCCTCCCCTCCCACTCTGGAGGTCCAAAGAGGAGGTTATGGCTTCTCAAAGACTCCCCGGCAGCCCTGTCACTCATGTTCACATGGGGGAAGGGGTGCATGTGACAGAAGCAGCTGTATAAATGCGGGTGCAGGGCAAGTCCTCTGTGGTCACTCGGACAGTTTGCTGATGATGCAGATCAGGGCCACATTTTCCTCCTTGAGGCGCTGGTTGTCAGCCCGGAGTTTGGACAGGCCCTTCAGTTCCTCTTCCAGCTCAGCGGCCTTGCACTCCAGGGCCCTGCACTCAAATCTCGCCAGCTCCAGGAGGCCGGCCTCTCTGAAAAGCACTCCTGCCTCTGCGTGGCGTGCTCCAGCTCCACCTTGAGCTGCGCCAGCTGCAGCATGGTCTGGGTCAGGGCCTCACAAGTCTCTTGTTCTCAACACACAGCTGTGTATAGAGCTTCCTGAAGCCTCCTTAGGGCTCTTCCTACTGGGGCTGGGGTTCTGGGTTTAGGTACTGCTGCCTCTGGAGGGGAAGGGCCGGATTCTGGGCTGATGTCAGCTAGCTTTGCCTCCTACCCTTTTGCAGGCCCTCTCTTGTCCTTGCCACCTCTGTGGTGCTCCCTGGAGGCTTGTGGTCCCTGTCCCTGCCTGACAGGCACCTCTACTCTCTGGTCAGGGCCATCAGAATTCTCAACCCCATGGACTTCGGGCTGCCAGAAAGGGTCCAGGCTCTGTGCACCCTGCTCTTGATCAGGATGGGAGAGTCTGATCAGGGGCAGGCCAGCAAGGGGGAGGGGCTGCGAGGTTGGCCTCTGGTCCCAACCCCTGATCAACTGGTTTTCTGGCTACAGTGGGCGTCATAGCAACCGGCCCAATCAGAGCCATTTTCTGCAGGTTTGTGTCTCTACTTGCCCCAGCAGCCCAGTGCCACAGCCTCTGTGGAGCTGGGGCTGGGGTCTTGATGCCCACTGTGGGCTTGTGTGTCCACCGGCTCCATGGCTCCGGCCAGTGGACACACAAGCCACCATCTTTGTGGCTATGGGCACCGCCATCTTTGTCATGGAGTGATGGTTAATTTGCATATTACCTTTTTATTAAGTATAGAAGATAGTTACTATTTCATGTGCCTATTGTAGAGTAGGCATTTTTTAAAAATCTTGTTTAATCATTTGAAAAACCCTCTAAGGTAATTGTTTTCAACATATGTAGATACTTCACCAGTATAAAAGGGAATCTGGCATGGCTCAGTGGTTGAGCATTGACCTATGAGCCAGGAGGTCATGGTTTGATTCCTGGTCAGGGCACATGCCGGATTCCAGGCTTCATTCCCAGTTGGGGATGTGCAGGAGGCAGCCAATCAATGATTCTCACTCATCATTGATGTTTCTATCTCTCTTTTCCCCTCCCTTCCTCTCTGAAATTATCTATCTATCTATCATCTATCTATCTATCTATCATCATCTAGATAGATGGATTTTTTAAAGGAATCATTAATCCCCACTCCATTAGAGTAGGCTAGGGAGAGATTAACTTTCCAGTTGAGAAACTTGATTAACACGATCTCAGCCAGGAAATCAAGGTTAATATCAATAGTGAAAAGTCATGTTTATAGTATGGACCAGTTACCAAAAAAAATAAATAAGTAAATAAATAAATATGTTTTGGCTGCTCAGCACTTGAAAGCCAACACTCAGAGACAAGTGGTGGGTGGAAAGGAAAGGTTGCTTTATTTAGGAAGCAGCAGCCTGGGTAAATGGTGATCTAATGTCCAAACACCATCTCTGAAGTTTCATACCAAGCAGAAGAGTTTTAAGGGTAGGGATGGCGACAGGGAGATCCAGTGAACAGAGAAGTCTGTGTTTGTTTCTTTGTCACAGATCACACTTTTTCTCATCAGATTCTTGGGCATCAGTAGGTGATCCTAGCTACCTTGAAGATATTTTTCCTTCAGCAAAACGAACTCATAAATTCTCTTTGGGATTCTGAAGTTTCCTCCTCCTGTGTAACAAAGAGACAGAACATCAGCACCTCCTGTAAGAACAAAAGGAGTTAAGCAGGAAGAGCAATTAACTTGTGAACAAAGGCCTAATTAAGAATTAAATTATATAATTCTAGCAGCCAAAAATATGAGGGGCATTACAATCACAAGGGGCTTGGCCAAAGATCCTTGATATGTTATGATGAGAATCACAATTTACATTTGATTTTCCTTTTAAAATCCACATACTCAGTCTTATCATGAGACACATCAGACAAATTCCAACAGAGGAGCATCCTACAAAACACGCAATCAGTAAAGTCATCAAAATTGTCAAGGACTTCTAAAAGAAGAAACGTCTTAGAAACTGTCACAGGCAGAAGGAGCCTTAGGAGACAGGATAAGTAAATGTAATGTGCTATCCATGGTAGAATTCTGAAACAGAAAAAGACAGGTAAAACTGTGAGAAAATCTAAGTAAATTATGTACTTCAGGTAATAATATATAAATTTAGGTTTGTTAATTTAACAAATGAATCATACCAATAAAACCAAAGTGTGGGTGGTTGAGTCCAAGTTTGTTGTCTCCTGAAACTGAAGAATGAAGTCTCAGACAAAAACAATTAGTGGAACCTAAGTTTATTGGCAGAAGCCAGTCCTGGAAAAGGTGCAGCTGGGGTTCCAAGAGCAGCCCAAAGACCATTTTTTTTTTTTGCATGTTATACTCAGGAGTAGTTCAGCACCTAAACTAATTAAAGTCTATTTGTCCATGTGTGGAGGTATAGACGTCAGGTATCCATCGCGTGCTGTGCTGGGGGTTAGAGGAAGAAGCATGCACTCTTTTGTGTATATATTCTTGTTAGTTCCTTTCAAAGAATTTTACCTTATCAACATCCTTGGAAATGGTTTATGTGCCTTACTATCTTGTGATTGGATATCTGCATGCTGTCTGTCTTGGTAATATCCATACATTTTAAAGTTCATGCCTCTTGCCTGCATCCTTCCTTTCCAACCCAGTTGAGGTGTCTCGGTAACTCCACCTAGTTGGGTTCTTGTTCTATTTCCATGACCCATGGTCCCAATTCCTGACTACTTAGCTTCCTTCTGTCTCCTCACTAATATATTGAAATATATGTGAAGGCAATCTGATCTGGGGAAGTGAGAAAAAAATGTTCCCAAGAAAACAAAATTTAAGCTGAATTCGGAAAATTGAGTAGAAGTCACTTATACCTGGTAGAAGATAGAGGCAAAATTCACTGTGACAAATTTTTGACAGGAAGAAGATAATATTCCTGAAAAACTGAAAGACAATTGGCCTGGAGCACAAAGATTAAGGGAGATATTATTGTGAGGTAAAGTAGGGAGGTGAAAAAAGGCAGTGACTTTGTAGAGCATATTAAGGATTTTAGTTATTATACAGGCAACACAAAGTCCTGGAAGAGTTACAATGGGTTATGGCCCATGTTCATCTTGATTCAGGAGTTTACACACAAAGATGAAAGTTCAAGGTTTGCCAAGAAAATTGGGAAAAGTGAGGGCAGGAGAATCTAACTTACAAACACAGAGTGACTTCAACATAACTGTTATGACAAATTAATCCTTAGGGCAAATATTGGTTACCAATTGATCCTACTTGGCGTTCAATTTTTTCCCCCTAAAAATGCTCTAAAAACACTTTATATCTTTTTTAAATCACATTGGGTTTGATTTCTTCAAGATAAAAATAATATTAATAAAATATCTGAGAGTTTAATTTATTTTTCCAGTTAGTCATCTTAATTCATACAATTTAAATTATTCTCTTCTTATATATCCTTGAAGACTAATACTGTATTTCAGGAATGGGGATCATGGGACTGAAGTATACATTATTGGTTGGTAATATTTGAAAGGGAAGATTCAAAACTGAATGTAAATAAAAGGAAGATGACTGGTAATTAAGGGGTTAGAGGCACAGGTTGTACGAGGAACTAATAAACAGACCTTTGAGACATCTAGCCTTGAAAGAAGGGAGAGAGCTAAGCAAGTTGCTTGGTGAAGAATGAAGTCAATGAACTGGAGCCTGTTTGCATAAGGAGGGCAATCTCACATGGAATAATTTATTTGCCCAAGGGGATTTCATTTAATATTTTTCATCATAAGATTAATGCGTATGCCTTGAAAATGCTTAAAGTGCTCAAATACTTAAAAGTGAAATGTTCTCATTGTTACCTACTTATACTCTATGGAGTGATATACTATTAAAAACTTGTGGTGTGCCCTTCCAGAAAATTTCTATGCATTTGTAAATGCAAGCTTTCTAAATGTGTGTATGGTTTGAACACTGAGTCAGAAACACACACACACACACACACACACACACACACACACACACACACACACACAAACAAAAAACACAAAAAAACAAAACACAAAAAACAAACAAAAGAAAAACAAACAAACAAAACACTTACTAAGAAGGACTCCTGATGGCTAACTGGACTCAAATAGAAAAAGCAGAGCTTAGAAGCCATTTTGCACAGAGGCTTGTCATGCAAACTGCACTTCTCATAGAAGCTTCTGTGATTATCAGCCTGCCTTTATCCTGAACTGCCTGTCTGCATTGTGTTTCATGGTTCTGCTATCTGAGCTAGCCCTTATAAAGGTGTTCCTAGGGTCCTGTTTCAACCAATAGGTCTGAGACTTTTCCCATCTAATCACATCTGCACAACTCTGACCAATCAGAGGGGCATTATTCTGACCAATCAGGACAGTGCCTTTTGGACCAATCTAATTGATAGGATTTGGGGTCCTCATTTGCATGAGGATGGACCAATTAGGAAGTGGGAGTGGGGACTTCTGTCTATATAAGCCCACTCCCCTCTGGCTGGGAAAGTGCAATTTTCCTTTCCACTAAAAAATGAAGGCTGTGTCTCCCTGGCTGAGCAGCGTGAAACAACCCAGAGGAGTGGAGCAGACAAAAGCAGACCAACACAGCACCAAGCATCTGGCACAGTGCAGGGCAGAGCACACTTTCCAGGAGCTGAACAGAGCTGTCTAGCCTGAGAGGAGCCTGGCCCCAGGGTTGCCTCTCAGTCTTGCTGTTTTCACCATTGAGCTGTTTTGCACTGAATGAAGTTTCATTCTTTACCACACTCCAAATTGGTAATCCTGTTGGCATTGAATTGGCACTAATAACCATAGGTTGACAAAGTAAATAAGTGCCTGAGAATCTGAAGCAGACTGCTGGCAATAATATCTCAATTCCAGTTATTTTTAGATACAGTATTTGACCTTACTTGAATTACTTAAAATTTTTAAACCTTAGTATTCTCACATATAAAGTGAGCATAATAATTCTACCTATTTATAGGACCATTGTGAAGATTAAATGCAAAGCACTTGTCTTAGACCATAGCATGATTGCTACACAAATGCTTTTTATTACTGACTAGAGGCACGATGCACTAAATTCATGCAAGAGTGGGCCTTCCTTCCCCCAGTGGCCAGTACCGGCTTCCCTCCAGCACCAGGGACGCAGGCTTCCCTCACAGCCCTGGCTTCGTCTGGTCTAATTAGCATATTATGCTTTTATTATTATAGGTGGAGAAGTTTACATTATTAACTTGCTTTGTTTGTTTCTTCTTTTGATCTGGATCCTCTATAGATGCCTGATGGTTCACCTTCCAGTTTGTGTTTGCCATTTGACCTGATTAGCTCCGGCATTAACTCATGTTCTTTGCAAAGTCAGATTACTATGATTTCTATTGCTATAGGCCTAAGTGTCCAGAGTAGCAGTTTCTCATGTTGCCCACAGATGTATCAAAACAAAACCTATGTCCTGGCCCAGGATATCTGTCCCTGCTGACAGAAAGATGCAGTACATCCATGTACAAGTTATTGCAAAACATGATGAACCTTTCACTCATGGAAGATGAGGAGTATTAGATTAGGAAAATTGGTTCCCTTATTTCTCTCTAGTAAGATATAGCATGCTACATAAATAGTTTCACAGGAGTAAGGTCCAGGGCCTGTAGTAATTAATCACCTTTCCACTGACCAGCTTGATAATGCATCTTCCAATTGGCTCTTACTCTTTCATGACCTCACTTTCCTGGTTCCTTGAGTCCTTATAAAGAATATGTGCATATATTTGTGAAATAATTGCATTTTCTCTTGTATGGACTATATATTGTCATTTCTGATTTTTCTAGGATCTGTTATTCTTCTTTTAATTATTTTTTTTATTTTAAAAAATATTTTTATTGATTTTAGAGAGGAAAGGAGAGGGATAGAGAGATAGAAACATCAATGATTAAAGAGAATCATTAATTAGCTGCTTCCTGCATGTCCCCTCCCTGGAATTAAGCCTGCAACCTGAGCATGTGCCCTGTTCATAGGTCAATGCTCAACCACTGAGTCACACCAGCTGGGCTATTTTTCTTATTAATGTACAGGCCCTTTATAACGTTATGGATATTAATGTTTTCTGCATTTCTATATAGTAAATATTTTGTGCCAGGATACTCCTTACATTCCACTTTCATATGTGGAGTCTTGTATCTCTATTTATTTTTATAGAATAATATGTGTTAAATTTTTCCTGTTAATTTTGGATGTTATATGAATAATTTTGAGTTATAGCACATATTGATATTTGTTTAACTTCAACAACAATTAAGAACAGTATGAATTTTACTCAATTACCTATTAAAATAGTGAATTATAGTAATCATCTTTTCTTACAGAAACAAAACCAACTTTGTCAAGGTACATAATTCATTCAATTTACAATTATATGTTCTTTTCTTCATAATAATTGTGTTTGATGTTAATTAAAGTTACTTAATTAATTTTAGTTGAAAGATGGAGCCATAAGCACTGTGGAAATTTTCATTCTTGAGGCTTTTTAACACCACAAATAGTATCAGAATTGCTTGCTCATAGAATGAATGTAATGAATAATGACATTTTCTGCATCATTTTTTCAAAGGGCAATTAGCTTTCTAAAATTTATCCCCGTGATTCCTTCATGTTTATTGGCTTTTCCCCCCTTGATAATTCATAGTTAAAAAGCTACATAATGAGAAATAGGAACAAGATTTGTTTGTTTTTATATTTCTCTTCTGTTTTATTTATTATTAAACCTTTAATGTTGAAAGTATTACTTATATTTCTCCTCTCTTTTAGATAACACTTTAATACCTATCTGGCACTTACTAATTAATTTAGGTATGGCCAACTTGGTAAGTTGCATTGTTGTTGTTTTTAATAGAGCCTGATATATTTAATCACATTGACTTTTATCAAGATTATATATGTATACAATAACAAGTCACATACTTAAAAATAACATATTAAATGTGGGGTTTCCTGATACTATGGTCTGAATTATGTTTCTCCAAAATGCATGTGCTAAGTCCCTAATCACTGTTCTGGATGGCACCAATATTCACTGGATCCCATGTATTCCATTATTTATAATTTCAGCAAGCTAGAGTTAATCCTTAAATATCACTGTAAGAAATAGAATGTGGAGTTTTTCTTTTTAAACACATGAATATCTGAAAAATGTCATGATTCTCCCCTGATTTATTTCATTAAACATTTTCTAGGGGAAAAATATGCTTTATCAATTATATATTTTTCTCAGGACACTATAGGCAATGTATTTGTTCTTTATGGTGTTCTATGTTGCTGAAAAGAAGTAGGTTCCAACCTTATTGCCCTGTAAGTAAACTACATTTTACACATTAGAAGATTTTTAGCAGATTTCAAGACCTATTTTCTTGCCTTGGTGTTCACAAATGTTATGAAGAGATGTCTGCATAGATGTGAGGCCTTTTTTATTCTTTGTGTTTAGCACTTGGTGTGTCCTTTCAATCTTTATGTGTGTCATGTACCGTTAGGTTGACTCCAACTTCAGGTGACCCTATAAATTGTTGATGTCCACTATGTCCTGTCTTCAATAGTGCTGCTCAGCTCCTTATAGATTCATGCCTATAATTCCTTTTATAAAGTCAAGCCATCTTATATTTTCTTCCTCTTGTCCTGCTGCCATCTATTTTTCCAAGCATTATTGGCTTTTCATAATGTGTCTGAAGTAGGACAACTTCAGTTTTGTCATTTTTGCCTCCAATGATATCTTAGGCTTAATTTACATATCTGTCTTCTTTTTCTGGCACTTTCAGTAAGCAGTGTGACACCTCCCCAATGAACCCTGTTTGCCTTCATATCTTCTCTCTTGTATTCACTTATGTTTGAGCTATTTTCTTGACTTTATTTTTATCTCATATTTTAATGTAAAAAGCAAGAAATGCAGTCAAGAAATAGAACTTTGCTAGAAGCTACAATATGTTTCTTGTAAATCATCACCCTCTCCCCTTAATTTAGAGAAAAACAATGTCTCAATGCTTTTGTTTTTCTTTCTCCTTCTTTTTAACTTTATCATATGCTAGTACTAGGGGTCCAGTGCACAAATTCATGCACCTTGAAAGGAACTGTGGGCTGTGAGTCTGCGGTGGGCACAGGGGAGGGACTCGGCCCATCCTATGCACCCCCGTCGAGCCCCTCCTGCTGCAGCCCCCAGTCCCCTGTCTGCTGGCAGGCCTGCTCCCACTACTGCTGCTCCCACACGCTGATGGCACCGGCCCTGCTCGCACCGCTGACGGCACAGAGCAATTGGGGCTGGTGCCAGCATGGGGTGTGAGCTGGACTGTTGCTGGTATGGGGTGTGAGAAGCGGCTGCTGGCCCCAATGACCCCTCAGGAGCCAGGGGGAGGTGGAGAAGCCCTGAGGGGCAATCAGGACTGGCAGCTGCTGCTCACACCAACTGACTGTGCCAAGTGATTGGGGCTGGCGCCTGGCACTGGCAGCAGGTGTGAGTGCCAGGCAGGACCATGGCATGTGGGAACAAAGAATTTTCAGTTACCACCAGAGGTTCGTCCCAGTGACAGCAACCGGAAACACGCCTTGGTCTGGCACCCCTGCTCACGTGGGCCACCATCCCGCCTCAGCCTACACCCATCATGCCCTGAGCTCTGCCCCCTGCTGTCAACACCTGCATGTTTAATACATACCCCCTGGTGGTCAGCACACCTCATAGTGACCGGTTGTTCAGTTGTTCCCCTGTTCGGTCTATTTGCATATTAGCCTTTTATTATGTAGGATACTAGAGGCCCTGTGCACAAAAATTTGTGCTCTCAGGGGGGTGGGGGGGTCCCTCAGCCCGGCCTGTGCCCTCTCACAGTCTGGGACCCCTCGGGAGATAACGACCTGCTGGCTTAGGCCTGCTCCTGGGTGGCAGAGGGCAGGCCCAATCCCTAGGTGCAGCCCCTGGTCAGGCTCAGAGCAGGGCCGATTGGGGAGTTGGGGCACCGCCCCCTGTCACACTCAAGGCAGGGTCGATGGGGAGGTTGCGGCGCCACCCCTGTCACGCACAGAGCAGAGCCCATCAGGGGGGTTGGGGCTCCATACCCTGTCATGCAAAGAGCAGGGCCGATCAGGGGGTTGAGGAGCACCCCCTGTCATGTACAGAGCAGGGCCCATCAGGGGGTTGGGGAGCTCCAAACCCTATCATGCACAGAGAAGTGTCAATCAGGGGGTTGGGGAGTTCCCCCTGTTACTCACAGAGTAGGGCCGATAGGGGAGTTGGGGCACTACCCTCTATCACCCACAGAGCAAGGCCGATCACTCTCACACTCAGGGCAGGGCCTATGGGGAGGTTATGGTTCTACCCCATCACACACAGAGCAGGGCCTGTGAGGGGGGATGGGGGTTGGGGAGTCGCACCCTGTCACACACAGAGCCGCAGGGCGATCAGGGCGTTTGGGCGCTGCCCCCTGTCATGCTGATCCTGGTGCCGGGAGGCCTCGTGGCTCCGCTGATCCCGGTGCTGGGAGGCATATTACCCTTTTACTATATAGGATAGAGGCCTGGTGCATGGGTGGGGGCTGGCTGGTTTGCCCTGAAGGGTGTCCTGGATCAGGGTGGGGGTACCTACTGGGGTGCCTGGCCCGCCTGGATGAGGGGATGATGGCTGTTTGCAGTTGGTCACACACCCTTCAGGGTGGGGGTCCACCCTGGGGTGCCTGGCCAGTCTGGGTGAAGGGCTGAGGGCTGTTTTCAGGCTGGCGGGTGACTGAAGCTCCCAACTGTTCCTTTTTTTTTTTTTTTTTAATTCTGGGCCAGCTTTAGCTCTGGCTCCAGCTCTGAGGCCTCTGCTGCTGAAAGCAGGTATCTGGTTTGTTTGGGTTCTATAATCAAAACACTTATCAACTCCAGCTCTGAGATCCAGGCTGGCTGAAAGCAGTTTTCTGGGGTTTTGTTTAGCTTCTATATTTGTAACAATGTTTCAAACTGCAAGCTCAGAGGCCTGCAAGGCAGGTGGGGAACGTTGGAGTCCTCCATCACTGAAGCAAGCAAGCCTCATGTTAGCTTCAAGCTGCCTGGCTGCCGGAGGTCATCTTGGCTGGCAGTTAATTTGCATATCGCCCTGATTAGCCAATGGGAAGGGTAGCGGACGTACACTAATTACCATGTTTCTCTTTTATTAGATAGGATTTCTAAATATAATAGTTTAATTTATAAATTTTTCTAAATTTATATAAATTGAAATATACTATATGTATTTTTTGGGTAAAATTTTTGTAGGGTTTTTTTTTTGTTTTTTTTTGTTTTGTTTTTTAAAATATATTTTATTGATTTTTTACAGAGATGAAGGGAGAAAAATAGAGAGTTAGAAACATCGGTGAGAGAGAAACATCGATCAGCTGCCTCCTGCACACCCCCTACTGGGGATGTGCCTGCAACCAAGGTACATGCCCTTGACCAGAATCGAACCTGAGACCCTTCAGTCTGCAGGCCAACACTCTATCCGCTGAGCCAAACCAGTTAGGTCTATTTGTGTATTTTAATTTTCTCCTATTATAACTTTGTCAAGAAAAATTCTTCATTTTAGTGTAATCAAATTAATGAATTGTGTTACAAATAGCAGTTTTATTCATTTTTTTTAAAGGACATCACCAGCAGAAAAGGTGTTTTAGAAAAATGTACAAATGCATAAACTGAAGTATATGGCTGAAAATAAAATATCTCAGGATCACATAACTACAGAGTGGGTCTGAGTCTATGCTTTTTTCAACATATACTGGGTACATGTGTCTTTATATATAAATTTTCCTATGGTATAAAAATGGCAAATTAACAAGTATTAAATCTACTTGATTTTATTACATAAACTAGTGGCCTGGTGCATGAAATTTGTGCACATTAAAAGGGAAGTAATTAGAGGAAATATTTTAATATTTGCCCTTTTTCTATAATAGATTAGTAAAATATATACGAAAATCTCCCTCCTGTCAGAGTCTGGGGCATGCCGCAGGACCAAGAGTCAAGTCCCTGACCCCCCATGTGCCCCTCAAAATTGCGCAAGATCCAGACCCATCCAGCTCCACCCCCGTCAAGCCCCACAGGGATGGGGGGGGAGCCCCAGAGCCAGGCAGGGGGCTCAGCCTCACATCCCCTGGCGCAGCCTCAGATCCTCTGGCCCAGCGCAAGGGCATGAGGGCACAAGGGCGTGACACCCATTTGCTTATTAGCTCTTTATTATATAGGATGAGACTTGTAGCTTGTTGCAGGCTTACAAGATGTTAGGTATATTGCAGTATTAGGTATATATTAGTAATATAACCATGATTTAAACCAATTTTGTTAGTGCTATATTAGGTAGTATAGCCATGATAACCATCATGTAATTCCAATATTGTTGGGTTCCAAACATTTAAAAAGTGTCCTACCAATGTAGCTATTTGTGTAACATGCTATGTCTTTCAAACATTTTACTGGAGCCTTAAAATCATGCCATGAAGTTAGATATTTCATTATCTGTCTTCCTAGAATATGAATATTTATCTATGTTTCATTCACATTTTAACCTAGAAGGTACTCAATAAGCATTTAGTGAATAAATGAATGAGGAACTGCTTTATATAAAGGATGAGCACTGGATCAGAATAATAGGAGACATGATAACAATGCACATTTTCTTCAATGACATGCTGAATTACTCTTGGGTGACTTTTCTATTGTACATTATTCATCTGCAAAACTACAATATCCTGTGATCACTTAAAGAAAATATATTGAATAACTCTTTTAGTAATATAGATGCTCACAAATACAGTGTCTGATTTTTCTGCTTTATTTTTATGTTTTAAAATGTTTGGAATATTTAGTCTTTGATATCATGACACTAAAATAACATTCCTAGGAATAAACTACAAATTTGACTATTTATTTATTTATTTATTTATTCATTCTTTTTTAATCCTCACCTGAGGATTTTTTTTTTTTCATTAATTGTTTTTAGAGAGAGTGAAAGGGAGGGAGTGGAGGGGAAGAAGAGAGATAAACATTATCATGAGAGAGACACATCAAGTGGTTGCCTCTTGCTCTCATCATGACCAAGGCTGGGGTTTGAAGCCACAACCCAGGCACATGCCCTTGGCGGGGAATCAAACCCGTGATCCTTCAAAGATCCTGGGGGTGATGCTCTAACCACTGTGATAACTGGCCAGGCCTGCAATTTCATTTTAATAAAATAATACAAATTACACTATTTAAAACTCTGAATATTCAAAAGTAATAGGAACTAGTTGACATTATCTATTCCTAAGAAATCATCAACTTGAAGACCATTTTTAAGGTTTGTGAAACAATTTAATTTTTTATTAAATTTATCTCCACATATAATATTGACAAACCAATGAAATTCTTTTACAGAAAGGCATAAACATACTTAATAAATAAATAGTAATAGAAATTTTAGCTTCATTATTTGATGAATATAGGCACTTTAAATTATTAAGCAAATATTGTGCTTTATTTTTCTACCAGATATATGTGCTCACAATGATAATCAAAGAACACCTGGACTTTGATTTTTGCCACGAACAGGTAATTAAAAATATAACAAGTCCTTTCAATGTAGCTATTCGGTATCCATAGAAACCTCCCACTCCATAACTTTGTGTTATTCAATATTGACCTTTAAGACATAAAATATAAGAAAAATAAATTGCATGTGTACTAGTAGGTTTACAGGATATGGATCAATGTATAGAATCAATAGAATTTACAATTTATTTTAATGAATTTTAAAATATGTTAAAATTACACTTCTTGATTAAAAACTGTGTATTTATCTTTGTACTTTGAACATATATAGAAGAGAAGCAATTTATAAGTACTCTTGAATGAAATGTTTGGTAGAGATTGTCACTTAAATTCTCTAACCTTCATTTTTTAAAATCTTATTGTTTAGATTATTACAGATTTTCCTCTTTTATAACCCCATAGCTCCCCTCCACCCGGTTTCCACCCATCCCCAGGCCTTCGCGCCCCCCCCCCCCCCGCCCTGCCACTGTCCTCGTCCATAACTGTAAGCTCTTTGTCCATTCTCTTCCCGCACCCCCCATCCCCCCAATAATGGTCAGTTCACTCCCTTTCCATGCCCATGATTCTATTACATTCACCAGTTTATTCTGTTCAGATTTTTTTATTCATTTGTTTTTTAGATTCATTTGTTGATAGATATATATTTGTTGTCTCTTGGTTGTTTATAACTTTTTATCTTTACCTTTTTCTTCTTCTTCCTCTTCTTAAAGAATACCCTTCAGCATTTCATATAATACTGGTTTGGTGGTGATGAACTCCTTTAGATTTTTTTTGTCTGTGAAGCTCTTTATCTGACCTTCAGTTCTAAATAATAGCTTTGCTGGGTAGAGTATTCTTGGTTGTACGTTCTTGCTATTCATTACTTTGAATATTTCTTGCCACTCCCTCTGGCCTGCATAGTTTCTGTTGAGAAATCAGGTGACAGTCGTATGGGTACTCCCTTGTAGGTAACTAACTGTTTTTCTCTTGCTGCTTTTAAGATTCTCTCTTTGTGTTTTGCCCTTGGCATTTTAATTATGATGTTTCTTGGTGTGATCCTCTGAGGATTCCAGTAGGGCCCAGTGGCTTAGACTCCGAAGTCACCTGAGGTGGAGACACTTGGTGCACCCCTTTGTGGGCAGTGTGCAAAATCTTGTTGTAGTTAAGCCTTTTTTATTTAAATTAAATCTTTATTGTTCAGATTATTACATTTGTTCCTCTTTTTCCTCCCCATTACTCCCCTCCTCCCAGTTCCCGCCCCACCCTCTGCCCTCACTCCCCACCCACTGTCCTTATCCATAGGTGCACGATTTTTGTCCAGTCTCTTCCCGCATCTCCCTCACCCCTTTTCCACCCCCCCAAGAACAGTCAGTCCATTCCCTTTCTATGTCCCTGATTCTATTATAATCACCAGTTCATTCTGTTCATCAGATTATTTATTCACTTGATTCTTAGATTCACTTGTTGATAGATGCATATTTGTTGTTCATAATTTGAATCTTTATCATTTTCTTCTTCTTCCTCTTCTTAAAGGATACCTTTCAGCATTTCATATAATACTGGTTTGGTGGTGATGAACTCCTTTAGCTTTTCCTTATCTGTGAAGCTCTTTATCTGACCTTCAATTCTGAATGATAGCTTTGCTGGATAAAGTAATCTTGGTTGTAGGTTCTTGGTATTCATCACTTTGAATATTTCTTGCCACTCCCTTCTGGCCTGCAAAGTTTCTGTTGAGAAATCAGCTGACACTAGTACAAGTATTCCCTTGTAGGTAACTGAGTTTCTTTCTCTTGCTGCTTTTAAGATTCTCTCTTTGTCTTTTGCTCTTGGCATTTTAATTATGATGTGTCTTGGTTTGGTCCTCTTTGGATTCCTTTTGTTTGGGGTTCTCTGTGCTTCCTGAACTTGTAAGTCTATTTCGTTTATCAGGTAGGGGAAGTTTTCTGTCATTATTTCTTCAAATAGGTTTTCAATATCTTGCTCTCTCTCATCTTCTGGCACCCCTATAATTCTGATGTTGGTGCGCTTGAAGCTGTCCCAGAGGCTCCTTACACTATCTTCATATTTTTGGATTCTTTTTTCATTTTGCTTTTCTGGTTGGGTGTTTTTTGCTTCTTTGCATTTCAAATCTTTGACTTGATTCTTGCACTCCTCTGGTCTGCTGTTGGGAGTCTGTATAATATTCTTTATTTCAGTCAGTGTATGCTTAATTTCTAGTTGGTCCTTTATCAGAACAGCAAGGGTCTCATTAGATTTCTTGTACATCTCATTAAGTTTACCGGCAGTCTCTAGAAGACTCTTGAAAGACCTCAAAAGTGTGGTTTTGAACTCTATATCCAGCAGCCTGCTTTCGTCCAGTTCTGTCATTTGTGTCCTGTTTCTTTGTCTCAGCATTTTTTATGCTTTGCTGTCTCAATAGAGTGGCTTTCTGTGCTAAGTGTCCCAATTACCTGCGGTAGACACTCTTGGTGCACCCCCTTGTGGTCTTTGTGGGCAGTCTTGTTGTAGCTAAGCCTTGATTGTTGTAGGTAACACTGTGAGGGATTTGACCTCCAGGCCAACTGGCTGTGAGAATCAGCTGTGTCTGCAGTGGGAGAACTTCTGTCCTCTAGGAGGTGCTAATCTAGCCTTTGCCTGAGGCTATCCTGCAAATGCCTCTGTACAGGGCTTGGGAGGGGCGGGTCCCAGGGGATCAACAGGGTGGGCAGAGCAAGCAGTTATGGCTGCTCTCAGTCCCGTCCCCACAGGCTCTGCCTCTCAGTGTCCCAGCAACCTCTGCAAACCTTGGAGAGAAAGCTGCCCTCGAGTTCCGACCAATGCAAGACAGTCCCGCTTCTCCCATTTGAGTCTGGGTCCCTACAGACTCTCAGGGAACTGGAGCTCAGAGCCTGAGACTCCCTCCCGATTGAAACAGACAACCACGCCCTCAGCCGCCAGCCCACTCCGCGCACACCTCCGCACCTTAGTATTTCACTTCCGCACTGCGCTTCCTCTGAGTCTCGGTATGCTTTTCTCTTTCCTTCTAGTTGTGGAATTTCCACTCTGCCAGCCTTCCTGTGGTTCTGGGTGATGTCCGTTCCGTATTTTAGTTGTATTTTTGAAGTGGTTGTGTGAGGCAGCAATCTCCGGTGTTTACCTATGCCGCCATCTTAGTTTCTCCTGTAGTTAAGCCTTGATTGTTGTTGGTATCACTGGGAGGAATTGACCTCCAGGCCAATTGGCTGTGAGGACCGGCTGTGTCTACAGTGGAAGAGCTGCTGTGCAGGAGACACTCATATTGGGCAGGACTTGCTTCAGTGGGGCTTTGGTGCTCACTGAGTGTGTCCCTTGAGTGTGTCACTTATGTATGTGAAGAGATGTAATCTGGTATGGTCTCACACTGACCACTGGGTACACTGGCTCTTGGATCAAAGTCAGCCACTGTCTGGGGTCACCCAATAGGAGATAAAGAGAGATCTGCAGATTCCTCCTCTTTGTATCAGGTTTGGAAGTTCCCAGACAAGGCCCAACTGTGTAGCATGGCAGGCTACTGCTGCTGGATTGATTGCTTTGGGGCTCCCTGACCCAGCTGCTTCCTGTTTGACAGGTTTTAGGCTGAGAAAGGATATGCCATTCATATGCAAAACCCTGTGCACATAACTTGGGTGGGGTTGTAAATTGGGTGGATCAGGGTCTCAAGTAATCACCAGGGCAGAGCAAACAGCAATGGCTGCCAGTCAGCCCTGCACCAGAGAGTTCCCCGTGCAGGAACAATGACTGCTGCGTGCACCTCCATCTGAAAGAAAGCCGCCCTCGTGTTCCTGTCCCAATGCCAGGCAGTCCAGTTTCTCCCCGTATGTGTCTGGTTCCCCCTGAGTCTCGCCCAGAACTGGAGTTCAGAGCAAGCGGGAGTTTGTATCTCCCTTCTGATTAAAACAGCAGCTCACCCGGGTGCCAGCCTGTTCCATGCCTCTGCACCTCCTACCAGTCTCAATGTATTCTTCTTTACCTCTTTAGTTGTAGAACTTCCACTCAGCCAGCTTTCCCATGGTTCTGGATGGTAGTTGTTCTGACTTTTAGCTTTAATTTTGATGTGGTTGTGAGATGCAACAAGTACAGGTGTTTACCTATGCTGCCGTCTTGGTTCCCCCTAACCTGCAATTTTTAATACATAAAATAAAATAGTAATGGTGCTCCTATCTTAGTAAGTTACAGCAGGGTGCAAACCTGAATAAAAATAATATCTGTAGAAAATAGATAAATTTCTAGTGTTATGTTAATTATAAATGACAATGCTAATGATAATAATAGGCTTAATAGATTTAAATTATTTTATCCAGACTTCCCACTTATTATAAACTGTTAACTTTTTTATTACTAAAGGATTTAGTACATAAAAATGTTAAATGTAAGCATAAGAATAAGCAGTCAATACATAATAACTATGTTGATTATCCTTATTTGTATGATATTTTCCCAAGTACATTGCTTTCTTTATTATTATTTGACAAAGCTTTCTCCATTTATTATTTTCTTGATGTAAAGTTTTCATACAGATGTTTTTTTAAAAATATAGGCTGGAAGCTATTGCTTAAGAACATGAACAATATATATAAATTATCTATCATAAGAAACCTAGACTCCTAAAATGTATATTCCCATAGTTTTCTATCAATATTTGGCTTCTATTAATACAACTTGGAGGAATAGAAATAAAATAAAGTTGAGGAAATAAAACAATTTGAGAGCTGGTTAAACACAAAAATATTAACCAGTATTTAGAATTACAATATTTATAAGTATTCATAATTACATTTTTAAACACCAAACAATGTCCCAAAGCTTATGATACTTGAATATGTGCCAAGGTACCTTAGATTAATAAAGACTCTCTGATAAAAGTAATTTTATTTTTATTTCCCATAAATGTATAACATTCAAATTTTCTAAAAATGAATTTTTAATTCTATTTTTAATTCTAAATTTTTAATGCATAATTTCTAATCATTTTAGATGAATCACTGAAAAAATATTAGCACAATATTTTGAAAAACCTGACTAAGAACTAATTAAATTAATGTAAAATAATTAATTACATACATAAAACTTTCTCAATATTTATAGCATTTATTCTTTTCCAGTAGCTGAATCACTTTCCACCCACTGCAAGATAAGTGAAAAAGAAAACAAGATTACTATTTAGAAAATAATGGAGAAAATGGAGCTTCTGTTTCTTTTTATATGAATTTTGAGTATAAATAATAAGTCTTCCTTGTATTTAGTTTCAATGAAATAACATTTGAGAAATTATACTGTACTCTTTAGCCATGATGCAAGTTATACTTAATCTGACAAGTATTTAAAGTATTCTGTGGATGGATAATGAATTTCCATTTGCTCGGTTATTAGGAACCTGTGATTATTGATCAAAAATGACATTGAATGTTAAGGAAGGGTGATACTTATTCTCAATAGAAGTCATCAAGCTAAAAGAAAATTTATGCTAACCAACTTTGAGGACAAATTTTTATTATCAGGCTTTGTAGAATTACTAGAGATTTAATCACAATAAATATCAATGTTGAAAATCATGAAACATTTGAAATCGGAAAGACATAAGTTTAAATTCTGTTTCCACATGTACTTTTTGAGCCTTAATAATTACACTGAGAAGAAAAATAATTAGTGCCATCTTTCTCATGGGATTGCTGTGAAAACTTTGTTTTCTGATTTTAGTGCCTGAAATGAGTTTGTTGCTCAGAAATAGTTTCCCTTGTTTCAGTTTGCTTGCAACATCCATTTCTGTGTTCAATTATAATCCAAGTCTGTGATCTGTGACCATTTAAAACTGAATGAATTACTCCTGATTTCTTGTTTATTAGAAATATTCTACTCAAATGTACTTAAGAAAAAAAATATCTGCACATCAAAGGATATATGGTAACTTAAAATTGCTTTACAGCATGACACAGGCAAGCATTTGATTTATTTCACCCTGAATCATTATTTATTTCAGTCTGGATTTCTCCACATGTTAAAAACCTGAAATCCCAAGTTTATGCCACATGTAAAGTTAGAAAAAGCAATAAAAAGACACCTAGGATTTTATTGCTTTGTGTCTTGGGACAATCCCCAGATTGGTTGAGATATTTCAACAATTTCTCTAAAAAACAATGTCAAGTGTCCGATTCAATACCAACTGTATAAGTTCAGCCCTATTATATTCACATGGTCTGAGGAGGAGAGAGGGTGGTTCCATAGCAGAAATTTGAATGCAATTAACAAAATAAGGAGCAATAGGTCCTGGCAACAAATATAACAGATGTCGTATACATGGAATTTATGATCATCTTCACTAGGCACATTGAGGTTCAGTAACCTATTTTTTAGTTTGTTTTTTTTTCTGAGAATTTTAAAGACTATTTGTTCCAACCATATTTGATCTTAAGAAATGTTAACCATAATCCAGACATGTGGAGATTGAAAACCTCCAGCTCCAAATATGTGAACATTGCCATGTAGGGACTAAGGAAATTATTTTCCCTTTCACCTTCTATTTCTGCTAGCTGGGCTAATAATCAAATTAATAGAGAATGATAAACAGGAGTAAATTGAATTTTAATACATGTGCATGTGGAATTTACATAAGCATTAAAATTCCAAATACAGTGAGGTAAAATGAGATTTTACACACACACACACACACACACACACACACACACACACACACACACACACATTAGAGGCCCGGTGTACGAACTTCGTGCACAGGGGGTGGGAGGGGTGGGTATTGTGTCCCTCAGCCCAGCCTGCACTCTCTCCAATCTGGGACACCCTTCTCACAATCTAGGACTGCTGGCTCCCAACTGCTCACCTGCCTGATTGCCCCTAACCACTCCCCTGCTGTCCTGGTCACCCCTAACTGCCCTCCCTTGCAGGCCTGGTTCCCCCAAACTGCCCTCCCCTACAGGCCTGATCGTTCCCAACTGCCCTCCCTTTCAGGCCTGGTCCCTCCCAACTGCCCTTCCCTGCAGGTCTGATCGCCCACAACTCCCCTCCCCTGTTGGCCATCTTGTGTCCACATGGGGGCGGCCATCTTGTGTGTTGGAGTGATAGTCAATTTGCATATTATTCTTTTATTAGATAGGATATATATGTAGATAGATAGATAGATAGATAGATAGATAGATAGATAGATAGATAGATATATAGATGATAGATAGATAGATAGATAGATAGATAGATAGATAGATAGATAGATAGATGATTTCCAGTAGGGGGTGTGCAGGAGGCAGCTGATCAATGTTTCTCTCATCAATGTTTCTATCTCTCTCTTCCTTCCTCTTTATCTCTAAAAAAAAAAAGATAAATTAAATTAAAAACCTCATTCCAGTATTCTTTCTTATCATTGTGAACTCATGTCAGAATAATTTTTAACATTATTCATTCAAAAGGAGCACTGCTCAACCTAGTCACTTAACCATTAGGGAATCATCTTAATATTTGTTTCAGTGATCACCACGGTAAGAGAAAGAAAGTGTTGAAAATTCTATTTGGCTATTAAAGCTTCTATTGAGATGTGACAGATATCAGGTCAGCTCACATTTCATTGACTCATGCAAACATTTGTAAGTTTAAATGCGATCAAAAAGTAAAACCATACTTTTTTTCTGGGAGGAAAATAGAATCATAATTTTAATAATTACAATGACTGATGCAATGTATACTGTAGTCATCAAATATTTAATTAATTATCCTTTTCTGATGAAAAATGCATTTATGCTTTTCTCAGGGAGACAACTCAAAGTCCTTTAAATGTAAGAGATTAAGCCCAAATTCCGGATCTGTAGATAAACCATGCTTGCTTATTTGTTTGTTTGTATTGTAATTATTTTTAACTAATGATATTACCCAATGCATTGGTTGTAATTGATCCAGAAATTTACAGACTTAAAATATGAGTTGTTAGTAATGAAATAGCCAATATTCAATAATGAATTAGAAATATATACTATTTCCAGTTTCAACTATGGTCCAATGACATAGAAGCATGAGATAAGAGATGGGTCTAGGGCAGTGGTTGGCGAACTCATTAGTCAACAGAGCCAAATATCAACAGTACAACGATTGAAATTTCTTTTGAGAGCCAAATTTTTTAAACTTAAACTATATAGGTAGCTACATTGTTATTAAGTTAATTAGGGTACTCCTAAGGCTTAGGAAGAGTCACACTCATGGGGCCAAAACTCATGTGGCTCACGAGCTGCAGTTTGCCGACCATGGGTCTAGGGAAAAAAGACTTTGAGGTTACCATTTGAATAATCCTGAAACAATTACAATTGCATGGCCTATAATCAGTCACATGACAGATTTAGATATCATATTAATGGAACCATAAGTATCTTTATCTTTCTTGGCAATACTGCTAACCCCACTAGCAGAGATCTAACAGACACACAGATGCTCATCATATGTTGCACCTGCAGATGCAGATGGAGTTATCAGAATTCCACCAAACCCTAATGATGCTATCATGTCTATTTCTTAATAAAAGAGGCTGGGATTCCTAAATTTAGGTAAAGCCTGAACTTACTAAATTGATGGCAGAAAAAAAAAAATCCTACTCAGGCAAGAAATACCTTAATGCAGTGTTTACTTTCAATTAACTGTATTATTTGTTTTCACCAATAGGTAGATTGGCGACTAGTCTATATAATTTGTTATATAAACTTCTTATATAATAACTAGTAGCCCGGTGCATGAAATTCATGCGGGGGTGGGGGGGAGGTGTTCATCAGCCTGGCCTGCACCCTCTCCAATCTGGGACCCCTCAGGGGATGTCCGACTGCCAGTTTAGGCCCGATCCCTGTGGGACATCCCTCTCACAATCTGAGACCACTGGTTCCTAACTGCTCACCTGCCTGCCTGCCTTATCGCCCCTAACCACTTTGCCTGTTGGCCTGATCACCCCCAACTGCCCCTCCTGCTGGCCTGCTTGCCCCCAACTACTGCCCCCCCCCACAGGCATGCTTGCTCCCAACTTCCCCCCTGCCAGCCTGATCACCCCCAACTGCCCCACCTGCTGCTGGCTTACTCACCCCCAACTGCCCTCCCCTCCTGGCCTAATTGCCCCTAATTGCCTCTGACTTGGCCCCGCCACCATGGCTTTGTCTGGAAAGACATCTAGAAGGTCTCCTGGTCTAATTAGCATATTACCCTCTTACTAGTATAGATGTTTTAGAGTCCAAAAATCATACCATTGTTTTTAGTATTATTGGTGATATCATACACTTTAGTTAGCTAAGCAACTGTAAATCACAAGTTTGATCATGTTATTTTGCTGATTATATAACTGGAATTAACAGCATAATAGAAAAGCAAAAATGCTTTAATTGGCCATTTGATTCACTCTGACTTTGTATCTTGAAACCTTTCTTTACACACTCTCAGCTTTAACCAATCATACCATTTGTTTTGCTAAGCCTGGGATGACCTTTGTCATATTTTTACTTATTCAAATTCTCCCTGTTTTTTAATGGTCACATTGATATTTCTCTGTATCACCACCGTATTTTATTTCCCTGACTAGATATGGTCTCTCAAGATACAACTGAGTTATTATTAATAATAATTCTAAATGTTGAACTCTCTCATAGAAATTATAAATTTTACTCTGCTTGTTATAATATGGAGCTCAATGCCTACAGATTGTTTAAGAAAAAAAGAGAGATGGATATGTTTCTGTGTATTTATATAGGTATGTAAATGAATACATTAATATATGGTCATATATATTGTTGCTTTGAATATACTATATGTCAAATAAGCTCTTGATAAACTAAATTTATATATCTTTTATTTTGTATAAACTCTTAAGAAGAATAATATTGGTTTAAAGATACTGGCTTAAGGTCATACATAGTATTTTTACTCATATGAATTTGCAGTTAATTGTAAAATTTACCACAAATGTTAATAAGTATATATTTTTAAATATATTTATACAGTACAGCTTATAAGTAAATATGCATTGAATAAAATATAAGCAAATGAGTGAATAAATAAATGTGTCTTGTAGAGTAAAGCCTCTGCTCTCATTTGCTTCTGGACAAAATTAAATGATCATTTCACTTTTTAAATAAAACCTAATAATTTAAACACTTGCATAGACAACTATTGGCATTCTGATATTCAAGTTCTTAAACACACTCTGTGGATAAAGTTTAATAAATTAAATATTGGTTCTATATATCTTGATATTATAAAGCAGAATGCCCCAATAAAAATATACACTAAGACAAATGAACTAACATGTTGCATATTAGAATTTCAGATCAAGTCAGAATTAAACATCTAATTCAATTAAGTAACACTGCATAGACAACGATATAACAAATTTTAAAGAGACCAAGTAAATTGCACTTCTTCCGTGCAAGTTCTATAACTTTATTCTGTAGGAAATAAGAAGAAATAGAATATTGACTTAAGAATTCAAGTTAATCCTATTAGTTAACAATGTGATATTTTAAAGTATTTTCTAAATATACTTATAACTTAGAAATCCCTCAAGGTAGCACAAAAGTCAACTAAAGGCCTACAAGATATTATGACCATTTCCTTTATATGTGCAGCAAATTTCCCAAATGCTATGGATGCTGTGTTGACATTTTGGATTTATAATCCTACTTTCTCATGGGAAAAACTGTGACAGTACATATTATTATTATAGAAAATTATTTTCTTGTTTTATAGAATGCTATTTGCTATGATTTAATTTAGTGTTTCATCTTGAGGTTTTCTTATACTTATTATAGTCAAAGACCATACAATATATGTGAAATTCAAACTATTTTTTTATTGATTGATTGATTTGGAGAGAGAGATGAGAAAGAGAGAGAGAAGAGAGAAAGAGAGAGAGAGATTTGTTGTTCCACTTATTTATGCATTCATTGGTTGATACTTGTATGTGTCCTGATTGGGGATTGTCAGGTCTTAGCCTCTCTGCTAGGGACCGGATCTCCTGGGACGCCAGGTATTTGACAGAGAAGCCATGAGAAGTTGTGGGTATATAAGAGAGTCCTTGTTGTAGCCCAAGTAGCCATCGCTATGACAGGAGCTATTAGACAAAGCAGTTCTTCAAAGCAAAGTCCCATATAGTAGCTGTACACCAGCTAGATAACAATACATCTTTCCTACAAAATACCAGTAGCCTCCAACATAGGAGTTATACAGGAGCCATCCTTAGAGCTACAGCCTCTAAGCAGCGGCCTCCCAGGCCCCTGCCTGCTGGTCAGTAACATTCTTTAATACTAACTTAGACAAAAAGGGCTTCTTGCCAAATAGTGAACTCATTCTTTTGGGTTATAGAAGGGCACGCTTGCATAGTGTACATACAGTAAGAGAGCTGTGTCCTTGCTTCTGGCCCCTGCATACAGCAAAGTAACCTTGAACACCCTGATTAGGATTCCTATACTCAGAGTGGCCTTAAACATCTGGTGCACTCTAGATAGGGCCCCCACAGGGATCAAACTCAAAGCTTTAGCATATGGGCACAATGCTGTAACTAAATGAGCTACCTGGCCAGGGCCACTATTTTAACAATCAGTAAACTCTAAGCAAATGCAGTATCCTAAGTCACACATTTCTATGCCAAAAACAAAACAAAACAAAACAAATCATGATGGTATTTTGCTTTATTTGAAAAGTAGTGTTGAATTTATTGTTCTTTATCTACCACAAAATTTAGTTTATCTAATGGTTGTTTTTTTTTTTACCCATAAAAACAAGAGTAGAAGTATGCAATAATAATGTAGACTTTTATTAGTGTCTTAAGAGTCATTAAAAGTTGAATCAGGAAATGTTTAGGGAAATTATTTACTATTCTGACTTTATATATGAGACAAATATTGCAAACCCTCAGGAATTATGAGAGATGCTTTTAGTAATTTAGTAAACAGTCTCCCAGAACAGACAAGTAAATCCAGCAATAAATAGGAAAGTGTAAGATAAGTGCCACAAATCCTTTAAAACCCCTGAGAATTGTCACTGCAGGCGACACAGTCAACAAAAATAATTCATTCAACTGTCTGCTCAAGTAGAAACGTGCTTCAGCTAGAAAGTTTAAATTTCATGCACACTAGGAAAGAAAAGCAGTTCTGAGGCCTCAGAGTTTCAAAGTCCAACTAGGTTTAGAGATAAATATTTTTGTTGTGTTATCAATATAACATTAATATAACATTAAAAAAGAGTGCCTAGGTATGCATGTCTTAGATCTAAATGTATACAGGAAAGAAAGAAATGGATTATCATAAAAATCTAGACGTTTATTTTTGGAAGGAGGGAGAAGACTGATAAAGAAGGGGCTGAGAGGGTGCCATGTTGGGTACTAATAGAGGCCCTTTTCTGATTTGGGTGAAAGTTGCATGAGTGAGCTTATAATTTATTGAGCTTTTCACTTTCAATTTGCAGCATTTTCTGTATGTGTATTGTATTTCACAATGAAAATAGTTTAACAATTTAAATTGCTTAAAAAAGCCATTTATAAAGAAATGAATTTACCTACATAAGCTTTTTCATTCTATTTAACTTATTTTAAATTTTCAATAATAGTTTATTAATTTTAATAGTAATGCGACATAAGGACCATGAAAAGTACGAACACTTTTCATTACCCCTCTACTCTCTTAGCCCCTGGAAACCCAGAAAATACAAATAAAATCACTCTCTTCTATCTCCCGTGACAATTATGTATCTATTTTTGATATCCTATGTTGTCCCAATATTGAATAAAAGAGCTTCTTAGAATCTTTGATTAAACTTGATTAAATATGATTAAAATCCTGAGCATAAATAAAACCCTTAAGGGAGAGGAATGGGAAAAGCCAACTAAGACAATGAAAACACCCATCTTCCAAAAGACTAAATAGTTCTAGAGAAGAAAGAAAACTTGGATAGTTCATTAAATGTCAAAAGCAATAAACTGAGCAACATAGAGAGTATTCAATATTCTCAAATTCACCAGAAGTCATGGGAATGGAAATAGAATTATTATTAGGTTTTATTATAATAATTTAAATTTTATAATTTAGAATGCCATCAGTGACTTTAGTGATAATTTCTAGTGGAGTAAGATCAGAATCCAGAATATGTAAGGCCTCATTTTCTCCAACTTTCCATGTGTAGCACTCATCTCTGCTACTATGAGTATGTGCCTTTATGAGAGCCTGGATTTAGCCAACAACACAGGCTAACTGATATCTGGGTGTGTCATCATGTCCATTTTGTTATTTAGTGGTTTCTTCAGTGGAGTCCATTCCTGGTGAGAGATACGGAGTCATGACAGATCTTTACACTCTGTGCCACCTCCAGTAGGATGATATTTATCTCTTCCTCATGCCTCATTGTCCTCAATCTCCCTTTCAGACCTCAGACCAGCTTAGTCGTTGGCCACTGCCCAGGACTCTGTGCCCACTTTTACTTCAGGTCATTTTCCCCTCCACAGAAAGGGAATGACCAGGAGAATGTCTAAGGTTCTTTAACAGGAGATTTTCTTTCATAACTGCCTTTGATGGCAGCCCCTGAGTGGAGCTGTGTTTCAGCAACAGGATATTCTCACCTCTCCACCTACAGCCCCAGGGAACACATGAGTAAACTGAGGCTGGGATATTTCCTCTTCTGTCAGAAATTCAAAACAAATCCTCCATGAGACCAGAGGTGTGAGCTGAGCTTGAAGCATGAGTGCAGCAACTGTAGGTGATGTGGGGTTCTGTGCCAACTGCTTGTGCATTTTATTTATGTGAGACAGGGATCAAGGCGCATGAGATTTATTGAGAGATTTTTTATAAGGAAATAATATAATGGATTGGGGAGTAATATAGAAATGTGAAGAAGAAGAAAAATAAGCAAGAAAATTGTTTGAAATAGTCTAACGATGGCTAGACAAATGGAACGTGGTGGCCATGGATATGTTATGGTCCATCTTTGTGGTGCTAAATTAAAAACTCCGGTGAAGAGACTGATGCTAACTGAGGAAAGTTCTATAGAGAGGGAAGAGCTGTGAGCTCTTTATTACCCCAAATAACAACACGGGGCATGGGTTCACAGGCATGGCTACGCGAATCTTAGCAAGATAGTGACAGCAGCCACAATGACCTCTGCACAAACATAGTTTTAATATGTACAAAATGTAAATTTCCAGCTCATATATCTTCTCTGGGATTATAATTCATGTATTCAGAGCCTACTTGACATCTCTACAGATATATCAATGGCACCTCAACCCCACTACTCTCAATATCGTGCTCTTAATCTCTCTCGATACATGGTTTCTGTTGTTCTTCTTGGTTGTAAAAGACATTGATATTTACTTATTTGTTCATAATGTAAATCTCACAGCTATCTTTGATATCTTCTTCTTCAATAACATCTATATTCATTCCATTTTTTGCAGCAGATGCTGCTACATTCCTATCCATATCCTCATGGCTCTCATTCATGTTTATGCTCCTGGCTAGCTATTATAAGTGCCTGTAACACTTCACCCAATGTCTGTCTCTGGCATACTCAGATATCATGCGGGGCAGATTGGAAGTGCTGGAAAGTGAATAATTTAGAAGCAATCTTTAGATAATGATGTGTGGGATTTGGAAGATTGATTCCCCAGCATCCTCTCCCCTTGTATAGGAATATGATCAGGAATTCTCTACACTGTCTCCTGAAGAACTCAACAGCAATGGGCTCCAAGTGTCCACAGTGGAATCATTTTTTGATAACACATCTGAATTATCCTCCATTCCTTTTTCATCTCACATCCTACCTGCCTGATCAGTGCTTCTCTGAATCATACAAAAAGAGTTATTGCACTTAATCCTTTGTCTAAATTCTGCTTCATAGAAAACTACACTAATAAATGCGCAAGTCTGACCAGTTTATTCCCTTACTGCTTTAAAAATCTGTACTTTTACTTACATGGCCATAACATAAATCCCGTTTCCTATCATTTCTCAGCTTTGACCAGCACTGCAATAGCTTTCAAACTTCTTTCCAAAAATCCATTCTGCATCTCTTTAAGCCATTCTAAATACTGTAAACCCTGATGTTTCCAAAATGCAAACATGACAATATATTAAAACTACTTAATGGATTATATGGATTTCAGGTTAAAAGCCAATGCATTTTACATAGTGTACAATTTATGGTATATTTTCACTCAGCATCCATTTCACTCAGTTCCAAGCACCTTTTTGAATTGCAATGAGTGAATAAATACTTCATTTCCTGGGCTAATTAGCAGTGTGGGTTTAAGATAGGAATTATAATCTCTCACTGAGATGTGCTTCCCTGAAACAGAAACAGAATTTTAAGTTCAAATTCTTTATTACAGCCAGATGCTATGATGTTGAAAAATAAATTTTGAAAGACTTTAGTGTTCATGATTACCAGGGTCGCATTTCATGTGTAGACATATGTTTATGTGAAGAAATAGTACTACTAGTACTAATAATACTGATAGTACTAATGTCACTACAAAAGGCAATGGCCTTCTGATCTTTGGAAAGGCTTTGTGAAGGTGACCTACATAGCTAGTCATGTGGCAGCATGTAAAATGATATTTCTCCAGTTACTCCAAGAACATTTAAAGGTCCTAATTTCCTGCGTTAACTCTCTTCATGTTTGGAATATCTGGAATGATTTCTCTTCTAAGCACTGAAACTTGATTATGCAAATAACACAGCACCTAGTTGATTTGCATATACTTTCCCAGCTTCAGCATCCACAGATACCTTAACTTTCTGCATTTCAGTCATCCAGCTTTTATTATTTTACTGTTGTATGAAAATCTCATGCTCACTCCAGCTGCAGAGTTATTTCTTGCTTCTCAACACTTCCCAATGGCATTTCAAAAATGCCTTTTAGCCTTTGTTATCTAAATAATCAGTACTCTAGGGAAGCCTCCCTGAGGTCCTACTTCATTAACTTATTTATCAAATTATCTACTTATTTCACCTCTTTCATATAAACATCCATTTTGAAATTGTTCATCTTAAGTGTGATTATTTAAATATTATATAACTCATCAAAACAAGGGGTAAGTTTCTGAAACCAAGGCTGACTGTTTAGTCCTTCTATTCTAATCCCTAGAACACAGCTGGCCTAAGGTATAAATTCAATAATTTTAGGTGAAAGTTGTTGAGAGAATTAGAAAAATGAGGAGCTATTTAGTGAAATGATATTTCTGTTGAAGAAGTTAGTGCTGGGATCCAGACCTCGTGTTGGCAACTTGACTGCATGTAGGAAGAACCTTGTGCCACTATGATGGGAAATAGGAAGGAAAGACAGATGTTGATATTTATTGATGGTGTGTAAGAAATTAAGGGCTGTATTTTCTCCCTGAAGCAAAATATTAAGGAGGCTTCTGGTAATGAACAGAGTTGTAATTGGGAGATGATCCAAATAGAGGGGAACATATCGAAAACTTCTACTTTGTTAATGGGAAAGAATGTTGACTAGGAAAATGAAAGAACTGCAGTCAGTTTTGAAGACACACTTTAAAATCAAGAGAAAATAGTATAAAGATACTAGTGTGTGCAGGTGATTTAATCAACCATTTCATAGTTTCAGTAAGTAGAAACAATTTAAATGACCCACATTCTAGGCATTTTATCATGTCTGTGCTAGAATAATAAGGCAACAATAAGGCAATGCTGAAGAGTATTGGCAGAAACATGGTCTCTATTTTAGAGACAGACTAGAAAGGGTAAGATGCCTTTAAATGAAATAAGTTAAAAAATCATAAAATAGCACTATTTTTGGAGTCATAAACATAAGCAGTGGGAAGAACAGAGGTCTGGAGATATATGAATATATACTCTATGATCAGAGTATGAAAATTTAGAATTTAATATTCCAGAGTTCCTGAAACTAGTGTAAAAGAGGTTCTTTAAAGATTCTAAATCTGATAATTCAGTTCCTGGTTAAGTGGGGCTGTATCTTGATCCCATCTCAAACACATAGGACTGGCACAGATGAAAGGGATATTTCTCCATAAAAAAGTAAGAGGTTCTAATACCAGATTAAAGGAAATTGGATGTTGAATTGACAAAAATTATATATGTCAATGGAAAGTTCTTTAATTGTAACAAATACTGTCTTAAACCGATTTCATCTACCCACTGCCAGGAACACAGCATGCTCTGTCATTTAGAGTCATAAAACAGAAGGGTAATATAAAGTCAGCAGTAAAGTTAATAAATTAATGTGATTAGTTTGAGGAAAATACAAAAGAAAACAAGGACTCAATTCATTCAACAAATACTTGCTGATCACCTATTATGTTCAGAAAGTGTGTGTGTGTGTGTGTGTGTGTGTGTGTGTGGTTGAAATGCATCAATAACTTGATGCATTTCAGATTAAAATCTTCTGATCTTCTAGAACTTAAATTTTAACATTAGGTTTTGTAACCAAATTCAAGCTGGTACCACTCACTACATGACAGCCAATAAGTCAGGGAACAAGGTGCAGGGGTAAGAAAAGCAACTTTATTTGCAAAGCCAGAAATCCAAGAAGATGGCGGACTAGCATCTTCAGAACCATCTTGAGGAGGTACAGAATGCGTGCTCCTTTTACAGTAAGGGAAGGGGGAAACGGGAGGGGCAAGGGATGATTGAGAACCATAGACATTTGGGCACCAGCAGGGATCCCAGGAGGATCATGAAACTTCTTTGTACTTAAGTGTGTTGAGTCTAGTTGCTGTGATTCCAGGTATGAGGTTAAACATCTCCTTGGGAGAGGCAGTTTCCAGTAAGGGGCTGTTTTTGTAAAACTCAATCTGCAGCAGAATTCCTCCAAATGCTACCTGCAAGATTCAACAGAATCTATTAACCTAAAGGTCCTGGAACAAATTAGGCTTGAGCTAGATGCATCAAAGAAGCCAAGCATTTCACTCTATTACAGTTGCAACAGACAGACAATAAACACAATAAATAAGTGAATTATATAGTTGTTTAGAAGGTAAAAAAATTGTAACAGAAAATAAAAAAAGAAGACACAATACCAAAGTTTAGAGGTTGAGGGGTTGACATGTAGAGAGCTGACTTGGCACGTTGTAATTGGTGCTCAGAGCATGCTTTATTGAAAAGGAACTACCGCTGATGGAAGGAGAAAGGGGAGTTAGCCATAGGAATCCCTGGGATAGAACGCATCTCATTAGAGAAAATAGCTAATGGAAAAGCCACGAGTTGGAGTGAGCTAAGTGTTTCTGGTGAAATACTGAAGAATCGAGGAAATTAATATTTCAGGGAGTGTTAGTAACTGGAACTAAGTGGTCAGGGGAGAATGTGAGCGATGAAACAAGAGACACAATCACAATGTCAGGTCACTTAGGGCCTCAGTTGCTCTGTTTGAAATGAGGAGCCTTTCAAGGATTTTTGCACTAAGACGTAACTTGATCTGAGCTATGTGTGAGAATGCTACGCTCCCTGATGCGTGAGGATGTCAATAAACTATTGACAATGTACAGTTGCTTTGGAATATTGTGGCATTGGTTGGCTTTTCGTTTACAAAGTGTGTAGTCCCAGCAGTCCCTGTTTGGATGGGTTGAATTTCAGGGAGAAGAAACTCCAGAGAAACCCTTGCTCTAAAGGGCAGTACCTAAACACATTGGTTTTCTGCAGCCACACCCATAAATATGCAGGTGAAGGAGTCAGTGTCACTGGGAATATACTTGCATTAAGTGATAGAGAATCTATTGCTAAAGGGTCTTCTTCCTGTAAAGAGATTCCATTTTCTTCTGATTAGATGTGTGCAGTCCCAATTATGCAATGGGGGTCAAAAGCAGCTCTTCATCAAAACCTCTTTTCTTCCAAGGCTAATCAACTTGCTTCACAGAAAGAGGGTCCAGGCACAGGAGAGGACTCAGTGCATTTAACCCCATGTCACCCGCTGCCCGTAGAACACACCAGTGTCCTCGCAGACATAATGGCATCATCAAATAGAAATGGGTCTAGAATTCCCAATTATAAAGAAAACACAAGGACTACGAGACTTATATTTCTATATTTTAGCTTCAACTTCTAAATAATAAAAAGCAATGAAAACAAAATAATTTAAAATGAAAATCTTCTCTAGAGAATGAAAAGTAATTAAAACAAAGGAAGTGGGAGAAAATAAAGAGAAATTTAAAAAATAAAATTGAAGCTATTACTGCAGCATCTTAAGCAATTTCTGATAGCATATTGCATTATTCTTTTCTAGTGTTTTTCTTGTGCATATTTACATATTTAAAATCTGTTGTTATAATTCCAAGCGTGCTTTTTGTAGTAGCTAACTGGTTGTATGTACTTTATATGTTGCAATATTATATTTCACTATAGATTTTTAATAGTTGTATAATATTTAATTGAGTATGATACAGTTGGCCTTTTATCATTATTAGAAATAAAAAGCTATGTGAAATCAAGATTCTACAGCATTGTATATATTTGTAGGTTATGGATATTTTGTTATCATAAGCATATTCAATCCAAATCCTTTCTCTTTTATTTTCTAATGTTAATATCTGATTCTTAACATTAAAAGAATAATATCAGTTAGGGACAGAATTTCAAATTGATGTTCCTCTTTCCTTATTAATATTCATTAATTGATGTTCTCTGAGTAATGAATAGAATTGGCTGTCTAAAAATCACAAATTTGCCTTGGATCACTTTAGATATGAACTGTGTACATTTATGAATCCTCTAATCATTGTTTCATCTGCAATATATTTATTATTATTTCTTGTTTTTAAGAGTGAATTTATAAAATATGCAATTAGGAAGGCTACGTAAAAGGTAGATTTTTACCCGAGAAAATTGGAAAAGGTAAAAAGGTGCTAAGATATATGAGTATTCATTTGCTTTGTGAAACAATTAGGATAGTCTTCCGGTTAATATCAGAAGTGTAAAATAAAAGGGAGGGAAACTGAAAGTCACAAATAATCATGATGAAATGCATAGTTCTATATAAATATAAAATATAGATAGGGATAACAAGTTATTGAGTAATTCAGCTTAGGTGGTATGCAGACTATCACAGTATAAAACAATAGAAGAGACATGTATTTCTTGGATAAAGAATAGAAATATTTTAAGATACTATAAGAGCAAGAAAATAATTCCTGGAAATCAGAACAGTGTAAAAGTTTGGTGTGATATTTTACAATGTACCTTTATGATCATATGTGATGGTTTTTTAAAAATATGTTTTTTTATTTTTAGACAGAGAGAAAGGGGAAGGGAGGGGGATAGAGAGATAAAAACATTGATGATAGAGGAAAATTATCAATCATCTGCCTCTTGCTCGGCCCCCACTGGGGATGGAGCCCACAACCTGGGCATGGGCCCTGACCAGGAATCAACTGGTGACCTCTTGGTTCCTGGGTTGACATTCAACTGCTGAGCCACCCCTGCCAGGCCTGTGATGAGGTTTTATCTGTTGCAGCTCTTAGCTGAAAATAAGAGACAGGTTTTGGTTAACTTAAAGAGAAATAAATTAACTGGGATGATATCTGATATGTTCCAGATTCAAGGGGAAGACTGGAGAATCTGTTTCACAGAGTAAGCCAGAAATAAGGCAATATGAACCCCAAGAAAATAACTATTCATGTTACTACCTGGTATAGAGATGCCTAGGCATTCCATGCTGTCATCCCTGCCACTATTTCTCAAATTTCATAATTTCTTTAAGGTTCAGACTCTTAGGAGTAGCACTTGCTTGACAAATAATCTAAAAATAGAAGAATTATCTGACTCCCATTAGTTTCCCAGAGTGATATGGATAACCAACACAAAGAAAATGTCTGCTTTGGAGAAAGAGTTGTGATTCAAATAATAGACTAATGTAATATCGGTTAGAAAGATTTACAGCATTACACAAAGCTTAGACCTTTGCTTGTAGGCAATAATAATTCATAACTGTATCTTAAGCAGAATAATTAATCCCATTAGGATTGCATCTGACAAA
The DNA here is from genome assembly GCF_963259705.1 of Myotis daubentonii. NCBI lineage: Eukaryota > Metazoa > Chordata > Mammalia > Chiroptera > Vespertilionidae > Myotis > Myotis daubentonii. Next base: position 193,776,725 of record NC_081840.1, read on the forward strand.
TGACTGTAGTATCAATATGGATGATAATGCTGCAGCTTTAAGAGTCTCTTGATAGGGAATTCAAGAGACTCATAATATTCTTGAAAACAGATAAGTGTCTTGCCCAGCAAAATGATGGTGGGGTTTTCAAGGATAAAAAATAAAGAATGGATGTAGTAATTATTTTGGAAGTAGCATTTGGAGGGTTTAGTAAATCACTGGATATGACAGATAATGAAGATAAGTGAGCCATAGATATCTTATAGTGTTTTTTTTTTAATTGGCTAACTGGATATTTGGGATGCTAATGAAAGATAATTCAGTTTTGGACCCACCATATTTAAAGAATTGAATACTCAAGAATTGTGACATATTGGGCTAGAATTTGGAGGCATAATTCTGAGTCTTTATGCATTAATACTCTAGGGACACTCACAGGAAAAAAAACAACACAGTAGAAACAAAACAACAATAAAAAAGCAAAACCCAAGGTGGGTATTTTGATAGAAGGCAAGAAAATACTGGGAGGCCAGTTGGATTATGTACTATTGAAATCAAATGAAAAAGAAATGAAAAAACTGCTACAGGTTTAGATAGTAGATAGTGACTGATATACTTCACAGTAGTTTCTTCAGTGGCAAGAAGAAATCGTTATTGGAAGGATTAAGGAATACATATGTAGTCACAAGGGTGAAAATGTTGTTCAAAGGTATTTGTCAGAATGAGGGACCATAGCAGAAATTGTTTTTAAAGGGGGTGACAATGAAGGAAGGGTTATTTAAAATATAACTTTATAAAGCAAAATTATTATTATGTAAAAAACTAATATACTATTTTAGTCCTGCTTAAGTCCAATGTGATTTACTTGTTTTATTAAGTAAGATAATTTAATGCTGTTTGATTTATACACTATTTAACAACTCATACATTTATTTGTTATTCAATTAGTGATGATTAACATGTTAAATACCTATGTTTCCTATGTTTAGCCACACCCAATATATAACAATGGCTTAGAGTAATATATTTACAGAATAGTCCTGAATCCTATGCAAATAATTGTAAACAAGCACATTATAAAATACACTTTTTAATTTTAAAGATAATCATCTGAAATAGAAAGACTTAACATTTCACTTTACAAGATACCAAGAGCATAAGATTCTCAGTATTAAACATTGATTTATTTTGTTGGAAAATATATTTACACATAAAAAGCAAAGGAAAATACTTAGAAAAGCTATTATATTTAACCTCAATATATAACATTAAGAGACAAATACTTGATTATTATTTCACATTCTTTTAGTTGATTCTGAAAACCTAATCATCAAACAATTAAACAAGAGAATCAATAATGGAAATCGTACTACCAAACATTTAGTTGCAGTGCTCTGAAGAGTAATTTAAATGTTTGTATAATAGTAAGTCTTAAAATTACCCAGAGCTCCCCATCGAAGTGTGGCAAACTGGTGTAGAGTTTATGAGTTGCCAATGTGCCAAGGTACTGATGGCCTCAGCATCTGGGAGGCCAGGCGACTGGACTTATTGCTGTTGGCTCAGGCAGCCTTGTTTAACCTAATGTGCCCTAAAATATCCTTATGTGCTATGAGGCAAAAGTTTGTGCATCACTACTTTGTGTAAAGTCTTTGTTAAACCCAGTGCAATGTGATTTTTTCCTCCTGAAGGAAATGAAAGAAAATGAAATATAAACTATTTTATTACATTTTTTTTTACCATGAAACCTTACATGATCATGAGAGCAATTGTACTCAAATAATAAAAGAGATTCCTCTTTTATTATCCCACAATTTAAACTGTGAACATTTTAAGGCATTTCACTCAAGATGTGTTTGTGTTTATGTTTGTGTTTCATAACCTTGGGTCTATTTTTTGAATGAACATACAATTATTGTGGGGGCAAAGACTTGAAAAGCTTGGAATTGGAATTCTAATATACATATAGTTTATATTATAATATTAAAAATACTGAATTTAATTAGGAATAGTGATAGTGAAAGTACTGTAATACGATAAGAAAGAGTTTTATAAAAATGTCCATTGAATGATGATTACATTAAAGGTTTTTTCTTGCCAGGAGCAACAAGAACTGGGTAGCTAAAGAAAAATCATTTATCTTAAGGGTGGTATTTAAGGGAAATAATTTAAGTTAAGAATAAATTCTTGTGGTGTGGGTATTCATTTCTGATTCTATTTCCACTTGATTATGTCAGAAATATAAGTTGTGTTGTTAGAACCATAGCCTGAGGGAAAGTTTTAAGCTATAATATTTTAGGAATAGTTGTTATAAATTAATTTTAATCACTGAATGTTGTTTACTAGTATATCCAATAATAAGGACAGTTTTCATTTCCTCATATGGATATTTTTAGTTTAATGTCATTATATATACAAATTTCAAGAGTTGTTTGTGTGCATTGACATGTCTTCTAGTTTCTTTTCTCTTTAAATTAGAAGAGGACTAACCTTTCCTATGTAACTAACTAGGCCTTGGACATTATATGAATATTTCAGATTTCTTAGTTATCTAGTGTTTCCTTTGTAGGTAGCATTTGCAGAAAATCTGTTTTTATTTAATATCATTAATATTTTTTAATTTTAATAAATCTCATTGTCACTTGAATATTTATAAGATAGAAAAAGGAGTGCTATTATTTTTTTTGAAGGGAAAACTAGGCATATATACATTTTATAAAATGGAAATAAGTGGAATTTTCTTTCATAAGAACCTTTGACAATAATTGAGGTCACAATATTACTCTAATAATGTTTTTCTTGTTTGTAAGTCAGTGCATTTAGTTACACAAAATTAGTTTGCTTGAATTCTTCAGTTCATAGAACACTATTCTCATTGGTTAGTGTAAGACTCTTTTTTTATTTTGTGGTTGTTTTTTTTATTATTTTAATATTTTTATTTCTTATCTTTGATGTTACCAATATACAGATAAGGCCACTGTTATATACTTTGTGGCCTACACATATTCAATCATTGGAATCAATAAACTTATCACTCCAGAAGCAAAGTGGCTAAATAACATTGTATGATTTGTTTTAAGCAATATAAATAAAGCACGGATAACAAACTGGTAAGATATAGATAATGTCCTCTAATCTTTAATTAATTTTGTGCTTCACACAAACATACACGATAAATTACAGATAATTTTGAAGAAAATGACCCTGAGAAATAAATAGCAAATATTATATCAATAATTCCTTTTATAATTTTTATGTTTTTCATTCCAGAGCTAAAAATTAAATACAAAGTACATTTAAGAATAAAGAAGTTTTCTACACAATTCCACCTCTTAAACTTATATCTCAATACACGTGCATACAAACGCACACATACATTCATAGTTTAAAAATAGGTTATAGATTGTTTCAAAACTGTTTCATTTCTTTAAGTCTATTTGTACACAAAAGCAAAGAGCTACAGTTTTGTGAATATATATATGCTTACATGATTATTGGAACTGGCAAATCTAAGGGAGAAGTCTGAACTATAGATAAAATTGTGGAGGCTCTCTAGTAAGGGTTAATGCTGTAGTCTTGAGACTGAATTTCTTCCTCAAGGAAGTTTCAGCTTTGTTCTTGTGGCTTTTCAAGTGATTGCATAAGTCCCACTCAAATTATCAAAGATATTTTCGTGAAGTCATTTGATTGTAGATGTTAACCACTCTACAACATACCTTCACAACAACCTGGATTAGTGTTTTAAACTGAATAACTGGGTACCATAGTCTATCCAAGCTGACATTCAAAATTAACCACCACAGATAATAGAAACTAATTTTACACAAAATATGCAAGTAAATAGTAGTTTTAGGTGGACTCTTAGACTATCTGTTAGAATGATTTATTTCTAAAATAAACAAAACTGCAATAAGTGTGATACAACTTGATTGCCCTATTCTTTTCACAGGTTCATTACTTCAGTAGTAGAATATTAGTGATGACTTGTATTGAAGAAATGTATTTAATTATAAAGAGAACATGTTAGACATTTCTATGAAAAGCTCTTTTGTATTTTGTTGAAATGTTTTCCAAAATATAACTTGATTAAGATAAAAAATAATTTGATTAAGGTCCTGAAAGTTCACAGCATCTTGGATAGTAGTATGTAAATTTTTTATGAACAGCTTTAGATTACTAGTATGTGTTACACTTATTTCATTTTTTAATATTTTATTGATATTTTACAGAGAGGAAGGGAGAGGGATAAGGAGTTAGAAACATCGATGAGAGAGAAACATCGATCAGCTGCCTCCTGCACACCCCCAACTGGGGATGTGCCCGCAACCAAGGCACATGCCCTTGACCAGAATAGAACCTGGGACCCTAGAGTCTGCAGGCCAATGCTCTATCCACTGAGCAAGAAAAGCCAGGGCCTTATTTCATTTAAACAGTTGTATTAATAACACGGTTCTAAACATAATAATTAAAATAATTGTGCTATTTTCAATTTTTGGTCTTTACAAGGATATAAAGTAACTTAAAACATGTTAACGATGATAAAATAGTATCAGTGATAAAGATATAGCTGGATATCTAAATAATGGAATAAGAGTGAAACAATAAGGAACGATTAGAGACCAAAAAGTCATCTGAGGGACACATGTCACCTTAATGCATTCATTATATACGATACCTGTTGTTATAGTCTTCCTTTCTAAAGCTATAAGCCCTATATAAGTTTCATATTTGATTAAGTTATATGAACTGAAATGTAGATAATGAAAATGGAGAAGTTAGTGTAGAATCCCCAATATCTGGTCTGATTATCTGAATAAAGGCTGCTTCCATTGGGGAAGCAAAATGGATTGCCTATTGAATGGCAAACACTATAATTAAGTTTGACCTGCATCTGAAACATCTAAGTGGAGTAAGTAGGCAGTTGGATACATTAATTAGGAGCTAATGGAGAAGCCTAGAGTATAGATAAAAATTTGAAAATTACCATGGACCATATAGATGGTATTTAAATGAATCTAAAGAGAAAACTCATCTAGAGAAATAAGTGTACATCTAGCCAATTATGTCAGAGAGTAAGTATAGACATATGAGTGTCTCTAATAATTCATAGATAGGAAGAAAACAAATATTTTATGGAATCACTATAGGCTTAGCAATACTATTTAATCTATTTGGTATGATTTTTAAATAAATCCAATCTACTTAGGTGTGTATTTTATAAGAAACCTGCAATTAATTCGATGCAGAACTGAAGTAATTAATATTGAGTTGAAACATTGTAATAATTTCATTAAATAAGATGAGACGAGGGAGAAATGTATTGATATTAAAGCTGTTTGTACAGAAGTGGTTAAAATGATGTCATGTAATTTCTGTTACAGAAAACAAGAAGTGAAGATAGTGAGTAGGTCTATAGGTTGGAGTATTAATGAGGTTGAAGAATTTGTGCAATGAGTTATTTGAATAAACAAGAAGGGAGAAGAATAGTACAGTTTGAATAGTGAGATGCTTGTTAACAGGACCAAATGTAGCATGTTTCTAATACAGGATTTATCCATGGAATTGTATTGCAAAAGTACAATACATGCAGTTGAGGATTTTGTGTTTAGGTAGGAAGAAAGATGCAAATGGCCTATCAAAATAATTAAGAAGCACACATGGAAATTAATTTGGGCAATATTCCATTCAGATATATTGTTCTATAGCCTTTTAGTAACTGAGATCAAAACCTCAAAATCAGAGGTCCTCAAACTTTTTAAACAGGGGGCCAGTTCACTGTCCCTCAGACATTCCATACATGCGCACTGCGGGCCCGGGATGAGTCGGCTGCTAAGCAGGACAGGCAGCGGCGGCAAAAATACCCGGCGGGCCGCATGTGGCCCGCGTGCTGTAGTTTGAGGACCCCTGCCCGCGTGCTGTAGTTTGAGGACCCCTGCTCAAAATCATTATGGAGTCCTCTCTTTCTTTGACACCTATCCAATCTTCAGCAAATTCTTTGGGTACTACTTACAAAAAAATCTAAAAAATCTGAATTCTAAACATTTATCACTACTTCCACTGTTGCCACTTTGGGCAAAATCACCATCAACTGTCAATTAAATTGCTATTTCTTACTAATTGGACTTCCTTCTTATACCATCATGTCTCTGTCCTTAATTCTATACAGATCAACCACCACAGTTATACATTTAAATTCCAGATTATCGCTGAAACCGGTTTGGCTCAGTGTATAGAGCATCGGCCTGCCGACTGAAAGGTCCCAGGTTCGATTCCGGTCAAGGGCATGTACCTGGGTTGCGGGCACATCCCCGGTGGGGGATGTGCAGGAGGCGGCTGATTGATGTTTCTCTCTCATCGATGTTTCTGACTCTCTATCTCTCTCCCTTCCTCTCTGTAAAAAATCAATAAAAATATATTTAAAATAAAATAAAATAAAATAAAATCCAGATTATGTATTTTTCTGTTCAAAACCTCCCAATGATCCTTATTCTACTTTGTTCAAAAACCAAAGCAATTATACATGTCTACCACCTTCTTCCTCATCTTCATGTGCCCCCTGCCAAAACTTGGCTGCAAACAGACTGACCTCTGGCTAATCTCCTATTTCACCAAGACATGTGCATTGGCTAAACTCTCTGCCTGGTAGTCTCTGCTCCCTAAATTGGCAGGGTTCAGTCTCTCCTGTCATTCTAGGATTCACTCAAATATCGCTTTCTCAGTTACAACTCTGTCCACTCTATTTAAAATTGGGACACAACTGTAACACTTCTTTTCATTGTCATATATTTGTGTACAGAACACTTATTTATGATAAACTATTATTTAATTAATCAATTTACTACTTATTTATCTACACCAGAATCTAAATTCAATAAGGGCAGTGTTTGTTCATTCATTAAAATTTGAATGTTTCTTTTATTACTTTATCATCTGGATCTAAGAGGCTACTACAAAGTTCATCCTTAATAAGTATTTTTTATGTGAATAAGTGGTTTAATTTATTGTGATACATCAAATCTATATAACTTAAGATAGTTTCCAGTAAAGAACAGTAGCAATACCATATTTAATCAAGAGGAGAGATGTTTTGTGAAAAAAAGTGGATTTCGTTCTCTGGATTTCAGATGACAGTAGATCGGTGACTCAACAGGTGTGCTGCAAGAATTTCTAAAACATGCAATACCTGACTATTTAGTCTTTTCCTTAGACTGTCCAAACAGCCAACACAACAATAACTATCCAGTGTGGATGAATGAAAATTATAACGATTTTGGTCAGATCTATATTTTTTCAAATACAATATTTTGGGTGTGCTGCAGAATTTTAGCAATTAGTTTATGTGTGCAATGACATGAAAAACGTTGAAAGTTGCTTCAGTAGATAGATAATAACCACTTGCACTACTAACCTGGTTTTCAATTCTGATCTTATGTTTCAAAAAATAATTTTTATAAGATGAACTTAATAAAAATATTCTGCGAAAATATTTGCAAAATATGCAAATATTAATGTTAAGCTTTAGAAGAAGTCTCAAGTAAATCTGACAAGAAATGATGCCCACTTTATCAATTATGCTTTGGGTGTTTTAAGACACCATGAAATTACCCAAAGTGAAGCTTAAGCCAATTTAATTCTGAAAAAATGAACTTTTTTCAATTAATATTTTCAATAAACGTGTCTTAGAAAAAAGCCAATATGCCATGAATGAATGCACAGGCTTATGGCCTAGATTCACTTGGCACTTCTCTTGGAAGCCAAATCTTATTTTCATAATCAAGACCTCCCACAGAGGACTCCTCTCACATTGGATACACGCCTGGTTCATCTAGATGCAAGCCAACTAATTGCTGGGACAACAGATGGGTCTATTCAATCGATGTACCTATCTGCCAAATAAAGCTAAAAATGTCTCAAGCTAAAATAAAGTAACCCCCACCCAAATCAGTTCTTGATTAAATCAGACATATAATATATAGAATTTAATTCTTATCTTTCTCATCTTTCTTCCATGTAGGAAATAAGAAATAGAAAATTGTCTAGGTTGGAACAAAATTCTTCAAAAACCTGCCATAGGGAAGAATCACGGAACCCAAGTAATGAAAATAAATGAATCTAAACCATTAATGCCAATGGTAACTTAGTAACTGTCAGGCTAATCAACGTTGTTTTTAGTTTATTTGTTTGTTTTAAACTACAATATAAATATGGCAGCCAAAGAGTATATCACAATGGTTCTAATAAAGTGTTTGAGTCTAAACATTGTTGTTTTTCCCATCAGGGACTTATTTTTAGCATATTATAAAGATTTAGGTTATTCCCCTAGCAAAATGCTACTCTCTCTCCAATTTGTTCATACAATTTTAATTGAGTTAAGAGGTTTGTGATGCTTATTTAATTGTCCTTAAACCCCAGTTATGAATCATTCACTACTTATTAGAGCCCAAAAATTCATAAAGAAGAATTCTGAGTTTTCTGCTTTGGGTTTTCAGAGCCTAAAAATTGTGCTTTTCACAATGGTTTATGGAAAAAAAATATGACTTTTCCAAGAGATGAAATAGGCTGAGCAGATTGGAGGAGGAAGAGTTAACGGACAAACATGTTGAGGGACTCCAGGGATAATAATCATGATAAAAAAAAATCAGAACTGGAGGAAACATAAGAAAGCAGTGAAGTCAGCAATCAGAGATATATCCCTCCCTAGATTCAATTTTTCTAGAACCAGAGTTGGCGCATGAAGGTTGTCCTGGGTCAAACGGGAGAAACAGCATATATTTTCAGGTGAAAAGCTACCATGTATTGCTTTCCATATGATGTCAGATGGAAGCTCCCATTAAAAGCAGTTGTTATATAGTCCATAAATCTTAATCATGTCTGTACCCTGGGCTATCGCTCCGTCCCCATCTGTATCAGACGGAGTTCAAGGAAGAAAACAGAAGTCACCCTGAATGTATTAGGGATAAACTCTTTAGTTCATGGCATCAGTGCTTACAGAACTGTTAGAAGGACTGAAGGAGTAGAAGACAGGAAGAAGTCACATTACAGCTGTTGCAAACCACATTCTGGGAAGCTTGGACTGCTGTTACCATTACTGCTGACTAGAAAACTGGCTCCCACTGGAATACAGAGTGTGGCACCCATAGACATTCAGGTCTCTCCTAAAATTGTCAGCAGAGAGCGGAGACTGCGCCATCTTGGGTGGTTGTTGCCGGCATCCAGAGACCAGCTACTAACCTGGAAACAAGGGATCTCAAGCAGCGTGACTGCCTGAACTCAGAGGATCACTGCTTCTTCTCACGGAAAGGTTGGACATCCCCTAAAGGTGCGGTTTGCAGTTCGGGTTGGAGGGAGGACCGAGCGCGCGCGCGTAGGGCAGAATCTGTGCCCCACAGAGTCCGCAGCCGTTGGGACCAGCGTGACCCGCGAGTGGGGAAGGGGCCCCACAGGGCTGCTGGCAGAAGGGAACGTGAAAAATGAGCCCATAGCTGGACTGGATGTAAAGGAGCAGCCTTGGACTTTGCCAATCTGCTGGCTGCTTGGTGCCAGGGGCGAGTGGGCGCGCGGAGACTGTGCGCAGACCTGGAAGGTAGAGGCTTGCGAATTCACACAACTATCAGGCTCTTGTTACAGTTCCCCTTTGATCCGTGCATTTGATTATTAAACCCAGTGCATGGGATTCCCCAGTTGGGGTCATTCGCAGAGCCTGTAGGGGAAAGTTCTTTTAGGGGAGCCTGGGAAACAGCGGGCAGTGGCAAGGAACCAGCTCTGGGCAGTGGTCTTTCCTGAATCAGTTCCGAATACCATAGAGGAAAAAAAAAAACAAAACCCTACTGATAGAGAGGACTAATAGCCTCGGAGGTCAATCCAGACACACTGCCACCCAGAGGCAGAGCCACGAACTGTCTCTTTTGCGATCACAAATAAAGGCAGTCTGGTAAACAAATACAACCTGCCTTAAAATCAGGTCTGTGGTTTACTGCACGGAGGGACAGTGTATCGCAGGGAAGTTCAACACTCCCCTGAATGCCTGGCAGGACTGAGGCGTGCCAAAAAGAAAAGTGGAAGATCTGAAGCACCTTCACTTCCGAATATTTTTATATATTTTTTTTAAATTCTTTTTTCACCATTTCATCAAGAACCTATTTTATTTTACTTTTATTTTTTATTTTTTTCATCACCTGATTTTACCTTTTTAATTACTGCATTTTTTAACCAGTATTATTGCTATCCTTTTACCATTTTTTCAAGTATCATTTTATTTTTTATTATTTTTTTTAATTATTTTTCTTAATTTTATTTTGGGATTAGTGTTCTACACTCTATTTTCATCGTTCCTTTAGCATCATTTCTCTCTATCTCACATTTACCCTTAAGCCAAAACTCTCTTCCTCACTTTTCCCCTTTTGTTGTCCTGTTTCTCTTACCCTATTCCTGCTTTGGATTTACCTATTCCTTCTTTCTACCCACTGTCTAAATTTCACCCTACTTATATATCTAATTTCCAATCCCTCGCTCTCCCCATACAAATAGCCTCTTCCCCACCTCTATTTCATTCTCTTAATTTTGTTGTTGTTGTTTTTTTTTTTTTGTCTGTTTTTTTTTTTTCTTTCTCTCTCCCTTTTCCCAATCTCATTTCGGCACTCCTTTTTGTTTTTTTTTTTCTTCTCTTTAATCTTTTTCTCTTTTTTCTTCTTTATCCCCTAATTCTCTTCGCTTGGGGGGTCACCTTTATTTGGGGTTATTAATATCGTTAATGCATTTAGTTCGGTGCCTTCTACGTTGTGCCTTGTTGTGTTGTATTTTGTGCCTTTGAATCAGCGCAGCAGAGAGAGAACTACATAACCAAACACCTTGAGAAGAGAAATCATGGTGAAACAAAGAACCAACCCAAATATGAAAGAAAAACAGGCATCATCAGAAAAGGAAGTAAACGAAATCGAGGCAATGGAGGCAAGCAACCTGTCAGAGAAAGAATTCAGAGTAATGGCCATAAGGTGGATGAAAAGAATGGAAGACCAATTCAACAATATGTGTAGGAACCAAGAGGAAATGAAGAAGAACCAAGAGGAAATAAAGAGAAACCAAGATGAAATGAAAAACGACATCACTGCCATAAAGAACTCAATAGAAAGCATCAACAGTAGACTAGAAGAAGCAGAGGACCGCATCAGTGAGCTAGAAGACAAGGTAGAAAAAAATACCCAAACAGAACAGCTTCTAGAAAAAAGAATTAAAAAGCAGGAAGAGAGCCTAAGAGAACTCTGGGACAATGCTAAACGAAACAACATCCGAATAATAGGGGTGCCAGAAGGAGAGGAAACTGAGCAAGGACTAGAAAACCTGTTTGAAAAAATAGTAACAGAAAATTTCCCTGATATAGGGAGGAAAAAACTCACACAAATTCAAGAAGCTCACAGAGTCCCAAACAAAATTAACCCGAAAAGACCGACACCAAGGCACATAATAATTAAATTGGCAAACACCAACGACAAAGCAAGAATCTTAAAAGCAGCCAGAGAGAGACAGAAAGTTACCTACAAAGGATCCCCCATCAGACTAGCGACCGATTTCTCAACAGAAACACATCAGGCAAGAAGGGAATGGAATGAAATATACAAAGTCATGCAAAGGAAGGGTCTGAATCCAAGAATACTATACCCAGCGAGGCTATCAATCAAAATTGAGGGTCAAATCAGGAGCTTCTCAGACAAAAACGGTCTATGGGAGTTTATTACAACCAAACCAGCAATGCAAGAAATGCTAAAGGGTCTGCTGTAAATAGAAAAAAACAGGAAACAAAGAAGGAACGCAGCGGTAAAGAACAAAAATGGCGACTAACAAGTTTCTATCAATAATAACTTTAAATGTAAATGGATTAAATTCCCCAGTCAAAAGGCATAGGGTAAATGAGTGGATAAGAAAACATGACCCATATATCTGCTGTCTACAGGAAACCCACCTCAGAAAAAAAGACGCACACAGACTGATGGTGAAGGGATGGAAAAAGGTTTTTCAGGCCAATGGAAGTGAAAAAAAAGCCGGGGTAGCAATACTTATATCTGACAAATTAGATCTCAAAGTGAAGGACATAAAAAGAGATCAAGAAGGCCACTTCATAATACTAAAGGGAGCAGTCCAACAAGAAGAAATAACTCTGGTAAATATATATGCACCCAATATAGGAGCACCCAAATACGTAAGAAATCTTCTGGAGAAGATCAAGGGAGAGATTGACAGCAATACAATCATAGTAGGGGACCTTAACACCCCATTATCTCCACTGGACAAATCCTCTAAACAGAAACTCAGCAAAGAAACATCAATCCTAAATGACTCACTAGATCAGATGGAATTAATTGACATCTTCAGAACATTTCACCCCAAAGCCACAGAATATACATTCTCCTCAGGTGCACATTTGTCATCTTCAAAGATAGACCATATATTGGGTCACAGACAAAGTCTCTTCAAATTCAAGAAAATTGAAATCATATCAAGTATCTTCTCAGACCACAAAGGCATAAAACTGGAAATCAACTACAACAAAAACAATCCAAAAACATCAAACACATGGAGACTAAATAGCATGCTATTAAACAACGACTGGGTCACCAGTGAGATCAAAGAAGAAATAAAAAACATCGTGGCAACAAATGACAATGAAAACACAACAATCCAAAACCTATGGGACACAGCAAAAACAGTCTTGAGAGGGAAGTTCATAGCTCTACAAGCCTACTGCAAGAAACAAGAAACAATGAGAATAAATGACCTAACTCTACAACTCAAAGAATTAGAAAGAGAGCAACAAAAAAAACCCACTGTGAGCAGAAGGAAGGAAATAACAAAGATCAGAGCGGAGATAAACGACATAGAGACCAAAAAAACAATACAAAAGATCAACAAAACCAAGAGCTGGTTCTTTGAAAGGATAAACAAGATTGATACACCTCTAGCCAGGCTCACCAAGAAACAAAGAGAGAGGACCCAAATAAACAAAATCAGAAATGAAAGAGGAGAAATAACAACAGACCCCATAGAAATACAAAGGATTGTTAGAAAATACTATGAACAACTCTACTCCAACACACTAGACAACCTGGAGGAAATGGACATATTCCTAGATAAATACAACCTTCCAAAACTTAACCAGGAAGAATCTAAAAATCTCAATAGGCCAATAACTATGGAGGAAATCGAAGCAGTAATCAAAAAGCTTCCAGCAAACAAAAGCCCGGGGCCAGATGGCTTCACAGGGGAGTTTTACCAAACATTCAAGGAAGACCTAAAACCTATCCTCCTCAGACTATGTCAAAAGATCCAAGAGGAAGGAGCACTTCCCAGCTCATTCTATGAAGCCAACATCACCCTAATCCCAAAACCAGATAAAGACAATACAATGAAAGAGAATTATAGGCCAATATCCCTCATGAACATAGATGCCAAAATCCTCAACAAAATCCCAGCAAATCGGATCCAGCAGCACATCAAAAAGATCATACACCATGACCAAGTAGGATTTATCCCAGGGATGCAAGGATGGTACAATATCCGCAAATCAGTAAACGTGATACATCACATAAACAAATTGAGAGAAAAAAACCACATAGTCATATCAATTGATGCGGAAAAAGCATTTGACAAAATCCAACACCCTTTCTTGATAAAAACTCTCAGCAAGATAGGAATTGAGGGATCATACCTCAACATAATAAAAGCCATATTTGACAAACCCACAGCCAACATCATAATCAATGGGCAAAAACTAAAACCATTCCCCCTAAAAACAGGAACAAGACAGGGTTGCCCCCTCTCACCACTCCTGTTCAACATAGTACTGGAAGTACTAGCCATTGCGATCAGACATGAAGAAGAAATAAAAGGCATCCAGATTGGAAAAGAAGAAGTAAAACTGTCCTTATTTGCAGATGACATGATACTGTACATACAGAACCCTAAAGACTCCATCAAAAAATTATTAGACTTAATAAATGAATTCGGCAATGTAGCAGGATACAAAATTAATGCTAAGAAATCCATGGCATTTCTTTACACCAATAGTGAACTTACAAAAAATGAAACTACAGAAGCAATCCCATTTACCATTGCACCAAAAAAATTAAAATACCTAGGAATAAACTTAACTAAGGAGGTAAAAGACTTATATGCTGAAAACTACAGGACACTGAAAAAAGAGATAGAGGAAGACATAAACAGATGGAAGAATATACCATGTTCATGGATTGGTAGAATCAACATCATCAAAATGTCCATACTACCCAAAGCAATTTATAGATTCAATGCAATCCCCATTAAATTACCAACGGCATATTTCACAAATCTAGAACGAACGTTCCAAAAATTCATCTGGAATAAAAAAAGACCCCGAATAGCTGCAGCAATCCTGAGAAAGAACAAAGTAGGTGGGATCTCAATACCAGATATCAAACTGTATTACAAAGCCACTGTTCTTAAAACAGCTTGGTACTGGCACAAGAACAGACATATAGATCAATGGAATAGAATAGAGACCCCAGAAATCGACCCAAACCACTATGCCCAATTAATATTCGACAAAGGAGGCAAGAGCATACAATGGAGTCAAGACAGTCTTTTCAATAAATGGTGTTGCTAAAATTGGACAGATACATGCAAAAGGATGAAACTAGATCACCAACTCACACCATACACAAAAATAAACTCAAAATGGATAAAAGACTTAAACGTAAGACGGGAAACCATAAAAATACTAGAGGAATCCACAGGCAGCGAAATCGCAAACATATGCCGAAGAAATTTCTTCTCTGATAATGCTCCTAGGGCAATGGAAACTAAAGAGAAAATAAACAAATGGGACTACATCAAAATAAAAAGCTTTTGCACAGCAAAGGAAACCATCAACAAAACAACAAGAAGACCCACTACATGGGAGAACATATTTACCAATGATACCACTGATAAGGGTTTAATTTCCAACATTTACAGGGATCTCATGAAACTTAACAAAAGGAAGATAAACAATCCAATAAAAAAATGGGCAACGGACCTAGATAGACACTTTTCAAAAGAGGACATACAGAAGACCGAAAGACATATGAAAACATGCTCAAAGTCACTAATCATCCGAGAGATGCAAATCAAAACGACAATGCGTTATCATCTCACACCTGTCAGAATGGCTATCATCAACAAATCAACAAACAACAAGTGTTGGAGAGGATGTGGAGAAAAAGGAACCCTTTTGCACTGCTGGTGGGAATGCAGACTGGTGCAGCCACTGTGGAGAACAGTATGTAGCTACCTCAGAAGACTAAAAATGGAACTCCCATTTGACCCAGTGATCCCACTACTAGGAATATATCCCAAGAAACCAGAAACGCCAGTCAGAAAGGATATATGCACCCCTATGTTCATAGCAGCACAATTCACCATAGCTAAGATTTGGAAACAGCCTAGGTGCCCATCAGCAGATGAGTGGATTAGAAAACTGTGGTACATATACACAATGGAATACTATGCTGCGGTAAAAAAAAAAAGGAACTCTTGCCTTTTGCAACAGCATGGATGGAACTGGAGAGCATTAGCTAAGTGAAATAAGCCAGTCAGAGAAAGATATATACCACATGATCTCACTCATTTGTGGATTATAGAGAACAACATAGACTGATGAAAAGGGACAGACCCAAAGACTGAGAAACAGCGATCAGGCTATCAATCCCCAGAAGGAAAGTAGGGGAGGGCGGGGGTAAGGGGAAGAAATCAACAGAAGGACTTGTATACATGTATATAAGCCAAACCAATGGACATGGACAACAGGGGGGTGGGAGCATGAGTTTGTGTGTGTGTGGGGAGGTTGGGGGTTAATGGGGGGGGATGAGGACACATTTGTAATACCTTAACTAAAAAAAAAAAAAAAAAGAAACAGAAAAAAAAATTGTCAGCAGATACTGAAACAAAGTTAATTCTCCACTGCCATCTGTCCAGTATTGTCTGATTATGTCTCATTGATGGACTTTTATATGCATCAAGAATATTAGCTCCAAGGGTACTCTGTAAATGTAGTTTTAAACTTTCTAACCCATCAGTAGGAAGTCATTCTCAGTTAGAATTTAAAATACATCTTAATCTTCTCAAAGCACCTGGTCCTTGACTTCATAAACCAGACTTCCACGGTTATCCGAGCCTAAGGTTCCCAGGTCCCACATACTTTATCCTTGGGACCCTCACCCTTGCTAGTATTGCAGTGTTTCTTAATTTCATATTCTGTGCTGGCTGTATCTGGAGGCTGTATGTGTGTGGATGTGCACTCTACAATTACAGCAATGTCACAGAACCTGCAAAATATAGCCTGGGATTTGCTTCTTAGCCTGACCTTTCTGTCTTTCCTTAGATTCCTTTTCCTTGACACCTGACAATAAGAGGGGGTAATATATACCCTGGCATGTTTGCCCCCTTTAGTGTACTTCCTAAAATTACAATATCTCATCTGTTTAGCTATTCAGTTTCATTTTATCTTTAATTCTTTTAAATTTATTTTTTTGGATTAAGTAATGCTTTTTTCTGGTTCAAATTTCAAAGATAAAAGAGTACACAAAGGCAGTGTTCCTTCTTACCTCAGCCTCTCTTATTGTTCTCCTTAGAGACAGACAATGTTGTATTTCTCAGAGATATTTTATGAGTGTGTATACACAAGCAAAATGTCCTTACTCGCTCCCTCCATTACACAAATACTGTGCACAATGTTTTGTACCTTTTTTTTAAAAAAAAATTTATGTCTTAGAGTTCATTGCATATCAATACACAAGGAGTTTTCTCCTTTAAAAAAATAGATAGAATTGCTATCTACTGTATAGCAATTCCCTTTAGTGTACTTCCTAAATTACAATATCTCATATGTTTCCAATCATACATATGAGGATCAAACTTTAGGAAACACTGACTTAATATAACATTTTTGAAAAAAAAAATAGCCATTTAATCAAGTGTGACCATATTTTTCTCATACATTATTTCACTGGAGATATGACTCCTGGGGATGTTATGTAAGATGGTATGATGCATGGTTTACAATGGAGATTTAGTACATATCTATCACATAAATAAATGAGTATAGTGAGTATTTTTTTTAATTTTCAAATATTTTTTTCACATTTTTAATTAAATGAATAATTACTCAGTATTTAAAATTTTGTAGATTTATATGACTGAGTGTAACATTACTATAATCTGCTAAGGAAAATAAATAGAAGAGATATGTATCTTCATCACAGCCCAGCCCCTCACCCCCCAGACCATCTTTTCTATACATTAAGACCAGGCTAATGTAAATATTTGAATTTGCAACCTAACTAAAGACCACTATTACTTGTGGACATCTCAGTCATAAGACCTTCACTCTACCTCTTTTTAACTTAATTTTTAGTTTATTGATTTTTAGAGAGGGGGATGGAGAGAGAGAAACATCAACCCACTGCTCCACCTATCTATGCATTCACTAGCTGCCTGTGGTATGTGTCTTGACCTGGGATCGAACCTGCCATCCTTGCTATTCGACTACTCTCTAACCAACTGAGCAACCCAGCCAGGACCAGTCTACCTCTTGATCTACTGTATATTCAATATTTTAGAAAACTGGAACATCAATAATATATATTACTTTTCTTTTTATATTTCAGTTTCTAGATAAACCTTTTTATTTAATTTACCATCTGAGAGGATATATGCTGTTGAAGAGCCTAAACAAAGTTTATTCTATATATTCTATGTACAAAAAACCTCCAAGGAGGTCTTCTTTCCCCCCATGAGAAATCCAGGCTGAGCAATTCCAAAAAATTTAGAAGGGCTTCCTGGAATGTACTAAATTCCATATACATATCAATATAAGAGATTAAGGTTTTCCAAAGAGGGCTGTAGGAATAATATTTAAGATATACTTCCAAATATATAGATACTATTCGTGCACTGGGTGGCCTGCAGGGGTTGGGCCAAAACCTGCAGTTCAACGCTGCCTGCAGCTCCTACCTGCCGCTTCGTTCATCCCAGCCCCACCGTGCCTGCTGCGGGCTCGCGCCCAATCAGTCCTGATCAGGAGAGGCTCGTGCTGCCGCAGCAGCGCTCACCAGCCATGAACCCTGCATCTGGGGCCCTCTCAAGGGGAGTGGCCTGCAGGATAGAACTGAAACCAGCTCTCCAACATCCACTGAGGGGCCCCAGATTGCGAGAGGGCACAGGCCAGGCTGAGGGGCCCCACCGGTGCATGATCGAGAAGGACTGCAGAAGGGCTCCAGGACGTGTCTGGCCCATCTTGTTCAATCCTGATCACCTGGACCCCAGCAGCAAGCTAACATACGGATAGGAGCATCTGCCCACTGGTGGTCAGTGCATGTCATAACAACTGGTCAACCAGTTGACTGCCCACTGGTGGTCAGTGCACATCATAGCAAGCGGTTGAGCAGCCTTAGCATATCATTAGCATATTATGCTTTGATTGGTTGTTCGGTTGTTCTGCAGTTTGGTCTATTTGCATATTGCCCTTTTATTATATAGGATACTAGTATACAATACTGACATTATTACAATGACTTTTATATGTTGTAGCCTTCATGAATTTTAAACTTTTTAAAAGATCAATAGTCTTATAAAATTAGAATAATTTTATAAAAAATAAAATTTAAAAAATCCAGAATAACTTAAAAATCAGCCATAAAACTACAATATAGATATACAAATAATGACCTTGACAATTTATAGAATATTCTTAGAAGAAATATATGTATATAATTTCCCCCCCCCAGAGGAACATGTAGAAGTTCCTAATATTTAGAGGGACATTTTTGTAATCACAATTTTGTTTTCTTTTAAATTGCTGTTATTTCTACAATTATTTCCCATGGTAGTTCCATTATCCCTTTGATTATTTCCCAAAATATACCAGCACAGCCCTGGCTGGTTTGGCTCGGTGGATGGAGCCTCGGCCTGCTGACTCAAGGGTCCCGGGTTTAATTCCGGTCAAGGGCATGTGCCTTGGTTGCGGGCGCATACCCGGTGGGGAGTGTGCGGGGGGCAGCTGATCAATGTTTCTCTCTCATCTCTCATCAATGTTTCTGGCTCTCTGTCCCTCTCCCTTCCTCTCTGTAAAAAAATCAATAAAATATATTAAAAAAAAAAAAAGATACCAGCACACACTTGTACATCCTCTCCTCTAGAAGTGAAAGATTATACCTTATTTAGTAGCCAAATAACCTTAATGACTTTAAGGAGATAAGTTAAACATTCAAACTTTTGAAACTATAAAAGCTAACTGACTGATTCAACAACACTGCATTAAAAAGACCAGCTCTGCAAAGTATTTTGCAAGATCAGAATTATCATTACATACTGACGGGGCAAAATGAAGTGTTATTTGAAGATAGATTGATACTTATATAAATATTTTAATACTCTTTATAAAGGTTGTTTTTTTTCGTTCCATTGCTCTACGTCTAAAATATTTTATTACTTCATCTCTAAAATTAAATTTCATTTTCTATGTCCTATCGCATCAGTATAATTTATGAGTAGGAACTTTACACAAAATCTAGAAATTATATGAGAATTCAAAGATACAAATATAAGACAAAAACTAAATTACTCCCTTCCTTTGCCAAATCTTAGATGTTGTTCAAGTGTATTAGCTAATAGTTTTCTTCCTTCTATGGCAGTCTCAAGATTTGTTTGTAGAAATACAGGATGCTGAGTATTTACATTCATGAGGAACCATAAAGAATTTGCAGAGTGAAAGGCAGATTGAGAGTAAGAACAACTGTGAGAGCTAGAGTGAGAAGGAGAGAGAGAGAGAGAGAGGAGAGAGAGAGAGACAAAATCAAGGGAAAATAAGATGGAAATAGATGGAATGTTCACATTCTTGGAACCACCAAAAAATAAAATAAAGGAGCAAAAACATGAACACTGCTGAATTTAATTAATTAAGGCTAACATTTCAAATATATATATGCATCAATTGCTGGCCACAACAACAGGACATCTATCTTATGGTAATGACATTATGTCAGGCGTAGTAAATGCAGGTATAGTAAACAATTATTAAAATCGTAATTAGCCTTGCCTAGTCTAATTTGATCCATCTTTGGAGAAAATACAAGTGTGAACAAAATTAGGTTTACAGTTGGACATACGGGAAACACAGAATTTACTCTTGTCTTATTATTTATTAATTATTATATTTTCTATACAAATTTTACCACCCCTGTATATGAAGGAATTTGTTAAAGAATTGTACTAAAAGGATATTTCTGTTTTAACTGTGCCAAATCTGCTACTTAATCCTTTTAATTTTAAATATTATCATTCTTGACCAATTATTATCTGAATTTGGGAGGTTTTGTTTGTCATTTTCAAACATGTCTTGTCATTTTTAATCTCATGATTCTTAACTAAATTTTAATTCCATAGATATCAACTATAATATATCATGCATGATATTTATATCTGAAGTTTTCTCATGTCTGATATTATTGTATAAACGTTTTGTGTACCCTCATGAAAGAAAATTTCTATAATCTTATGTTTTGTGATGTCTGATAGTTGATCATATGTTCAATAGACTTTGTCATTATTTAAGTTCTAATTTAGGGTGATTTCTTCCAGGAGAGGTTTGCTTTTGCCTTTTCCCTATACCTTGGAGAGTTAAATGAAGGATAATTAAATTGTTGTTTATGTCTTTGTAGAGTGTGAACTCAGGCCTTAAATCTACCTGCGGGCCAGGTACCTCACAGGGGCAGTGCTATTTTCCATTGAATCCAAACACATTTCCTTATTGCCTACTCTAATAAAGAAAAATTGTAGTGTCCTTTAGTCAGTCTCCCTTAACATGCTGCTTAATCCATGAATCTCTTCTAGAGTAAGTATGGTCATCTCAACTAATTCATCATTTGCATAAACTTTGTAGCTCCCTTTGTGGTCATTTAAACAGGATAGAACTAGCATTTCTTTCTAAATATTCATCTTGCTTCTTTCTTGATCTCTGATAATTTTCTTGCCAATCTTATAAGTTTAGTCATGAATTTGTTTATGACTGAAATATATATTGAACCAGAATATTTATGTTTTGTTGCAGAAGAATTTCAGCTTATTTTTTTCCACCAAAATATTATCCATTATGGGCATCAATGTATATTTTATTGAAGTTCTATAGGAGAGACAGAGGAAGAATTTGCACCATGTATTTTTTGCTTTCCAAGAAGTTCCCTCTCATCTGCCACATAGTTCCTCTTTTTCTGATAGATACTACCTCACTCAGAATTCCACCTCCTTAGCTCCTCCCTGTTCATGGTCAGACTGACATCCCCACAGACTTTTTGATTTTACTATTTTCTTGAGTATAAAAATTGTCCTTCTCTGGTTCTACCTCAAGTTCATATGATCCTCTCAAATTGATGCTCAGCTTCTCACTTATAATAACAGTGAGGATTCGGAAATGGCAAAAATTAAAGAAAGCAAATGCATCACTTAGTTTCTAAAATTTCCAATTATTAATAATTAGAAAATCTCTAGAAAGAACTTTTTATATTTTAGAAAAAGCCACTTGGGATATTACTAGGAATCACATAAAACATACTAGTGAATCACCTTGCATAGAAAATAATGTCTTGGCAATACATAGATTTGCCTTTCAATAATAACTTATTTTTTCAATAGTAATATTTATGATTTTCTATCCATTATTTGGTATATTTTGTTGATTTTAAGTGTTTTATTTTTCTACTAGAGGCCTGGTGCATGAAATTCTTGCATGTGAGAGGGGTGTCCCTCAACTCAGTCTGCACTCTTTCCAATCTGTGGGATCGGGCCTAAACCAGCAGTCAGACATCCCTCTCATAATCTGGGTCCACTGGCTCCTAACTGCTCGCCTGCCCGCCTGCCTGCCTGACTGTCTCTAACTGCTTCTGCCTGCCAGCCTGATTGCCTACTAACTGCTCCTCTGCCAGCCTGATTGATGCCTA
The DNA here is from genome assembly GCF_963259705.1 of Myotis daubentonii. Taxonomy (NCBI): domain Eukaryota; kingdom Metazoa; phylum Chordata; class Mammalia; order Chiroptera; family Vespertilionidae; genus Myotis; species Myotis daubentonii. Next base: position 193,798,699 of record NC_081840.1, read on the forward strand.
ACTGCTCCCCTGCTGCCCTGATCACCCACAACTGCCCTCCCCTGCTGCGACCCGCCTCCTCTGCTGGGAACAGCCTCCTCCACACCTCAAAGAGCCGTGGGTCCCCCAGGACTCACCACATGGAGCAGGCACTCGGCCCCGCCTCTGCTGTGCGTGTGGCCATCTTGTGGTGGCCATCTTGTGATGACATCATGGGAGGAGGTGATGCCACCTAGGCTTTTATTATATAGGATTGTTTCTTTCACTACCTACTATCTGTCAAGAGCATGGCCCTTCTTTTATTTCTGAAGGGCAAAAATCCACCCTTTGATTTTTTTTTATTATTGTTTTCATTTAGTCTGGATTGCTTATTGGGAATTATTTGAAGCCTGCAATCTACTTGAAAACTAAGTTTTAGTCTAAATGACTTCTTATTTTTTTGGAGTTCTATGATTACCCTGCATAAATCACACTTTCATATCCCTCTCTATCATATCCCTCTATTTATTCTCTTCATATAACATATTAGAGTGGACCAATGCCTGGCACATATTAGAAAATAAATAAATGTTTAATACATTTTTTGAAAAGAACATGCTTGCCAAAGTTCTATGACACTTTCAAATCAAATCCTCATAAAGTCTCATCTCAAAAAAAAAATAACAACTACCCCCTGATTAGGTTGGTGGGTAGCATATGACACTAATAGATTTTTCAAACAAGGTAGAATAGCATTTCCCAGTGACTACCTTACTGTTGATAATAAATCTTTATATAGATTTCACTTTTATTGTCAAAGTCTGGAAGATTAACTGCCATTAAGAACTAGAGAGAATAAAAGTTATCAAATGAGGAGAGCTACTACTTGTTTTATAGCCTTTTGTACTTTACGGATGATATGAAAAATTGAATAAGGCTCCATCTAAGAACAGAGTTAAAAGTCAGAAGTGTCATTGACTGATTGCTGAAGATCATCCTATATCAATTCAAAGAATCAGAAAAAGTTCAAGTTGGTTTACTAAAGCTCACAGGTTATTTTGATATTGTTAATTATAACTAATTAAAACAGTTGTTCTAACTAACTCTCTCTTTTTCTCTAGCCTTTATAATTTCTTAGTCACTAATAATATAAAATAATCTGATATTTTGTGTTTTCTATGCATGTGTAAAAATTACAAGATGAAATTACAGTCTTTTTGTTTTACTATGGAGCACACTAGTACAAGTGCAACCACTGATTTCAAAATTCCTTTTTAGACCCAGAAATAAGAAAAATGCATTTGAGCCTTACTCTCTAAGACTATATTTCCATCTGAAGGATTTTTAAAAACTGATACATTAGCATTATTATTTTAAATTTTGTATTGAAAGAGAGCTTGGAGTTAAAAACCAATTTATTTTGTTTTTTATTAATTTGTACGAGTTCTGAATTGTGGGTCATGAAAGTTGAACCTTTTTCTGTATTAAAATATGACATGTGAAAGCTCTTCTTCAATACTCTCATATCAGAGTGAATGTGAGCCACTGAGTACAGATTACTTTGTTTTTCAAGTGCAAATTTCTGGGGTTTTTTATATTATTTCTGAAAAAAAAAACACAAAAAAACAAAGCCAGTATAGAGATACTTCTAGAACATTGTTATGTAATTGGTACTAAAAACAGCAGAACTCACATATAAAAGCATGGCATTTTTCTTTGGTGTTCTTGATTTTTTTTTCTCTTTTTGCCACTCTCATTAATTTGAACAGACACTGAAGCAAGAACTGACACTGGTAGAGAGAAATCTTTGGCCATTGACTCCCATATTTCAGAAGTACCTATTTCAAACATGGTGAAAAAAGTGAAAGAACTTAAAAAAAAAAACTTTCATTTTTATTATCAGGAAGGCAAAGAAAGTGAAAAGTTCCTAGAATATAGGTAGAAAGCCCTTTAGTGGAAACAAGAATATGAACTACATTCTAGGTTCTCCAGGCTCTCAGCAGGGACAGCCGCTCTCTGGAGGAAGTCCTGGGAAGTGCTGAAAGAGTTCCAGAGCAGTGGCTTTCAAATGGAGAGAACTCAACCCCAGCAGGACATTTAGTAATGTCTGCAGGCACCTTTGCTTGTCAAGGAGGTGTTACTGGTATCTGGTGTGTGGAAAATATTCTACCATGCACTGGGAAGACTCCTGCAACAAAAAATGAGTCAGTCCAAAATGACAATATTATAAAGATTGAGAAGCCCTGTTCTAGACATTCTAACTAAATTTGTATTCCACAAATATTGCAATTTAGATATGAATATCACCATTATGCAAACATTCTTGCAACTTCTACTTGGGAATTTCAAGAAAAGTAAATTTATATACTGTTAAGGAACAAGTTAAGGTTTAATAAAATAAAACGAAGTAAAATTGTAATTTCTTTATATTTTTAGTATGTAATAATTAAACTACTCATAAACATTTACAATTAATTCTATTCTTATTAAAACATCTATTCAATTTTAACCTAGATAATAGAGTTATTAAATGTAAAGCAAATGTCTTGCTTATCTCAGGAAGGTATCTCTGATTCTCTGCTGGTAACCCTCTTCTATCTTGTTTCTGTGGCTCCTGGCTTAGATCTATGGGAGATTCCTTATTGTTTAATGTCCTTAATAGCTGTATCTAAAGTTGTTTGCATCCTCTTTTGCCAAAGACTCCCTCAGGCAGCTTTCTGTTGATTCATGATTGAGAACAAGTGTTGCTGAATCCAGGGACTGGATAAAGGCTTTTATAGGACAGGTTTGTGTTTTCTTGGATAATAGGATTTCCTCAATAAAATATTAACATTCCAATCTATTTGTTTTCTATCACTTCCATGGACAAATAACCGCATCAACAGATCCCTTCTGGTCAAAAGTGTTTAAGTCTGCTGACTCTTCTTTATTTTTTACTTCCTGTATTGACCCACCCATTTATCCTTCATTTGAATTGTGGCAACTTACAGTCATCACAATGATTGGTGAGGCTGTAAAAATAATCTTTAATAAAAATGTTATCATTAGGCTGATCCCTCTCATATCAGGCCAAGAACACCTAATGGAAGTAATGTTATTTGGAGGGAGAAGGCCCAGAGTTGGCTTGGAGTTTGAGGATTAGCTGACTTGATATACTGTCTTTCTGATCAGGTGGAATATTCACAGGAACATGAATGGGGTGGCTCCAGATTTGGCCTAGAAATTCATTTCAACACCAATCAGAAAATGTGATTTTTTTTAAAAAAAAAGAGAAACGGAATTGCTTAGAAAATTACTATAATTTTATATTTAGAGTTGCCTACTGGCCATCTTGAATAATGTCTCTTCACTGGAAGAGGGACTGATTTTATTTTCTGTGATGCTGGTTGATGCTTTTAAAATAATTTGTATTTTATTTTTATTTCAAATGTATGCAAAAAGTCTTGTCTTCAATGTAAGACAGAAACATAAAATGGCAAAATAGCTTAAATTAAGTAATGTGAAAGTAGGACTTTTTAAAGACATTACCAGAGCAGTGTTTGGCTAAGTATGCTGCAAAAGGTTGAATATTGTTTGACTTTTAGAAGCACTGTCTGCTGGATGTTTTCATTTACTTCCTAAAGCATTGACAGCTACCCAACTGTATACCTGGCATCACTCTTGCACTTGGACTTTTTATCTCCCTTGAAACAATTTCCAAAGCAACCAGGAGCCAAAGCCAGCTACAAAATAGCATTGTTATATGATATTATTGTGGATTATACTAATTCTTTTTAAAGCTTCATGTGATGGAGTAGGAAGTAGAAGCACAGTTTCTTACAGTGTGTTTCACAATGGCTAGAATAACACGTCCTTTTAATAAATGCAGTTGTTTAGTTTTGTAAATATACTTTCCTCATATTAAAAGATAGTATTTATTGCCAGAGTCAAATGTATAAAACCCACAATGGTTAGGTAAAATTAGATATACGTTAAAATGTAAATATGCTAGCCCTTTAAACTAAACAAAAACAAATTTACACTTGTTTGGCACACATTAGTGAACAGATCTGGTTATATCACTTTAGATTTTTATTTTTAGATAAAATGCAGAAAGAAAAGAAACTAATTTAATTTTCATTACATACTTTTATATTTAAGAAGCCATTGCAATTAAATAAGTTTAATGCATTTTATTTGAAACATTATTCTTAACAAACAATTTCTTTAAGTATCCTATTTTCTAGGAGACTTAAATTCAGTGTAAATTTACTGCATTTAAAATTTTTATCCAGCATTGCAGGAGACAAGTGTGTGTATACTGGAATGATATACTCACTTATTTTAACATAACCGATAATAGGCGGGAGGGAGGGAGGGAGGGAGAGAGAGAGAGAGAGAGAGAGAGAGAGAGAGAGAGAGAGAGAGAGAATGAAAATATGGAGTTTTAGAAAAAATAAAAGCAAAAGTTTATTTGGACTGGCTTATTCCATGAACTTGGCAAAAATGAAGTAAAATAGTAAAACATAAATAATTCCCACATAGTAATAGGGGTTTTATTTCTTTTTAATGAATTTATATTCATTGTAAAATGATATCCTTTGGATAATGACTCACCTAAAACATGGCTGATACCCTGAAATGAAGATGAAAAGGTGTGAAGAAGATATTCTACGAACATACTCCAATTAGTGTTTTAAAATAAAACCTACTTAAGATATTGTACGGTAGCAGATGTTTTTACATAGTTATGCTACACTACAATGATTATTTGGAAAGATAAAATGTATTTTCAAATTTTGCTTTAGTTTTAAATCCAAAGATATGAATACCATGAAATAATTAGAAAACATCCTGGCTTCTCCCTGTCCTTGCCCATCAGCTACTCAGTGTGCCATCACTTTTTCAGGGCTCTGTGTTTTTGTGCATGCTGGCACTCTGATGGAATATCTTTTCTCTTTTATGCATCCTGACCTTTTACACATGTTTCAAGTCCTACCCCAATTACCTACTCTATGAAATCCTCTATGTTTTTTCTGAGACATAGAGACATCAGACCACTTTTTTATAACCACTTTTCTGACTAGACTGTAAGCAACCAGGTGGCAGTAGCTGAGTTTTAGTCCACATTTCTAGAAACTAGGGGCTCCCACTGCTCATTACAAGAAATGGCACATAAATATTCATTTTCTCTTTTAAATTAATTGTGTTCAATTCACATGCGAGAAAATACCATCAATCACTTTGAATTATTACTTTATTTCTTTAGGAATTGTTTAAATCTTTATACACTATGTCAAAGAGTGATAAGTGCTATGGAAAGAAATACATATAGGTGAGAGAAATGGAGTATTGTGAGAAACCTGAGTGCTATTTTGTAGAGTGTGGTCATTAGAGACTTGACTGACAAAGTGATTTTTGAATAGAAACTTGAAGGACTTGAAGGAAGTGGAGGGAAGAGCCATTCAGCTATCCCAGAGTTGAGCATTCCAGGGGAGGAAAGAATATGTACAAAACCCAGAGGCAAACACATTGTTTGCAGGTTCAAAGAAGAGCAAGGAGGCCAGTATTGGTGGGACAGACACTAGCGATGGGTGAAGAACTAAAAAAAGTAGGTGATAAGGTCAGAGAAAACACAGAGTACTCACTTCTGTATTCTTTAATCATTCATAATAAGGACTTGTTTTTTTTTTTCTCATGGTAAAGATGGGGGAGTTCTAAAAGTTTTGAGGAGAGACATGAATCTATATCTATATCTATATATTATATCTATATCTATATATACATATGTATATATATATACACACACATACATATATGCTACTCTGTAAAATTAAATTAAATTATAAGGGTAAGGACAGAAACTTGGAAATCAAGAGACTGTTGGATAATCTTGGCAAGAGCTGATGGTGGCTTGCATCAGAGTAAGAGAGGCAGAGTAGTAAGAAGTGATAGATTATGGATGTATTTTAAAGATAGTAACAATAGGAATTAGCATGTGCATTAGTTTGCTAGGATTACCATAATAAAGCACCAAGAATGGGTGGCTTAAACAAAATAAATGTATCCACTTACAGTGCTAGGGTGACACAGGATGCTTTGTGAGGTGCATAATATTCCCTTATTCATACAGCAAATACTGAGGGATGATTCTGTATCCCTCTAGGTTTGTGAAGGTGAGTAATACGTGATTCTCATCCTTAATTAGCTCATATTCTGGTCTAAGACACAAATATACTATATAATAAAAGGCTAATATGCAAATAGACCAAATGGCAGAACAATCAAACAATTGAACAACTGGTTGCTATGACATGTGTTGACCACCAGGGTGTGTGTGTGGAATGTGGCGGGCATTGGCCATGGCAGGATGGTGGAGCAGGTGATCAGGGGTTCCAGATTAAGGTGGGGCACTGGTCGCTGTCATTGGAGTGAGCCTCTGGTAGTTACTGAAAATTCTTTGCTCCCGTGTGTCGTGGTCCCACCTGGCGCTTCCTCCTGCTGCCAACACCAGCCCTGCTTGCACCTACTGCTGGCGCCGGCCCCACTCACACCCGTAGCTGGCAGTAGAACTGCTATTTGCACCTACTGCTGGCACCTGGCGCTGGTCCTGATCACTCAGCACTGACAGCAAGAGTGAGTGGCGGCTGCTGGCCCCGATAGCCCCTGAGGGCTTCTCCACCTCCCCCTGCTCCTGAGGGGTGATCGGGGCAGCAGTCGCTGCTCACACCTGCTGACAGTGCCAGCTCTGCTAGCACCCGCTGCTGGTGCAATCCCAAATTGCTCCACGCCTTCAACGGGTGTGAGCAGGGCTGGCGCCATCAGCATGTGGGAGAGACAGTGGCGGGAGTGGGGATGCCAACAGACAGGGGACAAGGGCTGAGGCAGGAGGGGCTGGGCGGGGGAGTGGAAGATGGGCCAAAACCCGCCCCCTGTGCCTACCACAACCTCAGGGGCCACAGTTCCTTTCAAGGTGCATGAATTCATGCACTGGGCCTCTAGTGTAGTAATGATAAATAACACTTATTGATCCCTCAGTATGTGTCATGCATTGTTCTAAGTAATTTACATGGATGAATTCCTTTAACTCTGAAAACAACTGTATAAGAAATAGAAGCAGATACTAAGAGCTTAGGAGATGTGCCAAGGTCACATGGCTAGTAAGTTGTGAAAGTTGAGGTTTGAACCCAGAGAGTCTATCTCTAAAGCCTGGACTTTTCACTATCTTGCCTTTTTAAAAATTCAGTTCTAATATAGATGATAGTCTCCTAAATGAACATATAAATTTTAATAAGAGAAGTGATCAAAACTCTCTGTGAGATGGTTAAAGAAGACTTCATTGAGGTGGAGCCTGAAGGTACAATTATGGAGCCTAAACAGGAATTTCCCAGGTAGAGGAGTGATACGTATCTTCAAGTCAAGGATGTTGAATTTCACAAAAGCTTTTAATAATGTTTCTTCCCTGGGCTCTATTAAAATAAATGAACTACGCAAAAGCTTTTGTTCCTTGCTAAGTATCAATACAAACACTGGGTGTCAGCTATTTTGAAGAAAGACACAGGGACTCAGAAGACAACACTTTTAGGAAATGTTGCATTTCAAAATTTCTTCATGCCACAAAGTACATCATTTTATGGGAAAATTTGGACATTGAAAATGCTGAATCAGAAAATATTTCAGCCCTAGCCTGTTTGGCTTAAGTGGATAGAGTGTAGGCCCGTGGACTGAACAGTCCTGGGACTTATTCTGGTCAAGACAGGTACCTTGTTTGCAGGCTCAATTCCTGGGCCTGTTTTGGGCACATGTAGGAGGCAACCACTCAATGTATCTCTTGCACATCAATGTTTCTCTCCCTCTGCTTCTCCCCCTCCCTTCCACTCTTTAAAATTTAATGGAAAAATATCCTCAGGTGAAGATTAACAACAACAACAACAACAAAACAAAACAAAAAAGAAAGAGAATATATTCTATTGAAATATGGCCCAAATGTGAAAAAATAAATTAGGAATACCTTTACCAGTAAATTTTATTTTCCACAAGGTTAAACAGATGTTTAAAAATATCTAAGTATGTATAAGACCTCCTTTTAAAAGTATAAAAATGTTTAAATGATGAGAAAGCAATATATCATAGTTTAACTTTAAGCTCTTTTTGAGCTACTGCTATATAAACTAGTATAATGTCTTATAACCAATAATGTCTTATTTAACTAAACTGAGGCCTGGTGCATGAAATTCGTCCACAGGTAAGGGCCCTAGGCCTGGTCGGTGGGGCGATTGGGGCCCCCGCTTGCACCCACCTTGGTCCGGTTACCTGCTCCACTATGCCACCACGGTCCCACTCTCGTTGGGTCCATCAGGGCCAGCAGCACCTCCACTGCCACCCGCTGACAGCACTGTGTTGCTGACAGCCGCCATTTTGTCCTGCCCCCTGGTGGTCAGTGCATGTCTAACTCCCAGATAGTCAAACTCCCACCTGTGGGGACAATTTGCATAATAGCCTTTTATTATATAGGACTAGAGGCCCGGTGCATGAAATTTGTGCATGGGAGGCGGGAGGTGTTCCTAAGCCTGGCCTGCACCCTCTCCAATCTGGGACCCCTTGGAACTGCTGGCTCCTAACCACTCACCTGCCTGCTGGCCTGATCCCCCTAACTGCTCTCCCCTGCCAGCCTGATCCTCCTAATTGCTCTCCCCTGCCTGCCTGATTGCCTCTAACCACCTCTGCCTCAGCTCTGCCACCATGGCTTTGTCCAGAAGATGTTCAGTCTAATTAGCATATTACCCTTCTATTAATATAGATGCCACCTTTTCCTAAAAATGCAGGTTGTTAGCAGGTTTTCCTATCAAGGAAGGGAAGCCCAGAGTAGCATCCTGGGTTCTGACCAGGGCTTATGATCTTGTGCTTTATCTCAGCAGATGAGATTCCTAGAAGACTCTTGGATGTACCTTGAACATTTCTATCGATTTTGCCAAATCATCCTCCAAAAATGTTGCACCATTTTAAACTCCCACCAGCAACCATGCACGTTCCCTCTGTCGTACTTTGATGCCAATATCATTGACTTCCCCCTAGAAGCTTCCCTCCCCTCAGCTGGGACTGCTTGGCACTTGAGCCAAACTCACTGTTCAGCCCGGGACTGGATTTCCCGAGATAGAATTATGGAGGAGGAAAAATAGTTTTCCTCTACCCTTCTGAGTTCTTAGCGGAGGCCCTTGTAATGAAAGACAGATTACCAAGAGAAAAATAAAAGTTCATTAACATGTATACCTCATGTATATATGGGAGATCCCAGGGAAAATGAATAACTCCCCAAGGTGGCTTAGAATCCAGATTTAAATACCTTCTTCCTAGGGAAAAGGGACAAGAGATAAAGGCCTCTTAGAGGAGAGTAAATAACATTTAGGGAAGATGAATGGGGGTGGGGAGAGATAGTTTGTAACAAAGTTTGGGTGTGATGTCAACTTCTAGTCTCCTGTCCTGTGACAGGAGTCAGTCTTCACTGGCTGATGGCACTTTTCCCATCGAGGGGACCTATGACATTTAAGCTCCTTTTGGGGGGTCCAGTTTTAGGCAGATCAGGGGACTTCAGTGAAAGCCTCTCCTTGGATTTGCTATTTTTCAAGCATCTGCAGCTCAAGATCATCAATATAACAACATGGCATATGTTGGGGTGGCATGTTCTCTGACCTTCAGAATAAACCCAACAAAAGCTTGTTTCCTCTCTTAGATGACTTGCCACAGTAGCATTATTCCCTGGAGACAGTATTCTGACCAGACCTTCCTGGGTGTGTTCATAACATACCCTGTGCTTGTAGAAAGGTGTGGGCCATATCACTAAGTAAATAGTTTTCTCATCTTGTGGAAAGGGAGATAAAGTTATGATAGTTTATCTCCCTTTCCACAGGTTTCCTGCAGGTTTGTGTTTCTGTTGCAGCCCCAGCAATCCCAAGGCTGCAGCGGCCATGGGGCTTGGAGCTGCTGGGTGCCAGGCCCCCCTGCAGGCTCATGTCTCATCGCCTCCAGCCCCTGCAGCAGCAGTGATGAAGCAGGCCCAGAGGCCCTCTGTGGGTGGGGTGGGGCGGAACACCTGTGTTGTCATCATGGCAATGACGCAAGCGTCCTGGCCCAGCTGCCACCATTTTGTCATGGAGTGACATCAATTTGCATATTCCCTCCTTATTGGCTGTGGGTGCTGCCATCTTTGTTTTGTGGAGTGATAGCTAATTTGCATATTACTCTTTTATTAGATGAATGTCAATTGATAAAAAGTGTTATGAAGAATAATTTAACCTGATAAGACAGATCAGAGGATAGGGTTTACTACTTTATACAGTGATATGAAAAGACTTTTTTGATACTATGGTTTCTGAGCAGCAACTTGAAGAATGTAAGAAATAATTATTTCAGGCAGATAGATCAACAACTTTTGGGATGGAATTGTGAATAGCTTCCTGGATACAGAGAAATACAGCTTCAAAGAGAATAATAGTAGGGGGGATGTTACAGGAGATGAGGTCAGAGAGTGGGGAGAGAGTCACTTAGTAAATTATGGGCAAAGATTAAACTTTTAGTCTGATTAAGATGGCAAGTCATTGAAGAACTTAATTCCAAGAGTGGCATGATCTAACTCACATTTTAAAGTGATGCCATTCTACTGCTGTGGCAAAAATAGGCTAAGAAGAGCAAGGGTACAGTCATGACAAGCTGGGAGGTGAGTGCAATATTCCAAAAGAGAGATTTTGATGGGTAGGATCAGAGAAAGAACAGGTTAGAAATTGGATATGTTTCAAAATTGAAATAAAAGGCTTTGCTGATAATTTGATGTAGAAAAAGAATAAATAAGTAAAAGTGAGAAAGAGAAGAAATAAATTAAACTCCAAGGTTTTGGCCAAACAACTAGACCAAGATAAGTTGACATGTACTGAAACTGAGATTTCATGAAGGACATATTTGGAGATGGGAAATTGAGTTCAGTTTTTTAAAATTTCTTAATTATTGTTTTCTGAGATGAAATGTTTTTTCCTGAAATGTATAATATTATGTGTGTATTTGTGCACACCACATTTAAGATTCAAATCTTTTAACAAGCTACCCAAACTTAGTTAATGAGAATCTCAACTCTTAAAAACAGAGACATAGAGATACACAGGCACACAGACACACATGTGCAAACATACAAATACTTGATATTGAAGTAAAAAATTAAATACAGTGATCTGCATTTAGATGAACATAAAATTGTCAAGTTATTAGCTTAGACAAGAGTGTTTTGTTCAGGCACTTAGGGACCAATGCTTCCCAGAATCTCAGTTTTCTGGAATGCTGAGTGCACCAGATGGTCTTATAACTTGGCTGAACAGTGAGGTGATGTGTTCAGAAGACGGGCTGGCATAGTGTTTGAGAACAGAATGCAAGATAAAGGGAAATGTCTGGCCTGCTTATTCACGATTGAGTTCTCTGAGGAAAATCAGTGCACAGAATTACACACATCTCTGCCTATGGCACATTTCTCTGTCCAGTTGCTCAATCTGTTTGAAACCAGCCAAATTTCTAAACAGTACACGAATCATTTCAGTTCTCTTTTCACACGATAGAAAACTGTTTACCAGGACATCTTGCATTGAGATTCCACCTTAAAAAAAAAAATACGGTGGTTGATTCATGACTTTGCTGACAAGTCTTAAAACTAAACTCCTATGTGACATATTTTTGTTTGTATTGCTTTTTAAAAAAGTACATCTAGGACTGAATTTTAAAAAAAAAATTACTGAAACACTGCATTTGTGGTAAAAATTTACCTATCTAATTTATTTTTTAAATTAAGCAACTTTATTTTTGAATAGTTCAGTACAGGGATTTTGAAATCTGTTAGTGCATATGTAAACATATTTAAAAATATAGGTTGTGGTAGTCTCATTGCCTTGAGTTAAAGGAGACATCTTTCTTTCCTTCCCCAAACCTTTGGTTTTACCTGCAGAGACTATTACCAGACCAACATTAGGTTAAAAAAAAAAAGATTGCCAGACACAGTGCCTGTGACAGAGAATGTTTGCATTTGTGAGGCTGAGTTTACTGAATAAAATACAACACAGCTCTAAAAAAACCTTAATATCAACTGATTATTTTTTTTTTGTTTTTAAAATTAATGATATTTATTTACCACATTATTTAACAATATATAAACATTATGTACTAGAGGCCCAGTGCACAAAAATGTGTGCACTCGGTGGGGAGGGGTGTCCCCTCATCCTGGCCTGTGCCCTCTCGCAGTCTGGGACCCCTCAGGGGATGACCACCTGTTGGCTTAGGCCCGCTCCCCGGAGAATTGGGCCTAAGCTGGCAGTCAGACATCCCTCTGGCAGCCTGAGAGCCCTTGGGGGATGTCCACTTGCCAGCGGGGAGCAGGCCTAAGCTGCAGTTGGACATCCTTAGCGCTGCTGAGGAGGAAGGAGAGGCTCCCGCCACCACCGCTGTGCTGGCAGCCATCAGCCTGGCTTGTGGCTGAGCAGAGCTCCCCCTGTGGGAACGCACTGACCACCAGGGGGCAGCTCCTGCATTTAGTGTCTGCCCCATGGTGGTCAGTGTGTGTCTAGTGACCAGTCATTCCCAGTCGTTGTGCTGTTAGGGTCAGTTTGCATATTACCCTTTTACTATATAGGATAGAGGCCTGGTGCATGTGTGTGGGGCCGTCTGGTTTGTCCTGAAGGATGTCCCAGATCAGGGTGGGGGTCCTGCTTGGGTACCTGGCCAGCCTGGATGAGGGGCTGATGGCTGTTTTCAGGCTGGCCACACCCCCTACATGGTGGGGGTCCCCACTGGGGTGCCTGGCCAGCCTGGGTGAGGGGCTGAGGGCCATTTTCAGGCTGGCCGGTGACTGAAGCTCCCAGCCTCTCCTTTTTTTCTTTTTCTTTTTTAATTCTGGAATTTATTTACCTTCTATAATTGAAACTTTGTTGCTGTCACTGGTGCTCCCAGCTCTGAGGCCACGGCTGGCTGAAAGCAGGTATCTGGGGTTTGTTTGGCTTCTATAATTTAAACTTTGTTGCTTTTGGAGCTTTTTCTTTTGGCACTTAGAGCCGGGCTGCGGCAGGGGGTGAACCTTGGCTTCCTCCATCACTGGAGCAAGCAAACCTCCTGCTTGCTTCCACTGCATGGCTGCCGGCCACCATCTTTGTTGGCAGTTAATTTGCATATCTCGATGATTAGCCAATGGGAAGTGTAGCGGAGGTACGGTGAATTACCCCTTTTGTCTTTTATTAGATAGGATTATAAATGCAGGCATAGAATGATGAGAAAAAATTTAACTGCTGATTTTAATTGCCTAAATTTACTTAATTCTTCTGACATATTCTCGTCTTCTAGAGAGAAATAACTTAATGATTATTTTTTGGGCAAGTTATATAGGCCAGCTTCCAGTATAAATATAAATGGCTTCCAGTGTTCACCAAAGCTATGCAGAGTAGAAAACTAGAAAGAGTTATAGGGTTATGCTAATTGTTGTTTCTGAGGGCAACATTATCCCACACACTATCCTGCAAATCGGTAAGAACCTGGGAACTTAATTATTCAGAGTTTCCTGTTCGAGGGAAAGTAGGTAAGACTTACCACCAATAAGTAGCACTTGAACAGTTAATGGAAGGTGCAAGAGAAAAAGGCATTACTCTCTGGTGGCAGGCAGACCTGTGGAATAGGATAGACATGGATTTTGTGATGGCTTTCTGGAAGAGCTCCTGTATCTTATCCATTTTGGAGCTGAAAGGAGCTGAGATTTCTGCCTTTCAGATTTCTTAAAACAACAACAACAACAAAACAGAAAAAAAACAGTCAATGATTTAGCTGAAGGATTACTTTAGTAATCCTTCTAAAGGTTGAGCAAAGCTTTAATTCTCATACTTGTTTTCTTCTTGAAATATCCACAGTGGTTTTATATGGCCGACTGCACCCAGAATGAGGAAAAACCAGAGCTCTACATATGAATAGTTTCATTTACCTGAAGTGTCCCTAAGCAGAACTTTCTAGGAGGCTGCATCATAACTAAGTAAGCAAAAAAAACCAGTTTTCTTAAACAGACTAATGATTAGGCATATATATACCAACTTTATTAAAATAAATGTCTTTAGTCAAGACCTCTCCTCTCTTTCACACTAGTTCTTCCAACTGTAGATGCAGCATCTAATTTATCAGCTCCCATCTTTCCATCAAACTGCCCAGAAACTTATTGACTATTCCCCATGGTTTCTAGTTCATCTAACTCTAAATTATTTTTCACATAAAACCAGAGTCATCTTTGTCATGAAAGCAAATGAAGCAATAAGCAAACAAACAAATAAATAATCAAATATATTATTCATCTGCCATCCAGTATCTTCAAGCAAAAATTCCAAATTTCTTATTGTAGAATTCAAAGTCCTTAATGATCTGGCTTCTCTCTCTTATTTAAGGCTTATTTTTTTCACCACCAGCTCCCTTGATTTTTGTATGGTAAACACCTTCAATTTACCATGTTATTTTTTTTATGGAATAAACTTTCAATTTGCTTAACTCTCATGATTTTCTCTATCCCTATTTAATTTGCATTATGTCACCTCCTCTGTGGTATTCTTTACAAATTATATAACTACAATATCGTATACCCTCTCATGGATTTGTCTTATGTTTACTTATCTGACAGGCATTTTAGAAAGGGTCAAACCAGGAATACAGACAAGGAAAGAATGCCAAATTGTCAGAGTGTGAAGGAGACGAAGAAGACAAACAGTCTAATGCACTATGATATGTGAGGCATTCACAAAGATTCTCTGTATTATCTTTACAATTCTCCTTTACTTTAAAGTTATTTGAAGTTAAAAAATTGTTTTGTTTTGTTGTTTTGTTTTGTTTTTAAATACAAGAGTTCACTAAACCAAAATCTGGTTCTTTGAAAAGAGCAAAACATACTTTGGCACATTCAATGAATAAAATCAAAGGCCACTATATTATGGCACACAAAAAACTCTATGATTACAAATGTATAGGGTGATATTAAAACTATACAATACTACTACGCACAATTTATTTTGATTGATTTATCAATGGATTAATGTTAAAAGAATTGAGAACAAAGAGAAAAAGATTAGACTGGAAAAGGATCAAATGTCTCCAAGTAACTTTTTAGAGCTTTGATTCTACTTTATTTAATAAAGAATATTATGAGTATTGTATTTTAGCTTTATCATTCTTATGGGAATATTAACATACTAGTGCCCGGTGCATAAAATTCATGCACTCAGGGGGAGAGGTCCCTCAGCCCAGCTTGTGCCCTCTCGCAGCGCAGTCCGGGACCCCTTGCTCCTTACCACCCACCTGCTTGTTGCTCCTTACCGCTCGGCTCGCTGCTTCTTAGCGCTGCCACAGAGGCGAGGGGAGAGAAGCACCTGCCACCACCGCTGCGCTTGCCAGCTGTGAGCCCGGTTTCTGGCTGAGCGGCGCTCCCCCTGTGGGAGCACACTGACCACCTGTGGCAGCTCCTGCATTGAGCATCTGACCCCGGGTAGTCAGTGTGCATCATAGCAACCGGTCGTCCCACCGTTCGGTCTATTTGCGTATTAGCCTTTTATTATATAGGACATTACAACATATATATATTTTTTTATTTTGGGAAACTTCTTTTACTAATTACTCTTTTTTCCTCTTCTTCTTCCTTCTTTTTACCCCCATTACCTTTTTCTCCTCCCTACACTCCTTTTCTTCTGTTCTTTATTTGCTTTCCTTTTCCTTCTCCATTTTCTCTTCCTCCAGTATCTTCTCTTCTTTCTCCTGTTTCTCTTTCTCTGACTTTTTTCCTCCTCTTCTTTTTTATACCAGCTGCTCCTCTTCCTTTACTTATTTTCAATTTTCACTTTCTCTTTTTTGTCCTCTTCTACTTTTTGTCTTTCTCTATCTCTTCCTCTTTGTAATTTTCTTCATCCACTTCTCTGTTATCTGCTTTGCTTTTTCTTTGTCCTATTATTAGTGTGCTAGAATTGGCTGAGAAATGTCTGTGTCACATTAACATACATGGTAGCATTTTAAGACCAGCTAGTGTTCATCTGTAAATGTCATTATTTATTACCATAAAGCAAAAACTGCTTGTAAGGGGAAATTTATATAATTATTTGATTTCAAATGTTTTGAATACAAATGAATAAAGTTTATGATATAGTAAAGAACACAACAATTGTAATCTGTTTTCTTTCCTCAAATAGAATTAAAAATTTTGATGGATCTTGAGAGTAATTTTTACCTCTATTTTTTTAATATTAAATTTATAATAATAACTTTATTACTTTATAGATCTCTATATATTTCATTACTAAATACCATTAACAATTTTAAATGTCCTGTCATAAAAAGCAAAATTAAGGCTTAACATAAAACGTTTTTTTCTGACTCTGAAGAGTCAGCTATTATACTAGGCTCTTTTTCACTTTATGTAAAAATTAAGCTAATTTCTTTTACCTAATCAAGTAGAACATATTTCTATTGAAAAAATGGAGATCTTTTGAAAAAGTACATACATTCTAAAGTTTCTTGTGCTTAATTTAAGAGACTAGCTTGAAGAAGACAATACTAATATTGTTGGAAAATAGTGACCTCTAGAGGTAATACATTTCTCATTCATGAGATGAAGTTAGTTGATTTTCTGTGCATTTAAATCATTTACAAAATAGCAATTTTCTTACTTGAATAACAATTAAGTAACAAAGCAGTTTCAATATAAATTTTATTATAGTGAAATTTCCTTTTTTTGTTGCTGTTTGCATATGTATGTGAATTTTATATATATGAAGGAAGTTTAGATTAATAAAAAGTTTGTGGTCAGATTATTTAATACTAAGTTTATAAAAGTTCCAATGAAAAACACCAATATTTTGGGGGGATTTTTAATTCAGTTTGTGAAGGTATAGAAATTTATTAAATTGTTGATAAAGTCCTGGATTTTATTTAATTTTGTGTTTTTATTAGTAATTCAATGACAACTTTTCAATGAATTAAACATTTAATACATTTAATTCTATTTTGCATTCCACAATATTATTTAACACAGAAATTTAGAATAACAACACTATTAATTAAAATTATAATGACTATAGTAATACTAGCATCAAATTATTTTCCTAGTACTTTATTTTATTTTGATTATTAGCTACCAACCACATATAGTACAATTCAGAAAAAGGGAAATGAATAATTACACAAGTTCTCACATTTTTTAAGTGGAAAAGAAAGCAATTTAAATCAAATAATCTGTTTCAAAAATTAGTGATGTTAAAAGTATATGAACATAAAAGTATTTGAGGTTCATATAGTAAGCATAGTCTTTGTATAATGTCATATTAAAATAAGCCTAAGAAAAAAGAAAAAGGATATAAGTTATTAATATCAAAATATAAGAGGGAATATAACTAGAGACTCCCATTACATAAAAACAATAATAAAATGATACTATAAAAAACGATGCCACAAATTTGATAATCTAGATGAAGTAGAACAAGTCCTTGAAATACACAAATGCTCAAAATTCACTCAAGAAAGAAAATCTGAATAGGTCTATATTTATTTTAAAAAATTGAGTTAATATTTAATCACCTTCCAAAATATAAAGCACCAGGTCCATACAGATTCACTAGTGAATTCTAACAAACATTTAAGAAAGACACATATTAACTCTCTACAATCACTTTCAGAAGAGCCAAACACAATACTGTCTAATTTGTTCTGAGACCAACATCATCTTATGTCACAACCACATAGATATACAAAAAAAGAAAACTACAGACTAATATCTCTCATGATTACACACATAAAAATCTTCAACAAAGTATTAGCAAATAAAATTTAACAATGTATATAAAAAACATACATCATGGCTAAGTGGGATTTTTCCTAAGTATGCAAGGTTGGTTCAACATCCAAAAATCAATTAATGTAATTCTTTACATCAACAGGCTAAAAAAGAAAAAAGAAAAAAACACCTTATCAAAAGATGCAGAAAAAGTAGTAGAAAAAATTCAACATCATTTTGTAATAATAGAAAAACTATCAATAAACTAAAAATAGATAGAAACTTCCAAATAATAAATAATATCTACAAAAGTCCTACACCTAACATTATAATTAATGGTGAGAAACTCAAAGCTCTTGCATTAAGATCAGGAATAAAGCAAGAATTTTCCTTCTCCCCACTGCTTGTCAATAGCATGCTGGAAGTTCTAGCTAATGCAGTAAGACAAGAAATAAAAATAAAAGGTGCTTCAGCAGGTTTGGCTCAGGGGGCAGAGCATTGGCCTGCAGACTGAAGGATCCCAGGTTTGATTTTGGTCCAGGGCATATACCTGGTTGCAAGCTCCATCCCCAGTAGAGGGCGTGCAGGAGGCAGCCAATCAGTGATTCTCTCACTATGGGTGTTTCTCTCTCTCCTTTCCTCTCTGAAATCAATAAAAATGTATTTTAAAAATTCTATAATAAAAAAATAAAAGGCATACAAATTAGGAAGAAAGAAATAAAACTTTTTGTTCACAATGACATATTTATCTATAGAGAAAATTGCCCAACATTGAAAAAATACTGTAATTAATAAAAAAATTATAACAATGTTATAGGATACAAGGCTAATGTAAAAGTCAATCACTTTTCTACATACCAGCATAGAACAATTGCACTTTAAAATTTAGAACAATATAATTTACATTAGTGCTCAAAATTTTAAATCTTAGTTATAACTCTAACAAAATATGTATGAGATCTATATGAGCAAAACTAAAAATGTGATGAAAGAAATCAAAGAATTGAATAAATGGAGAGATATTTCTTGTTAATGAACAGGAATTCAATATTGTCAAGGTGTCAGTTCTCCCCAACTTGACTTATAGATTCACTTCAATATCAATAACAACCCCCAGAAAGTTATTTTATGGATATATAAAAACTGATTCTAAAGTTTATATGGAGAAACAAAAGATCTAGTATAGCCAAAATAATATTGAAAAAGAGCAAAGTTGTAAGACTAATATTTCCCAACTTTGAGATTTACTATAAAACTGCAGTAACCAAAAGAGTGTAGTATTGGTGAAAAAAATAAACAAATAGACCAAAAGAATAGAATTCCAATCCTGGAAATAAACCCACATGAATATTATTTGATTTAAATATAGTAAAGTCATCTATATTTATTCATAGTAGTTCTCTTCATATGAAAATAAGAACCACAAATAAAACATTTTACAATGTTAAGTGATTAGTTTTTTGTTCATTTGCTTTGACATCATGGGTAGGTCTATTTGTCAAATTGTCTAAGAACATTTTGATTAGACTTTTTTTTTTCATCCTTAACAGATCATGGCAGAAGCTGACCCTGTTATGTCAGTCTCTAGAGCTTAGTCACAGAAAGATGATCTCTGTTTTAAAGTGTATTCATTTGCAGTTCTGTATTTTGTTCATGCTTTTATATATTTTATTGAGATATGACTGGTCCAAAGAAGCATCATTTACCTTATTTGGATCTTATATTTTTATAATAAATAGTTAAATGTCATAATTAGGGAAAACATGTGTTTGTCTGTCATTTACTGTGGTTTTTAAATTAAGATTGCACATTCCCTCCACTTTTCTCACTGTATCTTGGCATTTTAAATTTACTCTCTGAAAGTAAATCAAGGGAGTGCCTATAGTTTATGACATATGTCAAAGGGCAATAGATTCCTGGGTGATATTTAGATGTCAAATAATAATGATATAGGACTCTGACCTTTTCTGAAGTTATGAACTGCTTTAGTGGAGAGCTAAATTATTTAACTAATACCTCTGAACTTTCTGTAGTATATTTCTAAAAAAATTTAGAATTTCTCCATATCTCAATATTCTTGTACTTATATAATTTTTGTTATGGCTGAGTTAAATGTATACATTGTACTCAAATAGGGATTAAAACATTAAAACTTACTTTTGTTTTTCATGTTTAGTAAATGCACCAAGATAAATTATAGAAATTAGTTAAATAAATTGTAACAGTAATAATTTGACCTAATGAAAAAGCCATGTCATAATAATATAGATTTTTAGACATATAGATATATAGATATACGTACTCTTTTTGTGCGTCTATGTGTGTGTACAGAATTCTTACAACTGAATATATTGTAATCATAGCTGGGAAATATGTCCGATGATAATGCTAATGTTTCATCAACTTTGGTTTTAATTTTATCAGTGCTATCAACCACAGCCTCTAGTTTGAAGGTAAATGACCAAAAATTTGTATAAATTACATGTTCATCATTTACTTTATAGAAAAATATCATTTCAATGATTAATTTTATTAAATATGCACTTTGCAAATGTTAAAAATAATTACTAACAATAAAATAGTTCAGATGAATATTATGTATGTGCATATTCATATGTATGGGGTTAGGGTAATCAGACTTCCTTTTCTACCCTTTACAGCAGTACATATTATTGTCTATATCACTTTCACCATGCTCATACTTTTCCATGTTTCTGAATGGCAATACTAAGTTGCTTCCAGATAGCTTCAAGCATTTACAGTCTGTAATGTAGGTGAGAGCAAGACACATCTGGTTAGCACTCTAAATGGCTGGCAAGAGCAACTGCATTAAATACTTCTTCTATCACCACCTGAGAAGAGAAGGAATCAATTGTCTCAAGTCACTTATTCAAAATCATTTTATTTTGCCAAGAGTGCTTATTTTATTTTTGTCATGGAGGGAAAGAGAATGATTAGATATATTCTATTTGAAATATTATGGTTAAAAAATCAAAGAGTCTCCCCGGATAGTCTTAGGATGTAACCATGTTAAAATGAGTATTCTGCTCCCCATGTATGCACATGATACTGGGTATTATTGTGGCAGCAGCTGCTCATACAAAGAAGAGGACAACCAAATCCATCCAATATTCCTTTTTAAACAATTGATAGTGTTCTTTCATTCAATAATAATATATTCTTGTCAAATATATATAAACCAACATGAAAAAACGGGTGTAAAGCAACTATTTAATTGGTAGATGGAACAAATGGTCACCCGAGGGCAGTGATGGCGAACCTATGACACGCGTGTCAGAGGTGATACGCAAACTCATTTTTTTGGTTGATTTTTCTTTATAAATGGCATTTAAATACATAAAATAAATATAAAAAATATAAGTCTTTGTTTTACTATGGTTGCAAATATCAAAACATTTCTATATGTGACACGGCACCAGAGTTAAGTTAGGGTTTTTCAAAATGCTGACACGCGGAGCTCAAAAGGTTCGCCATCCTTGCCCTAGGGCCTGGGCATATTGCAGGAGAAAGAAAGCAAAGTGGCTACTGCCACCTTTGGGAAATGTAATAGATGAAGAGAGGACTGGAATGGGTGACAGCAAACACCCCTTATTAGGACCTTGTGGTGTGTTTCTCATTATACCCGGGCTGCTACTACTTGTGGGCCTTCCCAGAGGTCTAAAACTGGCTCTGGCAAGAGCAGGGCAGGGAGTGGCTGCAGAAAAAGGCAGATGCTCCAAAGGGGTAGGTAGGTAAGCAGGGAATTTACTACAAGGCTTGTCTTGGGCAGTCACAAAATGTATTGTTTTCTGCACCTGCTTGTGAAATCCTGAACGTTTTTATAGAGGCCCTAACTGGGTTCAGACAGGCCCCTAGGGAGCTTTCGTTGGTGTCAGTCATGTACCCACTCCAGATAGTCTCAACACCACATTTCTATCTCAAGCTGTATCCCTGGAATGGATTCCGGAAGCAGGAAGGCAAGCAAAGTGCACATTCCAAAGGCTGGGGAATGAGGGAAGAGCCTCCAATGGCTAGGGTCCAGCTCATGTTCAAACCGCCGTGGAGTTTTCTTGATCACTTTCCCCAACAATTATCATTAAAGGATTCCAGTGACATAAACATCTTTATTTTTAAATGTATAGAATTTATTTTCTAATAACAGAAGTGATTGCAACACAGCCAGGTTAGAAGTTATAGAATAGTCAGGTGCCTATTTAGAAATTCTCTCTTCTCTCTCTTTCTCTCTTGTACCCACATGTATACATATGTATGTATAAACTAGAGGCCCGGTGCACAAAATTTGTGCACAGGGGGTGGGTCCCTCAGCCCAACCTGCACCCTCTCCAGTCTGGGAGCTCTCAGGGGAGCCCTCTCCAACCCAGGATCCGGGATGGCTTAGGCCCACTCCCCGTGGTTCTCTGCTCTCTGCGGGTCCAGGCCACTCCACACCTGCTGCCCAGAGGCTCTCTGCAGCCCTGAGGCCCTCCACGGCCAGGGTGGAATGCTTGCCTCATTGCCGCCCTCCACAGCTGGGGCAGGATGCTTGCGTCATTGCCACGGTGATGATGCAAGCATCCCACCCCAGCTTCTCCATGTGCATGCCTGCTGTCTAGAGGCCCTCCACTGCCAGGTCAGAATGCCTGCCTCGTCGCCACGGTGACAAAGCAAGCATTCTGCTAGGCCGCTCATGCTGCCCGCTCTCAGTGGCTGCCCCCAGGACTGGGGGACTTGGGTGCGGCCATTTTGTGGCTATGGGCGCCGCCATCTTTGTGATGGAGTGATGGTTAATTTGCATATTACCCTTTTATTGGATAGGATGGTAATGAAATTGAATATACAGGGCAGGTAAGCAAAGAGACACATTGTACTCATGCAAATGGCTTTCTTATTTCAGGCTAAGAGTGTGGAATACAAGGAGTGGTTCAATCAAAAGCAATCTGTCTATCATGTTAGGTGGACTGAAAACGTGGACAGGAAAGAGGCTTTATTGCACCTTAAATGCCTGCTAGAATGCCAGGACATTGTGTTTTAGGCAATAACAATTTACTCATTCATTTTAAGTGAGAATTGGCATGCTTTTGTACTTGAGAAAGATGAATGAATTTGAAGCAACACTTGAGGCAAGGAAACCAGTTAGAAGGCTCCTGGGTCTGGGTGAGAGGTGATATAAGAGGCTAAAATTATGTAGCTGCTGTATCTGTTTAATTGCAACTGAGGAAAAACAAAAGTGCATTTTCTCCATCAATTTACTAAAATACAACCAAGTTTTAGTTGTAGTAATACAAAGGTTTTATATATGTAAGACTATAAATTTGTAACACTTCAATATACATTTTTAAGATTTCCAGTTTATAACACTGATAACACTTTAAAACTCAGATTTTTAAGACTGGTATATGATTATACTAGAAAAAAAAGTATATATATATTTTTATTTAACAAGTAGGTTACAAAATTTATGCTTCAGACACACATGTTTATTTTTAAGTTGCATAATTTAGGGAATTAATGTTATAATGTCATATCTGACAGGAAGTACAAGAATTAGATGAAGTTCACTTATTTTCCCTCAAAACAGGCAGAAGTTACACTTGCCCTTCTATTAATGCAAACACTGATAAAGGCAAATCATATCAACAGGGTTAGTAATTTGGAGTGTCTGAAACTAACAGATGCAGAATGAACTGAGCAATTCTCCATGTGATGATTAAAAATTCAGGGAAGTAATGTGCCTGTCATATTTAATGGAGGGCAGCATTCTAGATAAGCAGATTCATATGCACATTTATGGTATCTGCCTTCCTTTAAAGGAGGACTGGAACCACAGCTCTTCATATTACAGTAAATATGATTCAATGAAAATTCACACTTAGGCTTGCAGATTAGCGTTCTGATTCACATTACAATTTACACAGGCTTTTGGAAATCCTATGAAACTTAAATAGAAAAATATAATCAGAATGTTGAAAAATATCCAATTTAATTAGTCAAAATTTTGGAACTGCTAACTTCAATTTTGTTTTTCAATATAATTTTATCTGATATGAAGAGTCCTGGGAATCACACTTTAATAGAGACATAACACAAAATTCAGAATTATCCTGATGAAAATTCAGAATACAGACATACAATAGAGTTGAGGAACCTCATTATACTTTGATAAGGAAGGGATATTGAAGTTATTTTCAAATATACAAAGATTTGTAGCTTGGTTCTGATGTTAAAATGTTTCCTCTATCAACTTAAAGAAAAGAACTACTACTACTTGGTGGGATGTTTTGGGGTGACTTCTATTAAAAATGAGCAAACTAAGTTTCAAGTTCTTATTGCTATCTAAGTATGGCAGGTACCATCATTAGGAGAGTGAATTTTCTGTTATTGAAAGAATCCGCACATACAGTCATTGAACTCTTACTTAAATTCAATGATTTTAAAAATCATTATAAAGAGAAGAACAAATTTCTTTTTCTACCAATTCTTTTGTGTAAGCAGATTTCAATGTGCAATGCCCTGAGAACATGGGCTTGGAGATTTAATTACCCCAGGATGACCCAGCCATGGAGCATACAGGATATTCTTTTCTCAGGTAAAAGCCTGAGTCCTAAGAAATGTCTTGATTAGCAGGAATAGTTATTTGACTTTGGATTCCTAAAGCTTAATTTATCTTTGTACTAGAACAGAACTACTGAGGACCTTCAGATTTCATGTTAATATGTTTAAACAAAAGTAATAAAAATGTTTCTTGGAACCAAAGATTAACAATTAGTCAAATTTTTACAGGGAATAATTTTAGCATTTATCCTTAAATAATGTGAGCATTATTAGAAAGGTGAGAATCTACGCTTTGGGTATTTTGTTGTTGTTGTTGTTTGTTTGTTGTTTAAAGGACTGCTGATCATTTGGGAATGAGACAACTGGGAGGGTGGGTTGGGGCTGTGAAAAAAAAAACACCTTCAATTATATTTCACTTGATTTTATCTATGCTATTTATTTTACCTAGGGATTTTACCTTTAACTCTACTCATTAATATTTTCAGGATTCCCTGCTTTTTAACTTTACTTAAAAAAAAAACCAAACAAACAAGCAAAAAAGCAAAACAAAACAAATAGTACACACACACACACACACACACACACACACATTTCTTTAGTTTGAAATACTGCAATTAAAATTAACTGCTTTGGTAACAGCATTCAATATGTTACAATTATGTTTCTAACAGATGAATGATATATAGTGTCCATGGTCTCACTGTACTTTTTGTCAAAAAATTCAGATTTATTTTACCTCTTATATAAACGGAGATAAAAGGTATAATTAAACCAATTAGTTTTAGTCAAGAATTACTACAAATATCAGCTTACTTGTTAAGAACTGAGCTCTGGGTAAAAGTCTTTATTCAGGCTTTTCCCTTTAAAATCTTGTTTTAGAATACACCATTGTAACTTAAAAAATGTGTTTACCTAATATTTTGATGTTTTTTTAGAAAAAGTTGAAGACAGAAGAAAATTATATAGCAAAGGGTCAAGAAATTTCTAAACTACAGGACGCAGAGACCACTAGTTATATAAACTCCCATGTGAGAGGCACCTATAGTCTAAACACAGGGCCTTGACCTGTCACATCATCATCGGTGTTTACAAAAATCACATCTTTATCTGTTTTAGGGATTCTACTATAATGTCTTGCCTAAAAGATGTGAGAGATTAAATTTTTAATATAATACATACTGGAGTACCTGAAAAGATATATTTGATATAACATTTTAAAAGGGATTATAAGTAAAGATTTTCCAATATACTGAAGTAAATGCTCTAATAAAATGAGAACTAGAGAGATAAATAAAAACTATGATGAGAAGAATGCAAAAGGGAATAAGATAATGCAAATAATACACATTGCAGCACTAACATGTGGAGCATATTGATGTATGAAGCTTGGAAAATGGTTGGGAGCTTGGAAGTTTGAAGACAATTATTTTGAATTTATAGTTCAGCCTTTAATAGTGATAGTGTCAAAATCAAACTATAAAGCATTCTTTCTGCCTGGTGAGTATGATAAAAATACCAATTCTTAAATAAATTTATGACTGTGAAGCATTTCTGATATATCTTCCTATTTAATGTTTCCTTAGATGCAATGCTATTGTGAAAACTCTCAACTGAAGACCCATAAATTGATAAAAATGTCAAACATTTTTCTAAACAAATATTTTAAAGAAGAAAGTGTATATTATGTATATAGTTATTTATTTTTTGCAACTCATTATTGTTTTTGTTAAATCATGTAAATTATCCTAATTCTCTAGATTATCTATTGATTTCAAATAATAATTTTAGTTGTGTTGTTCCTGAAAGTATTCTTACAAAAGCTAGTTCATTACTTGTTATCAAGCATTTAAATTGTTCTAATTCAATGTATTTTTATATGAATAAAGTAGAGACATTCTAAAATAAATTGAACTTTTATTGAATATGTGTGAACTGAAGAGATAAATGTTAATTTGTTGACTTATATATACTTGACTTCTCATCAGCATATATACTTGCTTTGGGATATTTTGATGCAAATAAAATTTAGTAGAACAGAAAGCAAAATTGAAATAGTTCTTTTTTAATGATTTAAATTCTATCTCTTTTACATCTGAAACTTTTTATCAACACCTTTGGAATGATTTTTGCCCAAAGTTCTAAAAACAGAAGTTAAATTTACAAAAGCAATGTGCATTTTAAAAGCTCTATTCTTTCAAAGTAACATTAACATGGATATATTTAGGAAATGAGCTCTCAACTGGCATACATGGGAATTAAAAGTCAATAAAACTTACTAAAAGGTTATATTTTATTAAATATGAATGACAGAGGTGATACTGAATTATTTTATGGACAGTAGACCTCAATGTTGATAATAAGGTGAAGTTTCTTCACAAGGTTGACTACTTCTTCCCTGTTATTCTTTTTACATTAACACCTGTTAGATCAAATAAAACTAATGCCTCAGAGGAATGTATAATAAAGGAAAATGCAAGGAAATGGGACTTTCTGTTATAATGATACTAGAGGCCCTGTGCACGAAATTTGTGTACTTGGGGGTGGGGTGGGGGCAGGTTCCTGAGCCTGGCCTGAGCCCTCTCACAGTCTGGGAGCCCTCAGGGGAGGTCCAACTGAATGCTTAGGCCCACTCCCCATGAGCCTAAGCCAGTGATGGCAAACTTTTGAGCTCGGCATGTCAGCATGTTGAAAAACCCTAACTTAACTCTGGCGCCGTGTCACATATAGAAATTTTTTGATATTTGCAACCATAGTAAAACAAAGATTTATATTTTTGATATTTATTTTATATATTTAAATGCCATTTAACAAAGAAAAATCAACCAAAAAAATGAGTTCACGTGTCACCTCTGACATGCGTGTCATAGTGTAATATGCAAATTGACCCAATGGCCAAACAGCAGAACAACCATCCGAATGACCTTCCAGGTAAAGCCAGGGCAGCTACGAGGGCTGAGGCAGCTGGAGGTTTGAGTGCCTATCCTTTTATGAATTTCATGCATCGGCATCTAGTTGTTAGATAATGGGCAAAAGCTTAGTGGTGTAGACTGAAGCATGGACCTCAGAGCCATGATCAGTGGGTCCACATGCCAGTCCTACAACTTATTGCTGTGTAACAATGAACAAATTAATCACTTGGTGCCTTAGTTTATCCTCTGTAAAATGTTTATAGTGTATTTTTTATAAGACTCTATGATATATGGGTGTGGCCATCTTGAATTATATGTGACTATATTTTATGTTTAGACATTTTTTTTAAAAAAATAGATTTTATTGATTTTTTACAGAGAGGAAGAGAGAGGGATAGAGAGTTAGGAACATCGAAGCGAGAGAAACATCGATCAGCTGCCTCTTGCACACCACCCACTGGGGATGTGCCTGCAACCAAGGTACATGCCCTTGATGGGGATCGAACCTGGGACCTGTCAGTCCTTAGGCCGATGCTCTAGCCACTGAGCCAAACCAGTCAGGTCTATATTTTATGTTTAAATCATCTTAATCATCATTATCATCATCATGATGCTGACTTTTTAAAAATATATATTTTTATTAATTTAGAGAAGAAGGGTGAGGAAGAGAGAGAGATAGAAACATCAATGATGAGAATCATTGATTAGCTGCCTGCAGCACACCCTCTACTGGGAATCAATCCCACAACCCTGGCATATGTTCTGACCTGGAATTTAATCGTGACCTCCTGGTCCATAGGTCAATGCTCAAGCACTGAACCAAGCCAGCTGGGCATGATGCTGATTTAATGCCATCTGAAATAGTGTAAAAAATGCCTGACTGAACAATTACATATAGAGACTTATTTTGAGCAAAGCACTATCATTAGAATACATATGCATAACAGAAATTGTACTATTTTCTTAAAGCTTCTGTGAGATAGATTTTACACCCACAAAAGTCATTCATCTTAAATACACAGTTTGATGAGGTTTGGTAAAGCAAAATCCATAGAGTTTTAGGAATACCACCATAATCAAATGCAACATCTCATTATCACTAAAAGCTTCCTGAGACCACTTTGCCACGCTCATCCTCAGTCTGGGCAATGATTAATCTGTGAAGATAGACTGTAAATGCTATCATACTGTTTATATATTTGTGTCTTGATTCTATTTCCTAGCACTATTATTTAATGTTTTTTATTGATTTTTAGAGAAAGAGAAAGGGAGAGGGAGAAAGAGGAAGAGCCAAAAACATCAGTTGGTTGTCTCCCACAACCTGGGCATGTGCCCTGGTGGGAATCCAATCGATGTCCTTTTGGGGTGTACAGGACAATGCTCAACCAACTGAGCCACACTGGCCAGGGTTCACAGCACTATTTTTTTAGATTAATTAATATTTTTGTGCTTAATATACTTCATTCACTGTTACTCCTCAGAAGTTTCCAATTGCATAGATATATTACTTTTTGTTCATTCATTCACCTGTTGATCTACATTGGCTGTCTTAGTTCAGAACTATTCTTTGCCTACAAGCCTTTATAGGAAAATTGTTTTTATTTATCTTGGGTAGATATTAGAAGTAGAATTGCTTGACCATAAAGGAAGGTATTTTTTATCATGTGAAAAATTGCCAAAATGTTTTGCACCATGTCTCTAATATTTTGCATTTCTCTAGCAGTGAATGAATATTCAATTGGTAGCAATCCTCTGAAATGGCATCTTTTTAATTGAATCCTGATGAATGTGCAGTGGTTTCTCAGTGTGGATATAACTGCAATTTTCTATTGACTAATGATGCAACTTTTCAAGGGCTTCTTTTCCTTCATGTATCTTCTTTATGGATCTATTTGCTTAAATATTTTGCCCAATTTTAATTTTAATTTGTTGTACCCTTTATTCTATGGTTCTATACTTGTACCTATATCAAACATAACATAATTTTAGCTCATTTAAAAATATTATGTAGGAAACATTTGGTGAATAACTTCATATCAACTGCAAGTAATATTGGAATGGCAATTGCAGCCTGAGCTTGTCTATATAGTAACTTTAAGGGAGGTATATAACTCTGGCTCCAGTCAAATTCCATTTTCCATTAGAGACAGGTCTCAGGATTGTCTGATACTAAACTCCTTCAGGGAAGTTAGCCATACCAATTGTCTGGTATTTCTAGAATATGCCTATGCATCATTCTTCTGTATTTCTGGGAAAATAATAAGAGGCTTTGTTTATCCTGGATGAGAAGCATAACTTCTGGCACCACAGGCTGAATTTTCTCTCAAGCAGTCATTTTTCTTTCCATGGGGGAATTTACTAATATCAGAAAAACAAACAAACAAACAAACAAGCAGACAAACAAAAACTCTAGATTCTTTCCAAAATGTCTATTTTAATTTATTACTTTAATCAACAACCATCCCCCAAACTGCTGTGAAGTCTTATAAAATCAGATCAGAAATCAATTTCAGAGTAGTGCTCATAGAGAAAGCTAATTTGTGTGTGTGGTTGGGTATAGGATGTGACTGGGGTTTGGGAGGGCTTGCCATGTGTCCTCCGAGCTAGGCTGAGCTTCATTTCCCAGAATTTCCTTTATTGTATGTTTCCATTAGAGAGAGCTACTAGGGAGGTTCTGTGGGAGATTTTAAAAGCAGAAGAGAAGCAGCAGGCACGTTGTAGCTCACACACTAATTGTGGATCTGCTGACTGGCCTCATTGATGGGAAGCAGTAGTTGGGCCTGCAATTGTTCCACTTTTTCTGGAATTTGCCCTTAGTTTCTTTGACCACGTCTGTATGCTTAGCTTTTTGACAAAGGCTCCAGTTTTTGCAAGTTATTCTTGTCATCAAGGAACAGAGGTAACAAGAAATCACATGGGTTGTAGTGTGTCTTATGGGGGGATTCTAGCTCATACTTAAGCTCCAGCCTAGTCATGACCTTCCCTTGATGACTGCCTGCCTGCCCCCAATGATTTCAAGTTCCAGCACAGACAAGGAAGCAGCAGCTTACAGAAACAGCTTAATTAACTTACATGATTAAGTGAATTCCCATAAAACACACACACACACACACACACACACACACACACACACACACACACACACACTTCTACTTCCCTGGTTTAACCCTGACTGATGAAATAAAGACAATAGTTACAGACAACTCTTTCAATAACACTTAAAAAAATGAAGGGGATTACCATGATATCCAAAGACTATAACAAATAGGAAGTTGCTGAGTCTGTTTTAATGTTTCTGTTTCCAGAAGAGAAGGAAAGCTGGTGAAGCAGATGAGAAAGAGTAAAATTTCAGAAGCAAAACATTGATAAGGTAAAAAGAGATGCGATCCGTAGAACAATGGGAAAGCCACCCTTTAATAGGAGTGTGGGGAACCATCAATACTAAGTTATCCATGGGGGGAAAGAAAGTCAGAGAACAGGTGTAGATTCACATGAGTTCCTAGTTTTATTGCCCCCACACCATTTTATTGAGGTATAAATGACATACGTAAAATAGTATATATGTGAAATGTACCAGTGATGATTTGATAAATGTATACATTGTAAAACGATTACTACAGGAAAGTTAAAACATCTATCACTTCACAAAGTTACCCTTTTATTTCTCCTGTGACGAGAACACTTAATGTTTACTCTTATAGCAAATTTCAAGTATTTGATGCAGTATTATTAACTACAGTCACCATGCTGTTCATTAGATCTCTAGAACATATTTAACTTATAACTGAAAATGTGTACTTTTTAACCAACATCACTCCTTCACTCCATTGTTTTTCAGAGAAAGTGGAAGGGAGGGAGAAAAAGGGAGGGAGGGAGGGAGGGAGGGAAGGCGGGCGGGAAGGAGGGGGGAAGGGAGCGAGAGAGGGAGGAGAGAGAGAGAGAGAGAGGGAGAGAGAGAGAGAGAGAGAGAGAGAGAGAGAGAGAGAGAGGTATCAATCAGTTGCCTCCCACATGGGACCAACCTGGAGCAAGAGCAAGTGGACAGACACAACCCTTGACCAGGAATCGAACCTGAGACCTTTCTGATGCTCTAAACACTGAGCCACACCTGCCAGGGCTGGTAACCAATCTTGATTCTCTCTAGGTTTGTTTCAGTTGCTTCTTTTACTCTAGATTGTGCCCAGTACTAATATTTGTTTGCATGACTTGACATTTTCATTCAATATTAGATATCACATAAAATTTAAGTCCCCAGACAATATTATCTTCCTTTAGAGTTTTATCCTTTTGTTCATTAAATAAAAGGGAAGAATGATTACCCAACACCAGTCATGAAGTTGGCTGAGGTGCAGCTGGGTGACACATTTGATAATGCTTAATCTTTGTCTTCTTTAGTTCTGTTCTTAGATCACATACTTTACGGCAGGTTATTACAAGTCAAATGTGTTCACTGGCAGACACTGTTACCTCTCCATCAGACTCTGAACTCAAGTCTTTCTCTCTTTAGTAGTAGGAGAATGAGAAAGACTTTACATTTCTCCTAAGAAGTTTTTGGCTGAGGTTTCCAGTCTTCTGTCCCATACATCATTGAAATTTGAAAAAAGATGTACTTATCATTACTTTCTGTTGCTTTAATACTTCTCTGATATTTTTTCCTAAACTGATTTTAAATTATATTAACTTTTCTATTATTTTATTTTTTCAATGGAGGATACTGTGTTCTTTGTAAAGAAACCAATCTCTATGTTTATACAATCCAATAATTGGGTAATAGAACTCATCTTATGAGATCACATTTATCATCTTTTTTTTAAATCCTTATAAATGTATATTTTCTTCATTTCCATGGTGATTTTAATAGAGTTTCAAGGAAAAGAATAAGTAAACTCATGTTCAAAACATCATTGGTATATGCCATACATGACCTTTAATATTTAATTAAGGAATGAATTTCATACTGTGTATCCTTATGCTAAATATGAAGTGTAAAATCTCACTTTAGAATTATCCTGTGATTAATTGTTCCACATGAATTAAGTCAGTGTGGCTAAAAAACAGGTCACATGAAATTAATGTTTTAATTTATAACATTATTTTTGTTAGTCTTGAAAATAACCAATCTATCTCACAAATACATGCTCACAGCAAGAATTTTATACTAATCACATTTACAATAATGTATGCCCAAGAATGAATGTGGACCATCAATGTGTTTATTAAAATAGGTTTGATTTTTAATTTTTGTTCCTGACATTTTTGATAGCTAAGAGAAAAGACATTTTAGCCACCATTAGTCTTAATATTGACTTTGTGATATTAACTGCAGTCTAATATTGAAATTATTGACCAATGTAGCCAAACAAGTAAAAAATGTTACTTAAAGATGTTTCGATATAATTAGAACCTAAACACATTTCCAAAGCTAACTAAAATACCTTACTTAGCACACAAAATATTTCTTGTATGATCATTATCAATGTCCTATGATAATTTATTGTCCATTTTTGACTTTTAGAAGGATTTCATGCAGTCCTGCCTGTCTTTTGGTTTAATTCTGCATGCTTGTACATTTCCTCCTTTTTTTTAATCCCCCCTCCTTTAGTTTTCAATTAAGCTTTTAATGACAAGATCATAAAATAACAGTTTCTCATCACTGTACATTAAGACGGCATGCTTCTGAATGGAAAGGTCAGTGGTCGATGAATTGCTTTTCTATGACACTCCAGAGCTGCACACTTGCAGCTCTGTCCTGAATTTATCCAAACTCTCCAGGGAGGTGAACTCAATGTGATGACTGACAGCTGCAGTGGCCAGGAAATGAATGAAGTCACAGTGTCTCTCTCCCTTTCTGGGAAGGACATAAAGTGGGACATGATCCTTTTTCCAGTTCCAATTAAGCAAGTCAGGAACCCCATAACCTCATGTCTCCCCTTCCCCCTCAACATATTTACCCATGGGCCAGTGCCCAAGCAGGGGTCCCCATAAGGGGGAAAGGGAAAGCAAGTGATGAGTA
Source organism: Myotis daubentonii (assembly GCF_963259705.1). Lineage (NCBI taxonomy): Eukaryota > Metazoa > Chordata > Mammalia > Chiroptera > Vespertilionidae > Myotis > Myotis daubentonii. The sequence continues at coordinate 193,831,916 of NC_081840.1, forward strand.
GGGTACAGAGAGGCTCCCCTCAGCACCTGGCTCCACAGGGCCCTGCCTAGTGGAGGGGGAAGCCCTAGGGATCCTCCCTGCCCCAAGCGATGTCTGTTATGCAGCATTTTTGAGGCCAATAGATTACAACAGTAAATAGCAAGATGAGGTAGTGGGGGACAGGGGGCGGTTCCTGGTAGAAAATTAAAGCGGGGTGACTGAAGCTGGAGGTACTGGGGAGCCTCGATTCCAACAGTGCACACCCACCCCCTCATTTGGAATGTCAGACTGAGGCTCTGGTTAGGCCCCTCTCCATCCCTTCACTCCTGGCATCAGATTCACAGGCTCAACAACATCCACCAACGTGGCTCTAGGGAAGATCAAGGGCCTTGGTATGTGTGTGGGGGGGGTGGGGGCGGGGCTAGAGGGTGGCAGAGCTGAGATCCCTTGTTCCTTCAACTAAGGCCCTGTGCCTCTGCTTTTGTCCCCCAAGCCCAGGGGATAGGACGACTGCAGTGACCTCCTCCACGAGCCCTGCCCTGCTGGCTGTCCCTGCCTCCCCTGCAGCCAGCCAAGACCATTCTCCTGCACTAGGTCAAGTCCAGTGAGCACCAAAGGGTGGGGGCAGGGGACCGCTCAGCCCCCAGAGTGGTGGCTAACAGGAAACACACACATGACTGAGTGAGGTTCTGAAAGTCAGTCTCGGATTGTTCGTTTCGCAGATTGTGGTATAACGGCTCTGCTGGGAGTCTATGTGATTTTTATTTGCTTAAAGATTCATATTCTCTTTCTTGCAATCCAGGAGGAGCCCTTGCTGTGGCTCTGTCTGGCAAAAGCATGCAGTGGCAGAGGCCGGCTCACCTCTTGCTTGCCCAAGTCTGAGAAATAAATACATTCATCACTGCACAAACATACTGATACACAAACACTGTTCAGAGTGTTTGCTCCTTCTGTGTTGCTAAGAACCAGCCCAGTAAGCTCCAGGGCTGTTGGCATGAGGTGGGGTGGGCGGGGTCCCCAGCCTGATTCAATGGACACGCAAAGGTCCTGGCTTTTTTCTAAGTACTTTGTTTCTAACATCAACATGTATGTGTCCCCTGACATAATAGTATTATTAACTCAGAATTTGTAAACTGACCGTTATACTAGTACAATCTAAAAAGAATGAATACATTTTATTTCACTTTTGCAGGCTAACATTTGCCATTCATATCTCAAATAAGCTCTTAGGGAAAACTTTCCCTCTCTTCCAGTACTAAAGGAGTTTCTCTTTTCAAGTCCTTTCTTATACCCACAGTAGAGGCCTGGTGCATGACATTCATACACTGAGTGGAGGAGTGGGGGGAGAATCCCTCAACCTAGCCTGTGCCGACTCACAGTCCAGGACCTCTTGAGGGATGTCCGACTGCTAGATTATGCCTGTTCTCCCTGGACCAGCTCCCCATGGAGAGTGGGCCTAAGCCGGCAGTCGGACATCTCCAAAGGGTCCTTAACTCACTGCTGAGGAGGCAGGAGAGGCTCCTGGAACCACCGCTGTGCTCGCCAGCCATGAGCCCCGCTTCTGGCTGAGCAGAGCTCCCCCTATGGGAGCACACTGCCCACCAGGGGGCAGCTCTTACATTGAGCACCTGCCCTCTGGTGGTCAGTGTGTGTCATAGCAACCAGTCATTCTGCCGTTTGGTCAATTTGCATATTAACTTTTTATTATATAGGATAGATTTGTGAACCATAATAAAGGGGTATTGTTTTAAGTTTCTGAGTTTCAGGGTGTTTTGTTGTGTAACAGAAAAACCTATTCAATAAATGCATTTAGAATGTCTAAATAAAGTAATTAACCAATTTTACTTCAGTTGATTTAGAGACGTTTTACCAGAGTATTATTGGAAAATATATATATTAATTCAAAGTATATCAATGGCATTAAATAATTTTAAAACAATGCCACAAATGGCTTATTAGGTAAGTTTTGGACATATTTTATTCTCTGTATAAAATAAATGTGAAACATATGCAACCTTTGATATAGATTACAATATATGCAAATATAATAGGTGTACTTTAATTGATAAAATGAATGACATATATACTTGTATGTATTGATACTTTACTTTCCTGAAAGGTTAATAAGATGTTTTTCTGCTGTGTACAATTATTTATAAAGAAAAAGCTGAATGCCTCATCATTGATCATCAATCCTTTCTTTTAGAAAAGTACAATTTCTTAAGATATTGTGAGGTGGGTCAAAGGAGAGTTAAGTAACCTCAAACTTTGATAACAACTAAGCTGTCTCCATTCTTAAGTCTTATTGCACAAAGAAAGGGAGAATATACCAGAATATGGATGGAAGGAGAAAGTTATGTGCAGTACAACGCTGTGAAGTGGACATGATTGAATGTCAAATGAGAGTCAACCTAAGATCCTCAAAGTCAGAAAACAAGAAGGTAAAGTATAATGACCTCATACTCCTCCAATCATCACAAAAGGCAGTATGCTGACAAATTGATCATCCAGCCATAGGTACTTGTGGATTTAATACACAGGGATCAGTTTCCCAGAGAATGGAAGAGAGTAGATCTGGAAAGGCAAATATAGATACGAGCAAAAACATATATATTTCTGTTGGTGGTAACTTTGATTGTGAATAAACATAAAAGAAAAGATGGCATACTGATATTTAGCTTATCAACATTTCATAATACATAACTGAATTAATATCAAGTATTAAATTAAATATGTTTATCACCAATAATAAAGGCAATTCTTACAAGAAAATTATGAGGAGCAGAATCCTATTTAATCAGCTGTATAATTGAAATCAATTAGGTTTTGTCATGAAATGTGTACTTGCTTTCATTCATACCTGATGCTTAGCATTAAAATGAGTTTTTAATATTGTAGCTTAATATTCTTTCAATGATAAACATAAATTTCATTAAACATAAGCCATCAATAAATTCAAGAGCATGATACTTTCATATTTCAAGTTTATCCAAATGGATAATAAATTTACCAGATAAAATTTTTGACTTTATTATGTCACCTATTCTCAATTTTTCATATTTTTATAAAAGTTTATTGTTATTAAAGACTTTGAAAGTGCCAGAAAGATGTAGATTGTATTCTAGAATGCCAATAGTTCTAAGTTTAATATAAGAAAGGCTTACTTATCTTTTTCTTTATTATTTTGGATAGATTTTATTGCTGTTCCTTTAAGTTTACTGATTTTTCACCCTGCAATGTCTAATTGGCTGTTAAATTGAGCCACTGATTCTTCATTTTGATATTATGTATTTTATCTATAAAGTTCCATGGGGTCTTGTTTCTATTTTTACATCTCTTCTCATCATCATTATGCTTTCTATATTTCTTAGATCTATGGGTTATACTAGTAGTTATTGGTTGATCCAGGTGTACCAGTTACTAATGTGAATTTTGTAATCAAAGAGAACATGATAATTTCAAGAGAAACATCAAAAGTGCTTTATTCAAAGTAATGTCCATCGCTAGCTACACATTTCCCCCATCTTTCAGGTAATTCATGGATACCGTCCCAATAGAACTTTTCTTGTTTTGAGGCAAACCATTCAAAGACTCAATTTTCCACTTCTTCACACGTTTGAAGTGCTTTTCAGAAAGTGCGTGTGCCATCGATGGGAACAAGTGATAATCTGAGGAGCAAGGTCTGGTGAATACAGTGGGCGGGTTAATACTTCCCAGGCAAGATCTCTTAACGTGTCTTTAACTGGTTTTGAAGTGTGTGGTGGTGCATCATCATGAAGCAAAATTACTTTGTCTTATGGCACATTCTGGTCGTTTCACGATCAAAGCGTGGTTCAAATTGATTATTTGTTGTCGGTAGCAATCAGTATTAACGGTTTCACCTGGGTTTAGAAGCTCATAAAATACCACACCTTCCTGATCCCACCAAATGTAGAGCATTGTCATCTTTCTGAAGCAATTTAACCTTGCAGTCGATGTTGATGGTTGACCTGGATCAACCCATGATTTTGTGCATTTGGGATTCTCAAAACAAATCCACTTTTCATTGCCAGTACAATTCGATGCAAAAAAGACTTTCTTCGTGCCGTTGAAGCAACATTTTACTGATGACTTTTCGGTTTTCCATTTGTCTTTTGTCCAGTTGATGTGGCACCCACTTTCCTTCCTTTAAAATCTTTCCCATTGCTTGTAAACGATCGGAAATTGTTTGCTGAGCAACGTTTACTCTTTCTGCAAGTAGTTCTTGTGTTTGACACGCATCTTCATCCAATAATGCTTGTAATTGTTGGTCTTCAAACTTTTTCGGTTGACCTGGATGTTCTTTGTCTTTCACATCAAAATCATCACTTTTAAAGCATTTAAACCAGTGTTCACAAGTATCTTGAGATGGAGCATATTCACCAGAAGCTTCCCAAAGTATACGATAACTTTCAGCAGTACTTTTCTTCAAAATAAAGTAATGAATTAAAGCTTTCCACAAATGCTCTTTTTTTGGCACGAAATTCGACATTTTTAAGTCTAAAAATATCTATGACGTTAACACCTTCAGCAAATTTGACATATGAAATTTTGAAGCTTGATGTCAATACAACAAAATAGCATACATATAAAACTGCATATATATCAACATATGTGTAACTCTTATCTATTGAAAAAAATGTACATTATTAACTGGTAACATCCTTGTCTGAAAAAGTTTTGATTCTTCTCATTTAAGTCTGTTTCTATCAATTAAACTTTCTCTGGCTGACATTTTTTTTGCGTGTGTTTTTGTTGTTGTTGTTTTACACAGTGGGTAATTTTTAAATTAGGAGCCCAACTTTTTGAATTTTATGTTGTCAGGAGATAGAAATTTTTTTTTTTGCTTTCTTTCTTTATTAAATTAATTGGGCTGATATAAGTTAATAAAATTATGTAGGTTTAAGTGTGCAATTCTATAATACATTATCTGTATGTCACATTATGAATTTAAACAATGCTGGGTATCATTATTCTGAGACACACTTAGAGTTATTCAGAGTCAATGTAGTCTGTTGAAGCTTACTTTTAAACATGGTTAGGGCGTGTCCAGAACTAGGGCATAGTTGAGCCCAGTATTGAAGCAATACCCTTCTCAGGACTGTGTGATGGTCAGGTATTTGAAGGTCCTTCTACTCTGACTTGTTGCAGCATAAACTATTATGTACCTCTGTGAGCACCAAGGACATTTCTGCCTTCTCCTTTCTAGCAATTCTCTCCTTGGCTTTAGGTATTTCCTTTCCTATATGTGCATATTAATAATAGCCCAAAACTCTAACTCAAGGGAGCAACTTTTATAGATCTGTAGAGTATGTGTTTATCCTCCTTCCTCTCTCTTTTTCTCTCTCCCCTCCCCCACTTCTCTCTTCTCTGATCTCCTCTTCTCCAGTAATGTGTGCTGTAAATTTGAACCCAGGCTTCACTGTACTCTGAACTTTACCTGCTCAATTCAGCTTATTTTCCCTCTGAACTTAATAAGGTGCTCAATTCAGCTTGTTTTTCCGTCTCCTTTTGCTGCTGCCCTAAAAAAAGTGTCAATGGCAAGGCTTCTTCTTGGTCTTTGTTCTTTCAGGGAAGGCAATTCTCTGTTGACTATTATCCGGAAACTTGTTTACATATTTTATGCAGTGTTTTCATTTTCATGTGGCATGGGTTCAATACAGTTCTGTTACTACATTCTGGCTACAACACAAGCCCTAGTAAGTTCTTTAAACTCATCAAAATTCATAGGTCCTCAATCAAAGAAAAATGAAAACGAATGAACAATAAAACACAATTTGTTTAAAAACTGCAACTTACTTGGGCACATACCCAGTGGGGAGTGTGCAGGAGGCAGCTGATCGATGTTTCTCTCTCATCGATGTTTCTAACTCTCTATCCCTCTCCCTTCCTCTCTGTAAGAAATCAATAAAATATATCAAAAAAAATAAAAAATAAAAAAATAAAAACTGCAACTTACAATTTAACTTAATAAAAATGTTATTAATGTCAGGAATATTGAAAATACTGAGATTTTTAAAATTTGGTTTTTCTTCAAGACACCTTAATATGTAAAATAAAAGTGATAGGGAATCTTTTGCTGATGATACTCAGCATATTAAAATAAATGAATCACAGAAGTTGAAGTGACTTTAATTTTAATATGTTAAAGAGATTAACAAGGAACTAGTGAAAGTCCAGCATAATAGATAAATTATCTGGTCAATACATACTCAAAAATGGAGCTTTGTCAAATTATTAACAACTGAGCGTATGTAAAAAGCTAAGGACATAATGTTTTAAATTTATTTATGAAAATTATTTCCTTGAGAAATAGCTTATTGGTATAGGAAAATATGTGTTCTCTGGGAAATATATATTCTATAATAAGAGTATTAATCTTGGAGAACATGAAGTTACACTTTTAAAAAGCTCCTTCAGGTAGGAGGTAAGAGATCAACCAAAGGACTTGTATGCATGCATATACGCATAACCAATGGACATAGGACACTGGGGGAAGGGGAGGCTAGGGGACTGTCTAGGGCAGGGGGGTGGGAATGGACACATATGTAATACCCTTTGTAATACTTTAAGCAATAAAAAATAAAAAAATAAAAAAAATAAAAAGCTCCTTGAAATAGCATTGACCCCAAAAGTTGCCTTATGAAGTAAAAATAATTGCTCTTATTATTTTAATTCATGACTTAGCCCAATGATTATTTCATATGTATGTTACTTAAAAATACATGAAGATAAATCATTTTTTACTAAAATTTTAATAATTTTCTAACATTATTACATATTAAATTAATAATAGTGCCACCAGTAATAAAAACTGGACTCTTGAGTCTGTGACCATTCAGTATTATTATTTCTGCCATATTCAGTTTCAATTTGAACCTATATTATATTCTAAATATTATGTTAGTTAAAAAATGTTAGCTAAAACATTTTTTATCTAACACATTGCCATGCCCGTGTGGCTCAGTGGTTAAGCATCAACCCATGAACCAAGTAAGGGGCATGCAGGAGGCAGACGATCAATGATTCTCTCTCATCATTGATGTTTCTATCGCTTGATCCCTCTCCCTCCCTTTCTCTCTAAAATCAATCAAAAACTGTTTTTAAAAAATGTTAGAGCCATTGTTATAGAAACGAAATTCTGAAGTTACAGATTACTAAATTAGCTTTTTTTGACATTGAATTCAAAGTAATTTAAATCTTTTCTATGTTTAAGACATCCTATTAACTAAATTTAGTTAAATCATGACAATTCAAATAGTTTCTTGATCCACAAAGAACATTTAACTTATTCCCATTCATTTTATACCAGTCATACTGCAATAGCTCAGTTGTATCACTTGTAAATTTCATATTTTAATCTGAATATAAATTTCTAAGACAGGAATAATATAACTGGAAATGCAAAGAAGCTTGCTGTATTGAAAAGCCTGATGGGGAACAATTTGGCTTCACTCTAGAGGCAATACCCTTCTCAGGATTCTGTGATATGATTTGGATAAAGGTTCATTTTTAAGGTGATTTTACATTCTATCTAGTCCCCACAATTAATTATGTGTAGAAGTATGGATTCAAAGCCTTTTTACTTACTGGCTATAATAGGAAGAATAATGCCCACCACTCAATAGCCACATCATAATCCTCAAAACCTGTGACTATGTTATATTATGTGGGAAAAGGAGCTTTGCAGATAAAATTAAATTATGGGCCTTGAGATAGGAAGGTTATACTGGATTATCTGGGTGGACCCAATGTGATCACAATGGTCCTTAGAAGAGGAAGAGGATCAGAGTGAGAAGGACTGTGATGATGGAGCTGAGATTAAAGACACATGAGGAACTGAAGGTACTGTACTGCTGACTTTAATGATGAAGGAAGAGTCTCAAGGCAATGAATGCAAGAGGACGCTGGAAGCTGGAAAAAGCAAGAAACTATATTTCCCCCTAAAGCATTCAGAAGGAATGCAGCCCTGCCAACATCTTGATTTTAGGACTTCAGAAACCTAAGATAATAAATTTGTGTTTTTTCAAGCCAACAATTTTGTGGTAAGATCTTATAGCAGCAGTCAAAAGCTAATATGGAAGTAGTTTAGGATTGGTCAGTGAGCAGACATTAGAAGAATTTTGAAAAGCATCATTTAAAAAGTCTAGGTTGCCTTGAAATGTTAGTAAAAAGATAAATACTATTAACTATTAGTGAGGACTCAAAAGAAAATAAGGACAATGGCAGACAAAACCTTTATAGTCTTAGGAAATATGTAAATCATCACAAACAGACTGTGGAAATATGGATGGTAAAAAGGCTGCTGGTGAAAACTAAAGTAATGAGGGACGTGTTATTGAAAACTAGATCAAAGAGCATGCTTATTATACAGTGGCAGAAAGCTTAGTAGAATTTCTTCCTCCAGTTGTGTGGAAAACAGAATTGTAGGTGATAAGCTTGGATATTTAACTGATAAAATTTCCAAGCAAAGTGTTGAAGGTGTGACTTCCTCTCTTCATGCTGCGTATAGTAAAATGTGAGATGAAGGAGATAAATTGAAAGAACTGTGAAACAAAAAAGGAACCAGGACATGATGACTTGGGAAATTCTCAGTTTATTCAGAATACAAACGTGAATAAAAGTAGGAAATTCACTGTCAGCAAAGCATGATCCAGGGAAAAAGCCCATGCTTTGGCTCGACAACCTTCCGCTAGTGCCTTAGATGGAGTAAAAGTTCATAACGTCAGTCACACAGAGGGCTCATTTGAGCGAACAGGCATCTGACTCACAAATATCCTCAGCCTTCTCATCACTAACCAAAAATAGGGATGCAATTGTCTAAGACCTATGAAGAGTTTCTTGTATAATTGAATTTATCTCCAGAACACACATGACTCAAAGTGGCCAATATCCTATCTAATAAAAGACAAAAAGGGTAATTGACCGTACCTTTTCTATGCTTTCCATTGGCTAATCAGGGTGATATGCAAATTAACTGCCAACAAAGATGGCGGTTAATTTGCATACTAGGCTCCAAGCAGTGGAGTGAAGCCATACGTGCCCGAAGCCTGCCGAGCAGCGAGGCCTCATGGCCCCGGGATCAGCGGAGCAGCGAAGCCTGACGGCTGGGGGTGGGGGGGGGTGGGGTGGGCTCTGGCCAGAGCCCAGCCAGAGTGAAGGCCTTGGTCCCGGGTTCCAGAGGAAAACTGGTGCCAACAGCCAAGGGAAGGGAAGGCCTATTGCACGAATCTCTTCATGCAACAGGCCTCTAGTTAGTTAAATAAGATACAATACATTTCTATTATGATGCTTTTACTTTTGAAAACTGTTTTTAAAAATAAATAGCAATAGCCCTACCAATTTGGTTCAGTGGATAGAGTGTCAGCCTGGGAACTGAAGGGTTCCAGGTTCGATTCTGATCAAGGGCACATGCCTAGGTTGTGGGCTCAAACCCCAGTAGGGGGCATGCAGGAGGCAGCCAATCAACGATTCTCTCTCATCATTGGTGTTTCTATCTCTTTCTCTCCCTCTCCCTTCTTCTCTGAAATATATATCTATATATCTATATATCTATAGATCTATATATCTAGATATCTGTATATCTGTATATTTGTATATCTGTATATCTGTATATCTATATATCTAGATATCTAGATATCTAGATATCTATATGCACTCTCTCAGGTTCTTCCTTTGTCCTAGTGTTTCTCCAACATTTTTATCAGTATTGTAGAACCACTATAGTTACTTAAGTGGACTATGATATCTTTTTATAGCTTTTTTACATGTTACTATACCAACAAGTCATTCTTCCACCAATTATTAAGAGTTAATAGCTGCCATGTATTTGAGTAAACATGAAAAGCCTTTCTAATTGCTTTCTATCCCAATAAAAGCCCTCATAATCATCAAAGTTTAGTTTAGTTTTTAACTCTTCCAGGAAAAATCTCCTTCTACTACTTCCACATACCAACTTGGTTGTTTTCATTGTTTTCTGAATCTCATTCATCCTGGAAAATCTTTACACAGTACTTGTTACAGCGTATTGTGACTTTTATTGTTTGTTTGCACTAGCTAGCTTGGTCAGTGGATACAGCTTTGGCCCAAGGACTGTGTTTGATATTTAGTTTGAAATTATGAAAAATAAATCTATTTCCCCACTCAGTTCTAACTCTTGAACTTGTTATATAACAAGGATCTTGAGATAATCAGACATCATCAGTAAAAACAAAAGCATAATGTAAATGCAGGGTTTTATTTTTAAAAAAATGTTTTGATTATTTTTATATAATCACTTCATATCCTTTAAAAATTTAGCTCTGAATTTTTGGGAATAAATCATTATATAATACTCACATACCTAATTCTATTACCAATGTATTTCCCTAATTGGGGATACCCATTGATTAATTGTTCTAAACTAACTAAGTTCTATCTTCTCTTACATGTTTTTATCCCAATATAGAGTTCATATAATTATTTTGGCATGTCACTTTAATGATCATGACTTTAATCGTGGGATTGCCTTATCATTTATTTTGAACACATACTAGTAATAAAAAGTATTAAATTAATTTTAAAGTAATCATTTAAAATGCTTAATTATGCCATTTTTAAACATGTTACTTATGTAAAATGCCATAGTTTAATAGTTGTGTAGTGGACAAGAATATAGGAGAAAACTCTGTCTCGGGCTGTGCTGTTATCTATATTATATTCCAGGAGTATCCTTTCCTGGCTAATAACTGTAAAAATCACATTTTAAGAGCAGCACATGCCAATATAATATTCTTTCAAAGTATCCCTCCATGGCCACAAAATTCAGAGAAATAACATATTTTAAAACTTGGCTCATGATGGCAGCTCTCCACTAAAAGCCAATTATTCTGGAATATTCTGGTACTAAAATGAATCACAAATGCTCCTCGTTCACTGGAGTCTCATGAAACACTTTCAAGGCAGCAATGCAGTTTTGCTGAAATAACAGATGGATTAAATGGCCCCCCTGAACCCCATCTAACAAATATTGTGGTTGCCATCCTGCCTATAATGCTGCTTTGCTCTGCAAAGCTTTTCTTAAAATCTGCCGAGTATTTGGAATCAAATATGGTTGGTTTTATTCAACTAGAGTCATGAATATGAGCTGAATTTAGACCAAAAAATTGATTCTCAGATGACAACACTTAAGAAAAACTCTCTGAAACTGTCAAGTAAAACAACATAACTCATTGCTTTTTATTTTGTTCTGTTCTGATCTTTTACACCTCTTCAGTTCTGTACTACACTCTTCATGCTGACTGCTATATTATTTATTACACTTAGGCTGTATCTCTTCATAGATACTTCACAAATAATGTCAACCTATTTTTTTCATAATTATCTAGTAATGGACATTTCTCTTTGGTATTATCATGTGTTTGATTTTAGCATATTAAGTATATATTGAAAGCAAATATTTTCTCAGGTTTGACCTTTCTGTGTTTTTCTTTCTTTAACTCCTCATTTTGTAACAGAATTTTTAAAGAAAGTATATGAGCCAAGGAAGCAAATTGGTATTGGTGAAGATCTCCCCATTGTTCAGGTGCTTAATATATAAGATTTTAATGCATACTTATATCAGGAAGGTGAAGATTAGGCTTTTAGTTTGTATAATGAAGCTGAGGTTTAAAATCTTGAGTATGTTTACACCATTATAGAAGAAAAAAATGAGGATTCAAAACTAACTCTGGTTATCTAAGCATCTCAATAAATGCATATTAAAATATGTAATGGTTATTACATATAAGTAATTTGCAAGGCTCCTCTTTAAAACAAGGAAGTAAAAATTATGGTCTTTGGACTGAATTTGACATTCAAAAGATTATATATATTTAGTAAGTTGCTTATTTTTTAAATGAGAAGATAGCTAATTTTCTTTAAGATCTTTACTCCTCTTGAAAAAGTAACATAGGGCAACACAAGACTATAATTGAGGCATGTCCTCTGATGACGTGCTCCCTGTCTTGTCTCATTCCAGCATCCACTTGTGCAATTGACTTATTTTCCTTCATGTTTCCAGTGAGCCTTGGAGTTTCTACCCTTGTAAACATTCATTGCTTTATCCTGAAATCATTTGCCTCACTTCCACCAGATGGCATATTATGCTTACTTCCCTGATTGGCCTAAGGGAGAGAACTTGGATAAAGTTTACAACCCTTAAGTTTAAATACAAATCAAGACAACCCAATCCACAACATTTTGTCATTATCTACATATTCCAGGGTGAGGTGTACAACTTTGGAAGGCAGACAATTCTAATTTGTTTCTTCTGTGGTCATGATCTCAAACTCTTTCTTTCAACCAGAGAAAGAAATAAGTGATTTTTTTTTATAAATAAGGAGAAGAAAAATAAAAAGAATAAAATAGTAATAAAGGAAAAAAGAGATATAAGACAGCATTCAAGGACTTTTCACATCTCTACTTGTCTCTGAGGCCACATTCTCTGCTTTTCTTTGAGTTCTGTGGTTTGGCTGATAAAGTCCCAATATAGTTTAATTTAACTTGAATTAAATGTTTTTGTCATTTGCAAACAAAAATAGTTGACAAGTATAAACAAAAATAGGTTGTCGGGGGATTAGTGTCTAGGAGTCCAAAGTTGAGGACTAATTTAACATAATGACAGAAACATTGCATCTGGTATTAAAAGTTTTGTTAGTTACAATATAATTACTAGTACTATATTTAGTTATTAAAATGATGTGAAGAACAATTCTCAATGTACTCACAGTTCTCTCTAACTAGTATGTGCAAAGTGGGTTACCAAACAACACAGTAGTAGTATTTTGGCTACTATAGATTTGTCAGTCACTATTTTAAATGTTTCATGTTTTAATTTATTGAATATTTACAAAAATCTTATGTAATTTATTATACTGTTTTCTATTTACTTATTTTCAAGATGAGAAAAATAAGGCACAAAGACATTAAGTATTTGTAAATATAAGTTCCTAGGCTGCTAAGGAAGAAAGCAGAAGAGCTAGTTTAGTTGTTTTCTCGCTCAAGAGCCACTCCCCCCCTAACTATTCTAAATATGTTGCCCAGCAGAGCTTTGACCTGTGAACCAGGAGGTCACAGTTTGATTCCTGGTAGGACATATGTCCAAGTTGTGGGCTTGATCCCCAGTGTGGGGCAGGCAGGAGGCAGCTGATCAATGATTCTCTCACATCATTGATATTTCTATCTCTCTCTCTCTCTCCCTTCCTCCCTGAAATCAATTAAAATATATTTTTTAAAGTCCTTGGAAGTGGAAACATGTTGTTTAGTCAAATATCTCTCCAAATAAAAATTATAAATTTATTTTTCTATTAATTATACATTCAGTATATCTAGCACGATCAAATGACAGCAATAATTCTTAACAATATTAGGAACTATAATTCATACTATTAATTCCAGTTTCTTTGTTACTTAAAACACTTACCTTACTTTTCTTCTTGGGAGCACTTCTGCCAGACTGAGTCTATATTTCTAAATTAAATTTAATTCACTTGAAATATTCCTGCTCTAAAAATTCCTCTAAATGTATGTATTCAGATTTCTCTTCCTTTGAGAAATTACAGTCAATCTTATAAATTTAAACTTGTAATTGGTATCAAGGTGCCAAGTCATATTTGAGATAGTCCATTTGAGAAATGTATTATGTAATTTATAACCAGTAGTGTTTCAGAAATATTGTGTTTCAGTGAAAAAAGTATAAAGTTGGTGAAACATAAAAGAAGATTTATATCCTTATTCTGTGTATGAGCACAGGGTGAGCAACAGAAATAAATTTTATCAAATAATTCACATTATTTTTGTTCTTTTGATGACATAATACATCTTGTGAATTAGAGAGTTGGGTTAAGTTTACTATGGAAACAGTGAACCTCTTCAACTTGATGGTTTAATTCACCACAGGTCATTACATATTTTCTAAATTATCAAAGATTCATTGACTCATTATAGCAGATATATCAATATCTCTATTTGAAAAAAACGGTTTTTAAAAAATTATTTTAAGTGCTAAAATGGGATACATTCACATGCTATCTTAATTCTAGAAACCTCATAGACATTACATTATAACAAAACCTGGAAAGGTTTTCACTTTTAAACAGTTCTCCATAAATCATTTATTACAACATGAAAAGCTAATAACTTACGTAGCAAAGATATGTTTGTTACTCAATATAAAAGGAAGACATCCCAAAGAAATAAATGTGCCTTCCTTTTTAAAATAACAGCTAAATTTTATGGACTTCTGTATCCTGGAACTGCTTGAAGCTCTTCATCTGGGTTATTAACGCATTTAGTTCTTACAACTCCCTGAATTAGTTACTATTCTTATCTTCATTTCACAGATGATGAGACAGGCTAAGAGTCCTAGAATTGCTCAACTAGTAATAACAGGGGTATAATATACACCATAGTAGTATCATTCCAGAATCTCTGTTTTTTAAAGATAATGCTATACTGCTTATTCAAACCTCTTTAAATTATTGAAAACAAATATTCTTAAAAGTAAATAGAAATGATGTAATAAATACCCCTTCCCTAAATTTCTCTAATTCTCCACATTTATGAAAATATCAAGAAAAAAAACACTGGCTGGAGTGTTGTCCTGTAGACCAAAAGATTCTGGGTTCAATTCTCGGTCAGGGCACATACCTAAGTTGTGGGTTCAAACCTCAGTAGGGCGCATATGGGGAGACAACTGATCAATGTTTTTCTCTCTCACATGGATGTTTCTGTCTTTCCCTCTCTCTCTCTTCCTCTCTCTCTAAAAGATCAATTGAAAACATATCCTTGAGTGAGGATTTTTTTAAAAAATCAAGAAAAAAATGAAAAGAAAATTAAAGCACGTGATTAGGGAGCAAGACAGTAACAAAATGAAGGTGAAAAAGGCAATAAAGCTAATTTAGACATGGTGGGCCTAAAGTGTATATCTCAGACCCAGTTTCACAGTCTGGCAAGGCGCACATACACAGTGACTCATGCTGTGATAGAGTTCATGCTAAACTGACTGCTGCAAAACATTTACTCAAGTCTACTGCGTCAGTTTCCTAGGGCTGCCACAACAAAGTATCGCAAACTGAGTAGCTTTAACATAAATGAAATTCATTTTCTCACAGTTCTGGAGGCTAGAAATCCAAAATTAAGGTGACAGCAGAGCCAGGTTATTTCTGAAGGTGCCATGGGAGGTGACTTCCAATCTTCTTCCTATTTGCTGGTGGTAGCATGCAATCTTTGACATTCCTCATCTTGCAGACACATCATTCTGATCTCTGCTTCCCTGGACACCTGGCATTCTCCCTGTATACCTGTATCCTCAAGTCATCACATTTCTTTCTCATAAGGACAGCAGTCATTAAATTTAGGTGCCCACTCTAATCCAGTATGACTTTAAGATGTCCCTATTCCCAAATAAGATCACATTGATAGGTACCAGAAACTGGGATTTGGGCATATCTTTTTGAGAGACACAAATTCACCCTCAGATCCTACCCCTTCTTATAATTCCTGATAAGTAGAGGGGGAAAGATGGGTTTTGTATTAAAAAGGAATAAATGAAGAGGTGTAACTGAAAATATACAGTACATATAAGACCTATAGCCATAATGAGTGTAAACAGTTATTATGACATAATATATCATCCAAAGAGGGTGATTAATTTCACTGTAATGACCTAGGAGACAGTCATTAATCATACTTAAGATAATTCAGTGTCAATCATTTGTAAATTAATAAAACTTGCTGCTGAGTAGCTGGATTGTGCTAAAGAAAAATCACTCAACTTGGATATTACTACAAATGCTTGATGAGCAATCTACCTAAAATAACAAGTCTTGGAATATTAGTAAATTCTAGTAAATGCATTCATATGCTAAATAAGGAATTATTTAATGCCTCATGCACTCTTCAAATATCTTCTCTTGCCCTAAATCAGCTAATAATTTTCCATCATAAATCATCAGTGTAGACTCCACAAATATCTAGTAATCGTTGGCTCCTCATTCATATGTAAGAGTCAAGCACTTAAAAGCTGATCATAAATCCCATACTCCTGGATGGTACTTGATGGTATGTTGGGCTTGCTGTGATTTGGCAAGGTCCAGCCATTACACTGGAGGACTCTTTAATATCAGAATTTATAGCTCTTTATTTTGAACTGGTCAGGAAAGAAGCTTCCAATCTTCATGGAGTTGTGGGGAAGCAGAAGGCACAGCAATTCAGGTATCACTCAAGTATTTATTATCATTCAGGTATTCACTGTCTTTTGCTGAGAGCATGAAAGGCAGTGAACTCTCTCTGTGTGGAAGTGAATTTATGTTGAAACTGTTTTGTAGTTTTTGGGTTTTTTGTTTGTTTGTTTGTTTGTTTTTTATGACTTTGAACAAATCTCCACCCAAAGTCTCATGTTCAGGGGTCTGAACAAGCTCTCTGGTGCAAACTGAGTGGTTTCTGGTGTCTAGATCACAATATTTTAGCTTGTGCCTGTCTGCTACATTATATTGCTATTCATCATTCATGAATATTTCTTTCTGATCCCTGCTGGGGTCCAGCCCCAGCGGGTCCAGGGGTCCCCAAAGGTGTGGACGGAGTCGGCGAAGAAGGAAGGACACGGAGACAGTGTTCAGTTGATCAGCAGCCTAGCCAGGATCTCCAGCCAGGATCTCCAGTCAAGTTCTGGTCTGGATCTCCAGAGAGGTTCTGCTTCGGGTCTCCAGCCAGGTTCTGTGGCCATGTTCCCTCGCTAGGTTCTCCAGCCAGGTTCTGTCCAGGTTCTCCAGCCAGGTTCAGTCACCAGGTTCTAGTCAGGTTCTCTTGCCAATTTCTGTAGTCAGGTTCAGTCCAGGATCTTTTGCCATGTTCTCTCCAGCGAAGTTCTTCTGTTTCTAGGTTCTGTGTAGGTTCTGTCTGTAGGTTCTCTCTTCTAAGTTCTGTCTTTCTGTCTTGTTACATCTGTATTTATACCAGTTGATTCAATCCTATCAATCTCTATTACAAAGGTTAGGGCGTTTCTTATCTCCATTCCAGGGAGTAAAGATTATGTAGCTTAAGCATCATTGTTCGTAGTTAAAGTGATTAATTACCCGCCTGGCACTTAGTTGAGGGGTTTTATTCCCTCCCTAACTTCAGGGGAAAATCCCTACCTGGGGAAATAACCTTTCTCAGAGAGGAGACCTTGGTTAAAACACATAGTGCCAAGAAGGTGAGTAAACATTTTAAGAACAGTATGCCATATATGCCAGGTCCTTTGAAACAGCAAGGATGGACCGGCTCCCGGCAGATCCCTTCTCCCCCCCCATTCTCTTTGTCTTTGAACATTAATGCCTTTTAACCCTATAATATTATTTACTTTGTGTTCAGAATGGACTGTGAGTAAACAAATATTCAATCAGATATTAATAATTGATTATTGTAGGTAAAAAAACAAAAGTAATATATAACATAAGGCAATCCAAATTTAGTTGATATGAACCATGAAATCCTCAAGAATGTAAAAAGTTAGATTAGAAATTTGGAAGGCAGTAATGTGGGGGATATATTCTTATCTCCAATAGGTAAATGATGACTTGGGACCCATCCAATGTCCAAGATATTTTAATTTTATGACACTTAAATTTTGAAAATGTTGACTTTGGAATAATAAGATGAAAGCATCATTCAATTATATAACAAACAGTTTGAAATGTCACAGTAAGGAGAAATTTGGTCTTGAAATAAATTTAATACTCAGTACCTGTATAAACAATATAAAATCTAAATGTAAATTATAATTATATAGGATACTGCATATGTTCTATGGTTAAAATAAAATTGCTATTAAAAGTTAGGTACAACTAATTTATTTTATTAGAAATAAAAATAAATCGTTGTGATATAGTGATCTGCTAAGCCAAGTTTTATTGCTATATTATGTGTACTACTGCACATCAATGTGTAGGCTTAGAAATGTTCCAGGTTATAGCACGCCATTTATACTATTGATGGTATGCAGCACCAAATTTAAGAAAAAGATTTTAATCTAACAGGCTGCATAACAGGTGGTAGATTATTTGCAGAATTGCTAGTAAACTGCTTACAGCAATACTCAAATTGATTCATGGTGTGTAAAGTAAGTTTATTACATTTAGAAAGCAAAGCTTTGTGCCTCAATCCTCTTCGGTATGGACTTATTATACTTTCTGAAGTTTGCCGAATCTTTAAATGTATAATTCTAGATAACTGAAAAAATCAAATTACAACCTTCAGAGTCCCAGTTAAATGCTATTTCTCTTGAATAAGTTTTTATGTAAATAATAACAATCTTTTAAAAAATTAAGATCAAATTTTGATATTTCCAAGCCCCTGTAGAATTCTCCATACATAGTAACAAAAACATGAGAGTGACTGAACTTGTGATCCAGGGACTGCATTGTGCTCCCATTCGATATGAGAATTATTCCCTCATGTGCACAATTGCAACTGCACATATCCTCTGTCCTTGGACTTGTAATACTGCACTTAGGTTCTGGCCTTCCATGACCCCTAAGTCTTCTAAGATTAAGCCCCTCACCCCAGTAGGAAGTAGAGCAATTAAGCCCCTCAACCCAGTAGGAAGTATAGCAATTCCTTCCCTATGCTGCCTCCTGACCTGCAGCATCTTGTAAATAAAGTCTAAAAATGTGTTGCTATCTCATAAAAAAATGTTAACTTGGTGCCATGACGTGGTTCAAGAATAATACTGTCTTCACACCTGGAATAGGCTCCTCAATGAAGTTAGAACATGCCAAAGGTTCCTCCAATCTCCTCTTCCTGAGGATCTGAGTCTAATTAATAGTGAATACTTTTTAAATTTGATCACCCAGACTCTAGATTTCTTCAACTAATTTTAGCTGAGCTATCAGAAGAATTCTCAATCTTGTGGACTACAGGAATAAGGATGTATTTTCCATTCTCAGTGGGAAACTCTAAAAATTAATAGTCATTCTGGAAAATCTTAATTCAGACTCCCTTAATATGCTCTAAAACAACAGAAAGAACTCAGTACAAAAAAGTTTGATCATAATTTTTATAGGCCTTTGCTCCTAGTTAAGAAATCTCATGTGCGAGGCTATAATTTTGTTCAGAATTTTTGGGCCATAAATATGACAATCATATCTATTTCTGGTTATCAATTTAAATATTCTATTCTGTGTTCTTTCAGATGTTATTTATTTTACTGTTGTAGAATTCTCTTCACACTTCTTTTCTATAGCTATGTATTTTAAGTCAATATTTATTTTCTATATGCTTTCAGCTGAAAAAAATCAAAATATAATTGGACAGTTATATCACAGGGGTGCACTACACCATCATTATGCCTTTCCCAGTGTCTGAATAAATACCTAAATTAACTTTCATTTGAGGGAGGCACCATCTTTCTTAAAATGTGGGTGATTTAATGCTCCATTAATAAAGGTTTAGTAGAAGAATCTCATCTTCTTAAAAAACTTGCTAAAAATGGTTACTGTGTCTCCAGAGACACACCACAAATTTGCTAACCTCCAGTCCATGATCAGCTGCATGACATCTATTTAAGTAAGAAGAAGTCAGTTAACTCTGGCTCACTAAGAACTCTCTTCAACCAACCACTAAGAGACAACTTGGGGAAATGTGCAAATAATAGGATATTGAAGAGTAACAGAATATGCTACTTCCAAATATTCCACTTGGGCATATTGAATATTTTGACAATTGAGAAGCAGCAAACAAGAAGAGCTCTGTGCCCTCCCCCTATTTTATAAAAGTAGGACATAAATTTGTAAAGGTGGCCCCCCTTCCTTTCTACCAGGAAGGAAAGGAGTTAACCAGCAGAGACAACAAGAGACTCTTATCATCCCAGAAACAGCACAAAGGGAATTTATATTAAAACCTTACTAAATAGTATTTGTCTTTCACTAGTTTTCCCTATAGAGCTCTCTTGCCACAATTTGCCATTCTTTTTGCCATTTGGTCTTTTTCCTTTGTTTTGTCACTTCTCTAAATTATTGTTGTTCTTTTGTTGAGATGCTATGGAAGCCCAAGTTTTAACCACCCCTTTGAGTTACTTATTCTTGTGCTCCCATGGGCATGTGTGATCAATATATTAATAATGGTTGTTTTTCTCTTGTTAATCTATCTTTTGTCAGTTTGATTTACAAGGCCCCTATCAGAAAACCTAGGGGGGTAGAGGGAAAGGGTTTATTTACTGTCTTGCAATATATTATTACTTGGTACCAGTTTCTCTGCAATAGTCTTTCCAAAGTCGAAGCACTGGAATTCCAGAATTTTAATCATAATGTATCTTAAGTGCCCTTAAGTTTTCCTTTGTTATGTACCATGCTGTCTTCCTACTTATCATAAATTCTGTTATTTGTACATGAAATATTTGAACATGTTTTTGTATGTCCACTCAAAAACAAAATGGCATCATTAACTTATAGCATATTATGGTGTAATTTTAAATGTTATAGCTATGGTTTATCTACTCTTTTTGGGCAGTAACCTTTTCCACATAGTTAGTAGAATGTTAGTCTTCCAACTTTATTCTGTGAAATTATTTAAATTTATTATTGCCTTCCCCTCTCCAAGCTTTATTTCTGATAATATACAACATTTTCTGCCAATTTGTTCATTCACCTTTTTACATAATTCTCCACTAATATAGCAGCTTACATCTTGCCACAATAATGGGCATTTTTTGATGAAATAATACCTGGTAACTGAGCTCATGATGGAGCCTGCATCCTAGGTATGTGCCTTTGACTGGAATTTAACCTGGGACCCTTCAGTCTGCAGGCCAATACTCTATCCACTAAGCCAAACCAGTCAGGGTGAAAATAACATTTTTTTAAAAGATGTTGTTAGGTATTGTAAAAGATAGATGACTTACACCATACTTATTCAGCTTTATAATCCTTAGGCTAAATTTGATATTCAAAAAATAAAAGCAGTTTCCTGAATGTCTTCATGGATGTTAGCCTAAGCATCTCATTTAATCATTTAATGGAAACATCACCAGAGAGAAACAAACTCCTACTGATGGAAGAGGCCATATCAAGTACTACTAGTAAAAACTAACACTACACTACAGTAAAATTACCAGTTACTGATCATGGGATTCATCATTCTCATCTCAAATGTCAATATATTAGCAAACTGAAGTAGAATTCAGGCAACATACTTTTATCATCATGCTGCCTGAAACTGTGGTGGGCCATATTGTTCAAAACTGCCTCAAACATTAGCTCAAAGAAAAATTAGAAGTTTACAGATTAAAACAAACAAACAAACTAGCATGGGAGGTATTTGAAATGAGGAAAGCAGTGGTAAAAGAGGGCCTATACTTGTTTCTCAAGGAAGTACCCACACAGTGTTATAAGAAGGATATTACACTTTTGTTCCCGCAGATTTAACAGAAGTCTATCACTTCACTACAAAAATAAAAGACACAGCAGAGACACTAAAGCTGGGATTGGGCTAATACTCCAATCTCCAGATCCTTGTCCTCTGGCGGTAGATGGGACCATTTTCTTGATTAGATTTAGAAAATGTCAGTGCTTGCTTGGGAGTCATTTCAGAGTTTGATAATAATTCACTTGTTCACTGAACTTGCCATCACAATGATCAGTATATCTTCTCCAGGGGTTTAGGTACTGTTGCACAGTCTGGCTATAACCCAGACACAACAGGCTAAACTAAAGGAATGCTAATGATTACCATCGTGCAAAAAGCCTCCCAAACCACCATAGGATTGACCTGAATCCTTTTTTTTAAGACCTGCAAATGTGGGGTTCTTGGAAAAGGAATGGTCATGTGTGATGTTTTTGTAATATCAATGCACCTTGAAAACTCCCCAGTAGAAAAACTTCCTTTTCTCTAAATTATGACATGAGCCTGGCTAACCTTCAGTTTCAGAGACCAACCAACCATATCTTGTTCAATATCTCAATTAACCTTGGGATTTTTGTGTATTTTTTTTTTTTGCTCCCATATGGATGTGGATAAACTGCATGCAGGAAGAATAAAACTAGAGGAATAATGTCACTATAAAACATCCCTTTGTTTCCATCACTTTTTGCGTTTGTTCATGTCACTTCACCCTACAAGGCTGAAGCCACATTTTTCGGAAACCATTCCTGCTTTTAGAACATGACAAGATCAAATGGAGGACATTTTTATAGGATGTGATGATGGACTGAACTAATTATTAATGAATGAATGGGATTCTAGTAATGTGCCGATTGCTTTTGACTTTTATGATCATTTTGTTGATAAGAGACCAGTGGGTAGACTGTGACATAATGAGAAATATATATTCGATCTCTGTCTCTGTTTCCTGACACAGAGCTCCTAAAGCCCTTGTAATTTCCTGAGTGATAGTGATGCTCGGAGCATCTATTGTTCTAATTTTTGGTCTTTGACCTCAGTTCCTGACACAGAGCTCCTAAATCTCTTGGGGTTTCCTAGGAGATAGTAGTATTGTCTGTTTTAATGAGGTGTCTCTTGGTGGAACCTGGATGGCTTCAGGCTGGCGGTTAGTGACCAGAAGACTAAGCTATGATTACAAGCATAGAACTTTCAGCCCCCGCTCTCATCCTCTGGGGAAAGGAGGAGCTAGGAATTTGGTTAATAATCATGTCTTCATGGGAAGCTTCTATAAAAATCCCTAAACTATAAGGCATGGAGAGCCTCCAGGTGGTGTACTCCATCTTCATGGGAATAAATGCTCCTTTCAGATCCCTTTTGGAGTTTTTGTTTTACTTTAACTCTAAGAAATTACACAAATTTTGTTTGGCTGTGCCTGAAAAATGGAACACAGATTTTTAGTAAATAACTAAACATTTTCGGCTAATTCTTTAGTTTTTATTATCCTATATAATAAGAACCTAATATGCTAAAGTCCAGTCATCTGTTCAACCAATCAAAGCCTAATATCCTAATGATATGCTAAGGCCGCTCAACTGCTTGCTACAACATGTACTGACCACCAGGCGGCAGACACTCCGACCCATAGGTTGTGCTGGGGTCCAGCAGATTGGGACTGAATAAGATGGGCCTGACACACCTGGAGCCCTCCTGCATCCCTCCCTGGTCCCAGTTATGCACCGGTGGGGTCCCTCAGCCTGGCCCGCACCCTCTTGCAATCTGGGACCCCATTGGGGATGTTGGAGAGCTGGTTTTGGCCCCATTCCACAGGCCAGGCTGAGGGACCCCACTAGTGCATGAATTCATGCACATGGCCTTTAGTTATTTAATAGAACCAAATGTGTAACTTAAGCTTGTTTTTGCTGTTTTTAATTTCAGAGCATCTTGTAGAAACTATTTCTGCTTTGTTCATTTTTACAGAGTATCTGTTCTTTTCTTTTGTAATTTTATTGTATAAGTTGCAATGATCAACATGAAGTATTCATATAGAACTATACTTCTTGACAGATGGCATTTAGATGCATAAAAAATTCATTCATCTCAGAATAGTTCTCACATTTGTAGATTTCTGCAACTAATTCTGTATTTTTACCTTTGTTAAATAAAATATTTGTAATTTATGGAATTTAAATTAGTCATTGATCTCAAATAAATCTGCTTCTCCATTTAAATATTAATAGACTAAAATAAAAA
Organism: Myotis daubentonii; assembly: GCF_963259705.1. Classification (NCBI taxonomy): domain Eukaryota; kingdom Metazoa; phylum Chordata; class Mammalia; order Chiroptera; family Vespertilionidae; genus Myotis; species Myotis daubentonii. The sequence continues at coordinate 193,855,538 of NC_081840.1, forward strand.
ATGAAGTAGGAAAGGAAATAGAAGAAATATACTGGGTGGCATGAATTATTCAAACAACCATTAGAAACACTCTAGGAACAGAAAATCTAGAAAGATTAATGCATTATCTTGTTCAGAACCCATTTATCCAATAATGAACAAATTACTTTAATTGAGTTCCTTAAGAAAGATAAGTCTTATAAAATTGAAAGTGGTATCTAAATGTCAAGTTCTCTGTTTCACACAGGTTTTTCTTAACCTCTTACTGTGACAACTTTCTACATTGTTCAATTGTTTTCAGAAAGAAAAATTTAAAAAGCTTCATCAAAATACTTCTCTGTTAATTAGAATCTGTTCCCATTGTAACAGAACAGAAACCTTACTGCATCATTCCCAGATACCATTTTTCATGATTTCTTTGTTTCTGCCCTTGTACGTAGCAGCTTAGCATCCTTATATTATAGCATATTTTCCAAAATGGAAAAAAAGTTCACTTTCACATCTCATGAAAAATATTAGTTCATTTAATTCATTAAGATTTTTTTTTACAAAGATGACCTTTTCTCCTCAATAAAGAGTCAGCTGTTAAATATAACTTTGTACAAGCTAATGTGAAATATAACTTACAATGGTTAATTTTTCCTTGGTGCTCAGAAAGTATTTTTTGTGAATTATTAATATCAATCTAACTTTATGATACAAACATATTCCCACTTGGTTACTTGACTTTTATATGTTTAGATTTTTAATTAATATTTTCTAAATTTTACAATATATTCTATATCTAGAACTGTTTGAGTCATGGGGTAAAACTTGAGAAAATACATGTCTAATTTATATAGACTGTAGAAAAGTAGAAATCTCATTATTTTGCATTATATTTCTTTCAGGTCTTAATCTTCTAGACAATTTGGGGGCTGGCTGTAGGGAGAGGAAGGTAAAAGTTCATGTGTGAGCCATGCTTTAATACCAGTAAAATTGCTATTCAGATAGTATGCTTAGCCAATTCTAGAGCTTTTACTTTGAAGAAAGGGTGATTTGAACTTAAACACCCTGGTTAATAAAAAGTAGTCTTTTAAGAGAATGAGAAGAAAAGGAAGAAGAAAAGTTGTTGGAAATATGAACCTTTGAACAAGAGTGTGTATTGAGTTTCTATTTTGAGGATGCTTTAAAAGTTTAATCTTACTTAAAAGTGAATATAGATTGAGAACACTGGATACTCAAGGATAAATAAAATCACATCTTTGCTATATTCATTTTAATAATTTAATAAGTAATATGTTGAATTTGTAATAAGATTTAATGGCATTTAAAATCGGATGCACTTAAATAATATGTAATCACAATAAAGCAATAATGATATGAGCTCCAAATTAAGGAAAGTGCACAGCAATGACTGAAAGATCATTTGTCAAGGTGCTATTCATCATAAGAGACTGTAAATATTTGCTGCGATTACTCTTTAAAAATACGTGGGATATAAAAAACTGAACCTTGTGAACATAAGCAGCAGCGTGGTGGTTGCCAGAGAGAGTGGGACAAAGATGTGGGGGGCAGTGAAAGGAGCCTAATATATGTTGACAGAAAATGATTTGACTTTGGACACACGGTGCAATATACTGGTACAGATCTTGTAACATACAAATCCATAATTGAAACCTGTAGGATCCTATTAACCAATGTCACCCCAATACATTTAATTTAAAGATATTGATAAATATTATTTTTAAAGAGCAGTTTAAGGTAGAAAGAGAAATGAGTGGAAAATACACAGAGTTCTCATATACCTTGTCCCTATCCCACTTTAGAATTGTTGGGAAAGATTATGTAAACGCTAAATATGCTAAAAGCTTATTTATCTTGCAGTCTCACTAGTCAGATCTCCTCGAGTTATATCTTAACTAAGCAGCACCTCTTAAATTTGTTTTTGTCTAAGTATTCTTCCCCCTTATAATCTTTTCAAATTGAAATTATTTGACTACTAATTGTATATATATTAACATGGTGTTCTTCATATTTAAAAGAGCAATTTGTTATTTGTTGAGAATAAAATTGAAGATTTCTGTGCCGTTATTTCCATCTACTTGAAATCTAGATGCAACCAATCTCTATACATGCCTAAACACTGATAACTGGTATGTATATGTAGTATTTTCTAGTAGTTAATTGTTTGAATGCTGTGGACAAATTCGTTTGATTTGAATTTAGTTTACTTCCCAGATTAGCTACTAAGAAATAGTAATATATATAATATTTTATTGATTTTTTACAGAGAGGAAGGGAGAGGGATAGAGTTAGAAACATCGATGAGAGAGAAACATCGATCAGCTGCCTCTTGCACACCTCCTACTGGGGATGTGCCCGCAACCAAGGTACATACCCTTGGCCAGAATCGAACCTGGGAACTTTCAGTCCGCAGGCTCACCCTCTATCCACTGAGCCAAACCGGTTAGGGCAGAAATAGTAATATTTTGAAAACTGTTTAGTTGTCTTCAAGTAGTAATTATTTTAGCTGATGTTTTTTCTTCATAATTACATTTATCTTGTATATTCTAAGGAATTTTATGCTCTCTAAAATAATCTTAATATTCTGCTTTTGATTAGAAGAATTTTATTGATAATTTGAGAGATTATTAAATGACTAAATTTAAATGTTATTACTACATCAAGTGACATGACATTTTCCAGAGAATTCCTCACTCTTTTCTTGTTTGGGTGGCAGGTTTTCAAGAGAATTCCTCACTCTTTTGTGGATTGGGTGGCATCCTCATTTTTTTAAAATAAATCTTTATTGCTGAAAGTATTACACATGTCCCCTTTTCCCCCCACTGCCCTCTCCTTTTCCCCCAAGCCCTCAGCACCCAGTAATCTGTGCCCATGGATTATGCACGTACGCACATGAATTCATTGGTACTCTCCAAGCAAAACAATGGGAATAGTAAAGGATTTTATGCTAGTAATTTTATATATTATATATGAGTAGTTTCATTTTTAATATATCATTGACCTTTCAAGTGGTGAAATTAATAGTAAAAATTCTCACTGAAATGTTGATTATTTTTGTGTAAGACATTTTACAATAGAACAATATTGCATAGTTTTAGACAAACATGTTTTCCTTGCCGAAATCAGTTTGGCTCAGTGGATAGAGTGTCGGCCTGTGGACTGAAAGGTCCCAGGTTCGATTTCGGTCAGGGGCATGTACCTGGTTTGCGGGCACATCCCCAGTGGGAGATGTGCAGGAGGCAGCTGATCAATGTTTCTCTCTCATCGATATTTCTAACTCTCTATCTCTCTCCCTTCCTCTCTGTGAAATATCAATAAAATATATTAAAACAAAACAAAACAAAACAAAAAACAACCATGTTTTCCTTCTCTACTAAATTTGTACACAACATTCTAGAATAACTAAAATAAGAGAATAGCTAGGTATTGAGTAGGGCTTAATCATTGAGGGATAAGACTTTGGGCATTAAGCTGTCTCAAAAGAAGACTCTGTTAATAAAACAAGTAACAACCATTTCTAGAGTTATAGTTTAGCCTACAAGTCTATGTTAACAACATAGAGATAGACTGCTTAAAAATGTTTAACAACTGTTTTTGTAAGCCCTAGGATTATATACATTAACAGATTATTTTAAAAATTGTAATACCTAGCAAAAAATCTAGAGATACCCATTCTATATATGCTGGCTATTGTAGAGATATAAAGGCGTTATTGGAAAACTTATGTTCACAGAAAGGCAGCTCTATTTTTTACTTTGCACAGTTTAATATACAATATATATGCAAGAATTCTCCCTTCACATAGTTTATGTACCACAAATATCAGGATATGGCTAAAATTAAACTTTAAACTTTAAATGCCATTGGGAGGACTTTTCCAGAAATGCTATAGGATATTTTTATCCATACATTGTATACTTCATTTTCTAAAACAATGTTTGAAACTATCTTAGTCTTATGTTTAAATTTTAAAATTTTAGGTTTTTTTGAACTTGCTTCCATATTCACAACCACTCACTATACTAGTTGGTATTATGGGACTAAATTGTTCCTTCTTTTATCTTTCTGCTTTTTCCAAAGAAATCTTGCTTTTGTGCCTTGTTATGTTCATTTAATGATTAAATAGTAAGTCTCTAGAGGGCTTAATTCTCTTCAGAAATTAAAGAGGTTTAATTGATTTGGCACAAGCTTGATAGCAAAATTAAAAGCAACATGGCAAAGCCACACTGTTTTCTCTGTGATGCTCATACACACAAATCCAATGATAAATTTGAGCGAGGTAAACAACTCCTCCAAAAAAGGACAATTGAGAAATGATTTAGTCTGAATGGCTATAACCTGTGGGTTAGACAAAAGTGTATTATTCAGTTTTAGATCAATAACTTTTTCCAGGTCATAGGATTAGCTTCAGTAGAGACTTTGTCCTAAGATAAAAAGACCTTTACTTCTGGAGTTAATTGACTTAATCAGAATGAAGAATAGACCTCGTTGTTGATAGCAAACCTAGGCTAATATATTTTGCAATTAGATCAATACTTTTAAATATTTCCCGTTTTTCTTCTCCAGTAATGTGTCTCCTTTCACACGTGAGGTGACAAACATGCAACAAATTTTTTCAAGAAAAAAAAAACAAAAAAATAGCCCTAACCGGTTTGGCTCGATGGATAGAGCGTCGGCCTGTGGACTCAAGGGTCCCGGGTTCGATTCCGGTCAAGGGCATGTACCTTGGTTGCGGGCAAATCCCCAGTGGGGAGTGTGCAGGAGGCAGCTGATCGACATTTCTTTCTCATCGATGTTTCTAACGCTCTATCCCTCTCCCTTCCTCTCTGTAAAAAATCAGTAAAATATATATATATATAAATAAAGAAAACAACAACAACAACAACAACACTACAAATGCATAACATTATAAGAGAAATTAACATAACTCTAAAGAAGAATGTCAAATTAATGTGTTGATCAAATAATGTGATTTGTCTTCTAAAAACACTTATTGTTTACTCAATAAAACAAATTATAGTAACAAGCAAATTATTTCAAGGCATATCTAACTTGCACAGGCTATATTAAAAACAAAGCCTATAGCTTCATTCCAGAGAAAAATAATAATTTTATGGAAATATATTTTACAATATTCTTTATCCATTTAATTCTTATGTAGAAATGAGAGTTTATTGTCAATATGTCTGCTTTTCCCTGGAGAGAAATAGGGGGTAATCATTCATTAAATCAACAATATTTATAAAATATATATTATATAACAGTGATTGTGCCATGTACCTGGTGCTAGGAAAATAATAAGATCAAGTTTTCAAGGGGTTTCCAATAACAAATGAAAATAAATCCCATAAAACTTTGAAACTATAATGACAGAAGAATGTGTTAGCAAGGCTTCTTAATGAGGAAAGAGAAGATTCAGAAAAAAAATTATAAAGTAATTATACTATATGAGGAGACGGGAGAGTTTCCAATATTCAGAAAAGATGCCACCTAAAATATAATATTAATTGATCTGATACATATAAGAGAATGTCATCATAAAAAGTCACTGTATCAAGCAATAACCTTCTCAATTAAAGCTCTGAACTATTATTCACGGTGGCAAAAATATAGAGACAACCGAAGTGTCCTGGCATAGAGGACTGGATAAAGATCTGGTACATATACACAATGGAACACTACATAACGAAATATTGCCAATTGCAGCGACATGGATGGACCTTGAGAACATTATACTAAGTGAAAAAGCCAGTCAGGAAAAGCTAAGAACCATATGATTCCACTCATATTTTGGATATAAAACTGAAACTTGTGGACACAAACAAGTATGGTGGTTGCCAGAGAGAAGTGGGTAGGGTTGGGGTAAAGGGGACCTATTATATGGTGACAAAAGATTTGACTTTGGGCAGTAGGCACACATTGTAATATACAGATCTTACATGTAGAAACCTGAAACTTATATGATCCCATTAACCAATGTCACCCCAATAAATTAAATAAAAACAACAACACTGAACTACTAATAAAGATAGGTAGGTAGGTAGTTGGCAGGTAGGTAGGCTGGAAGTGGAGAGACGTCAAAATTAGTATGTTTCCTAACGTAAAGAAGACTATTTAATGTGTAAATACCTAGTGACATGGCATCAAGCTTCAGCTCATTGGTAACAGCTTTCACTCATAATTGTTCATATTTTTCTAAGAAGACAATGCTTTTCTACCTTCTGGTAGATTTTGTAACAGTAGGGAAAGCACCTAAAAATCTTTGAATTCAGTGCTTTAAAGACAGTACCCAGTGGTTGTCAAGGCCTGACTGTCACAAACATCTTTGTCATTACAATGTCTTGCTAAATTGATATTTAATAGTGTTAGAACATGTGTCATCCAAGGTTGCTGGTAATGTGAAGTGATCGATATTTCCTTGTTGGTTTTGGCAACACTTAGAATGCCTGACAATCACAAGATGAAAAGGAATCATGATCTTTTGACCTAATGGAAAGCATGAAAGTGAGAAAGAGAAAAAGACACTCAAAAGGATTCTCCCTTTTGTTAAGTTCAGAAAACAAAACAAAAACTGTTATTTGTTTATGCAACCAAAGCACAAAAATTTTATTTACTCTTAATTAATTACTTGGTTCTCTTAGAATAAATTTTCAACCTTTAAGGATTATAATAACAGAAGGGTAGCCTGAGAAAATGATTTCAAATAGACTTAGCATTGTCTTTTTGTGTATGTGTGTGTTTTTTTTGTTGTTTTTTTTTGTTTTTTGTAATTCTTTTCTTTCTTCTATTCAATTTTAGGAATTGAGAATTTACATGATGCTGCACTGTGGTCATATACAAGATACTATTTCCCATGTACTGTTAGAGGTAATTTTAACCTTATATGTGAAATAAAGTATAAAGAAGATTAACAAAGTTAAGAGGAGATAAAATAAATCAATAAAAAGCTTTATAATTTGATTCTGTGTTCAAAGATCATGTGGATATGCTTGTTTTTGTTTTGATGTATGGACTTTGGGCAAAGCAAAGTATCACAGGTAGAGCTGAGGAACTACGCTCAAGGCTAAGCTACTAAAATCCTACCAAAAAGGAAAAAAAAAAAATCTCTCCATAACCACAGTGAGCTACACTCCATTATTTGTATTATTGACTTTACTGTGCCAGGAACTTGAATTTGCGTCAAGCACTATTTCCTCCTGTACCATTATTACCACTTCTCTGCCAGGTATTTAACTATATACCTTTCCTTCAAAGCTACTGTTAATAGTCTAGGTCTTACTTTCCTTGATCCTACCTGTCGCCCCCACTTTGGTTTTCTTGTCACCAACACTGAGTCTGGATTCTTCTGATTGGCATATCCTTGGCCATAGGTTTCTTCACTAGTCCTCAGGAGGGTGGGAATAAATATGTCAGAGAGATGCAAAATTTTAACCAATGGAAAAAATTTCTCCCAAATTTAAAGCATTCAAATCTAGGTGAAGAAAATAAATAATGTGTCTGTTTCAAACGACAGAGCTACAAAAAGAAGCATACCTCTTTTTTTTTTTTTTTTTTTTTTTTTACAGAGAGGAAGGGAGGATAGAGAGTTAGAAACATCGATGAGAGAGAAACATCAATCAGCTGCCTCCTGCACACTCCCTATTGGGGATGTGTCCGGAACCAAGGTACATGCCTGTGACCAGACTCAAACCTTGAGTCCGCAGGCTGACGCTCTATCCACTGAGCCAAACCAGTTAGGGTGAGCATACCTCTTTTTATGTTCTGTGGTTGGTGTTGGTATTGATGGCGGTGGTGGTGATAGTGTTTGTATATTTGATTGATTTTGCTTTTATTTTGTTTTCAATCCATTGAGGCATAATACAGGTTTGTTACAATATGAGGAATTTAGCTTTATTGTCAGAAAAATGCAGTTATAAATGCAACTGTTGAAAAACTTTCCTACTGAGTACTATGGCAATAAGTTTCACCCTACTTTTGCTAGAAGTAGCCACTTGTAATATAACATACTAGAAGCCCAGTGCACAAAATTCAGGCATGGCTGGGGGTGGTCCCTCAGCCCGGCCTGCACCCTCTCGCAATCCGGGACCCCTCGGGGGATGTCTGACTGCCAGTTTAGGATTGAACCTAACTGGTAGTCTGACATCCCTCTTGCAATCTGGGACCACTGGCTCCTACTGCTCACCTGCCTGCCTGCCTGATTGCCCCTAACTGCTTGCCTGCCTGTCTGATCACTCCTAACCACTCTGCCCTGCCTTCCTGATCACCCCTAACCACTCACCTGCCTGCCTGATCATCCCTAACTGCTCGCCTGCCTGCCTGATTGCCCTTAACTGCCTCTCCCTTGGCCCCCCCTGCAGCAGCTTCATCCAGAAGGACATCTGGAAGGTCTTTTGGCTGTCCAGTCTAATTAGCATATTATGCTTTTATTATTATAGACTAGAGGCCCGGTGCATGAAATTCGTGCACTGGGTGGGGGGGGGGGGCGGGGGAGTGTCCCTCAGCCCAGCCTGCCCCCTCTCACATACTGGGAGCCCTCAGGTGTTGACCCCCATCACCCTTCAATCACAGGATCGGCCCCTTGCCAGGCCTGATGCCTCTGACAGAGGCGTCAGGCCTGGGCAGGGGACCCTCATTTCCCCCCATCACTGGTTCTGCCCCCAGCCCAGGCCTGATGCCTCTGGCCCAGGCATTAGGCCTGGGCAGGGGACCCCCAGAACCCTCCGATTGCTGGCTCTGCCCCTTGCCCAGGCCTGATGCCTCAGCCAGAGGCGTAGACCCCCATCACCCTCCAATCGCCTGATCGGCCCCTTGCCCAGGCCTGACGCCTCCGCCAGAGGTGTCAGGCTTGGACAGGGGACCCCCATCAACCCCCGATCACTGGCTCTCACCCCCGCCCAGGCCTGAGGCCTCTGGCCCAGGAATCATGCCTGGGCAGGGGACCCCCATCTCCCTCTGATCGCTTGCTCCACCCCCCGCCCAAGCCTGACGCCTCTGACCCAGGCTTCAGGCCTGGGCAAAGGGACCTTCATATCCCCCCAATCCCCGCTCAGCCCCCCGCCCCGGCCTGATGCCTCGGCCAGAGGAGTTGACCCTCATCACCCTCCGATCACCAATCACTGGATCGGGCCCTTGACCAGGCCTGAGGCCTCTGGCAGAGGTGTCAGGCCTGGGCAGGGGACCCCCAGCTCGCCGTGGTTGCAGGCTCCGCCCCTGCCCAGGCCTAAGGCCTCTGGCCTAGGCGTCCGGCCCGGGCAGCGGGGACCTGCAATGGAAGCGGGGGGCGCCGCGATCGCGCAGGCTCCGCCCCTGCCCCTGCAGGACGCCTCTGGCTGAGGCGTCCGGCCCGGGCAGCAGGGACCCACAGCTGCAGCAGACCCGCAATCGTGGGCTTCGCTTTAGGCCCAGGCAAGGGACCCCTAGCTCCTGGGACTGCCAGCTTCGACCGTGCCCAGCTCCCATCGCTGGCTCCACCCCTACTTCCTGCTATCACTGGCCAGGGAGGAAAAGGCACCCGATTCTCCGATCATGGCTGGGGGGCAGGGCAAAGGCGGCCCCAGGGCCGCCTTTGCCCTGCCCCTCAGCTCTTAGCTTCCCCCTGGGTTTCCGATCACTGTCAGTGGCAGGGGGCTTCTTCCTGCTTTCCCTTTCGCTTCCCTGCATTGTGCCTACATATGCAAATTAACCGCCATCTTGTTGGCAGTTAACTGCCAATCTTAGTTGGCAGTTAACTGCCAATCTTAGTTGGCAGTTAACTGCCAATCTTAGTTGGCAGTTAACTGCCAATCTTAGTTGGCAGTTAATTTGCATATAGCCCTGATTAGCCAATGAAAAGGGTATCATCGTACGCCAATTACCATTTTTCTCTTTTATTAGTGTAGATTATTATAGACTAGAGGCCCAGTGCACAAAAATTTGTGCACTCGGGGGGGAAGGGGGGGTCCCTCAGCCCGACCTGTGCCCTCTCGCAGTCTGGGACCCCTCGGGAGATAACGCCCTGCTGGCTTAGGCCTGCTCCCGGGTGGCAGAGGGCAGGCCCAATCCCTAGGTGCAGCCCCTGGTCAGGCTCAGAGCAGGGCTGATTGGGGAGTTGGGGTGCCGCCCCCTGTCATGCACAGAGCAGGGCGGATTGGGAGGATGCAATGCCACCCTCAGTCACGCTCAGGGTAGGGCCGATTGGGGGGTTGGGGCACCGCCCCATGTCACACTCAAGGCAGGGTCGATGGGGAGGTTGCGGCGCCACCCCATGTCATGCACAGAGCAGGGCCAATCAGGAGGTTGGGGCGCTGCCCCCTGTGACGCACAGAGCAGGGCCCATCAGCAGGGTTGGGGCTCCTTACCCTGTCACGCACAGAGTAGGGCTGATCAGGGGGTTGGGGCGCTGCACCCTGTCACACACAGAGCCGCAGGGCGATCAGGGGGTTGGGGCGCTGCACCCTGTCACACACAGAGCCGCAGGGCGATCAGGGGGTTGGGGAGCTCCCCCCTATCAGGCACAGAGCAGGGCTGATCAGGAGGTTGGGGCGCCTTCCCCTGTCACGAACAGAGCAGGGTGGATAGTGAGGTTGTGGCCCCAACCCCTCTCACACACAGAGCCGCAGGGCTATCAGGGGGTTTGGGTGCTGCCCCCTGTCACGCTGATCCCGGTGCTAGGAGGCCTCGCGGCTCCACTGATCCCGGTGCTGGGAGGCATATTACCCTTTTACTATATAGGATAGAGGCCTGGTGCATGGGTGTGGCTGGCTGGTTTGCCCTGAAGGGTGTCCTGAATCAGGGTGGGGGTCCCCACTGGGGTGCCTGGCCAGCCTGGGTGAGGGGATGATGGCTGTTTGCAGCTGGTCACACCCCCTTCAGGGTGGGGGTCCCCACTGGGGTGCCTGGCCAGTCTGAGTGAGGGGCTGAGGGCTGTTTTCAGGCTGGGACTGAAGCTCCCAACTGCTCCTTTTTATCTTTTTTTTTTTTTATTCTGGCCAGCTTTAGCTCTGAGGCTCCAGCTCTGAGGCCTCTGCTGCTGAAAGTAGGTATCTGGTTTGTTTGGGTTCTATAATTGAAACAATGTATAATTCCAGCTCTGAGATCCTGGCTCACTGAAAGCAGGTTTCTGGGATTTTGTTTAGCTTCTATATTTGTTACAATGTTTCAAACAGCAGGCTCAGAGGCGGGCAAGGCAGGCAGGGAATGATGGAGTCCTCTGTCACTGAAGCAAGCAAGCCTCATGTCAGTTTCAAGCCGCCTGGCTGCCAGCCGCCATCTTGGCTGGCAGTTAATTTCCATATCGCCCTGATTAGCCAATGGGAAGGATAGCGGTCGTACAGTAATTACCATGTTTCTCTTTTATTAGATAGGATACTTTATCTTTGTCCAGGTTGTACCTCATGTCTTTTTCAATATGGAACATTATTTCAATTCTAGTTATTAACCTTCAAATATAGTACTTTTGCCAAATTTGTCCCTAAATATTCAATAGGATCATGAGTTTCATGGCATGCTGTCGAGTCCATTCCTCCAACAAGTATAAAAAAAAATACATATAATTCCATAAAATGTAGAGCTCACTATAAGATTATAAAGCCTTGCTTCCCATTTATCTTTAAGTTACTGTGTTTTTTGAAAAGTTTCCTATAATAAAAAAAAAGGAAAGAGAATATGCTTCCGGACCATATTTTTATTCTCTTCAGCTGATTTAAAATAATAGCTTGGTAAACATCTGTTGAATAAAATCTGACATTTCAGAAGAGACTTAAGCAAACAAATGCTGGAACTGTTATGAAATGACAAAACTGAGTATAGAGCAAGTCTCCATTACCATCCTTTTAGTTAATATCAAAGGAAGTCTATTAACATGCAATTAACTATTTTGCTATCTATTGGCATGCAATTAACAAAGAACAACCAAGTATAAAAACATTTTTATCTGGTCTTTTAGAGCTCATCCATGATTTAATTTCTGTTTGAGTAGAAAGTATATAAAACATGTCTAATATATGTATGTAAATGAGAGACAAAGATAAATTCTGCTGTCTCATTTGATTCTATATAACAATGTTTATAGCTGAAAATTTAGACACCAAGTGATTAAGCTTACAGATTTGTTGTATCAAATGAGATAATGCATTTGCAAATACATTTTGAACTTTGAAACATTGAAATAAATAATCAGTGTCACTGTTTTCAAAGATTAAAGCAAATGACCTAGAGCAAGCAAACTATATGTAATTAAGAAAAGGCACATGCCAGCTTTAGAACAAAATAGCATTCCCACCTGTTTTTTACATTTTATTTCCACAGATTTCTATTTTTTTTATAAAATAATCATTAAAAACAGTGTGGGTTCTCTAGCTAGTTATTAAACAAATGTCAACAACTGATATTGATCAAAAGAGACTGTTAAACTTGCTAAAGCAAAGCAAAAACAAAGAATTACATTTGTGCTGACAGCTTGTAGGTTTTATACAAAATCTGACTATTTTATATTAGCCTGAAGGTATACAACAAAGCAACAGCATTGGAAATAAAGTTCCAGGCACCCTAAAAACATGTTCCCTTAGACATTTTTAAAGTGGGGTAAATGCTGAGGAACATATGATATTAAATATCCTGTCATCTTTGAATACCCCAGCAGCAGGGAGGGGGGAATATTGCCTATCAGCCACTTAATTATCTGCAATGTATATGCAAATACTCAGAGTTTGATGAACTCTTTACATTTCACCTCTAAGCACCACATTAGTAATTCATGAATCCACAACTAATGTTTCTGTGGCATTCAGGCAGCAGTGAAAGATTAAGCAATAATGACTTCAAAGGTGGAAGAACCACAAAATAACTCTGTACCTTTGAGGTCATTTTTATCATTTGAGCACAAATTATATGAGTGCACTTCATTGGCTTCAGCATTTGCAAAGCATTGCTAATGAATAGGGAGGTTATTTAGTAAATGGAGTGCAGGAGGTGGATACAGATAGAACACTGAATTGATTCTAAATATAAAAAGAAACACATTTATTGCTTTTAAATAGCCCCAAATGCAAAATCCACAGATAAAACAGATTTTCAGAAATTCTAGGGACTGCATCAACGTTGTTCAATCAGCATGATCAACTTCAGGTGCTTATTTTTTGTGAATCTTTCTTGGCTCAATGGGACCCCCCCTCCCCCCAAGAGGAGTATTTTTGAGAATGCAGTCATACAAGAAAAATTATATCCTTTTTAGAACTGCTTAAAAACAATTTTCCTCTAGCAGACTAAATTATATATTGATACATAGTATCATAGTTTAAAAAAATACTTAAAATGACCCTGTAAAGCAAATCGACTCAGCCTTAACTATAAAATTTCAAAATAATAAAAATGATAAGAGGATTATTAATTTACAAAGTTTGCAGTGTTTAAAGTTTTGGAAATCATTATGCAAAATGGTAAAGTGCTAAATGCAAAACTTAGTAATAGCATATTTTTAAAATATTCTGGATTAGTTAGTGCAATGAACAGTCAGCAATCTGATACAGATTAATCTTTTAAATAATGTAAATCCTTAACCTTTGCTTCATTAGCTACATTGTCTTGTCACATAATAAAATATTCTAAATCAGCAAATACACAATGTCTAGGGACTAGGTGTTTTCAATGGATTATAATCAAATTTGAGTGTTCCAAAATATCAAATAATATTATTGTAAAATAATAATAAAGAATTAACTTATTTTCCAAAGCATATCTAATATTAAGTCTGCTAATTACTGCAACCCAATACAAATCAACTTACTATAATATAGTTAGATTTAAATCAGACTTAATATGGTAGTATGGTATTTTTATATGACTAATAGGATATGTAATGAAATATTGAATACTGCTTAAAGCCAACAGCAGTCTAAAATATGTCCTGTAATAATTAAAATTTTAAAATGTTTCATATATAGTTATCTGACAAATAGAATATATATATATATATATATATATATATATATATATATATATATACACACACACACACACACACACACACACACACTAAATGCTCTTCTCTGCTGCTGATACAACTAAACCTCATTGCAAATTGAAGAAACTAAACATAAAAATAATATTGCAAGGATTGCCCTGGACTGCGTGGCTCAGTTGTTTGGACTTTGTCCCATGCACCTAAGAGGCTGCTGGTATGCTTCTTGGTCAGGGCACAAGCCTGGGTTGGTAGGGGGCATGCAGGAGACAACTGATCAATGTTTTGCTTTCACATCAATGTTCTCTTTCTCTCTCTTCCTTTCCCTCTTAAAAACAAACAAACAAAAAGCAACAATAATAAAATATATAAACAAACACCACCACAGCAACATATCAACCTTTCCTTCTGCTTTCTGGTATATTTTCTGTTGTGTGTGCCAGAGCTATCAATTACATTTAAAAAAGAAAAAAGAAAAAAAAAAGTCCTGGCCAGTGTGTCTCAGGGGCTTGGGCTTCATCCTGTGCACTGAGATCACAGGTTTGGTTCCATTCCCAGTTAAGGTACATACCTGGTTTGCAGACTTGGTATTATCCTCTCATATCCATGTTTCTTCTCCCTTCCTCTCTCTAAAAAATCAATAAACTATTCTTTGAAAAAAATGTTGCAAGACTCATAAAATAAACTTTTTTGAGAGATTTTTTTGACCTGATGTTCCATCATCCTTAAATAAGACGCTTTGTATTGAAACCAAAATTTGGGGTGTTGAGTCAGAGTTCACTCTCTCACAAAATAGAAGAATGAAGCTGCGGACAAAAATAGTGGAACCGAAGTTTATTGAGAGAAGCTAGTCCTAGAAAAGGTGCACTGGGGTTCCAGGAGCAGGCCAGTGTCCAGAGCCCCCTTTCCATGTTACAGTCAGGAGCAGTTCAGCATCCAAGTTAAGTAAAGTCTACTAGTCCATGTGTAGAGGACCACATGGCCATAAGCCACATGGGCGATGTTGGAGCACATGCATCTCCTGCCATTAACCCAAGAATGTAGTGCACCTGGGAAGAGCTAAGGGGAAGCGCACACGCTTTTTCATATGTACTAGGGGCCCAATGCATGAATTCATGCACCTTGAAAGGAATTGTGGGCCATGAGGCTGCAGTGGGCACAGAGGTGGGTCTCTCGGCCCATCCTCCGCATCCCCTCCCGGCACCTCCCACCATGGCCTCCAGGTGCCCTGTCTGCCAGCAGCCCTACACCTGCTGCTGCTGTTGCTCCCACGCACTCATGGAACCGGCCCCACTCACGCCTATCGACAGCGTGGAGCGATTGTGGCCAGAGCCATCAGTGGGTGCAAGCTGTGGCTGCTGCCCCGATCGCCCCTCAGGAACAGGGGAAGATGGAGAAGTCCTCAGGTCCAATCAAGGCTAGGAGCCGCCACTTGCACGCACTGACCGAAGTGATCGGGAGTGGCACCAGGCGCCAGAAGTGGGTGCGAGTGGTGGCTCTGGTGCCAGCAGTGGGTGAGAATGGGGATGGCACTGGCAGCAGGTGCGAGCGCCAGGTGAGACCGCAGCACGTGGAAGCAAAGAATTTTCAGTAACCACCAGAGGCTCACCCCAATGACAGCAACTGGCGCCCTGCCTAAGTCTGGTACCCCTGTTCACCTGCTCTACCACCTCACTGCAGCCGATGCCCGCCATGCTCCGCTCTCTACTGCCTGCTGCAGATGCCCACCATGTTCTGCGTGTGCCCCCTGGTGGCCAGCTCATGTCACAGCGACCGGTTGTTCAGTTGTTTGTTTGTTCCGCTGTTCGTTATATTTGCATTTTAGCCTTTTATTATATAGGATGCTTATTAATTCCTGATTGGTCCTTTCAAAGAATTTGCCTTAGCAACATTTGTGGGATTGGTTATAAGCCTCACTGTCTTGTGATTGGTTATCTGCATACTGTCTGTCTTAGCAGCATTCATACATTTTAAAGTTCATGTCTGTCATGAGAGCCCTTCCTTCTCCACCCACTTGGGTGTCTTAGTAACTCTGCCTAATTGGGTTCCCTGATTCTACTACCTCCGCCCCCATGGTTCCAACCCTATCTACCTACCTCTTTCTGTCTCCTCAGTACTACCTACCAAAAAGGACATGTTCTCATATTTTGCATGTAACCATAAAAATCAGAATTTCAACAATGATACATTAATACCATGTAAACCTCAATCCCCATTAAAGCAATTATCTCAGTAATTTTTTTTATAGCAGAAATACCTAATCCAGGATCACTCATTTCATTTGTCAGTCTCCATCAATTTGGAAATTTTTCTTAGTCTTTCTTTGACATGTATGTTCTTGACACTTTTAATGACTACAAGACAAGTATTTTGTAATTTATTCCTCCATTTGAGTATATTTTATATTTCCATATAATTTTAGGTTAAATTGTCTTAGTAAAAATATCACAGAAGAACTTTCTGCTCTTCTCACTGCATTCCATGAAGTATTACCCAGTGTAGATTTGTCCCACTGCCTATAATATTAACATAAACCCCTTGAATTAGTTTCTGTTTATCCACTGTAGAGTTTTTCTTTTCTTTTAATTTGTCATTAATAATATTTTAAGGGTCAATACTTTGAGACTATGTAACTATCATTCTTTATTCAAATATGTTATAACTATTGTTAGCAACTATTGATGCTTCTTGCCTGAAAACTATATAATAAAAGTCTAATATGCTAAATGTCCAATTGTCCAGTCGGCCAGTCAACCAATCAAAGCGTAATATGCTAATGATATGCTAAAGCTATTCAACCACTCGCTATGATGTGCACTGACCACCAGGAGGCATATGCTCCGATTGATAGGTTAGCTTGCTGCTGGGGTCTGGCCTATGGGGACTTAGTGAGATGGGCCGGACATGCCCTAGAGCCCTCCTGCGGTCCCTCCCAGGCTGGCCAACCTCCCACGGCCCTTCCCAGCCCCAATCATGCACTGGTGGGGTTCCTTGGCCTGGCCTGCATCCTCTCGCAATCTGGGACCCCATGGAGGATGTCAGAGAGCAGGTTTCGACCCAATGGCAGAACTACCAGTCGCTATGATGTGCACTGATCACTAGGGGGCAGAAGCTCACACAGGAGCTGCCCCCTGGTGGTCAGTGCACTCCCACAGGGGAGCGCCGCTCAGCGAGAAGCTGGGCTCACGGCTGGTGAGAGTAGCGGCGATGGCGGGAGACTCTCCCACCTCTGTGGCAGTCCTAAGGATACCTGACTGATGAACATCCCCTCCGAGAGCAGGCCTAAGCCATCAGTCGGACATCCCCTGAGGGCTCCCAGACTGCCAGAGGGTGCAGTCCAGACTGAGGTACCTCCTCCTCCCCCAAATGCAAAAATTTTGTGCACCGGGCCTCTAGTTAAATAGAAGTAAAGGATACTGGCAAAATAATTTTCTAATTCCTTCATTACTTCAAAATTATTAGTTGGTACTATTCCATAGAAAATAGCCCTCTACTCTTCCCTGTCTTGTCTTCATTCATTTTATTTATATCAGGAGGGATACATTAATAGCTATTTTATGCAATAGATTATAATCTTTTGCTAGAAATATCTACTTTGATGTCCACATTGTCCTAGTTTGGGCCAATAGGAGTTACTTCTTTGTCTTTTACACATAATACTATTACCCTTTCAACATTTTCTAGCTTTCTAAAACAAAAATACATCCTTTCACCAGCTCAGGAATTAGCTATTCCTCCGAAGAGACCTAGAAGTACGTCATTCAAATGATCAAAGTTAATATCCCAAGTAGTAGGACAAATCCAATATGAGTACTGCCTCCTGAGATGCAATGAGAAGAGCAGAAAATTCTTCTGTGATATTCTTACCAAGAATATATAACTTGAATCTAATAACAATTCTTGGAAAACAATAACTGAGTGTTAGGTATGCTCACAGCTATTGGAGTTGGTGCTCACAGGTCTGGATTGTGGGTAGAAATGGAGGTTACAAAAATATAAACAGATAAGCACTTTTATATTTTTCTACATTTCTCTGTATATATTGAAAAATAAAAGTAGACAATGACAAGCCCAAATTAGTCAGTAGCACAAAATGCTTTTGTTTAGTGCATTATCCTTTATAATATTTTGGCTGGCAATGGACACTGAAACCTTTGGCCATAAGAAAACTGGCCTCCATTATGTTCAATTTACTTGCTTATTTGGTCAGTCTTCTTGTATGAAAACAATCCCCTTTCACAGTCAAAGCTATCACCCTTATATAATGTCAGTCTTCACATTGCTTATGCTTTAATATTCTGGACCAGGCAGCTGTACATATGTGGACACATGTTTACATCTCATCAGTAGATTCTGCTGTTTTTACACTGTATTATCTTATTTATTTATTTATTTATTTATTTATTTATTTATTTTTATAAATATATTTTTTATTGATTTCAGAGAGGAAGGGAGAGAGAAAGAGATAGAAACATCAATGATGAGAGAGAATGATTGATTGGCTGCCTCCTGCATGCCCTGCATTGGGGATCAAGCCTGCAACCCAGGCATATGCCCTAACTAAGAATCAAACCCTCACCTCCTGGTTCATAGGTCAATGCTCAACCACTGAGCCACAGCAGCTCGGTAATTTAATTTTTAATCTCATATGAGATACAATAATATAAACTGTAATTGAAAAAATACAATTTAAATTATTAAAAAAATAAATAGCAAATGGTCTTATAAAAATGCAATAAAAATTAGAATCCTTGAATTTGAATCATGGTTTATATTGATTAGGTTTGTTTAGGAAGATAAAAAGTAGAATTGAAATATCAGTCATAGGCAGATTAATGTTCCCAAGGATGTCAATGTCCTCATACTCAGGACCTGTGAATTGGTTGACTCCCATGGTAAAAGGGACTTTGCAGATGTGATTGAAGACAAGGACCTTGAGATGGGGAGATTGTCCTGGAGTACCAAGGTGGGGCTAATCTAATTACATGGGTTGTTCAATTTGGGGGGCAGCAGAAGTGGATATTACTATGGACGAGTGGTCACAGAGGAAACACTGCTTCCTTAAAGAGATGTGGGTGACCTCTGGAGGCGGGAAAAGGCAAGGAGATAAATTCTTGCCTGGAACCTCCTGGTAACTTGATTTTAGCCTAGTGAGATCTGTGTCATTGTTCTGATCTACAGGACTGTAAGACAATAAATGTGTCTTCTTTTGCCCAGCCAGCATGGGCCAGTAGTTGAGAGTTGACCTATGAACCAGGAGGTCACAGTTTGATTCCTGGTCAGGGCAAATGCCTAGGTTGAAGGCTCAATCCTCAGTGGGGGGTGCACAGGAGGCAGCTGATCAATGATTCTCTCTCATCATTGATGTTTCTGTCTCTCTCCTCTCCCTTCCTCTCTGAAATCAATAAAAATGTATTAATTAATTAATTAATTTATTTATTTATTAATTTTAGGGAGAAAGCATCTTTATTGTTTTTTTTTAATTAAATCTTTACTGTTCAGATTATTACATTTGTTCCTCTTTCCCCCCCCATAACTCCCCTCCTCCCAGTTCCCACCCAACCCTCTGCCCTCACTCCCCACCCACTGTCCTGATCCATAGGTACACGATTTTTGTCCAGTCGCTTCCCGCATCCCACACACCCCTTTTCCCCCCAAGAATAGTCAGTCCATTCCCTTTCTATGTCCCTGACTCTATTATAATCACCAGTTCATTCTGTTCATCACATTATTTATTCACTTGATTTTTAGATTCACCTGTTGATAGATGTGTATTTGTTGTTCATAATTTGTATCTTTACCTTTTTCTTCCTCTTCCTCTTCTTAAAGGATATCTTTCAGCATTTCACATAATACTGGTTTGGTGGTGATGAACTCCTTTAGCTTTTCCTAATCTGTGAAGCTCTTTATCTAACCTTCAATTCTGAATGATAGCTTTGCTGGATAAAGTAATCTTGGCTGTAGGTTCTTGGTATTCATCACTTTGAATATTTCTTGCCACTCCCTTCTGGCCTGCATGGTTTATGTTGAGAAATCAGCTGACAGTCCTATGGGTACTCCCTTGTAGATAACTGACTGTTTTTCTCTTTCTGCTTTTAAGATTCTCTCTTTGTCTTTTGCTCTTGACATTTTAATTATGATGTGTATTGGTGTGGTCCTCTTTGGATTCCTTTTGTTTGGGGTTCTCTGAGCTTCCTGGACCTGGAAGTCTATTTCTTTCACCAGGTAGGGGAAGTTTTCTGTCATTATTTCTTCAAATAGGTTTTCAATATCTTGCTCTCTCTCTTCTTCTGGCAACCCTATAATTCTGATGTTGGTACGCTTGAAGCTGTCCTAGAGGCTCCTTACACTATCTTCGTATTTTTGGATTCTTTTTTCATTTTGCTTTTCCGGTTGGGTGTTTTTTGCTTCTTCGCATTTCAAATCTCTGACTTGATTCTTGCGATCCTCTGGTCTGCTGTTGGGAGTCTATATAATATTCTTTATTTCAGTCAGTGTATGCTTAATTTCTAGTTGGTCCTTTATCACATCATCGAGGGTCTCACTAGATTTCTTGAGGATCTCACTACATTTATCAGCAGTTTCTAGAAAGCTCTTGAAAAACCTTAAAAGTGTGGTTTTGTTCTCTATATCCAGGAGTTTGCTTTCCTCCATTTCTGTCATTTGTGTCCTGTTTCTTTGTCTCAGCATTTTCTATACTTCGCTGTGTCGATAGAGTGGCTTTCTGTGCTAAGTGTCCTATAGGGTCCGGTGGCTCAGCCTCCCCAATTACCTGAGGTAGACACTCTTTGTGCACCCCCTTGTGGGCTTTGTGCACAGTCTTGTTGTACTTAAGCCTTGATTGTTGTAGGTAACACTAGGAGGATTTGACCTCCAGGCCAATTGGCTGTGAGAATCAGCTGTGTCTATGGTGGGAGAACTTCTGTGCTGAAGACACCCTTATGGGGCAAGATTTGCTTCAGTGGGGCTTTGGTGCTCACTGAGTCTGCCCCCTGAGTGTTTCCCTTATGGATCTGTGGAGTTATAATTGGATGGTCCTACTCTGACCACTGGGTACACTGGCTCTTGGATCTAAGAAGGTGCTAATCTAGTCTCTGCCTGAGGCTACCCTGCAGAAGCCAGCTGTAAAGCAATGCAAGTTGCCCTGGGGCCTTGGGCAGCTGCAGTTTGTTAAGTAATTTTCAGATTACAAAGGGCTGGGCCTTTCATATGCAAAAGCCTTCGTGAACAGCTTGGGTGGGATGGAGCCCAAAGGGATCAACAGGGCGGGTGGAAGAGCAGTATGGCTGCTCTCAGTCCTGTCCTCAGAGGCCCTGGCAATCGCTGTGTGTGCCTTCGAGAGAAAGCTGCCCTCGAGTTCTGACCGATGCCAGACAATCCCATTTCTCTGGTATGACTCTGGGTCCCCAGAGACTCGCCCAGAACTGGGGCTCAGTGTCTGATACTCCCTCCCGATTGAAAAAAGATGATCATGACCTCAGCCGCCAGCCCTCTCCACATGCACCTCTGCACCTTTGTATTTTACTTCCACACCACACCTCCTCTGAGTCTTGGTATGCTTTTCTCTTTCCTTCTAGTTGTAGAATTTCCACTCAGCCAGCCTTCCTGTGGTTCTGGATGATGTCTGTTCCGTCTTTTAGTTGTATTTTTGAAGTGGTTGTGCGAGGCAGCAATCTCCGGTGTTTACCTATGCTGCCATCTTGGTTTTCTCCCTCGATAAAAATATATTTATTAAAAACAAAATATTAATGTGTGTTCTTTTTGTGTGTGTGGTTAATTGCTGCATCATCAATAGGAAACTAATACACAAAAACTCTCAGTTAATGAATGGACATTACTAAAGAATGTTACAAAAAAATTAAGTTAAAAACTTAGGAAAACAATGATATATTACACTTTATTGTTTTAAAAAATTCTTTCATATGTGAATTTTTTTCCACTATATCTTTGTTTTCTTCAATGATGTATTCCACACATTTAGAACAATGACTGGTACTTAGTTGATGTTCAATAACTATTTGGTGAATGAGTGAATTGGGTCAGGACAATGTCTCTTTATTAGGTGAGAAACAGAAAGAATAGCCCAGGGATTTTGGAGTCAGAAAAACATGTCTTCAATTTTATTAGCTGTATATCTTCTAACTATTTTTAATCTTGAGTCTCAGTTTCATCATCTACAAATTCAGTAACCACTTTTACAAGAAAGAAGGTGATGCCAAAATCAAAATATATTTACAGAACATAATATCCTGCTTGTATCATACATAGTTCAATGTATCTATAATTATTAGTATAATTGCTTTGTAAATAATAAAGTATTATACATTTTTACAGGGTTAAGAAAATAAGTAAATTTATTCAGTGATTTATTTGGATCTTGAGCTTTATGAGAAGTACTCAGTGATTCAATATTTTCAAATTCATGAGAGCATGTGTTTTTTTTCAGAAGATTACTCGTTTTATTGAGAATATGCTGTTGAACATATTTCAAATTGCTTCATTTTTGCTTATACTTTTAAAATGGTATTCTTATTTCTCTTAGGAATAAATGTTAAGTTTTATGTTTTACCATAGATATCACAGGGGACAAGTTAACAAGTTATTTCTGTCATAACTTTTAGGAACACATCTATTCTGCATTATTCACTTTTTTATTTCTCTCAGAATCTGTTCTCACAAGCATTAAAACCAAAAATTCACATATTCACACAAACACATATACCCACACATTCAAACACAGAGATATCTAATAAGAAAAATAATGAGAGGACTAAATTAAAAATATTATTTTCTATGTCATCCAACATAATTATGTGGGGCAAAACTTACCAATAGAATAACTGGTATTATGCTTGCCATGGTAGTTATTGAAAGATAATGAAAATAGTTTTATTTGAGTAGTAAGAACAGCAGGCACAAATTATATTCTCTTGAGTGAAAGCCTTAAGTAGCATGACAAAATGGTTTAGGATAGAGGGAATAAAACTGATTCT
Source organism: Myotis daubentonii (assembly GCF_963259705.1). NCBI lineage: Eukaryota > Metazoa > Chordata > Mammalia > Chiroptera > Vespertilionidae > Myotis > Myotis daubentonii. The sequence goes on from NC_081840.1 coordinate 193,878,452, forward strand.
AGTATACGTGGAAGAGAACACTATTGCAAGGAACAAAATCCCTCATTTGACAAAAGTCATGCTATTGATCATAAATGAAATACAAGTTCAAAATCCAATAGAAGGATATTATATGCTCATTTATGGTACAATTTCAATTGCTTGTAAAGTTGGAATAATGATACTAACTTTCTTTCCTCAAATTTTAATTTAAAAAAATAAACATTCTCAAAGGAGTCTGAAAGGCAATATAAAGGACATCAATATATTTTATGAGATTCAATATACTTTTTTGTACTCCTATGACGCTGGTGTTGTTATACTTCATGTTTTCCCACAGTTCCAATAAACTATGCTCATTCTTTTCTATGTATTTATTTATTTTTATTTTTCATTGTTGACACTATTACATATGTCCCCACCTTCCTCATACCCCTTTCCACCTTCACCCAGCCCCCACCCCCTATTCCCTCTGGCCAGTACTTTTTAATATTTTTGCCTATTTGCATATCTGTCTCTCTCTGTCTTTGTCTCTTTATCTTTCTCTCTCTCCCTCTTTCACTCTTTTATCTATATATATAATTAAATGGAGTAACTTGAAAAGTATCAATGACATTTTATACTTAAGTAGTTTGTCATGAAGATTATAAGGGTAATGAATTATTGTCTTATATAAGCACAATATTATCACATCTAAGGAAACTAATAATATATTATCATCTACTCTACTATTCAATTAGAATTTCTGTTTCCCAAGAGTGCTGTTTGAAATATTTAATCAAGATTTATGAATTTATTAGTAAGATTTTTCTTTTCATGTTAAATCATAGACAATAACCCCATGTATTTTATTTTTGTTGATATTGACTTTCAAAAAGTTCATGTACATGGTATAACTCACTGTTTCCTCATGTTGTCATTTAATTTATTGTAATATCACCTGTAATCTACATAAAAATCTCAGAACTATAGATTCATATTAATCCTAGCTGATTATGAATCCTTTCCATTAGGAGGCATAAAGTGATCGCTATACTGGTATTAAGGAAAATAAGTTTGAACAGTTGATCAAGGTGGTACCTACCAGATCTTCATAGAATACAGGTATATTTTTTCCTTTTGTGGTTGGATAAGTAATATGTGTTGAGAAGCTTTTAGAAACCATTAATGACCTAATTTCTAAGTCTATCATTCAATGGTTTTAGATCACATTGATATTTCTTGTAAAAATAATTTATTGCATTAGAGATTGCAAATTACTGATTTTTCTAATGATTTTTTTCAATAATTACATGACATTATTCTGTAGAGTTTTATTACTTCTCTTCTACTTTTCAAATTCCTTTTAAGCAATTTTCAAATGAATTGTTTATAAGAAACTATGATCACTACTTTTATTGCTTGCATTCCAAATTTGTCCATTGAGAGCCCCAATATTCTTATTTCTGCCATGCTTTTGAAATGAAGCTGTCTCAACGCTTTTCTTGAAAGAGTATGGTGCACCTTTTGCTTTCCCTACACCAGAGGTAGTATAAACAATTTATCTAAGAAGACTTGGGTCCTGTTATTGGGCATGGTCAATGGTAATTTAAATCTAAAGTCTGACCAGTAGGTCAGCAATTTGTAACCAGAACAACATTGCTCTGGCCTATTCCAGTGGAGTAATATAATCACATGCACACATTTAATACTTCATACTGCTGTTTCTGTTTCATATCTAATGTTACACAGTTTTTCTTGGCTTCTTTTAGTCTACAATTATATACTTAATAGTAATAATCATATTTCTTAAACATCAATGCATTTGTTCAGATGTTTTTCCTACAATTCTAAAACAGTTTTTAATTCCATTGTTAACATTATTATGAACATAAGAACTACTAAGTAACATTTAATTTTCTTTCATGATTTTGATATGCTGTGAAGTTGGGTTTGTTATAGTGTGTTCAATTGTATGGCTTATTTCCTTTTCCTTTTTGATTTAATTATATTTCAAAACATTTACTTATTTGAAATATAAACTATTGAACATACACTCAGAGGATTTCACTCTTATCCATAATTTCTTCAACCTATTTTCTTTTTTTAAATATATTTTATTGATTTTTTACAGAGAGGAAGGGAGAGAGATAGAGAGTTAGAAACATCGATGAGAGAGAAACATCGATCAGCCGCCTCCTGCACATCTCCTACTGGGGATATGCCCGCAACCCAGGTACATGCCCTTGACCGGAATCGAACCTGGGACCTTTCAGTCCGCAGGCCGACGCTCTATCCACTGAGCCAAACCGGTTTCGGCAAACCTATTTTCTTTAGTGAAACATTTTTATTAGTGTCTGGGCTCTTCTTTCAATTTACTTTTGAGATATATATATATAATTTACTTTTGATGTATTTATATCTAAATATATATATATATATATATATGTGTGTGTGTGTGTGTGTGTGTGTGTGTGTGTGTGTATACATTGTGTTTACTCAGATACCTATATATGAACAAGAAAATATTTTTATTTATTTTTATTTTCTTAAGATTACACCAAATGTTTCATTGTTAAATCAAACTTGACGTGGATCTCAGTTCCAATCCACACATGACCAAAAAGACATAAGCAAAAGGAAGATATTGGCCAAGCGTTTTTCCTTTAAGGAGGTGCAGGACCGTCCACAGCTCTTTCGCTGTCTTTTCTCTCTTAGAGTAGAACATACTCTATTTTATGTTTAACATGCAAAGATTAAATAATGAATGTGTAATGTTGCTTCAAAAGAAGTCATTTCAGTTATGAAACATTTCCTTTTGTAATCTTTTCATTACACAGCCAGCCAGCCATGCTTCATTAATTCATATATTCCAGATTTGTTTACGATAAACTCAACAAACAGAGCACTTACAGCCTTCTAAATGTTTTCACAGATAAAGATTCTCCATTGTCTTTCTGTTAGTAAATACCATTAAGATGTTCCAGGATTTCTGGTTTCTACGATGTCGGCAAGGAAGAAGAGCATGTCATCTCATTTTTTTTTTCCTTGAGCATAACATATAGGTCTGAAGTTAACATATTTTTTCTCAATTATACAAATAAACTACCAGACATACTAAATACACTATTGTGATTTGCTTTTGCTCTTAACAATGGTATCTGGAAATCACTCTATGTCAATTTTTTAAAAAAATTTTGTTTTATTGCTTAAAGTATTACAAAGAGTATTACATATGTCTTCTTCTTTTTTCCCCTTGACCTTCCCCCGCCCCCCCCATCCCCCAGTGTCTTGTGTCCATTGGTTATGCTTATATGCATGCATACAAGTCCTTAGGTTGATCTCTTACCCCACTCCCCCTACCCTCCCTGGCCTTCCCGCTGTAGTTTGACAGTCTGTTCGATGCTGCTCTGCCTCTGTATCTATTTTTGTTCATCAGTTTATAATGGTATTTATTATCCAGAAATGAGTGAGATCATGTGGTATTTTTCCTTCATTGACTGGCTTATTTCACTTAGCATAATGCTCTCCAGTTCCATCCATGCCGTTGCAAATGGTAAGAATTCCTTCTTTTTTACAGCAGCATAGTAATCCATTGTGTAGATGTACCACTGTTTTCTAATCCATTCATCTACTGATAGGCACTTAGGCTGTTTCCGAATCTTCACTATGGTAAATTGTGCTGCTATGAACATAGGGATGCATATATCCTTTCTGACTGGTGTTTCTGGTTTCTTCGGTTATATTCCTAACGGTGGGATCACTGGGTCAAATGAGAGTTCCATTTTTAACTTTTTGAGGAAACTCCATACTGTCTTCCATAGTGGCTGCACCAGTCTGCATTCCCACCAGCAGTGCACGAGTGTTCCCTTTTCTCCGCATCGTCTCCAGCTCTTGTCCTTTGTTGATTTGTTGATGATAGCCATTCTGACAAGTGTGAGATGTTACCTCATGGTTGTTTTGATTTACATCTCCCAGATGATTAGTGGTTTTGAGCATGTTTTCATATGTCTCTTGGCTTTCTGAATGTCCTCTTTTGAAAAGTATCTATTTAGGTCCTTTGCCCATTTTTTTGATTGGATTGTTTATATTCCTTTTGTTAAGTTGTATGAGTTCCCTATAAATGTTGGAGATTAAACCTTTATCGGTGATAACATTGGCAAATATGTTCTCCCAATGCAGTAGGCTTTCTTGTTGTTTTGTTGATGGTTTCTTTTGCTGTGCAGAAGCTTTTTATTTTGATGTAAACATTTGTTTATTTTCTCTTTAGTGTCCAATGCCCTGGGAGCTATATTGGTGCAGAAATTGCTTCGACATATGTCTGAGATTTTGTTGCCTTTGGATTCCTCTAGTATTTTTATGGTTTCCTGTCTTACATTTAAGTCCTTTATCCATTTTGAGTTTATTTTTGTGTATGGTGGAAGTTGGTGGTCTAGTTTCATTTTTCTGGATGTATCTGTCCAATTTTCCCAACACCATTTATTGAAGAGACTATCTTTGACTCCTTTGTATGTTCTTGCCTCCTTTGTCAATTATTAATTAAGCATATTGGTTCAGGTCAATTTCTGGGTTCTCTATTCTATTCTATTCCATTGATCTATATGTCTGTTCTTGTGCCAGTACCAGGCAGTTTTGAGAACAGTGGATTTGTAATACAGCTTGATATCTGGTATTGAGATCCCATCTACTTTGTTCTTCTTTCTCAGGATCGCTGCAGCTATTCAGGGTCTTTTTTTATTCTAGATGAATTTTTGGAGAGTTTATTCTAGGTCTGGGAAATATGCCGTTGGTATTTTAATGGGGAGTGCATTGAATTTATAGATTGCTTTGGGTAGTATAGACATTCTAATGATGTTGATTCTACCAATCCATGAACATGGTATGTTTTTCCATTTGTTTATGTCTTCCTCTATCTCTTTTTTCAATGTCCTATAATTTTCTGAGTAGAGGTCTTTTACCTCTTTATTTAAGTTTATTCCTAGGTATCTTAATTTTTTTGGTGTGATGGTAAATGAGATTGCTACATAAGATCAATGAAACCAAGAGCTGGTTCTTTGAAAGAATGAACAAAATTGATTGACCTCTAGGCAGGCTCATCAAGAAGCAAAGAGAGAGGACCCAAGTAAACAAAATCAGAAATGATAGAGGCGAAATAACAACAGACCCCACAGAAATACAATGATTGTTAAACAATACTATGAACAACTCTACTCCAACAAACTAGACATCCTGGAGGAAATGGACATATTCCTAGAAAAATACAACCTTCCAAAACTCAATCAGGAAGAATCTAAAAATCTCAATAGGCCAATAACTATGGAAGAAATTGAAGCAGTCATCAAAAAGCTTCCAGCAAACAAAAGCCCGGGGCCAGTCGGCTTCACAGGGGAGTTTTACCAAACATTCAAGAAAGAGCTAATACCTATCCTCCTCAGACTATTCCAAAAGATTCAAGAGGAAGGAACACTTCCAAGCTCATTCTATGAAGCCAGCATCACCCTAATACCAAAAGCAGATAAAGACAACACAATGAAAGAGAATTATAGGCCAATATCCCTCATGAACATAGATGCCAAAATCCTCAACAAAATCTTAGCAAATCAGATCCAGCAGTACATCAGAAAGATCATACACCATCACCACGTAGGATTTCTCCCAGGGATGGAAGGATAGTACAATATCCGCAAATTAATAAACGTGATACATCACACAAACAAACTGAGAGAGAAAAAAAACACATAGTCATATCAATTGATGCAGAAAAAGCATTTGGCAAAATCCAACACCCATTTTTGATAAAAACTCTTAGCAAGGTGGGAATAGAAGGATTATACCTCAACATAATAAAAGTCATATATGACAAACCCACAGCCAACATCATACTCAATGGGCAAAAACTAAAACCATTTCCCTTAAGAACAGGAACAAGACAGGGATGTCCACTCTCATCACTCCTGTTCGACATAGCACTGGAAGTATTAGCCATTGTGATTAGACAAGAAGAAGCAATAAAAGGCATCCAAATTGGAAAAGAAGAAGTAAAACTGTCCTTATTTGCAGATGACATGATACTGTACATACAGAACCCTAAAGACTCCATCAAAAAACTATTAGACTTAATAAATGAATTCAGCAATGTAGCAGGATACAAAATTAACACCAAGAAATCTATGGCATTTCTATACACCAATAGTGAACTTACAGAAAGAGAGACTTTATGTCAATTTATAGAATTAACATTGCTATGTTCTTTTTCAGTTATATATATTTTTATTCTATAGCTTATTAGGCCAGTTTCCTATGTTAGTTGTATGAAATCTTTAGTACTAAATAGTATTATCTATATTATCTATGGTATATATAATATATTGTTTTGATATATATAATAGAGTCTCTGAATTAGAATGAATGACTCAAATGCCAAATATAAATTGTTAGTTATATGTATCACAACATACATATATTTATATAAACATGTATAATATAAAATTTATATAAATTATATAAATATAGCCATATATGTCAGACTAGAGGCCTGGTGCACTGATTTGTGCACCAGTGGGGTCCCTTGGCCTGGTCTGTGGGGATCGGCTGACACCAGTTCTCCGACATCCCCCGAAGGGTCCTGTATTGCGAGAGGGTGCAGGCCAGGCCAAGGAACCCCACCAGTGCACAATCAGGGCTGGGGAGGGACCGCAGGAGGGCTCCAGGGCATTTCCGGCCTTTCTCACCCTTGTCCAGATCTGCCCAATCTCAACAGCAAGCAAACCTACCAGTAGGAGTGTCTGCCCCCTGGCGGTCAGTGCACATCATAGCGACTAGTTGAATAGTTGAATGAATGGTAGGGTACTTAGCATATTAGGTTTTGATTATATAGGATATTGCCAAATTCTTCATCTATATTTGTTGTAGCATTTCATTTTCTTAAATGCAAAATAGAGCCTGTAAATGCAAGAAAGGGCTTGCTTGCCCCAAACCTGTCAGCAGAGTATTAGTCTACTTCTTGAGTATTTTCCAATTTCTATCTTACATGGTCAACATTAATCTTTTGTGTAACATATCCATATTTACTTATACACATAAATTCCCTGGAAATTGGGAACACATTTCAGGAGCATTTTAGTTAGAATCTATACATTGAAAGCATCTGGCATTTGAGAATTTAGAAATTGTGGTCATCAAAGTAAATGAAATTGGTAATTGAAAAGTTTGCCCATCTCCACTCTGAGCCAACAGCTTTAAAATTCTTTTTAAATGAAAATGTTACATTTATTGTATTAGAAATTCCTAGACACTCGAGAGTCTAAAGGTTTTTCATACATGAATGGTTTTAACCAGTTCTGGGTAATCATTCTTAAATTGTTTTCAAGGACACAAGTATTCAATTGCATTGGGATTTCTAACAAAGTTACAAAGAGAAATCACTTTCATTGAACAGAACTTAGGTTAATGGTAAAGCATGGTAGGTCAGGATGTAAAATGTGTCAATGTAGTATCTATGATTTAATCTTTTATGCAAAAGGAAATGCCATTGAGTTTCCAATTAACCTTTATTTGTGGAAGAAATTTATTTAGCACATTTAGAGTGTTGGTCCATTTAATGCATTGTAAATATTGTTGGCATAAGTTCTTTCTTAGTAAGAGGAAGTGACTAATAGACAATTTTATGTAGGAAAATTATATAGAAGTAAAAAAAAAACATTTACCTATTTATAACTTAAATTAATCATCAGCCCCCCAAATTTGATATATCTATATGTATCTTGAAAAATGTTTAGATGCAGAAGTTTTCCTTTTATCCTCAACAGCCTCCTCATAATACTTTCTAGATGTGATGGAAGTTTATTGTCAAGTTCATATAGGAAGTTGTATATGTATAACTTCAAACCTTTTTACTTTTTAAATTTTATTTATTTATTTATTTATTTATTTATTTTTTAATGTATTAGTATCTTTCTGTTGAAAGATACTAGTACATATGTTCCCTTTTTTCCCCATTGACCCCCTCCACCCCACAGAGCCCCCAGGCCTACTGCACTATTGTCTGTGTCCATAGGTTATGCATATAAGTTCTCTGGTTAAGTTCCCCTACCCCAACCCCCCGCCATTTGTAAAGTTAAGAATACCAAACTGCTTATACTCCTTTCTGCTATATTTGGTTCTTCCTCTAAGTAGTTCCACAATAGCTACAACTTTAGAATACCCTAGGAAGTACTACCTGGTTTTGGTTATAAAATAAAATAGAATGCTTACATTGACATTAAACTTTTTTCAACAAAAATAAATGGTTCTAGAGAAACCTGATTCAAATAAATTACATAAAATTGCTCATTTAAAATTTTAGGAAAATATTATTTAGGTTATAATGAGAAGTGTATTATAATACTATTAAAAGGTAAATATGACTTCTCAATTGGCTAAGTACAATTTATTGTTTTGGTTTACTTTAGGTGGTGTATAGGACAGACAGTATGAACCTTGTTTGTCTTTGTGGGCCTCAATAAATTCACTTTTATTTTGTTGGAACTTGTAGCTAGAGCTTTGAATATCAAGCATTCATGGACAATAACACATATCCTATAAAGATCACATGCAAGAAACTGGAAAATCTGTAATAAAGAAGCTTAAAAGTCTATTTCAAATACTGAAGTCTGTAACACAAAGCTTAAACAAACTGTGAAATCGGAATCAAGTTATGTGGGGAAGAATGGACTAAGAAAATATAATTTGAATAAAACAAAGCTGTAGTAAGTTTTGCTTTAGAATGTGATTTACCCACACACACACTCTGTGTCCACAAGCAAATAGGAATGTGTATGAGGGTAATTTATTTATAAAAGTGAGATAGATAAATCAAGTCTAACCAACAAGAACCATGCTCAAGCAACTATCTTTGCACTCCACCCACTCTTATCATCCTATCTAATAATAGACAAACATGGTAATTAACCCTAACTTCCTTACCCTTGGCATTGGCTAATCAGGGCAATATGCAAATTAACTGCCAACAAAGATGGCGGTTAATTTGCATACGTAGGCACAATGATGCAGGTGAAAGGGGAAGGATGGAAGAAGCTGCCTGCTGGTGTTGGAACCCAGGTGGCAGCCAAGAGCCAGAGAACTGGGCCGCCTCTGTGATTGGAGAAGCAGGGCGCCTTTGCTGGCCCTGGGCCAGTAATCAGAGAAGCCGGGTGCGGCAGGGAAGAGGGAATGTCCGCCTCTTCCCTCCCCGGCCGGGTTTCTCCGATCACCAGTGATCGGAGAACACCCAGAGGCAGGGCCAGATGCCAGGCTGCATCCCTGCCTGGGGAAGCAATCCGGTCCTGGGGCGATGCAGCCAGGCCCCAGAAGGAGACCCAGGGGTCAGGGCTGTGTCGCCGCTGGAGCACAGGATCTGGTGCCCTGGAAGTGGCACATCCCCAGCCCCAGAAGGAGACCCAGGGGCCTCCCAAGCGGAGAGTCTCCGTGGTCAGACTGTGCAGTGTCGGGACAGGATTAAAGATGGAGGTGACTCAGATGCCTGGCCAGCAGTGTTAGACCAGCAAGCAGGGCCTTTCAGGGGGGACTCAGGGTGGGGGTGGGGCGAGGGAAGCGAGCTGGAAATAGAGAACTATAACTCCCAGGAGGCTTAGCGGCAGGGGCCTGTGTGCCTGGTCATGAAATCGGATGGGGTGAGTCGTTTTGCACTTTAAGAGGCTTGCAAGGTTGGAAGTTCTGCCAGGAGCCAGGGAGAAATGGAGCTGGAGCAGAGAGAGTGGTCCATGGCAGCCCTGGGCTTTGAGGAGTTCTCAGCACCGCCCTGCTGGGAGCTGGAGCTGCCTCCGCTGTTAGGTGGTCACATCCTGGAGAGCGAGCTTAAGACCAAAGTGGAGTTCGTGTCTGGGGGTCTGGGCAGCTCCAGCCTCCAGGAGCCAGAGGAAGAGGAGGAGGCAGCCCAAGGCCAGAGGCCGTGGTGCCAAGGGGAACTCAATCGCAGGAAGTACCAGGTGCTGGGTCGGCGCTGCAGGGAGATCGAGCAGGTGAACGAGCGGGTCCTGAACAGGCTCCATAAGACATAGAGGATAACACGGAGACTCCAGCAGGAGCAGAGGTTCCTCATGAGGGTGCTGGACTCCTACAGTGACGACTACTGGGCCAGCCAGTTCACCATCTTACTGGAGGACGAGGGCAGCCAGGGCAGAGATGCCCCCACCCCAGGCAACGCTGAGAACGAGCCTCTGGAGAAAGAGGGGCTGTCCCCGCCCAGGAGGACACCAGTGCCTGCAGAAGCCAGCAGCCCGGCCCCTGGTGAGGGGCCCAGTGGTTGGAAGAGGTGGCGAGCGCCATGGGAAGGGTGCCAGGCGGGAGTCCCGCTGACTACAGAGCTGGCCCCCATGCAGATAAAGATGGAGGAAGACTTTGGCTTCAAAGTGGTCGAGGCTCTGCACTCAAGTTGGGTTTCTTGGGGGCCAGACAAGCTGCTGCCCTACCCCACCCTAGCCAGCTCCCCCTTTGACTGACCCCCCAATAAACGGACCCCGTGCTCTCCTCGGCAAAAAAAAAAAAAAAAAAGAAGCTTATAGAGGCATGCTTATAGGATCAAATAGTATAAATATAGATGTAACAGGACAATAAAAAGAGAACCTGGCTACGATGATCACCTGAACGCTGCCTCTGTGTCATTCCTTCTTCGCCAACTCCGTCCACACCTTTGGGAACCTCTGGACCTGCTGGGGCTGGACCCCAACATTCCTCTTCTTATAAGGACTTCATTGAGATGGGCTAAGAGTCACACTGGAACTGCCTCAATTTAATCCCCTCTTTAAAGATCTTATCTCCACATACAGATACATTCTGAGGTTCGGGGGATTAGGATTTTAACATACATTTTGTTGATTACCCAAATCAGCCCTTACCAACCAGTATGTTTCAGAAAGTAGATTCTTACAGGGTTATTTACCAAACATTCAGAAGTATTTTTAAAAGAGCTAAGCCCCTCGCCCAACACCCGGGCCCCTCCCGGCGAAGAGCAAAGGCCTGGGTTCTGGGCGCCGGAGGAAAACTGGTGCCAGCAGCCAGGGGAAGGGGCCCCGAAGGGGGCCCAGATTGCGAGAGGGCACAGGCCGGGCTGAGGGACCCACCTGAGTGCACAAATTTTTGTGCACTGAGCCTCTAGTCCTATATAATAGAAAGCTAATATGCAAATTGACCCTAATGGCAGAACAATCAGAACGACTGCTCGACCAATCACTATGAGGTGTACTGACCACTTCTCAGTCCCTTTCCCCCACCAGCAGGCTCTGATTGCCCAATGGTGACTGGGGAACTGGGGGTGGGTGGTGAGGGATGCGGGTGGCACCAGGGCAAGGCCTCCTGCCCCGTCAGTCACCCCACACACACAGGGTTACCCGCAGCAGGAGCAGGGCCGGCAAGTAGGCAGAACAGCCAACCTCTTGGTTCCTCCCCCCAGCAGGATCTGATGGCGAATGAAGAACTGGGGGTTGGTGGCAGTGGGGATGGGGCCGGCTGCAGGCAGCCAGGGAAGATGGCCCTGATCACAGGCCAGGCCTAGGGACTGTACCCGCACACTAATTTCGTGCGCTGGGCCTCTAGCTGTATTATAAACCATTGAAGTATTGATTCTCTGCAGTATAAAGATGGTAAAATATTCACTGTGTCAACAAAGATTTAATTTAGACATTCATCAGTAGAATAAGGACTAGTTTTTCCTTCTGTTGTCTTTTAGCTATTAGTCAAGTCAGTCTTATCAAATGTAGGATAAGTTTTCATTCTGTAAATTTTCAACAATGAGAAACTGAATGGTGTTCAAAGCAGCAAAAAGCAGGTACCTGGAAATCACACTGAGAAAAATTGATATGACCAGAAAGAGTCAATCAAGGGAAGAAAAATCAATACTGTGGCTGTTTGCATTACAAAATGGAGAACCATAAGTGAGACAGTCACCAAATCTGGGGAAAATGAATGTACTTATTTCCACAAATATTTGTTTTATTTCTAATTAACTAATTTAAACAATTAGATTTTTAATATTTTGCCTTATGTTAAATACTATAAAACATATCTATGCTTATATTTATACCTATATAATACAGAAAAAGATAGGCATACACATATACACACACACACATCTACATAATCACTGCTGCCTCCACAACCATATAACTGTTTCTCTCTCAGATTTACCTTGCTGTAATTTTGTGAACTGTATAGTAGAAATATAATCACTATTTCATAATGTAATTTTCATCATGGAATTTATATCAAGAATACACTATAAATGAATATATGTATGATTTTTTTTAATGCACATAGTACTAAGAGAAGTGTAGCAAAGTAGGAAATTAGTTAAACTATTTCTCCAGTATATTTAAATTATGAGAAAAAAATAATTAATACAACACTTTTATAAGTTAAAAATAAAGGCTCATATATCATACTTTTGTCAATGTTACTTGTAGCATATAACATCAAAATTCTTAGTGTGTCTACTTCAAGGATTATTGTCCTTCATTATAAATATCTCTCTTTGTGATCCATTAGCATCCTACCACATTAAACAAATAAGTAGAATGTGAAACAGCAAAAAAAAAACACACAAACAAACATGAATAAGCCACAATAATTTATGAGAGAGATATCTGTTGACAGACTATCACATTTGTGACATTTTTTGTTTTGTTTTATTTTTAAATTTCTTTATTGATTAAGGTATTGCATATGTGTCCTTTCCCCCATTACTCCCCCGAACCCCCCACTCATGCCCTCACCCCCCTGGTGTCTGTGTCCATTGGTTAGGCTTATATGCATGCATAAAAGTCCTCTGGTTGATCACTCCCCCTTACCCTCACCCTCCTTACCTACCATCTGAGGTTTGACGGTCTGATTGATGCTTCTCTGTCTCTGGATGTGTTTTTGTTCATCAGTTTATGTTGTTCATTATATTCCATAAGTGAGTGAGATAATGTGATATTTATCATTCTCTGACTGGCTTATTTCACTTAGCATAATGCTCTCCAGTTCCATCTATGCTGTTGCAAATGGTAAGAATTCCTTCATTTTTACAGCAGCATAGTATTCCATTGTGTAGATGTACCACAGTTTTCTAATCCACTCATCTGCTGATGGGCACTTAGGCTGTTTCCAAATCTTAGCTATGGTAAATTGAGCTGCTATGAACATAGGGGTGCATATATCCTTTCTGATTGGTGTTTCTAGTTTCTTGGGATATATCCTAGAAGTGAGATCACTGGGTCAAATGAGAGTTCCATTTTTAGTTTTTTGAGGAAACTCCATACTGTTCTCCACAGTGGCTGCACCAGTCTGCATTCTCACCAACAGTGCAGGAGGGTTCCTTTTTCTCCGCATCCTCTCCAGCACTTGTTGTTTGTTGATTTGTTGATGATAGCCATTCTGACAGTTGTGAGATGGTACCCCATTGTCATTTTGATTTGCATCTCTCAGATAATTAGTGACTTTGAGCATGTTTTCATATGTCTCTTGGCCTTCCTTCTGTCTTCTTTCAAAAGGAAGGATCTATTTAGGTCTGTTGCCCATTTTTTGATTGGGTTGTTTATCTGTCTTTTGTTAAGTTATATGAGTTCCCTATAAATGTTGGAGATTAAACCCTTATTGGTGATAATATTGGCAAATATGTTCTCCCATGCAGTTCTCTCAGGGCTTTCTTGTTTTGTTGATGTGAAAAAGCTTTTGCTGTGAAAAAGTTTTTTATTTTGATGTAGTCCCATTTGTTTATTATTTTTTTAATTTTCTATGCTGTATGCAAGTCAGTGTGACTAAGTGGACTGATCAAGAGATTTAAAATCAAGATATAGCATCTCTGGCTGCTGTGGTTCAGTTGGTTGGAGTGTCATCCCACACAAAGTAAGGTTGTGAGTTCAATTCCTGGTCAGGGCACTTACACAGGTTGTAGGTTCAGTCTAGGTCCAGGTGCATGCAAGAGGCAACTGATAGATGTGTTTCCCTTCTCTCTCTCTCTCTCTCTCTCTCTCTCTCTCTCTCTCTCTCCCTCCCTCCCTCCCTTTCCCTCTCACTCTCTCCCTCCATTTTTCTCCCTTCCTCCTTCTCCCCCCTCTCTCTGAAACCAATAAGCATGTCCTCGGGTGAGTATTAAAAAAATAAACAATCATAGAAAATAAAAACAAGAGAACTGATGCCAGATGGGGACCTGAAGATTGGGGAAGCACTTTGTAAAATATATGGCTGTTTAACCATGATGCAGTGTACCTGAAACTACTATAAAGCAATGTTGAATGCAAACTATAATTTAAAAAAATGAAAAATAATCAAGGAAACTGAGTTTAGTGACTTCTCTAACTAGGTATACAATATCAAGCATCCATTTATAGCATTTATTTTGTTTTGTTTCACCATGAAAATCTTTGAGAACATCATTTAAAACATGCTAATAGTTGAGAGAATAACTTAACTACTTTAGCTTTATTTTAATTAACTTAAAAAAGAAATCTACTTTTTCCTGTCTTAAAATATTGTGTTTACTTTTTTGTTTAAAGAAAATGTAAAAATAATTAGTAATTCTTATCCTAAGTTTTAATACAAAGAAAAATAAAGTGTGTATTAAATACCAAGGAAAGTTGTAAGGTGGAAGTTAAATCATATTTGTCAATATGAACTCACCCTGCTTTGCCTCCCAAATTGTTTTTAGTGTATCATTGGCTAACATGTACTTGGACTAATACGTATTGACCCATCTATAGCTGGTAACACTCTGCTCTCTGTTTATGGCTAATTGCCTCATCTACTATCTTTAAAATGACACGGTAAGTTAGAATAATAGCCCCAAACACTACTATATCACTTGTTTAAGGGACCCTAGACAGAGAATTAATACAGTTCTCTATGGGTCGAAATCTAGAGCTCATAATGAAGTCTAAAAATCTATAACTCAACCCAAGGGCACCTCTTAGTAGCTCAACTCTGTCCACTTAGCCACTAACAAGGATATCATAATCTTTTATTGCACTACTCTTAATATCTGCACTGAAACACAAAAACTTTCTCTTTCCATAAATTCTATTCTTACATTCTCAAATTATACATTACTTCCCTACAGCTTGGTACATGCATGCATATCATTTATATGTCCCAAATGAATGTATAAATACTCTTTTAATGTATTTCTTTATAAACATTCTTTTTATAAAATATTAATATATTTTATTACTTTAACTTGAATAGTATTAAGATAAAAGGTGTTAATAAAAAACAAACTATAATTCAAAATAATTTTATCCATCATACTTAAATTTAAAGAATTTCATCTTATTAAAACATTTTTAGTATGGTATTCAATGTTCAGGATAAACTTCATAAAATACATTTAGTTTTTATCATAATTTCTGATAAAAGTGTAATAATTTTTTTAAATAACAAAATTTTGGTAGATAAGGATTTTTTTTTATCAAATTTTACCATTATGCAACAGGGAAATATATCTGTACCTGTGTCATGTAATTTCCACTATTTCTCCTGCTCCCTTGATGTTGGACTTGGCTAGTAGTCAGTCAGTACAATATAACAACTAACTATAACTTCCAGGTTTGGGTATGTATCAGAAAAGCTGACCTGCTTCCTACAGGAAAATCATTCAGTGACCACATAGGAAACTCAGGATAGAAAATGAGAAATGTGTACAAAGATGAGGTGTTGTCAGTTTAAAACTACATCCAGCCAGTTGTCACAGCACTGCCTAGAGTGAAAAGATGAGCCCAGAAGTGAGACAGGTAAAGGAGGTGTGAGATTTACCCCTTACATGTGGAAGTCAGCTTGTGATTTTCACAAACTACATCAGAAACAGAGCCTCCATGGTGGTTTTATAAGAAAAACTCAACAAAGGAAGTTTGAAGTTTCCAGCTACATTTCACAGGACAGAAGTTGGTCCAATGGCTGTAACTGATCATTTCTCTTCCCCATTCTCTCCTATCCATTATAAATTTCTTTTCCTCTTGGCCTGGTGACAAGTTTTTGATTTGTTTGTTTGTTTGTTTCAATGTCAAAACACTAGAATTCTTAGTGACTTGACTCTTGGAAGGTTTGGGTTCCTAAAATTGCCCTTCGTCATAATTACTGGACATGGAAGCACCAAGAGACATGTCATGCATTTTCCGCTTAAGCGTTCTCCTTCTCATTGTGTAACAGCAAACCAATCTCTTCTTTACTGTGAAGGTTAATTCCCCCTACCAATATGGTAAATCCTTTATTAGAATTTGATCCACTAGTATGTGAAGATCCAAAAATCGGTTATAGTTTTAGCCTTAGAACAAGTGACATATTTACTATGTCTCTAGACAAAAGCATCGCTGTCTTCTCCTGCCTTGAAATTCGTCTTCCTGTCTTGAACAGAAAACACAACTACCACAAATTGGTTGCTGGGAGTGAGGGTCAAAACATTTATAGTTCTATTTTACATTCTTGGTTTCCAGAATCATTTATTCTCGTTATTCCTCACCACAAATCAGCAGCTGGTTCATTACATTTGCCATATCTGGGATGATGGAGCCTTACTCCACGTGATCTTATCTCTCAGCTAGCACTTTATCTGAGAATTTATTAAGCAGTTCTCTCCTCCTATTAACTTGGCTTCTCCTGGTATAACATCAGATCATATACCATTTTTATGTACCATTCACTCTAAAATAAATTCCTTGTTTTGTGTGGATGAAGGATTCCTTGTCAATAAATCAGGATCAGTTTTTGTGATCCTACAATAGACTCCTCATGCCAATCTTTCCCATCATCATTACCTTTAATTCGCTAATAATTGCTAGAAACGTACCCAAGATTACAACAAAGATCTATTGTAGAGATCCCCTTTGCTCTGAGTCTCACTTAAACTTTGCCACATTCGGAGTCATCTAATTAATAAAAAAGTGCCAAGTTTTCAAGTGTTGTGTATTCTGTCTTTAGAATACAAAAGGGGTCCATTGAGTGCTCTCTTTTTTTGTTTTTTGTTTTGTAAATTAAAAAGATTGCAAACTGCAACATTCTGTCTTGAATGTTATAGAACATGTCAAACATGCTCGAAATCAATGGACTTCTGAATATTTTATATGGCATAACCAGAATTTCTGTTGATTTTGTCAGGTAGGAAGCTAGACATGAATAGGTAGGGTGGGGCCTGCATTGGGGTCTGAACCGGAGTTGGACCAACACTGCCTTCAGAGCACCTCTCTATGGGTGGCCCGCAAGCCAGCAAAGTTCCAGGGGCAGGCACAGAGCCAGCTGGTTCCTGGCACAAGCTCAGAGGAAAATAACATGACCTCAATGTGACCTTCCTAGGGTTCTGGACTAATTATAATACAATCTGCATTGCAGTTTTGACACACAGAGGCATTGGGTTTTCTGTATGCTTTATTTTTTTATGCCTTTTCTGTCAAACATCTCTGAATGCAAATAAAAGTCTTCACCCAGAAAATCCCTCATTTAAACTATATAACCCAAGAGTTCAGAGCCATTGTCTCTCTCAACTGGCCCGCTTCCTCAATTGGAGTGCATCTTCAATAAATCCCACTTTTTTTTCAATCTTTAATTTCTTTATTGATTAAGGTATTACATATGTGACCTCATTCTCCCCATAACTCCCCCCCTCACTCATGCCCTCACTTTGGCAGCACATATACTAAAATAAATCCCACTTTGTTTAACTTTCATTTTCATTGACCTTAAAATCTTTTCTGCATCGATGAGAAGAACCGAGGACCTAGCCGGTAACCCCAATTGGTAAGAAGTTCATTTCAAACTTTTAGCATGCACATATCTTACTAGGGCATTCAGGTTATCTGCCACTTCCTCATTATCAGGCCTATTTAGCATAATCTAGTTAATATAGTGATCCAGAATGAAGTATGTGAAATATCAAGAATATCAAGGTCTGTTACAAGTATAATATAACAGAAAGAAGTACAATTGAAATATATGAGAAATACAGTGATTATGCACTTCTGTCTTTAACATATAAAATAGATTAGTTTTGATTCTCCTTTTAGAATGTATTTAGATAAATGCATTTTTCAGATAAATAGTTACATATCAAATTTCAGAGGCTATTTTAATAGGTTTCACAAAGATACCACATCTTGCTGAATGGCTGCCATTGGAAGTACATGGATAAGCTTATAGAGTCTTCATCATTCCTCAAGGCCTATCTGCTTATTTCAGGAGCCATGATAGTGAATATTATAAGGACCATCATTCTGTAATGCTTAAGTATTTGATACTAGTCCTAATCTTTGCAAGTATTTCTTGGTACAATATTGATACATACTGCTATCTATCTTAGATTGTGTGTAGAGGGTGGGATTGCACTTGGTTCTTTCTACAATATACCTCTTAGTGTCAGCAGCTAACTATATTCCTTCTAATTATACATTGTGTAATGAGGAAATTAACAGGGGTTGAGTCCCCAGAAAAACTGAAACCACTTAAGATGGACATGGACCATGACTCCATTGATGACTTGAATTCCATAAATGTATTCTCTACATGGAGGAATACTATGGTGTTTGGAATCTCATGGTATTATTTTGAGTTCTGGACCTACCTAATATTAATATCCCTGGATGGTCATTTTTCCTAACTCCAGTAATTAATGGTGATAAACACCTTTAGGGATGGGTTGGGAAAATTCATGTCTTATATTTCTGTCATTTATTTACTGTGTTCTCCTTGGCTCTGGATGTAAGATTTGACTCAAATTTGGAAACTAGTAAGGGAATGTGATGTAGCAACAGATGTCAGCATCTTCTTCTCAGTTGTCAATTTTTTATTTCTTCATGTAAGTCAAGAACCAGTCTGGTTGGCTGCAGAAGTATTTTGATTCAAGGAAGACTATGGTCTTCAGGCATTGCTAGTGATCTCTGCAGGTCAAGGCATCCAGGTTTCCATGCCAGTCTTGTTACCCATTCAGATAATTACATCTACCTCGACTTGCCAGTTCATTGGAACTCCGGGGCTTCTGAAATTTCACAATCCTGTTAATTTTGATAAGTAGGGATCACATTTCCATTGTCATATCTCCCTGCTCTTAACTTTGATTTATAAGGGCAATCACCACTGAGCTTTTCACACATGCTAGTGCCCCTCATTTTTTCATTTCTTACTAAAGATAATACTCTCCATTATTTGTTATTTTTACTTTATTAGAGGGTATCCTCTAGGTACTACTGGAAGCTTTTTGAATCCCCTCTTTTTTATTTTTAATGAAGAGTCTATTCCATAGACATGATTGACTAAATCATTAGCCATTAGTGAATGGTTCAACCTCCAGCCTCTCTCTTCCCAGAAGGTCAGAAGATCAATGTGTGGGACTGAAAGTTCCAACCCTCCAATCAAAGATGTTTCCTAGGCAACCAGCCACCCATCCTTGGTTACAAAGGAGCTTTCCCAAAGTAACCAAAATAATTTAATGGAAGATATTTTTACGGCTCTCATCACTTAGGGAATTCCAAGGGTTTTAGGAGCTCAATGCCAGGATTTTTTATTATAAATCACATCATCAAAAGGTGCCAACTCCCTTATGCTCTCCAATAAGCCACTTTCTCAGACTGTAACCCATGTACAACTAATTGACCCAATAACATCTGAAATAAAAATATGGGACCAAAGCATGTGAAGCAAAATAATGCATATAATATACTCTCCTCAGGGTCTGGCCTACAGAAAGCATTACATCTTAGCTATTATAAATACAGTATCAATAATTTATACATATAAAAGCTTAAGCAACCATTATGATGGAACAACCAGAACAACAGGAACAACAAGTCGCTATGACATGCACTGACCACCAGGGGGCAGATGCTCAACATAGGAGCTACCCCCAGCCCACAAGCCCTGATCGCCTGATGGGGCCTGCCAGCCAACCTCCTGGCCCCTCCCCCTGGCAGGCAGGACTCGATCATCCAAACAGGGTGTGGCACCGGGATGGGACAGGAAACTAGGGGTGGGTGGTGGCAGATGCAACCCCTTTCCCAGGGGGGCTGAGAGCTGGCTCCCTCCTCGGGGCTGGTGGCCAACCTCCCAATCCCCCCCACCCCCCGACCAGCAGGCCCCAATCAGGTGATTGGGGCCAGGCCCTGGGCTGGAATGAGGAACCGAGGGTGGGTGGTGGTGCATGGGTGGTGAGGGAAGGAGGAGGAGAGGAGGCGGGGAACCTGAACAGCTCTGATCGCTGGCCAGGCCTAGGGGCCCCACCCGTGCATGAATTTCGTGCACTGGGCTTCTAGTGTACTACTGGTTCTTAAATGCAAGATATTAAATGAACAATCAGATAATTGCTAACCAGAGTGGAAGGCACAAAGAAATTAATGAAGATAAACACTGGAGTTTCTGTTTTCATTCTCAAATTTAATGTACTTTTAAATTTGGCATTCAAATCACTTATTTTAAAAAGGCAGTATGACAAAGCTCATATTGAACTATTTTTTCCTTACAATTTATTCAATAAGTATCTTCTTTACCTGGTGGAAAAATCCTAAAAGATAATTCATATTATGCAATTCTCCTCTTAAAACTTACCTGGTAATTCTTATGTGCTGATCACCTAACTCTTAAAACCTCGTTTGCAATAGTACTGTTCTGTGACCTTCACATTATGTTTCTTTTCTTTGTTGTTTACAATGTAATGTTTGGCGTGTAAACCCTAAACCTCATGCATTTCCCTGATTATTTTTTTTTTATTTATCATTAGATTTATATTATATCTTTGATAAATCAAGACGAGTCTTCATGTATATTATTTATATAAACTAGAGGCCTCATGCATGAAATTCGTGCATGGGGGGAGGTCCCCTCAGCCCAGCCTGCACCCTCTCCAATCCAGGACCCCTTGGGGATGTCCGACTGCCGGTTTAGGCCTGATCCTGGGGATCTGGCCTAAACCGGCAGTCGGACATCCCTCTCACAATCCTGGACTGCTGGCTCCTAATTGCTCACCTATCTGCCTGCCTGGTTGGCCCTAACTGCCCCCTCCCCCCACTGTCCTGGTCGTCCCTCATTGCCTCTGCTTGTTTGCCTGGTTACTCCTAACTGCACCCCCCCCCCCCGCCATCCTGATCACCCCTTACTGCCCCCCTGCCAGCCTGGTCACCCCTAACTGCTCCCCTGCTGGCCTGGTCACCCCCAACTGCCCCCCTGCTGGCCTAGTTGCCCCTCACTGCCCCCCCCACCAGCCTGGTCATCCCTCACTGCCCCCCCGCCAGCCTAATTGCCCCCAACTTCCCCTCCTGCCAGCCTGGCCACCCCCAACTGCAACCCCTGCTGGCCTGGTCACCCCTAACTGTCTTCCCCCCTGGCCTGGTCACCTCTTACTGCCACCCTGCCAGCCTGGTTGCCCCCAGCTGAATCCCTCTGCCAGCCTGGTCACCCTTAACTGCCTGCCCCTGTCAGCCTGGTTGCCTCCAACTACCACCCCCCTGCTGGCCTGGTAGCCTCCAACTGCCTCCCTGCTGGCCTAGTCGCCCCTCATGCCCCCCCCCCTCCCTTGCTGGCCTGGTTGCCCGACACAGCCTGCTTGTTCAGTCATTTGTTCATCCCTCACTAACCCCCCTGCTGGCTTGGTCATAGGCAGCCATCTTGTGAGTGTGTGAGGGTTAATTTGCATATTACCTCTTTATTATATGGTATTATTATACTCTTCATATTGTATTAAATCATTTTGTACGTATTCATACTTTCTATTAAACCATGATTTTATTAGTGATATTATCATGCTGTGTTTATTTGTATGTTGTGGCAAGTTCTGAGTAAGTTCTGTTGTGTTTGTACCAAATAACCCTCATATTTTATCTATTTTTCTTCATGAAAATGTGTTGGCTATCCACAATTTATTTCTGAAAGCTATACATCTTAACTTAAATGTGCTGTGCATCCACTGCCTCCATTTCCTTCAACTTTACTTGTTAACTCTCCACTTAGCCCATAAATTATAAAATTATAAAATGGCCATGTTAAAACATTCACTCTAATCCAGACCATGCTCATTGACAGGTGTACTTTCCTCTAATCTTCAAGTAAGCACTAATTAGTTGTGAATAAATTATACTCAAACTTATACATATAATGTTATATTTGGAATGTAATAAAAGGGAAGAGGGAAAGAATATAGTATTTATTGTGAGCACAATATATACATCCATTTTACTTACTTTACATAAAACCTTTTATGTTATTTGCACAATAATCACTTGAAATTATTTAGTGAAATTATTTCCTTATATACATAAATGAAACATTATACTAGCAAACTAAACAACCAAGGCCATACTATTAAAAAGTGGCAAACCTGCGATTTAAAATTCTTTTCCTAAGTCCACGAGCTGCTACCTTTATAAGACCCCAAAGTACATAAGAGTTAAATTGACCATTTACTAGCATTATAACACCTCTTACAGGACAAAATATGTACATTCCACAATATTCAATTTGATTTACAATTGATAAATATACTTCTCATCTAGATTTAATATCCACATGCTATGGAAGAATATTTTATAATAATCCTTTGGATATCCTTGAAACTAAAGTAAAACTATAGAAAATTATTTTAAAAGTTGAATCTCTATAATTAATTTCCAGGAAAGTAGAGGATAAAATGTGCTTAGAGAGAGACCAGCACAAAAACACAATAAATTCACAAGCACACACACCTACAGAATACTGGTACTCATTATATTTGTGATAGAATAATATTTTGAGATAAAAATGAACATTTTCTTTTCCTCTCCCCACATTTCATTTTGTCATTTCACATTCAGAGAGAGGTTCTGGTGGTACAGTAGAAAAACAGAAAAAAAAATGTTTTGCATTTAGAAGCCAAAACTTTAGGCTTATTAAATTCTATGGTTTTGAGCTGCAAACTCCTAAGCCCTGAAGTACTCAGGACCATAGATTTGGAAGACTGAATAAAAATAATGAATGCTATTTTTCCTGCCCTAGAGAAAAATAATCACTCATTGGTTATGGAGGAAGAGCAAAAGCCATCCTTGAGAAAAGTGTATTTTCCCCCTCTGGTAGAGCTGATGGCATACCTCCTGATGCAATTAGGGACCAGAGAACAAGAAGTGCCTTTCAGTAGAGGACTGTGTGCAGCAGCCATAGCCTCCCTCTTTAATTCTAAGAAAATTCTCAAATTCAGCTCACAGCACTTTTTCTTATGTCCACTTGACAAAATTATGTGGCCGCACTTGACAGTAAAAGAACAACAACAAAAATGAATCTCTGTTTTGCACAGCTAGGTTCAGAGCTTCCATATTAAAAAGGAAGGAAGGGCTATTATGACAGTTTCTACTATCAGAAGGGATCCTCGATTGAGTTTTATTTTTAATCATCCATAAAATTTGTGATTTCATTTTAAAAATTGTATTAGTATAGAAAAATAAACTACATTTCCAACCCATCAAAATATGTAACCCATTTATACACACAGTAGATTTCTAGGAAAAGTTAGAAAATTACATCACCAAAATAATTTAGAACAGATGAAAACCACACTTTTTCTCCCCAATTTTTTAATTCCCTCTTTAAAATTAAATTTATTGGGGTAATATTGGTTAATAAAATTTTATAGGTTTCAAGTGTACAACTCTGTGCCCACCACCCAAAGTCAAATCTTCATTCACCATATATTTGACCCTCTTTATTACCCCAACCCCTTTTTTCTAGTGACCACCATACTGTAATCTATGTTTATGAGTTTCTGTTTGTCTTGTTTTTTCATTTGTTGTTTTTAGTTTGATATCCCACATATGAGTGAAATCATATGGTTGTTTACTGTGACTGACTTGTTTCACTTAGCATAATTTCTCAAGATCTATCCATGTTGCGACAAATGGCAATATTTCATCTTTTCTTATGACTGAATAGTATTCCATTGTATATATGTACCACATCCTTTTTTGGGTATCTACCAAAAACATTGAAAACATTTATTTGCAAAGATATATGTATCCCTATGCTCATTGTAGCATTATTCATGATGGCCAAGACATGGAAACAACAAAGTACTCTTCAATGGATGATTGTATAAAGAAATATCTCTATCACCTATCTATCCTGTATCTATTGATCTATCATCATCTATCATCTATTTATCATCTATCATTTATCTATCTGTCTATCACTTCTCATGGCCATCTAAATATTTTTTTTGAGTGGCAAGTTCTTTTTAATATCCAATAAACACATTTTAATTATTAGGAAAAATAAAAAATATTTTCTTTACAAAATTCATATATTTGTAAAATGAGTAAAGTTTAAAGGTTTTAAATGATAAACACAATTATGAATCATAAAGTTTATGTAAATCAATGTATGTCTTTTGGTTAAATGACAAATAGTTTACTTATTAAGTTTGGATATTGAAATGGATTCTCTAAATATCAAGCAAAACACAACTGGTCTTAAATCTCTTTTACAGTATAATTTATAAATAAAATCTATATATATCTATATCATCTATATCTATCTATATCTATCTATATCTATATCTATATCTATATCTATATCTATATCTATATCTATATCTATATCTATCTAATCTATCTATATCTATATCTATATCTATATCTATATCTATATCTATATCTATCTATATCTATCTATATCTATATCTATATCTATATCTATATCTATATCTATATCTATCTATGTATATTAGAGGGGTGGTTCACGAAATTCATAAACTGGGTGGGAGGGGGGGCGGCTGTCAGCCCAGTCTGAACCCTCTACAATCTGGGACCCTTCTGGGGGATGTCCGACTGCCAGTTTAGGCCTGATCACACAGGGATTGGGCCTAAACTGGCAGTCGGATATCCCTCTCACAATCCGGGACCGCTGGCTCCCAATCGCTCGCTTGCTTGCCTGCCTAATTGTCCCTAACCGCTTCTGCCTGCCAGCCTGATCACCCCCAAACCACTCTCCTGACAGCCTGATTGCCCACAACTGTCCTCCCCTGCTGGCCTGGTTACACCTAACTGCCCTCCCCTGCTGGCCTGGTCGCCCCTAATTGCCCTCCCCTGCTGGCCTGATTGCCCACAACTGCCCTCCCCTACTGGCCATCTTGTGTGAGGGTGTGAGAGTCAATTTGCATATTACATCTTTATTATATAGGCTATATATATATATATATATATATATATATATATATACATAAAATAAAAGAGAAACATGGTAATTGGCGTACGACCGCTACCCTTGCAATTGGCTAATCAGGGCGATATGCAAATTAACTGTCAGCCAAGATGGCGGCCGGAAGCCAGGCAGCTTGAAACTAACATGAGGCTTGCTTGCTTCAGTGACAGAGGAAACCAACCTTCCCTGCCTGCCTTGCAGGCCTCTGAGCCTGCCGTGTGAAACATTTTAGCAAATATAGAAGCTAAAAAAAAACCCCAGAAACCAGCTTTCAGCGAGCTGGGATCTCAGAGCTGGAGTCAGAGCTGGAGTTATACATTGTTTCGATTACCTACTTTCAGCAGCGGAGGCCTAAGAGCTGGAGCCTCAGAGCTAAAGCTGGCCCAGAATAAAAAAAAGAAAAAGAAAAAAAGGAGCAGTTGGGAGCTTCCGTCACCCGCCAGCCTGAAAACAGCCCTCAGCCCCTCACCCAGACTGGCTAGGCACCCCAGTGGGGACCCCCAACCTGAAGGGTGTGTGACCAGCTGCAAACAGCCATCATCCTCTCATCCAGGCTGGCCAGGCACCCCAGTGGGGATGCCCACCCTGATCCAGGACACCCTTCAGGGCAAACCAGCCAGCCACACCCATGCACCAGGCCTCTATCCTATATAGTAAAAGGGTAATATGCCTCCCAGCACCGGGATCAGTGGAGCTGAGAGGCCTCTGGGCACCAGGATCAGCATGACAGGGGGCAGCGCCCAAACCCCCTGATTGCCCTGCGGCTCTGTGTGTGACAGGGGGTGGGGCCACAACCTCCTTATCCGCCCTGCTCTGTTCATGACAGGGGAAGGCGCCCCAACCTCCTGATCAGCCCTGCTCTGTGCCTGATATAGGGGAGCTCCCCAACCTCTGATCGCCGTGCGGCTCTGTGTGTGACAGGGTACGGCACTCCAACCCCCTGATCGGCCCTGCTCTGTGTGTGACAGGGTGCAGCGCCCCAATCCCCCCAACCCCCCACGGGCCCTGCTCTGTGTGTGACAGGGTAGAGCCATAACCTCCCTATCGGCCCTGCCCTTAGTGTGACAGTGGCGGTGTCCCAACCCCCTGATCGGCCCTGCTCTGTGGGTGATAGAGGGCGGCGCCCCAACCCCTGATCCGCCCTGCTCTGTGTGTGACAGGGGGCGGTGCCCCAACTCCCCTATTGGCCCTACTCTGTGAGTGACAGGGGGAAGCTTCTCAACCCCCTGATGGGCCCTGCTCTGTGCGTGACAGGGGGCAGTGCCCCAACCCCCGGATTGGCCCTGCTCTGTGCATGACAGGCGGTGGCACCGCAACCTCCCCATCGACCCTGCCTTGAGTGTGACAGGGGATGGTGCCCCAACCCCCCTATCGGCCCTACCCTGAGGGTGACTGGGGGTGGCATTGCAACCTCCCAATCTGCCCTGCTCTGAGCATGACAGGGGGCGGCGCCCCAACTCCCCAGTCGGCCCTGCTCTGAGCCCAACCAGGGGGTGCACCTAGGGATTGGGCCTGCCCTCTGCCACCTGGCAGCAGGCCTAAGCCAGCAGGTCGTTATCTCCTGAGGGGTCCCAGACTGCGAGAGGGCACAGGCTAGGCTGAGGGACCCCCCCTTCCCCCCGAGGGCACAAATTTTTGTGC
This sequence comes from Myotis daubentonii, assembly GCF_963259705.1. Classification (NCBI taxonomy): domain Eukaryota; kingdom Metazoa; phylum Chordata; class Mammalia; order Chiroptera; family Vespertilionidae; genus Myotis; species Myotis daubentonii. The sequence goes on from NC_081840.1 coordinate 193,905,215, forward strand.
ACTGGGCCTCTAGTATATATATAATAGGTGCTAGAGCATTTAATACAGATACAATCAATTTGTAATCATTTATTAATAAATAAAGCTGTGATCAGATAGGGGTCATGCAATTTTTCAGCTCTTTCCTTAAAGACTGTTCTCTATGCAACCAGTTAAATATGCTATCTTTCTTAATTTTTATTTTATTTTAGTCCTGCTATATTTAGATTAAGATAAGAACAACTTTTTTGTTGTCTTTTTTTTCCACCCCTTCCTTGTGTCTCAGCAAACTTGACTTTTCAACCATTTGTTTTTGGAATGATTCCATTGAATCTTATTTCTTCTTATTTTGATAATTGAAATATCATCTATCAAGTTTCCTCTCTCCCCCTTATAATGTATGTACTGTTGGAATCACACTAAGAGAGGTATATTTACCTATGCTCCCAACACTTGTATTTTAGGTAAAACAGGTATCCTCAACCTTCTTATGGTCCCGACTGGGTCAAAGAATTAAACTGATAAAGACAAAGAGAAACAGGAGAAAGTCATACACATTTTATTAAATTTGTACATCTACCTGAGAGCCTTCATGAGAGAATGAAGACCCACAGAAGTCAGCAAAGCTGTTTTAGATAAAGGAACAACACATGTTTTAGATAAAGAAGCAACACATTTGTGAATAATTGACAAAGTAAGAGGTTTGGGCTAGGTGTGGTTAGTGGTGAAGACATAACTAGGAAAATGAGGGCTAGTTTAACACGGTGTGTCTGTACAGATTTTTGAGGGCCTCACATTCCCCATTTGTGGTGATAACAATGTCTTTTTCCCTCCTGGTACAGGGAGGCTACTTTCCATGGGAGTTTTGTGACCTGTTTCAGGGAGAAGGGTGAGGAGGGGGCATCTCAGAGTGAGATTCTGCTTCAATTTCATAGTTTTTCTTTAGCTTAAGATATTTATATGCCAAGGTGCCATAGTTCAGGGTAGTGTGTCCGAATCCCATCAGTATATTGACACTTTGCCTGTTTTCATGTGAGCTTTTTGGTCATTGAAAGGAATTGAAGCTTTCCATATGTGGCTGAATTTTCCAAACAGGGAGTGATTTCTCTATCTAATGAAACAGATTTTAAGTAAGCCTTTTCTCTAATTTAAGTAAACCTATTTTAGCCCCTTTAGCTAAAAGTCCTTGCCAATCCTGTCTTCACTATTAAGCTTAATTTCTTATCTTGCTCAACCCAGCCATGCCTTAATAATTAAATAGAGTCTCACTTAACCGCCGGCTTCATAGTTAGAACAGTCCACACCTAGAGGCACATCTGAGGGCAATGGTCACTGTAAACTGCAAAATGTCACTTTTTATTTCTAACTTTCAAGGTTCCCACACCCTTTCTTCATGTACTGAGAACACTGTGTCTCTCTGTGTTATGTGTAAATTGGATGGGAAAACATGTTGCTAGTTAACCATCTATCACTCCTACATGTTCTGAGACAAATTTACTCTAGGCCAAGAAGCCAGATGGAAATCAATATTATCATTTACTTGCTGAAACTGAATTTGAGATAAGAACTTGGGCCAAAATCTAAGATGGGGATGCTTTCTATCTCTCTGAATGGAACCTAAGTATTTAATTTTTGAAGAAGCAACTGGAGAAAAGTAGTCTTTCCCCAAAACACAGAATAATAAATTCCCTCCAGTAAGCATATCATATCTCAGAGAAAAACAAGGAAAAATGGGCAGCCCATATGTGGTCAATGAAAGCAAGAAAACCCACTTTTTTTCATTTTTTAAAGCCAAATAACCCCATTAACTATTGCTTGGGTTTTAAAGTGTCTACACCCCTTGGGGTATAGTGGTGGCAAGGTCTGATCAGAAGGAAAAATGTGTATCACATCCTACATAGACACTGCAGTTAAAAGGCTATAGAGACATTTGGTAAAAACTTTAGGGTAATTTTTTCCATAATAGGTTGCTTTGATTTATTATGACCAAAACTTATATGTTATTTTTGTTAATCTATTTAATTTCTAATAGATATAATTGGAAATTGTTTCATTCATGTGTATTCTACCTATCTCCCCTAAATTAATGAAAATCAAGTTTGTGTAGATCTATCATTTTAATTTTGATATGTTCAAATGACTTTACCTCATAACTTCTCATTTTCTAACATTGGTATTATTCCTTTGGTGTTCATTTTTTAAATATTTTTTGTTATACTTGTTCGACTTTGGGTCATTTCTTCCCACCAATTTTCCGTTTGTATTTCCTTTATGTTTCTTGTAAGTGTTCCTCACTGTCTTAAGATATACATTATCATTTTTATCCATTATATTTAAATGACTCTCTGAAAACAGACTTTTAGTGAATTTTTCCTTGTTTCCATAGTAACATACTCATAACATCATTGCCATCTTGTCATACTGCTTTATAAAGCTTTTGATCTATTCCAATTGCTGAGGTAAAGTTCATATTCCTCATTTTTGTAATTCAAGAAATCCTAATACACAATGCACCTATTTTTAAAGTCTGTCCTTCCAAAGTCAACTCATATTTTATTGTTTAACTGAATTATCCTATCTAATAATAGACAAACATGGTAATTAACCAAACCTCTGCTACGCTTCCCATTGGCTAATCAGCAGGATATGCAAATTAGCTGCCAACAAAGATGGCGGCCGGCAGCCACGCTGCTGAAGGGAACATGAGACTTGCTTGGTCCAATGATGGAGGAAGCTAAGGTTCCCTGCCTGCTGCGGCCCAGCTCTGAGCTCTGGATGCAACTATGTTGCAATTATAGAAGCTAAATAAACCCCAGATTCCTGCTTTCAGCCTGCCTGGGCCTCAGAGCTTAGAGCGCCCGTGATGGCAACAGAGTTTCAATTATAGAAGCTAAGTAAACCCAGATACCTGCTTTCAGCTGGCAATGGCCTCAGAGCTGGAGCCGGCTCTCAGCTCCAGTGACAGCTATAGAAGGTAAATAAATCCCAGAATTAAAAAAAAAAGAAAAAAAAAAGAGGCTGAGAGCTTCAGTTGCCTGCCAGCCTGAAAACGGCCCTCAGCCCCTCACCCAGACTTGCCAGGCACCACAGAGGGGACCCCCCAACCTGAAGGGGGTGTGACCAGCTGCAAACAGCCATCAGCCCCTCACCCAGGCTGGCTAGGCACCCAAGCGGGACCCCCAACCTGATCCGGGACACCCTTCAGGGCAAACCAGCTGGCCCCCACCCGTGCACCAGGTCTCTATCCTATATAGTAAAAGGGTAACATGCAAACTGACCCTAACAGCAGAAACATTGGGAATGACTGGTCACTATGACACACACTGACCACCAGGGGGTCAGATGGTCAATGGAGGAGCTGCCCCCTGGTGGTCAGTGTGCTCTCACGGGGGGGGCTCTGCTCAGCCACAAGCCAGGCTGATGGCTGCCACTACAGCAGTGGTGGTGGGAGCCTCTCCTGCCTCCTCAGCAGTGCTAAGGATGTCTGACTGCAGCATAGGTCTGCTCCCCGCTGGCAAGTGGACATCTCCTGAGGGCTGCCGGGCTGCCAGAGGGATGTCTGATTGCCATCTTAGGCCCAATCCCCCAGGGAGCAGGCCTAAGCCAGCAAGTGGTCACCCCCAAGGGGTCCCAGATTGCAAAAGGGCACAGACCAGGCTGAGGGACCTCCTACCCCCGAGTGCACAAATATTTGTGCACCAGGCTTCTAGTAAAAGTAATAATTCCTTAAATACCACGTGCATTCTCCTGCCATTTTATATTTCCTCTTGATGATGCTCTTGTAATGTGAAATATCTAAGAAAATATGTCTTCAATGTCTTCCTAGGTTTAAATAAATCTAGTTTGATTTTTATCTTTTTTATGAACTCTTTTCAAAACTTCCCTAATCTCTAACTCTAAGCCAAGTTTCTCTGTGGATTAACAATGATTCTCTAGCCAACATCCACTCACTACTGTTTTTTTTGTTTGTTTGTTTGTTTTTTATGTAAATAATTCAATGTATTCAAAGCTGAATGTATTTCATTATCTTTCTATTGAAGAGATTATATAATTATTCTCCAAATAATTTCCATTTCCTCCTGGGAATTCAAATTAATTATATTTTTCAGCCTTCTTTGCAAGCAGATGGGGCCAAGTGACTATGTGCTTAGGCAATGGAAAGTGGGCATAAATGCCAATGAACTACATCCTAGACTGGTTTATTAATAAAAAAGACAACTAACAATGTGATTCTTTATATTTTATGATAAAGTACTTTGTTGATTTCAAAATTTCACGTATTTATAAACATATTATTAATAATACATTATAACATTGTGGAAAAAAGTAGAGGAGAAAAAAAATACTCCCTTGAAATCTCACCACCTAAGTACAAGCACTTTGAACATGTTGGTGTACTTTCTAGTCCATCGCCTTAACCAGTCGGCCACGACTACACATTGTTGGTGTACTTTCTTCCAAGGTTTTTTCACAACAATTTATTAAGTAGTTGTAATTGTAGGGTATACACATTTCTATATTCTTTTATCTTTATTTAACACTGTATCAAACATTTCCCATGTTGCTACATGCTATTTAAAATTGTAATTTTTAAAATTTATTTTTATTTAAGTATAGTTGGTATACAGTTTTATATTGGTTACTAGGGGCCCGGTGCACGAAATTCGTGCACTGGGTGTGTGTGGGGGGGGAGTGTCCCTCAGCCCAGCCTGCCCCCTCTCACATACTGGGAGCCCTCAGGCGTAGACCCCCATCACCCTCCGATCGCCTGATCGGCCCCTTGCCCAGGCCTGACGCCTCCGCCAGAGGTGTCAGGCTTGGACAGGGGACCCCCATCTCCCCCCGATCACTGGCTCTGACCCCCGCCCCGGCCTGAGGCCTCTGGCCCAGGAATCATGCCTGGGCAGGGGACCCCCATCTCCCTCTGATCGCTTGCTCCACTCCCCGCCCAAGCCTGACGCCTCTGACCCAGGCTTCAGGCCTGGGCAAGGGGACCATCATATCCCCCCAATCCCCGGCTCCGCCCCCCACCCAGGCCTGATGCCTCGGCCAGAGGAGTTGACCCTCATCACCCTCTGATCACCAATCACCGGATCGGCCCCTTGACCAGGCCTGAGGCCTCTGGCAGAGGTGTCAGGCCTGGGTAGGGGACCCCCAGCTCCCCGCCTTGCAGGCTCCACCCCTGCCTAGGCCTAACGCCTCTGGCCTAGGCGTCCGGCCTGGGCAGCGGGGACTCGCAGCGGCAGCAGCCCCATGACCGTGGGCTCCGCTTTAGGCCCAGGCAAGGGACCCCTAGCTCCCGGGACTGCCAGCTTCAACCGTGCCCAGCTCCCATCGCTGGCTCCACCCCTACTTCCTGCTATCACTGGCCAGGGCGGAAAAGGCGCCTGATTCTCCGATCATGGCTGGGGGGCAGGGCAAAGGCGGCCCCAGGGCCGCCTTTGTCCTGCCCCCCAGCTCTTAGCTCCCCCCTGGGTTTCCGATCACTGTCAGTGGCAGGGGGCTTCTTCCTGCTTTCCCTTTCGCCTCCCTACATTGTGCCTACATATGCAAATTAACCGCCATCTTGTTGGCAGTTAACTGCCAATCTTAGTTGGCAGTTAATTTGCATATAGCCCTGATTAGCCAATGAAAAGGGTATCGTCGTACGCCAATTACCATTTTTCTCTTTTATTAGATAGGATATTAGTTTCAAGTATACAGTATAATGATTTAACTTTACACTTTACAGTGTGACCGCCCCGCAGATAATTCTAGTGATTATCTATCATCTTGCAAACATCACAATATTATTGGCTATACTTCCGTCCCCTTTTCACACAACCCCCCAACCTGGTTCTTTCTGGTAACCATCCCTTTGGTCTCTTTCTATGAGTCTGTATTTGTCTTGTTTGATTGTTCTGTTGGTTGGTTGATTTAGATTCCACATATTAGTGGAACCATATGAAATTATTTATGTTTCCTTTCCCATGCTTTATTTAATGAAGAAGAGGCCAAGATATTCAAAGACTATGGTGGACCATTCAAATAAGAACCTCAGATCCCTAGTGACTATGTGAAAGGTTTCTGAGCTTTTACTTATGTCTTTTGGACTACGATGTAAAAAATAAATGTTACTTGTCTTAAGCTAGAGATCTTATTGGGTGTAGATAAATTAGCCTGAAATATATAAAATAGCCTTTTACTTCTTTCTATATTAACTTCCACTACCTTAGTCCAAGACAGCACTACATCTTACCTCACCTACAACAAGCTTCCTAGTAGTTCCTCTTGCTTCTACACTTATCATTTAAAATTATTTCTTCTTAGCCAAAAATACTAATTTTCAAATGTAAGTTTTATTATATTTTACCTTTGATTAAAAATATAAAATGGTTTCTCATTTCACAGCGAATATAATCCAAATTCTTTTTAAAAAAATATATTTTATTGATTTTTTCACAGAGAGGAAAGGAGAGGGGTAGAGAGTTAGAAACATCGATGAGAAAGAAACATCCATCAGCTGCCTCCTGCACACCTCTTACTGGGGATGTGCCTGCAACCAAAGTACATGCCCTTGGCCAGAATCGAACCTGGGACCTTTCAGTCCGCAGGCCGACGCTCTATCCACTGAGCCAAACCAGTTAGGGCCAAATTCTTAAACCTTCCTTAAAGAAGCACTCATTAAACAAGAACCTTTCTGACAAGGGACTGTGGGCAAAGAAGTTCCCATAATTACAGGATTTTAAGATTCTAGCTCTTATAGTTTAAGAAAGAATGTAAAAAAATAAAATAAAAAAATAGTACGCCCTAACCGGTTTGGCTCAGAGGATAGAGCGTCAGCCTGTGGACTCAAGGGTCCCAGGTTTGATTGTGGTCAAGGGTATGTACCTTGGTTGTGGGCACATCCCCAGTAGGGGGTGTGCAGGAGGCAGCTGATCAATGTTTCTCTCTCATTGATGTTTCTAACTCTCTATTCCTCTCCCTTCCTCTCTGTAAAAAATCAATAAATTGTATTTTTTAAAAATTTTAAAAATAGTACTGTAATAGCAATGTAAAAAAAAGTAGCAATGTACACACACACACACCAAAATAGATTACAGTTCAATAAAAGCAAAGTTATACTTCTTTTTTTAAAAAAATATATTTTATTGAATTTTTACAGAGAGGAAGGGAGAGGGATAGAGAGTCAGAAACTTCGATGAGAGAGAAACATCGATCAGCTGCCTCCTGCAGTCCCCCACTGGGGATGTGCCCGCAACCAAGGTACTTGCCCTTGACCGGAATCGAACCCGGGACCCTTGATTCAGCATGATGATGCTCTATCCACTGAGCCAAACTGGTCAGGGGCAAAATTATACTTCTTTTAATCAATACTATTTAGCATTATAATAAATATATATATAATAAATATTGAACAAATACACAACACTAATAGCTAATATTTATTGTACAAAAAAGAAATCCTATTGATTTCCTACATGTACTGGGTCTTTTTATTTAATCATGAGTTATCTTAAGGCATTTATTTTTGTGATTGCATATATTTATTTCTTCATATACATATATTTTGCATATACACTAGATTGTGAGTGCTCAATGATAAGTTGCTCAATTCAGATTTACACATGCTTATATGTATGAATAATTTCAAAATAAACTGGAATTCCTTAACCTTAATATGAGAATAATATGTAACAAGTTAGAACAGATGGACAATAATGCATTAGCTCAACAGGACATTATTTATTGCCAGGCATTACAGGAATTGAGAAATGTGTGTTCATGCTGCAGTCATTGATATTTAAAGTGTGTTACTAAATGCAGGCAGAGTAGAGTGAAGAGAGGTTTATGTGACAACATTATGAAAAGTATTAGCAAATTTGGTGCTGGCAGAAATCAATTTGTCAGATTTCAGTTGCAGAGCAAATATTAGCTTCACTAAAAATTCCGCTATGAATCTTTAAAATGGCACCAACACATGGATTGCTATTTCAAATGAAAGTAATTTTTTCCTCCAAATCAGTGCCCCTAATGTATATTTCTCTCTCTTGGATCATTTGAAAGTTGTTCAATCTTTAATCTATAATTACTTGATTCAGTGAACATCCATTGGACTATGTATTACTAGTAAACATTAGGCAAAGTAATGTATAAAATAATTCTATACTTTTAAAAAGCTATAAAATTAATAAATTAATAAATAGTTTATAATGGGGGATGGGAAGAGGGGAGTAAGTGAAGTAGTTGAGTTGAGGGGGAGTGAGAGAGAGGGAGGGTGGGCGAGAGAGAGAAAAAAAGAGAAGGAGAAGAAGAAGGAGAAGAAGAAAAAGAAGAGAAGGAGAAGGAGAAGGAGAAGGAGAAGGAGAAGGAGAAGGAGAAGGAGAAGGAGAAGGAGGAGAAGAAGGAGAGAGAGTTACTAGAAAGAATATAAGGTGAAAACGTCCTCTATAGCATCATTTCTCAACCTCAGCACTGTTGATATTTTGGGCCAATAATTATTTGTTGAGGAAGCGGGGGTTGTCCTTGCAATGTAGGATGTTTAGTATCATCTCTCATATCTACCCACTAGGTGCCAATAGCACAAACAAAACTGTGTTAAGACATGGGCAGATGTGCCCTAGGGAAAGGGGAACAAAATCACCATCAGCTATCACCACTGTTCTAAAATTGAATGCTTAAAGAATCATCTGATCATTGCTAAAGAAATAATGAGGAAGGTACTTCTGGAAAGAGCAAACATAATTTCTGACCACCCATTTTTTAACCTAATCATAATTAAGACTGGATTTGGTATCTAGAATTGAAATAGTATGGAAAAGCAGGACTAAACATGAAGTATTATCTTATTGGCCATAATTGATGAACAATCAAATTATATGCTAGAAATTGATGATTTTTTAATATTTTAATATAAAAATTACTTAAACTCTCCCCTTTTTGTTTTGAACACTGGCCAATGTTTTATATATCGGTGGAATTATTTAGAGATAATTTAGAGTTTCAGATTCTGTAGGCTGATTCCAGCCACTTTTAGCAAAATCTTGCAAGAGAAATGAACTCATGCAATAGTCAGGAGATGGGAGAGAGAGAGAGAGAGAGAGAGAGAGAGAGAGAATGATCAGGCAGGTGGTTAGACTATGACTTTAACTTAATGTTTCTAGTGGTAGCCAGAGTTGGTACACTGTTAGACTGATATATCAGCAGCTTTCTTATCCCAACTTAATACTGGCATGAGGGTAGCACTGAAGTAGCAGTTCTCTCTCTCTCTCTCTCTCTCTCTCTTCTCTCTCTCTCTCTCTCTCTCTCTCTCTCTCTCTCTCTCTCTCTCTCTCTCTCTCTCTGTTAATTCTGGCATGAGGTTATTTTTCCCATTGCTTTTCAGAGAGAGAGAGGAACATTGGTGTGAGAGACACACATTGGCTGGTTGCCTCCATCACATACCCCCACTGGGGATGGGGATTGAACCCACAGTCCAGGTACGTGCCCTGGGAATTTAACCCATAACCCTTAGTGTGTGGGCCCATGCTCTAACCACTTAGCAACACCAGCCTTGGCAGAAGCAGTTTTCTCTTAAAGTGCTCTGTCAAATAATGAGAGTAGCTTAGTGGCAAAGATTAAAATGAATATATTGTATTACCTGCCCAATTCAAGTATCTTGTTTCACATAGTACAAAGAAATTTAGCATCAGTTTGAAGGAGAGAATATAAGTGGGGCACAGTGGTTAAAAAGTAAAATGTCAAAATCATCAGGCCTTAAAGTGATTAAATTAAACATTGTTGTTTACTTGCGCATGAACTGACAAGGAGTAAATTGACCATAACTCACTAAGTGTTTTTGAATGAGTAGTACTGACAAAGGAACCACAATCCTGACCTATAAAATCTGTAATTCTTTCATCTCTAAAGCAGTTTTCTAGGCCTTCACACTTATGCCAGCAGCAAGTGGGTTATCCTATCTAATAAAAGAGAAAAATGGTAATTGGCGTACGACGATACCCTTTTCATTGGCTAATCAGGGCTATATGCAAATTAACTGGCAACTATGATTGGCAGTTAACTGCCAACTAAGATTGGCAGTTAACTGCCAACAAGATGGCGGTTAATTTGCATATGTAGGCACAATGCAGGGAGGCAAAAGGGAAAGCAGGAAGAAGCCCCCTGCCACTGACAGTGATCAGAAACCCAGGGGGGAGCTAAGAGCTGGGGGGCAGGGCAAAGGCGGCCCTGGGGCCGCCTTTGCCCTGCCCCCCAGCCATGATCGGAGAATCAGGCGCCTTTTCCGCCCTGGCTAGTGATAGCAGGAAGTAGAGGTGGAGCCAGCGATGGGAGCTGGGCACGGTCGAAGCTGGCAGTCCCGGGAGCTAGGAGTCCCTTGCCTGGGCCTAAAGCGGAGCCCACGATCGTGGGGCCGCTGCAGCTGGGGGTCCCCTGCCCAGGCCTGACACCTCTGCCAGAGGCCTCAGGCCTGGTCAAGGGGCCGATCCGGTGATTGGTGATCGGAGGGTGATGAGGGTCAACTCCTCTGGCCGAGGCATCAGGCCTGGGTGGGGGGCGGAGCCGGGGATTGGGGGGATATGATGGTCCCCTTGCCCAGGCCTGAAGCCTGGGTCAGAGGCGTCAGGCTTGGGCGGGGGGTGGAGCAAGCGATCAGAGGGAGATGGGGGTCCCCTGCCCAGGCATGATTCCTGGTCCAGAGGCCTCAGGCCTGGGTGGGGTCAGAGCCAGTGATCAGGGGGAAATGGGGGTCCCCTGTCCAAGCCTGACACCTCTGGCGGAGGCGTCAGGCCTGGGCAAGGAGCCGATCAGGCGATTGGAGGGTGATGGGGGTCAACGCCTGAGGGCTCCCAGTATGTGAGAGGGGGCAGGCTGGGCTGAGGGACACTCCCCTCCCCACACACACACCCAGTGCACGAATTTCGTGCACCGGGCCCCTAGTAAAAGTATACAGAGCCTTGATGATGGGAAGTTTCCCAATGAAGTTCTCTGATGTGGCCAAGGAAGATGAGAGACAATTGACAAGTGAGTATCTCCCTGAGATAATAGCTAAATATGTCAGCCAAATTTTTTTCTAGAAAACATAATAATCACAATCATTTCACAGAGGACTACTTTGTTTTTTTATCTTCCCTTTTGCAAATGAGCTTTATTTGTTGTGATTCTGTTTTCTATTGCAGCATTCACTATTGAATGTGTTGGGAGCAGATAAATTGTTTTGCACTTTTTATGGGACACTAGAACATAAGGGAACATATCTAGGCCTAGTAGAGAGGACTAGGCAGCTTTCCAATGTCCCAGAATGTGATCCAGTGACAATTTCTAGGTGGGACACTGAGAATGAGGGAGGTATAGGAAGAGGTGTGCGTGCAGAGGTTGGAGCGACCGAGTGGCTATCTGACACACTGTGTTAGAGTTGTCCAATGTTACCTGGGCTCAGCCCTTCTTCAAATAAATATTAAATTCCCCAGAATCCTTGCTAGTTGGCAGAATAACACAATAAAAAAGATTAGGTCCCTAAGACTGTGGAGCTTTATATCAGTCCAGAGAGCCTATCTGGATGTTCATATAAAAGATTTTTATATAAAAGATGTTTACATAAAAGAAACATAAGGCTCTATCTTCTGAAACTACTCTTATTTTGGGCCTTATTTTCATTATTGTTTTTATGCTTATATTCTAATCTAATTAATATGTTAAATAATTACAAAAAGAGTTTAAAGTTCTTTACTAGTATGCATTAAACAACATATACTTGAAATTTAGAAGAAAGAAAATTTTTAAAATGTCAGAAAACATAAATCCAGAAATATTCTTCAAAAAATTTTAGACTACTTAGTTTTCCTGTCTTTTGAGACTGGAACTATATTCCAATATTTATGACAATCTACTCTACAATTATGATTTTATATTTTTATTGAATTTGCTTTATTGTTGAGACATAATGGAGTGTTTGTCTAACATTAGGAAACACTTAAAAACAAGGTCATAGAATTAAATGGAAAACTTGGTCAATGCAAGCATTCTTAATATCCACAGTACCAAGACAAACTCTTTTTTCCAAAAAAGTAACACTTTTCTTTGTATTCAACCCAAACAAATTTTTTTTCCTTGATGCTTATAAAGATAACCTAATATACATAAAAGTATTTTAAAATAACACCCTAATAAGCCAATTACCTTAATAGGAGATTTTCTTATATAGTAAATACTATAGATATAGGATTTAATTTTGATTAAACATACACAATTAAGTATAGTCAAAATTAAATAACAATAATTCTGTGGACTATAAGAAGTCTCAACCATGTTGGTGAACATTTTTCATATCATAGTCTTTATTCAATACTCAAGATCCTATAAACTGAATTTAATACTAGTATTGTGTTCTTCTGAAAAATCATATGCCATTAAGAATCCAGAAATAGAAAAGCATCAATTAGACCATCAAACCTCAGAGGGAAGGTAGGGGAGGGTGGGTGTATGGGAGAGAGATCAACTAAAGGACTTGTATGGATGCATATAAGCCTAACCAATGGACACAGACACCAGAGGGGTGAGGGCATGAGTGGGGTGTTGGGGGGAAATGTTGAGATAAGGACACATTTGTAATACCTTAATCAATAAAGAAAAAACAAACAAAAAGAATGAATAAAGAAGTAAACCCGGAGATGCCGTCATATCTTGCTATTTTTAATTCTCAACTTCTAAGAAAGGTATAACTGTAGATGTTGTAGAATTACAAAAATCAAAACTAGTATTCATTTTAAATATAGTTCGGAGTAAAAATATATACTGAATGTAAAAGAGATGAAGAACTTCTATTTTATTAATATAGATAAGAAAAAATGATGCAGATAAGAAATATCCCCATAAGCAAGTTCTTGTTGGCAAAGGATTGACACAACTATAATATAGTGTAGTTCATTTCTAGTTAACTTGGGGCACTTTGTTCTCCAGTCAGGCACTGTTTCATGTTTAGAAATCTTTGGATTTAAATGTGTGTGTTTTTTTTTCACTATTTACATGTCCTATCATTAAATATCAATTCAGTATTTTTTTCTGAGTAATAATGTATATTCTGAATTGCAATAAAAGTTTCCTTTAAAGCTATTGAAAAAAATATTATATAACGTGAATTTCTCATGGTGCTTTTCTTAAATCACTGAGCTAGAAAATCTGGTTTTGTGGCTCTTTAGCATAAAATCTCATGACAGGAAAAACTTTGTCTTGCTCACTGGGGTATCCAAAACAGCTAGAATCAATGCTGAAGGCTGTTTTAACTAGGTGATGTCTGAGAGCTACCGATCTAAAAAGTCAGAGGTGGAAAATAAGGGGAAGTGAATACTGATTTAAAAAATGGAGTTTACATGTTGCTGTTCTATTACGTTCTAACTCATTTACTTTGAATCTTCATGTTTAAATATTTGGCAAGAGGCTCTTTGGGCAGATTAAAGCTAAATGGTTAACGGTAACCTGTTTCTAAAAGATCACTTTCTAAGTCCCTGTAGGAAAGTAAAAACACGTACATACACACATACAAAAATATCAAATATTGAATGAGGGGAAACTTCCTAGTATTTTAAAAATCTATTAATGCAGTATAGGAGTACAGGGAAAAAAAGATAATTATATAAAATGTTTCTCTTCTGCAATCTTGTTTATATATGTTAGTATAGTTGTGTTAATTAAATAGTATTGTAAAATCTCATAAAATATAGTTTTTATTCATTTTTACCAGAGACAAATAGTGCGCTTGACAAATGTTGCTCCAAATCCTAATGATTTCATTCAAGAAGAGAGATACAATACAGGTAGCATGACAAAATGACTACCCTCGGGTGCCTTAAAAGACCTTGAAAATAATGTGAAACTAGTCTTTTTTTTTAATTAGAACTAATTCTTTTTTTAATTTCTTTATTGGTTAAGGTGTTACAAATGTGTCCTCCTTATCTTTTCTCCTTTTTTACTATGTACCTCAGCTCCCTCTGTAGCGGGTGGCTTTTTAGCTGAATGTTAGTGGGTGTCTACTTGACCTGTTCTTAGGCTAAGAAGTCTTCTGATGCATAGGAGACAATGCTGAGTTCAGTTAGCATATGGGATACTTGAAATAGATAAGGCAGAAGCCTTGGAGAACAGCAGATGGCATGGGCAGGCATTGTGCCAGCTCATAATTACAACCGGGTAGGCCTCGGGGAACAAGTGTGTGCACCTTAGAACTGGAACTAAATGGATCTATATTTTTCTCTCTTCTCTTCTTTCCCATTGATGTGATTGCAGATACGGCCATAAGAGAACAATAGTGTGTGTGTGTGTGTGTGTGTGTGTGTGTGTGTGTGTGTGTACATGTGTATGTGTTTTAAGCCTTGAGTTGGGTTTGGCCATTTATATGTAACAAAGGATCATTTTATGCCTATAGATTCTGAACTTGTGCTTGATGATATCTCTCCATATTCAGACATATGTTCCATTTTTCCTTGTTGACTACCATCTCTATGTTTGTGAGAGTGATACCCATGATGTTTATCATTTTTATAATTTTTCACACATGAACATTGATAAGCACCTCCAAGGAAGCACAGTTGGCCTCTGGTAGGACTCAGTGAGAGCAATGCAATCTCTATTCAGAGATCAGCTCAGGTTGCTGCTGACAGTCTGTAAATAGGTATGAAGGCAATTGGAAAACAATAGTTACACTTACACTTGTAGTGGAATCTACCTCCAGGGCCATATTATCCTATGAATTCCACAGCATAAAGGTGAGATAAATAGCAGCCTTAGGTGTTGTGAATATATTGAGCTTTCCCTTAATTTCCTAAGCAACAACAAGACATTTTTCAGAGATTGCAAGGAAGGAATGTTAGGAGACATTTTCTTTCTACCCATTGTGTATTTGAATTCTGTCTTTATCTCTTAATGATATTGTGGCAGATTATAGCAGGATTGGGTCCCAATTATCCAATGCTTCCCTGTATCCATACCTTTCTGAATCCCCTCCCACAATGAATCCTGGCGTGACCAGTGGAATAATACCATATATGATGTAAGTGGAGTCTTGAATATCAGCTTTTGCGTATTGAGGCTTGCCTTGTCCTGCTGCATTTGGGAACAGCGTAACAATCACCATGTGAAGAAGCCTGGGTAGTATGCTGGTGGATGAGAGACTGTACAGAGAAAGCCTAGTTTTCCTGACTAGATAAACAAAGTCATCTTAATTTGCATCTCTCAGATGATTAGTTACTTTGAGCATTGCCTCATATGTCTCTTGGCCTTCTGTATGTCCACTTTGGAGAAGAGTCTATTTAGGACCTTTGCCTATTTTTAAAATTAGATTATTTATCTTCCTTTTCTTAAGTTGTATGAGTTCCTTATATTCTTCCCAGTTGGTGTTTTGGATTCCTTAGGATATATTCCTAGAAGTGGGATCACTGGGCCAAATGGGAGTTCCATATTTAACTTTTTTGAAAATGTAAAACTGTGATGACTTTAGAGGCTTTTAAGGGGGAAGCAAGTCACAGGTTACTCTTGGCTGTTATCTAGTATGAAGGTGTGGAACACTGGGTTGCTGAGAAATTCCTAGAAAAATGGATTCTCCCCATAGCTCTAGACATTGCGCCTTAAGAATAAAGCCCAGCATAGTGCCAACTTGGAAGAAAAACAAATAAAAGTGCAATGTTTTCTGGTCAAATAGTTCTGGCTCTTTAGCTTTTCAGTTTTAGACATCAGAGATTAGGTTTTCTTTCTTTATGCCTCAGTTTTGTTCTTGTTTTTTTTTTTTAATTATAGTAAACATACAATGTTATAGCCATTGTACATTGGTTAGTAAATTATATTAGGCGTTTATATACCTTACAAAGTAATCATCATGATAAGTCTAGTACCTTTCTGGCACTGTATATAGTTATTACAATATTATTGATTATATTCCTTATGCTATTCTTTAAACCCATGTGACCAGTTTTATAATTGACAATTTGTAACTCTTCTTTTTAACTTCTTGACCCATCTTCCCAGCCCCCTTGCAATTGGCAACCATCAAGTTTGTTCTCTGAGTTTGTTTGTTCATGTATTTTGTTTTTAGATTCCACAGGAATAAAATCACATAGTATTTGTCTTTCATATTTCAGTCTGACTTATTTCACTTAGCATAATACCCTCTAGTGAAAGAGTGTTATGCTAAGTGAAATAAGGTCTAGCCCAGTGCCTTCCTCTTTAATATACAGATGTCAACTACAATGTTACAAGATTGTTTTGAGAATTAAATAAGATGGCCACACAGTGGCAAATAGTATACTCAGAAACCATATTGGATATTGAAGCTACATTAATAATAACAAATGCTCTAACCCTGACTTTGAGAGGCTTACAGTGTGCATTTCATGTACATATCTCAGCACTTGCATATGAAACACATTGGTTTATTGAGTTAACTCTTCCTCTTCCTAAGGAATTATATTTTTAAAAAGTAATTTTTATTTCCCTTTTATTTTTCCCTCTTTTCCAGCTCAAAATCAAGTAATTTCTCACCAATTTCAAGATATTATTTTCTTTCCTATTTTTTTGTTCCGTTTCTTCCAACTTTTACCTAATTCAGCAGTAAAATATGAGTGACCCTGAGCATAACTAATAAAGTGTGCATTAGCATGAGAAATAAATAAGAAGCAATCCTAAATCTAAATAAGTAATAAGAATATAAATATACAAATAATTCAGTTTAACTCATTTGATTACCTTTAAACATTTTTATATTATATTATATGTATTTGATTGAATGACATTTTAATAAACTTATTGATTATAAAATCTGGTTCATTAAAGTCTAAGTATTTGGCTGAATTATAAACCTGTTTCAACTCCTCAAGGATTAACAACATTAAAAAAGAAATGTGACAGATGGAAGAGATTAAATCTACAACAGCTGAATTACAAATGTTAGATGGAATATTTTAAAATATTCACACCACATGTGAAAACATAATGTCCTAAAGTTTTGTACATAATTAAATTTAATATATCCAAAATAAGAAAGTTCTTTGTAAACACAAAATAGGGTTCTTCATATGAATTGATCCTGCTTTTCCAGAAGAAAAAAAATAAAGAATGAAAGGTGTTATAAATAGCTACAAATAAAGTAACAAAGAAACTAGAAACATCCTACATAATTAATTCTCAAAGAACAAAGAGAATCTTTGAAGAAAAAGAAGTCCATGTAGTTTACTTTGTCAGGTACTTTTTTTTCCTCCTGTGAATATGGCTATTAGAATAATAAACATTTTTTGTATATTTGTTAAGTAATATATGATCTTAAAAGTACCAGGAGATGGAAACATGCATAAAACACACTACCTTAAATTCCAATTCTGATTAAGCTTACATGAACATTCAAGTGGATTTTGTTTCCATGACTTTATTGTTAGAAGAAGTAGTAAATCATCTTCCAGTTACCCATTCTTATTTTTAGATCTGTATTTACCATATCCGATATTTTCACCATTTCACCAAGCAAACTCAAATCTGCTTCCTTAAGTTTTAAAGTGCAATAGCAGTTTACACCAACACTGAAGCAATATTACCTGCCAATCATATTTTTCTATGGATTCCCAATGACTTCAGGGAGAAAGAAGCACAGTGCCACACATGCGGTACCACATACAACTCAATTTACAAGAATTTCCACAAATACATCACTTTTTATCTCTTCTGCCTCATTTCTTTCCACCTTCCCCATTACCATGTCACATACCATGCCCTAACCATATTGAGCCCTATGAAGTTCTTGCAGGCCTAGATAATTAAAATAATAAAATGTCCACCATTAAATTCATTTCAGAGTGTCCATATGGTGTCCAGTGTGTAAGAGTAACCTAAAAGCTTAGTTAATTTTTTTCTCACCCTAGAAGAATAATGAGCCTTAAAGAAGACTAGTGAAACTGACGTAGTAAAACAATAAAATTTTATCTGTACACTTAGAAATCTTCAAATCATATTATTTGTGCTTCAATAGAGTTCTAAATAATTACATATTGTCAAGTCAGATCTTACTTTGAAGTAAGTGGCATTTATATTATAAGTAAATTATTATGCTTTAAAGCTATTAAATGTAGCATAAATAACTACAAGGGAAATATGCATAATTTTATTGTGGACAAAGCCTAAACATATGAATATGCACTGAAATTAATTTTGTTATAGTATTTGATTTTATATTCTTAAGTAAGTCATGACATTTCAACATGACTATTACTTTAACATATAAAATTGAAAATATTTTTCTCAAAGAAATGAATTTCAAGATAAAATATGAAAAATTTAACAAACTACTTATTATATGATATAAATGTAAACCTCATTTTAAGTATTTATCCAATGTAGGCAAAATGTAGACAAATAAGCAAGTTACATGGAGTCACCAAATATTACCAAAAGTTATTATTAAGGGAGCATGCTCATATTAAATTCTGTAATAAAAGACTGGCACAGGATAATGTCAACCATCCCTTCAGCAACTAGCCTCAATAAGCAGAAATGACTCTTATTTGTGTTGGAATTTGGGTTAGTTTTCTGTTGTTAGTAAGTTCAACTTGCAAATGAACTTGATTTTTTAAAATGTTTTGTATATATCTAAATTAAATGTTTAGAGAATATTTCTGTTTCTCTGGTTTTGTACATGTTACTTGTTGTTTTTAGCTGTGGGGGACAAAAACAAAACAAAAACAAACCCACAACAGTAAAAGGGACCACAACCACTTCATCATGCACAGCTTCATTGAGACAGTTACATGTTTATTCTATGTAGTCATTAAACATTGTGACCTTTGATTTTGCTACAGAAATATGGGAACAAATCATATTGATCCACATAAACTGAAGTTGAACAGTGTCGGAAAGACGGTAAATATAGTGAAAACATGCTAATGACTAATAGTAACATGAAGTACACAAACCTTAACATATGAATGCTAAATATGAATATATTTATTTGTGGCTTCCTCACCTATATCTTTTACCATGAGGTTAAGCTTTGTTTGCAAACTATCCAATCAAAGTGGTAAATAAATGGGCTTTTCAGAAATGGCCAGCAAACACTTTTGTTTAGTAAAAAATACTACAGGTGCTAGAAATGACATCATTTGGTTCAATGTCATTTTGGTATACTGATGAGAAAAAAAAATAAAATCCTGGCCAGATCCACTGTCTGTGTGGAGTTTGCATGTACTCTTCATGTATGTGTGGGATTTCTCTGGGGATTAAGGTTTTCTCCTACATCCCAAAGATGTGCACATTATATGAATTGGTGTGCCTAAATTGTCACAGTCTGAGAGAGAGAGAGAGAGAGAGAGAGAGAGAGAGAGAGAGAGAGAGTGTGTGTGTGTGTGTGTGTGTGTGTGTGTGTGTGTGTGTATGTAAGGGCATCCTGTGAAGTGTGGGGTCCCACCTTGTGCCCTGAGCTGCCCAGATAGACGCCCACCATCTAGGACCCTGAACTGAAATAAGTGGGTTGGAAAAAATAATCTTACTTATTTTTATTTCTCTTTCTTAAGCATGTAAACCTTGCATTTATTTCAATGCTTAAAATTAGAAGTGTTTTGGGTCTTTATTTAGTAGTTTGGTGATGCTTTTGTGAGCAGAAATATGCTGTAGGAACATAACCCTTGTTTATATCCATTATCCTATTATAAAATTGGATTTTATTACATGTTGTTTCACTTAAAGCTGAAGTTTCCAAGAACTTACCCATTATGCTCAGTGAATATTTACTGTACCTCAGCACCCTCAACTCCTTAGCTTTATCAGTTCTCAGATTAGGGAGATAATGAGTCATATAATTGCATGGGGCGATTTTTCTGGAAATATTTATTTGGACATTTATTTTAAGATACTTCTTACTAATGCACTGTGTGCACAACTGTGAAAGTTTGATGACATTAACCTGGCAAGAAGTCCACCCTGGCCAGGCTTTAAGGTACATACTGAGCCTTGGTTAATAAGTATTCTGATCATCATTATTACATTTGAGGTAACCAAGGTTTAGTTACAACTTAATTAAATATCTCAAAAGTTAAAATGAGTAGGTAATAACCTGAACACTGAGTATAGTCTTATTCCAGACCAGTTGCTCATAAGTGCTACAGTATACTGGCCTTATTTGTATAATATAATGCATCTTAAAGATTAACCAATTAATGTGCCTCTTCTTTTAAGGTGCCACACCTTCTTAAGGCGTTTTTTAGATATATTTGATTAAAGAAAAATGGCAATTTTAAGTGGGGACCCACAGGAAGAAATTTTTGGATTAATGGTTATGGCTGAGGAAGATGGGAGTTGCACCACAACAACCATAACCGCAAAGCAACTTAGTTGATATATTTCAACAAGTGGAGAGAAGAATCTTAATTATTAGTCAGAAATGTTAGTTTTTAAAATTGAGTTACATTTATGTGGCAACTATAGAATAAGAGGGACCTTTAAAGACAGTAAATATGTTTTATTTAAATAACATTTTTTTCTAAAGACATCAAGGTCATTAAGATAATTTTATGAATTCTCAAAAACATCCTTATATATCTGGGAAACAATCACTGTACATTGGCTAAAATTAATCACAAGTACATGAAAATAAAGATGAACAGAAGAGGTCTACCGAGTTGTATACCAAAATCTCAATTAGTTTCAATGTGACACTTAAGGGAAGTATAAAAGCTAAAATAGCTTTTACAGAAGTGCACAATAATCTGTATTTCAGATTATTGTAATCGGTATTGCAATATTTAAGATATTGCAAATGTAGTTAGAAAAATAAATTGCATTTTTGAATTGAAGAATTTCACATTATTTTTGTACTAAATAAAATTTTAAAGTATGTACTACTCTTAAATATTAACAGACAGTATGTGGGGAGCAGCTATAGGGTTAAGCCTCGGACTGAGCTGTTGGTAAAGTCACAAACAAGTCCCAGCTTAGAGGGCACAGTCCTCTTAGTATAATTAGGCTTGACCTTATAAGGCTCCCTAGATCTTATCTGGGAAGCTAATGGACTGAGGGAGGTGCAGGAAGTGGCCAAAACAAGTGAAACTCACAAGAACAGTGTAACTATGGTAACCACTACCTTGTTTACCTCTGACTATAAAATAAAGGCTCAGCTTGCCTCTGATCTTTCTCTGTGGCCTCAGCCAGGCACAGGAAGATCCACGGAGACTAAAGAGAGCTATGCTGGTCATCTGGACACTGTCTCCGTGTCCTTTATTCTTTGCCGACTCCGTCCACACCTTTGGGAACCCCTGGACCGCTGGGGCTAGACCCCAGCAACAGTAAAAGAAAATAGCAGAAGCAAAGAGAAAACAAAGGATAATATTACCCGTTTGTTTCCTTTGGGGTTCAATAAGAGGGTTTGTTTTCAAAGCCCTCAATTAATTACATGAGGTTCACTCATATTATCCAAGTTAATCTTCATTATCTTAAAGTCCACTGATTGCACATGTTAACCACATCTACAAAATACCTTCCCTGCAATCAGTAGATTTGTGTTTGAAAATACAACTGAGTACGATATCAAAGTCAAATTGACAAATAAAACCTAGCCATCACACTTCCTTAAAGATATTTTAAGAATGTTACAGTGCTTTGATCAGTGAGTGTAAACTTATTATCTTCTATAATCGATGATTTTATAAAGTTATGAGTAGATAAATCCTTACACAGCAATATTGTTTTCTAAATAAAGGAAAATAAAATACTTAATTTAAAATAACCCATTTTCTATATATACTGGCTTAATATTTTATTTAATCATATAGTACTGTTAGTGTTTTGAATAAAATGTTAAATGCCAAAAATAAATACTAGTAAATAAATAAATAATTTTTAAAAATGGGGCAGAAAGACTTACACATTTTATACATCGAGTCCTCACATTTGCTTAATGAACACCTCTGGATTCTAGAAGCACTATGTGCAACAATAAGGTATTTTGATTTTATGCTTTTCTGAGTGATTCCAAATCCTGGTAGGCTCTAAATAGGAACCAGGGCAAGGATTATTTCTATTGTCCTTTGGCCCCATCAAGATTTTTTTAAAACATTTGTAACATTAAGTATTGGCAAAGCAACTTAGTCACATTATAACGTATGTGAGAACTCTGGAGTGACATGGAAATGCCACAGTGAGTGTCCAGGACTCAGTGTTAGGAAGGGCCCATTCAATAGTCACATCAACAGCTGCAATATTCTAACCAAACCATTTCTGCACCAAGATTTTGGCTGTTAATTTTATTCTCTGTTTCTTGTCCACTTGGACTCCTTAAGTTTATTTTACTTATGATTTCCAAAAATTCCTTTTTGAGAGTCCTGATCTGCTATTTTTAGAGCCTTTTATGGAAATGTAAATATTAATCTCCACTTCTTTCAAGGCTATTTGCAAAGACATACCTGCAAATGTTGTATTAGCACTCTCTAGGTGAGAAAAATGTACAAAGTCCTCACCTGCCCATAAAATGACAAGCGGGAAAGATCTCAAAGACAAAGAGTATATAAAGGAATTTTATAGTCCTGTGTGTAATGCTCTGTTCTCCAAGGAATCCATATTCTTTAAAAATCTTCCAGTCAGTGAGAAAGTGGGAAATGTTCTGTATACTTAATAGCTAAGACAGTCAATACACTTTTGGAACTACTATCAAAAAATAAAAAAGGTAATGATTGCTATTTGGCAGAAAGTAAAGCTGATGAATAATCCAATTTCAAAACCTCTCAGGCTAGTGGTAAATCTCCTGATCTAAATTAAATGGTATAAGCTCCACACTGCCACACGGATGAATATTATACCTCCTATTTCTTTTTAGAGTACGTTTCACTTAAATTTTTACAGGAAGGTATTATTAAAAACAATTTTTAATATGTAAATAATTTTACTGATTTATGGACTTCACATATTTTTAATAAAAATGCAAGATTCTCACTCTAAGTTACATTGCAAGTGATATTTCTTTTTCTAAATATGAATATTGATGTCTATATTTTTAAGAATAAGTAAACTGATAACATCTTAATGATAATCATTTGCAGCACAGGGTATTTCTTAGCAATCATGGTTGTGATAATAAAGAAATAATAATTTTAAAATAAACAGTTGAATAAAACTTTACTAGAGGAAATTCAAACGTACATTACTAACTTCTTATAAAGCACTTATAAATGCCTCATATGAAAAAGGAAATAAAATGAAAACTGGAGATATATAAGACAGTATTTCTACTCCCCCTTTGATATAAACATATGATGTTTATATATAAAATTTTTCAAAAAAAAGTTTTAATATTTTTGGTGATAATCCATTGTCTTAGTCAGGGTTCTCCAGACAAAAATGAACCAATAGATTTATTACTAGAAACTGGAAAAGCTGGTGATATTGTTATAGTCTGAGTCCAAAGGCCTGAGAACTAGGAGAACCAATGATGTAAGTCCAGTTTGGGGACAGGAGACCGATGTCCAGCTTAAGCAGTCAGGCAGAGAGAATGAATTCTCCCTTTCTCCACCTATTTTGTTATACTTAGATCCTCACAGATTGGATGATGCCCACCCACAATGGGAAACATATCCTGCTTTACTAAGTCTACCTGCTGGAAGCTATCCATTGTCAACACTATCATGAAAGTGCAACAGGGAACTTGGAAGGCTGATGGACCTTGAGCTTTAGCAAAGGCTAAAGCTATGCACTGATTGTTCTGTCGAGATAATGGTGGCTCAAGCAATTTCCTGACCTAATAGTCTCAAAGTAAATCTTTACTAATATTTGCTGACCTTTAAGATAGTCTGTCTGCTACCGGACTGCCTGCCTAACTAAGGGTAAGATGTGTATTCTAAAATTGAATAAAAGCTAACAGGGCCAGGGCTTCAGGGAGCCTCTCCACTAGAGAAAGGTTTTCTGCCTGGATCCCCATGCCTTTTAAATTCATATTTCTTATCTAGTGTTTTCATTTGTGTGTGGTCCCTTTTCCAGACCCTGCACCCTAGCCACAAATGGATGCGGCATTCACATCTACCAATCTCATCCAGAAACACCATCACAAACACACCCAGAAATAATGTTTACTAGTATCTAAATGCTGACACCTCACGACCCAGTCAAGTTGACATAAAATTAACCACTACAACCTCACCCCTTGTCAATTTAATGTCCATATGCATCCTCTTGAACAAAACTTAATTTCCAAATAAATACAATAAAAAGATCATAATTCTGCCTAAAATTATACAATTATTCTGTGTACAATAGAAAATCACTAACCTCTTCTATAGAAGAGGAAGTAAAGTCCTTGACTAATGTTACTTTTCTCCTTAATATGCCATAACTAAAAATTATGCTGTAAAATTGACATTATTTAAATACTATGATATGAAGCCAATACAACCAATGTTACAAGGAAAGAAAAACAAACAAATATATATTTGTAACGAAGTATTCACTTCTGTTACTGGTCATCTGAATGTAGTTGATATTTGTAATTACCTTCATTTTCCATCCATTCTGGATTCTCTTTGCACTCAGCAAGCACCTCAGCTGATTGTGGTTCTTTATTTGGCCATGTGACCCAAACATTTATTCCTGAAGGGTCTGGGTTATTAGTAGTCCTGTCTGGACTGGGTTGTTAAGTTTCCCATTGACCCTAATTAGAGAGTATGATAATACTAAGAGACACTCTAAGGTATCTCCTATATTCCAGACGTACTCATCCTTACCTCTATTTTGGGATAGTAGTCCAATTTTCCCTTGGTAGTCAGGATCAATCATTCCATGGCATATCTCTGAATATCCCATGGTTGAGAGATATGAAGAGCTCAAAGTGGCAGTCTTTATTTCCAGTTCAATGGAATCCCTATAAGCCTCCTAATGGATGCATTCTCTCTCTACAACTAAGACCATTGCATCAACAGAATGTAAAGTTGCCAAAACAGGAAGCAAAAATTTTGCTAGTGGGACATTTTGGGGTAATAGTGACTGGTACCTCTCTCTTTTCCACACCTTAATTTCTGAACTCATGAATCTTGGCTATTGGGGAGACAGTACCTTTTCTTGGATGCTGAGATAGTGTTTGCCAAGTTACTCCACAATTAATTTATTCCATTTTCCCCCGTCCATACCGACACTTAGGAAGGAAGTCACTCTGCACAGTTCACACAGCTGTACTCCCCCCTTCTCAAGGGGGGGAGAGCTGCATAAATTATTTGTAAATCTTCTGCATGGAATTTTTATCTTCTCTCCCATTTACTGATGTATTCAATAATCTATACCTATAGGTCCATTCTGCCACCCTTCCCACCCCACCCAGAGGCCCACTGGCACCCAAGAAGAATAGGTGCAGCAGCCAGGTTTCAAGCTTCCCTGCGGTGGGGGAGAGGACAGATGGTGCTGCTGGACTCCCGTTCTTCCCAAACCCCGGCTGACTGTGCAGAGCTCAGTGGAGGGGTGGGAGCCAGTCACAGAGGGACAGAGAGGGCCGGGTCAGAGAAGACATCATGGTGAGGGGCAGGCGAAGGACGAGGATGTGCACGCACGCATACTTGGAGGAGGCACGGGGCAGGCACAGGTTCTGGCAGCGCTGCAGCTTGTTCGGTTTCTGTCCCTCAGTAGTGGGTGGCACGCTGATGTTCACCTCGTGGTTACCAGGGGACTCATCAGGGCTGCGCGGTCTGCAATTTGCTTCCGTGACACGATGCGGTAGATCTCTATGAGAACGTTCTTGAAAGCTTCCCCTACATTGATGGAGTCCCAGGCTGAGATCTCCATGAAGGCCAGGTTCTTCTTCTCCGAGGAGGCTCAGAGATGTCATACGCCAGCAGTGCACCCCCTGCGCCTCGGTAGTAGGCGGAGGTGATGGCGGGGTAGCGTTCCTGGCCAGCGGCGTCCCAGACCTGCGCCTTGCTGGCCTTGCCGTCCACCTGGATGCTGCGGGCGGCAAACTCCACACCAGTGGTGCTCTTGCTCTGCAGGTTGAATTCTTTTCGGGTGAAGCCGGACGGCAGGTTGCTCTACCCCACACCTTGCGTCCCTGATGAGCACCACTTTGAATAGGTAGGTAGTCATACTCTTCGTCCGGGGTCCCCATTGTCCTGGCGCTCCGCAGGCCCCGCCCGAAGTTGCTAGGGTTTCATTGCGTTTAATGTACCGATCAGGTTGGGAAGAACTGTTATCTTCATAACATGGAGTTTTTATTCCATGAATCCATAGTTTTAGATTTTCTTAGATTTCTTGGATCAGAGTACTATATTTTTGTGAATTTATATATATATATATATATATATATATATATATATATATATATAATATTTTGTAATATTTATATTTAATTTTTTATTTTGTTGTACTATTGTAAATAGTACTATGTGTTTAATTTAAAATTTGAATTTTTAATTGCTGTTATGTAAAAAAAAAGTTAATTGATAATAGAAAAATATAACCCAGAATTATGGGCTGTTAGGAATTAAAGAAAAAAAATTGAAAGGTTGGATATTGATAGGTTACAGAATTATCATTTTGTTATATTTAAAAGCAGATGAGAATGTGCATGCTATTTTTAATAACATTTGGAAATATCACATCCCCCCAAAGGAAGAAGTGTATGATATATCTATAGAAAGCATAAGAAGAATAGAGATTTTCACTCATTCTAACATGGCATTGGAATAGCAGAATGCTTTCTCATGTGAATAAGAGTGTCCTGAAAATCAGGAAGAAAATGCTTGTCATAAGAGTAGCCTTTGCAGTAACGAGGAGGCCATGAGCTGATGCCAAAAAAAATGATAGACAAATGTTGAAAATCACCTCTGATTTGTCAGTGCATCAGCCCCTAGAAATTTTGTACAACCCCAGAGAAAATGAAGATAAGAAAATTGTGGATTGGAAGTCTTCATCTCTTTAGAATATGCATTAAATATGTTTCCTATTGCATTTTACTATTGTGTCTAGAAAAGACCCTGTTCTCACAAAACCCTTCAGCATAAATAATTTCAATGTTTCTTTGCTGTTCAGAACACAAGTATAATGAACTAATTTTAAACCACAATCTATCCCGAAGCAAAATTGAAACTATGGCAAGTTTCTCAAAAGTCAACCCACTTTCTAAGATGTTTGTTATTTTAACAAGTCAGTAAAAACAATATTAATGTGGTTTGCAAGTACACAAATGGATCTACAAATAGAAATTCTTACTGAAGTGCTATTTTAGGATGTTGGTAACAGCTAATGTCCTTGCACATTTAACACAGTCTGAGTCAGAAATATTTGTTATATTTATGCCACCAAGATACCTAGTATTTATTTTTATTCAAAACTATATACACTAAGAAAATTGTATTCAAAATAAAATATAAATTTCATTTTGCAAATGTCTTTTAATGTACCCTTGAGTATGTGAGCCACACTATATTGCCACATTTGTCAAGGCTCACAGAACACAAATTATTTAAATAAGCCATGGTTTCAAAATATGCAGCAAAGATAAATGAGTAATCTTACCACAGGCAACTACTTCATATTCTCTCACTATCTGACAGCTGGACCTCTTTAATATCCCAAACCATAACTGATTGGCTAATGCCACCTGTTCAGCACAAAATTCAAAAGTCATTCATTTGTGTAAAATAAACAAGCACATAAAGTAAGCATACTCTCTGCAGAAAATATAAAAATATTCTATAATGAGAAGTAGGGGCAGAAAATAAAAAAAAATGTACAAGAGGTGGAAGCAATGTAATTTTCTAAGCATCCACTATAGTATATTCACTGTAACATGAATCTGTTACAATGACTTACTTTTCTGAATAGACTGTAGTTTGAAAACTAAAGGTTTTTAAGATTAGTTAGATCTGCCACTTGCTAGGTGTGCTGATTTTGAAAAGGCATTTATCCTCTAAAATGTCTATTTCTACATCAGTAAAATAACATAATTTATGTTTCATGCAAATATGAAATAAGAAAATTAATGAACTGGGGTTAATTAAGTATGGGGTAATAGAATGCTTAATTAAATGTTAGCTGTTAAAAATAATCTATACTAATAAAAGGGTAATATGCTAATTAAATCAGATGGACCGGACGTCTTCCGGATGTCCTTCCAGAAAAAGCAATGGTGGCTGGGCCGAGGCAGAGGAGGTTAGAGGGGATCAGGCCGGCAGGGATGAGCAGTTAGGGGCTATCAGGCCAGCAGGGGAGAGCGGTTAAGAGTGATTAGGCAGGCAGAGGCGGTTAAAGGCTATCAGGTAGGCAGGAAGACATGGTAAGGGGAGATCAGACAGGCAAGCAGAGGGGCTAGGGCAATCAGACAGGCAGGCAGAGTGGTTAGGGGTCATCAGGCAGGCAGGCAGGTGAGCAGTTAGGAGCCAGCGGTCCCGGATTGCGAGAGGGATGTCTGACTGCTGGTTTAGGCAAGAGAGATCCTGGATTGGAGAGGGTGTAGGCTGGGCTGAGGGACTGCCCCTCATGCACAAATTTCATACACTTGGCCTCTAGTCTATAATAATAAAAGTGTAATAATCTAATGAAGACCTTCCAGACTTCATTCCAGGCATTTTTCTGAACAAAGCCGCAGCAGCAGGGGCCAAGGCAGAGGTGGTTAGGGGCGATGAGGCAGGCAGGAGAGCGGTTAGGGGTGATGAGGCAGGCAGGCAGAGTGGTTAGGAGCAATCAGGCAGGCAGGCAGGTTAGCGGTTAGGAGTCAGTGGTCCCAGATTGCAAGACGGATGTCGGTTTAGGCCTGATTCTGGATGCAGGATCGGGCCTAAACTGGCAGTCAGACATCCCCGAAGGGTCCCAGATTGTGAGAGGGTACAGGCCAGGCTGAGGTCCCCCCCCCCCTCCCGCACCAGTGCACAAATGTCTTTACCCGGCCTCTAGTAAGTTATAAAATGAATTACACTGAAGGCTTTGATATATAAAAGTAAAAATTGCTGGCCACACCACACACACGTATATTCATCATCATGCATATATATATGATTTTCCTTGAAAGAAAGAGCTTAATGATTCTTATTAACAAATAGTATCATTATAAATACTATTAGTATTAACATATTTTTTTCCAAATTGCTATATGGCAGTGCCATCCCATCCCAACTTAGTGGTATAAAGCAAGTGAGTATGCTGTTATTCTCTTGGACATTGTGACTCAGGAATTTGGGCAGGGTGCTCCTGGGGCAGCTCTCACTTGGAATGCCTCATACTGTTCACTTAGCTCTCATCTGGGGCTGCAATAATCTGAAAGATTGAGTAGGTTGGGCATTCGTAATGGCTTTCTCACATGGTTGGCTGATGCCACATTCTGCTGGCAGGAAATACAGCAGTGCTGCTGCCTGGAGCACTAATCCCTGGCTTTGCCAGCCTGGGAGAGTCCAGGCATGTGGATTTTCCCAGATTGAATGTCCAAAGCTACCTAGTAGTCCTGAAAGCCAGAAAGCATAATTTGATCATATATCTACAAGTATACCCAGATTCAAGGGGAAATGAAACAAATGGTCACTTCTTGATGAATAAATTTACTTTCAAGGTAAAATAATTGTGGGGGGAAAAATCATGTAGGACAAGAAATGAAGAGTGGCAAGTTCTGTCTTAGGAAAAATTATGTGCTCAGTTCCGTTCTCTGCAATGCTTGGGTCAGGTGGAAGATTCCTGATGAGGCCTGTTTACTTTGTCACCTTTGTCTGTGACTAGATGACTACATACAATTGAAAAGTCATGTTACTGATTTTATGAGACCATAGATTTTTAAGTTATAGAAAAAATGTCCAAAGAGTTTTATCAGTATTATTATATTAATAAAGAAAATATAAGAAGAATACTATTGAGAACATGTATGTGTAGAAACAACTTTCATTTTTTTAAAGAAAGTAAAAGATAAAAACAAAAAATAATGTTTAAAACAATTAAATAAAGTAACAAAAGGAACACTAAAGTAATAACATGGAACATGAAAATATTTTTAAATGCCTATACAAATTAATGTAAAATGGAAAATTAATAAATTGTTTAGTAAATTGTCTCTTTGATTGTATCTTCATATTTTTGAGACCTCATTAACTATTATGAGTATCTACCATAATTTTTCACATGAAAAAAATTCAAGGCATTCAGTTTTTATAAGGGTATTTTATTCTAAGAGATTTACAAACTATCAACATTGTTTTAAACTTCAACATGATCCTCCTACTTACTAAAGTAATGTCATGAATGATCATAAGAAAAATTTAGTACTCTCAGTGAAATCTCTCTTCTTTAAAAGGAAATTCAATAAACATAGCTTTATATATGTGCATATAATAATATATACATGAGCCTACAATGCTCAACCCTAAAATGTTATGTATAGGAGTAATTTTAATTTAGAAAATATATATGCACCCCTATGTTCATAGAAACACAATTTACAATAGCTAAGATCTGGAAACAGCCAAGTGCCCATTAGTAGATGAGTGGCTGAGATCATACTTACTCTACTTTCTGGATAGTATCGGACATATAAATGTGTTCTGAGCAAGGTATTCATTAATATTTGAATAAACATTAAAAAAAGGTAATTCACATTTCAGGTGGTAAAAATAAAAAAATAAAACATATGGTAGGTAGGTTTCTGCCCCTTGGTATACTGGTACACTCCTTATATAACCCCATCTTCTTGAGGTAAAATCCCCATGAATAAATGGCCTTAAATAGCAAAGGTGAACAAATTTTCAACCAGAGATTTGAGCTAATCATGTCTCTTTTCAATCACATGGGTGGGCTTGACATAATCAGTTGGACCCTTAAAGGGTAGATACTCATGATAGCATTGAAAAAACAAAGTGTCATAGTGTTAGAGGAGGAAGCCATGTGGTGAGAACATAAGGGTTCTCACCATAAGGGTTGCTAGCAATTGAGAAGGGGTCTTTAGCTGACAGCAAGAATATGGTGACTTCTTTCATACAGCCTCAAGGAAATGAATTCCTGCAAAATCCTGAATGAGCCTTAGAACAGAATATTTCTTAGTGAAGCTCCAGATGTAACAATTGCCTTGTAGACAACTTGATTTCCGCTTGGGAGACACTAAACTTTCCCCACACTTATGATCTACTAAAACTGAGATAATAAATGGATGTTATTTTTTTGCTGTAAATTTGGATAATTTTAAAAGCAGCAATCAGTAATTAATAAGTCATATGTCAAATATCTTGCAAATACATTCAGTTCATTATTAAACAATAATTCAAAAATAGTTCATCATTGTCATCCTTTTTAAATGAATCTGGTATGAAAGTCAGAAAAATCTGGTAATTTAATTTCTACATCTATTGTGTGGAAGCCGTAAGAATGGTTCCCACAGTATAATACTTCACAACTTTGTAAAAGATATAGATATTAGACATAGATATGGAAATTAAACATGTATCACAAGAAAGCTCACCAGGAGACTGCTCTGAAAATAATAAATGCTAGCTCTTGTTTGAGGAGTACACTTACTAGGATTGAATATCAATGAGACATAATTGCTAGTTGCTTTTATATTGCAGCTTAGCAAAATAAAACTGTCTAATTTTTGAAATGTTGAAAATGTCAATGTATGCAAATTTGAGGAAGGGCTGGAAATCATAGGGTGACAGAAGGGAATAAAGAAAGAAGATGAAATCCTAGATTTAAATTTTCCTGATATGAATATGAAATGTAAAATACACAAAAAAAGACTAGTAGTAATTCCTCAATTGTCAATGTCACCGTGTTTTATAAAATAATACATGAAGAGTCTAGGTTAAGAAAGTTGAGTGATCTCAAACTTTACAGCCTGTAAAGTAAGATTTTGAAGTTAATAAATGGGCTGTTGCCCTCAACATTGTTACAGTGCAACAAATATAAAGTAATTATCCAGAAAATTTTAGAAGTCTTTTGTTAACTTATTGCTAGTATGAATATTCTTAATGACATAGCAAGGTGTCTGCATTCTCAATATACAGGAATTCATAACTCATTAAGTATAGATATTATGTATCACTTCCCTTTTTTCTCTGCTCTAAAGATTGTTAAATCTATTTTAACAGCTACTATCCTCCAGGGATAATTAAAACATATTTGATTACAGTTTGGTAGAATAGATTTTTAAAATTGTGTTTTCTTTATATTTTAATGGGCAATACAGTCATAAAAAAATCAAAAGGAAATAAAATAGCATGCAGTGAAAAATAAGCATTCTACTTACCCACTCCCTCAGTGCTTCTCTTTTTCCAGATCCAGTGGAGGTTGCAAATCGTCCATCTCTTGTGTATTCTTACAAAAATATTATATGTGTATATAATCAAGTGTGTGTTTAAGTGTGTGTACATAAGTAATTTGTGTGTATGTGTATTTAAAGAAACTTCCCTTATAAAGTGCTAGTCCTACTTTCAAGAGGCAAATTCTTTTAACTCTTAAGATGCTGTTTCTAATTGCTAATTCTATTTATATAAATACTAGAGGCCTGGTGCACAAAAATTTTTGCACTTGGGGGCGTCCCTCAGCCTAGCCTGTGTCCTCTCACAGTCTGGGACCCCTCAGAGGATGACCACCTGCTGCCTTAGGCCCACTTCCCAGGGGATTGGCCCTAAGCTGGCAGTCAGACATCCCTCTGGCAGCCCAGAAGCCCTCAGGTGATGTCCACTTGCCAGCGGGGAGCAGGCCTAAGCTGCAGTCGGACATCCTTAGCTCTGCTGAGGAGGCAGGAGAGGCTCCCACCACCACTGCTGTACTGGCAGCCATCAGCCTGGCTTGTGGCTGAGCAGAGCTCCCCCGTGGGAGCACACTGACCACCAGGGGGCAGCTCCTGCATTGAGCATCTGCCCCCTGGTGGTCAGTGTATGTCATAGTGACCAGCCATTCCCAGTATTCTGCTGTTAGGGTCAATTTGCATATTACCCTTTTATTATATAGGATCATATTAACACTTTCACATATTGTATTAATTTAAGAGGATATCTATTAACTTTTTGAAATAGTAAATAAAAATGAGGTTGACTTTACCACCACTATTCTCCTTTTGACCTTAAAATTATATGTATTGTAATGTTAGAAAATCTTATTTTTATTTCAAGCATTGAAACCTAGTGATTAAGAGATAAAGGTCCTAAAGACAATTGGTAGATCAGGGAATTTTGTGACATTATAAACACATGAAATGTCACTCAATCAAACCAGAAATGAAAGAAATAAAGTTTCAATGAGATACAATGCTAATTATGTAATCTAGGAGAGCTCTTCGACATGAACATTTATACAACTAAGATGGAGAATAAGTTGAATATGACTATATCTGACAAAGTTTAAGATGCATATACTCAGCAATTTCATGTAATTTTTACATGATAATCTCACAATATGTATGAGGAAATATGAAAAATATGTTCATTGCAACAGTGAGTAAAAAGATCCACAGACCAAAAATATTTCCACTGATAAAAAAGAATGAACCAATAAATCATGGTATATTAGTACAAATGGAATACTATACTGCAATAAAAATAAATGCACTGACATTCCAACAATTACATTGATAAATGTCACAAATACATTCAAAGAAGGACTCCATCTGTTTAAAGTTCAAACTACAAAATATATCCTATATATTGTTGGGAATATCTATACCAATAATAGAGGAATATGCAGATTGGCTGGGACACCATCACATAACAGAGAGCTCTCAGCAACGCCTGTCCCGGGGGTCCAAAGGGCACAGTGAGGAAGGGAGAGCAGATAGGCAGTTAGGGTGATCATGCCAGAAGGGGAGAGCAGTTAGGGGATCAGGCCAAAGGGAAGAGCAGTTAGGGCCATCAGGCTGGCAGGGGAGCAGTTAGGGGCATCAGGCAGGCAGGCAGGTGAGTGGTTAGGAGCCAGTGGTTCCAGATTGTGAGAGGGATCCCAGATTGGAGAGGGTTCAGGTTGAGCTGAAGGCCCCACCTATGCTTGAATTTTGTGCACCGGGCCTCTAGTATACAGATATGGTTTCAAAATAAAGTGGTACTTTTTTACATGTTGGCATACCATACTTAATGTTCAGTGTTTTTGCCTGTTTCATTTAACACTGTTTTTAAGAAACCCACATCACAATTTAGAACAGTCTTACTTGTCTTAGCAGCTCTATTATTTTCCATTGTTTTGGTATAATATAATATCTTAATATACACATACTCTCTCCCTTTATCTCTTTTCCTTCCGAAACTTGACTCATATTAGCACTGCTGTCTCTAAAATTGCATATTCAGGATGGCAGAACTACATGATTAAATAAATCTTTGTCCTTGAATCAATGGTTAGAGGACCCACCTGAGAGCAGGAGAAACCATTTTAAATTTTCTAAGAAAATGCAATATATGGTGTCACTTGTAGAAAGTAAATTAGCCACTAATCTAACATATTTTTGTAATCACATGTGTATATACATACATACACACACATATAAACACATATACATATATACACATATATACATATATATGTAATAAAAGTATCAATTCATGCATAGAAATGATAAATATCCAATTCAAACTAGTGGTGACTTCTGAGTGTGAAGGAGTGTGGAGAGATAGAGGAATATAATCCTAAGTGCCAAGTAACGGGTGGACTTAATGAGCCTGTGTTACTCCTTATATTGCACAGGTATTTTAGTATATGTTTTTTTAAATATATTTTATTTATTTATTTTTTTTTACAGAGAAGAAGGGAGAGAGATGGAGAGTGAGGGAAACATTGATGAGAGAAAAGCATCGATCAGCTGCCTCCTGCAAACCCCCTCCTGGGGATGTGCCTGCAACCAAAGTACATGCCCTTGACTGGAATCAAACCTGGGACCCTTCAGTCCGCAGGCCAATGCTCCATCCACTGAACTAAACCGGCTACAGTTTTTATTTTATTTTTTTATTTATTTCTTTTAATATATTTTTTATTGATTAAGATATTACATATGTGTCCTTATCCCCACGTTACCCCCTATCCCCTCCACCCCCCGCTCATGCCCTCACCCCCCCCGTTGTCCATGTCCATTGGTTAGGCCTATATGCTTGCATATAAGTCCTTTGGTTGATCTTTCCCCCTTACCCCCACCCTCCCCTACCTTCCCTCCAAGGCCCAACAGTCCAATCAATGCCTCTCTGTCTCTGGATCAGTCCTTGTTCATCAGTTTATGTTGTTCATTATATTCCACAAATGAGTGAGATCATGTGGTATTTATCCGCTCTCTAGTTCCATCCATGCTGTGGCAAATGGTAAGAGTTCCTTTTTCTTCTTCCTCTTCTTAAAGAATACCTTTCAGCATTTCATATAATGCTGGTTTGGTGGTGATGAACTCCTTCAGCTCCCTCCCATCCGTGAAGCTCTTTATCTGACCTTCCATTCCGAATGATAGCTTTGCTGGATAAAGTAATCTTGGTTATAGGTTCTTGCTATTCATCACCCCGGACATTTCTTGCCACTCCCTTCTGGCCTGCAGGGCCTCTGCCTAGAAATCAGCTGACAGTCGTATGGGTACTCCCTTGTAGGTAACTGACTTTCTTTCTCTTGTTGCTTTTAAGATTCTCTCTTTGTCTTTTGCTCTTGGCATCTTAATTATGATGTGTCTTGGTGTGGTCCTCTTTGGGTTCCCCTTGTTTGGGGTTCTCTGTGCCTCGTGGACCTGCAAGTCTACCTCTTTAACCAGGTAGGGGAAGTTTTCTGTCATTATTTCTTCAAATAGATCTTCAATATCTTGCCCTCTCTCTTCCTCTGGCACCCCTATAATTCTGATGTTGGTACGCTTGAAGTTGTCCCAGAGGCTCCTTACACTATCTTCATATTTTTGGAATCTTTTTTCTTTTTTCTTTTTCGGTTGGGTATTTTTTGTTTCTTTGTATTTCAAATCTTTGACTTGATTCTTGGGATCCTCCTGTCTGCTGTTGGATCTCTGTATATTATTCTTTATTTCAGTCAGTGTATGCTCAATTTCTAGTTGGTCTTTTTTCATATCCTCCAGGGTCTTACTAAATTTATCGGCGGTTTCCATAAAATTCTTGAAAAACCTTATAAACGTGGCCTTGAACTCTATATCCAGTCGTTTGCTTTCCTCCATGTCTGTCATTTGTGACCTGTTTCTTTGTCTCCGCATTTTTTATGCTTCCGTGTTGGTAGAGTGGTTTTATGTGCTAGGTGTCCTGTAGGGCCCAGTGGCTCAGTCTCCCCAGTTACCTGAGGTGGACACTCTTGGTGCACCCCCTTGTGGGCGCTTTGTGCACAGTCTTGTTGTAGTTATGCCTTGATTGTTGTAGGATCACTGGGAGGAATTGACCTCCAGGCCAACTGGCAGTGAGAATCAGCTGTGTCTGCAGTGGGAGAACTTCTGTGCTGAAGACACCCTTCTGGGACAAGACTTGCTTCAGTGGGGCTTTGGTGCTCACTGAGTCTGCCCCCTGAATGTGTCTCTTATGGATCTGAGGAGTTGTAATCCAGATGGTCCCCCTCTGACAACTGGGTACACTGGCTCTTGGATCTAAGGAGGTGCTAATTTAGCCTCTGCCTGAGGTTACCCGGCAGGAGCTACGAAGAGAACTGCAGATTCCCCTTCCTTTTTTGGAGTTTGGAGGTGCCCTGATGAGGCCCAGCTGTGAAGCAATGCAAGCTGCTGTGGGGGCTAGGGCCTTCTCTTGGAAGTTGTGGGTCTGTCTGGCCCAGCTGCACTTTGTTAGGTAATTTTCAGGTTGCAAAGGGCCGGGGCATTCATATGCAAAAGCCTCTGCTGGGAATCAAAGGGCGGAGCAAGCAGCTATGAGGGATCCTCAGCCCTGCCCTAAGGGGCCTCAGGTCTCAGTGTCCCAATAATTGCTGCAAGCACCTCTGAGGGAAAGCCGCCCTCAAGTTCAGAGTTCTGCCTGCTGCCAGACAGTCCAGTTTCTCCCCATATGAGTCCTGGGTCCCCAGAGACTTCCCAGAACCAGAGTTCTCAGCAGTTGGGAGCTTGTGACTCCCTCCCGATTCAAAAAGACAGCCGCGTCCTCAGGTGCCAGCCCCTTTCCTCTGCACTTTACTTCCGAAGCTCCTCTGGCTCTCAGTGTGCTTTTCTTTCCTTCTAGTTGCAGAATTTCCACTCAGCCAGCCTTCCTGTAGTTCTGGATGATGTCCGTTTTGTCTTTTCGTTGTATTTTTGAAGTTGTTGTGGGAGGCAGCAATTTCCCGGTGTTCACCTATGCCGCCATCTTAGTTTCTCTCTTTATTCTATTTTTATATAATATTTTTATGTTTGATATATTTTGGAGTTTGAATTTAGTTCCTTATTCATTTATCTCATCACATTGGGGACATCTGAGTGAGTTAAAATAAAACAAAAATATTTGCTTACTCTGACACACTTTTCTGTGAAAGAGAGTCTAAGGGACTGCTTGGCAATAGCAATCAGGCAGCCCCTTTTGCCTGCCTCCTTTGGCTTTTATTGTAACAGCAGCTTGAACTAGAATTAACTATTAGATACTATTAGCAGGGTAAGCATCCTTGAGAAAGCACATGCTTCTACAAGGTCGTGTCTGAAGACTAAAGATAGAGATTCTAGTAAAACACCCCAGGACTGGGACTTGTTTGGAAAAGTCAAGGCAGGGGCTGCCATCTTCGGCAAGGTCCCTCTAGAGGCCCCCAACCTTTTGGAGAATCCTTTTTACAGACTTTCCAACCAAGTACCGTGCTTCCCCACAATTTGCATATTTTTAAGTACAGGGTAACTATCAAGTCACACTTAAAGAAGAAAGGAAATATGGAGAAAAGAATGGCAAGGCATAAAAGATAAAATGATAAAGGAGGAGATTTTCTTATATGCCTTAAAGTCTACATACTGATTTAATAAAATAAATGGGACTCAATAATTTACACAGCAACAACCATTTCCAGACTTTAATCTCATATTAATGAAAAAATATACTTTTTGCTTGGAAGCTCATTTGAATTAATTATATTATGTGCTCAGAAGCTGTGAAAACTAAGCAACACAGATTGAGAGTGATTTAAGAAGTAAGGTTAAGTGAATTGTTTAAGAAGCTTTTAATTCAAGAGAAGCAATTACTCCAATAAAAACAAACAACATTGGCTATTTTTCCACATAAGCTAACAGATTCTAACAACTGAAGGAGAGTGGAATTGATTCTTTCAATAATTTAATAAACTATAAAGTTTATTAATGTTTACTTTGCTGGCATCATTATTTGCCTGCCTTCCTTCTTAAAACTTTGCCCTCAAATTTCACACAAATAGTGAGGCTAAATTTCTTCAAATAATAAACCCAAATATACTAGTAATAGACTTTAAAACAAAGTGTAAAAGGAGAGCAAAACGATTTTTATCTATAATTTGTATGGGTAGTCCACCTTTGGTAGGCATAGCTCCAAATGAGTTTCACCTGTTTTTTAATTGATATACTTTGTGTTAATAATAGTTTTCCTCCAAGCAAAGTACATTTGAAGATATAAAGATATTTCCAAACACAATTATTATTAAAAGTGGCCCAGTGTATGAAATTTGAACACAGGGGGGGTTCCCTCAGCCTAGCCTGCACCCTCTCCAATCAGGGACCCCTTGAGGGATGTCCAACCACTGGTTTAGGCCCAATTCCACAGGGAATGGACCTAAACCGGCGGTCGGACATCCCTTTCACAATCTGGCACCGCTGGCTCCTAACCACTCACCTGCCTGCCTGCCTGATCACCCCTAACTGCCTCTGCCTGCCTGCCTGATCTCCCCCAACTGCCCTCTCCTGCTGGCCTAGTTGCCCCAACTGCCCAGCCCTGCTGGCCTGATCTCATCCCCAACTGCCCTACCCTGCCAGCCTGGTTGCCCCCAACTGCCCTCTCCTTCTGGCCTGATTGCCCCTACAACCTCTGCCTTGGCCCCCACCACCATGGCTTTGTCCGGAAGGAAGTCAGATGTCCGGAAGATGGCCAGTCAACCCGGTCTAATTATCATATTACCCTTTTAGAAGTATAGATAGATTATATAGGATAGGATTGCTTAAATCGGGGAGAAAAGCCTTTTTCAGCAGGAGGAGATGCTCTTGGCAGACAAAAACACATAACCCCTATATCTGGACTTATATCCAGCCATATGCACTATACTGCCAAACTGGTCATTAAAAAATTGAACCGCTTTCTTACACCTTACACCAAACAGCTGTTGCCCTTAAAACCCCTCCTCAACCCCCACCTTAGGTTCTGCCTTCACTGTTCACCCAGATTAGGTTCTGATTGGTTGGTTTCTAAGCCAGTCAGCATCAAAAGCTCTGCCTCCTAGGCAGCCATTGGCTCCTCGCAGTTCACCCAGATTTGGTTCTGATTGGTTGGTTTCTATGCCAGTCAGCGTCTCCAGGCCTATCAACAGGCCTGATCTGAGAAGTGGGGCTGATCAGCAGCCTCTATGGAGGTCCTAGAGAAAGAGAAGTGTGGCTGCTGGCCAGTCCCAAAGCAAAAGAGAGAGGCAAGTGCTGATCAACAGCTGCCTCGGAGGCTATGGCTCAGACCCTGCTCTTCTCTAGAGGTCTTTCTTCAGGCCTGATATGCAGCCCCCTCGGCAGTCACTGCTGGATCACCATGGCAGCCCAGTATTGACTTCTAGTCAGTTGAGCCTTTGCTCATTTTGGATGTTATGGACCCTGGGTGTTTATATATTAGGATGGTAAACAAGTAGTTTTTCTTTATCCTCATTCCATCCTTTTCAGCTGTTTTTGACTTCCCATTACATTCCCTATAGTAGGTGGTTACAAACATTTTCATGTCTCTTGTGGTAACCCCTCAGGGGAGGAATGTACCCTTCCCCCCACACACATATCTCAAATTTGGCTTGTTGTTACTGATAACACCATGAGGATATTAAAATCTCCTGCTAACATCCTGAGGCTTTCTGGGGAGAGCAGGGCAAGTATCAATCCAGTACAAGGTAGGCTTACACAAAACTTATTTTTTTTTAAAAAAAAAAAAGAAGCTTCATATTTGTTTCATTCCTTTGATCAAGATCCAGCGCTCATCAAAAGAAACCAAAAACTTGACAACCACTGAATTCTAAAGAATCATTGGGATATGTGAGAAAGTCTAATATAACTTTTAGAAAGATAGGAAATATAAAGAAAATTAAAGGAAAATACCACATTATCCCTGGCTAGTTTTTCTCAGTGATTAGAGTGTAGGCCTCCAGACTAAACGGTAGTGAGTTTGATTTCCACTCAAGGGCATGTACCTCTTTCCTCAGTTGCACGTTTCCCAGCTCATTTTAGAGCACCTGCTGGAGGCAACTAATCGATGTGTCTCTCTCATGGAGATGTGTTTCTCTCTCTCTTTCTTTCTCTTACTCTCTCTCTTCTCTCCCTTTAACTCTCTCTAGAAATCAGTGGACAAAATATCCTCAGGTGAGGACTAAAGCACACACACACACACACACACACACACACACACACACTAAAGAGCTGTACATTAAATTAAAATTTTCAATAAAGAAAATACAAGAAATATTTCATATTCTAGAA
Source organism: Myotis daubentonii (assembly GCF_963259705.1). Lineage (NCBI taxonomy): Eukaryota > Metazoa > Chordata > Mammalia > Chiroptera > Vespertilionidae > Myotis > Myotis daubentonii. The sequence continues at coordinate 193,945,671 of NC_081840.1, forward strand.
ATGAAAATTTGTTTAATCAGCAATTATGTGGAGATTATGTATTTTGTAATTTATATTATGAAAGTTCTGAACTTATAAATAAAATTGAATAATCTTTAAATTCTTCAATCATTCTCTCTTTTATTAAAACTTGAGGTTCCTAACTTGCCAAGGACATTGTATTAACTCCTGAAATAAGTTTTATGGACAAAATCCTTGGGCTTTGAAAGTTTATGAACTAAAATGCTAGTACATTATGGTTGCAGAAGCAGAACACACATTTATTATAAAACTAGTATTAAATGTACTTTAGCCCTTCAATCACTCTAAAAGAGATACTTTAAATCTGCTTTCAAATAGAGAATGTGCATTGCAGAATGATGCAAAAATATGATGCCAAAGTGTTCCCCTCTACCCGTTCCTGGAAATGAGGGGTGCATCTGAGAGAAGAGCAACAGTACCATGTGGGAGTTTAGAACCAGACAGTTCTATGAGGGATAGTTTGACTCTTCAAAATTATGTGACCATAAGGATGTTAAAAGATCACACTACACTTCTCTATTTTAATCTGTGAATAGGGATGGTTTTATCTCACAATGATTATTCCAGGATAAGTCAGCAAACTTTAATATTAATAAGTGATACATACCTAGATCTTTATTTTTCCTTAGTTACAATTAAATAAATAGTAAATATTCCTGATTACAACACATTATAAGAAGCTTTTCATCCAAGGGAATTATGTTATTCTTTAATTTACAATTTTATTCACAGTCCTGACAAAGTTCCCTTATTAGTAAGATAAATTCCAAATCTGCTCTTTTTATAAATGCTAGTTTTCTCTGAGAGCAGTTTCCATTGGAGATTTGCATATGGTTACCTGTACTCATCACTGAAATTGCAGTTCTGAGGTAATCTCCACGGAGTTGGGAGACAAATCTAGTTGTCCTAGAATTTAACAAATGATGTCCTGATTTTCAGCAAGGTGTACAGACTATATATATATATATATATATATATATATATATATATATATATAGAGGGAGAGAGAGAGAGAGAGAGAGAGAGAGCACATCCTATATAATAAAAGGCCAGGGACCATAACCATAATGACCGGAAAGACCGCTTGACCAGTCATCATGAGGTGGGTGGTGGCGGGGTGGGACTGGGGACTGGTGAGCAGGTGGAATGGCTGGCTTCTTGGTCCCTTCCCCCAGCCCACAGGCTCTGATGGATCTGCGATGGTGAATGGGGGAACTGGGGTGGGTGGTGGCAGGACGTGGCTGGCTGTCAGGCTATTGGGATCCCCAGCTCACCCCTGGCTGCTCGGGGGCTCAGGCCAGTGGGAAAGCAGGCGCCGGCCACTTCACCTTCATGTGCGTGCACTCAGCCGGCGGCTGATGTAACGTGCATCTGCTCAGGGTCACTCATGCGGGCACCACCAATGCTGCTGCTGCTGCCACTGCTGGTGTCACTGCTGCTGCCGGGGCTTGCAGTGCTGACAGAAGCTGCGGGGTGCACCAGCGACCTACCCGCCCCAGCGGAGGAGGCGGAGTTCAGCCTGGGGACTGGCAATCGGGCAGAAGATTGCCCTGATTGCAGGCTAGGCTTAGGGGCCCTACCTGCACGATTCCGCACACTGGGCCTCTAGTCTATATATATGAAAGGCTAATATGCAAAGTGTCCCCTCAGGAGTTTGACCAGGAGAATGGGAGTTGGATCACTTGCTATGACGTGCGCTGACCACCAAGGGGCGTTATGGAACATGGTGGGTGACCAGTGGCAGTGGCAGGGCGCTGAGGGAGTTAGGGAAGGAGGAGGCAGGGAGGCAGGGAACCTGATCGGCCCTGATTGCAGGCCAGACCTAGGGACCCCACTTGTGCAAGAATTTCATGCACCGGGCCTCTAGTATATAATAAATACTACAAGTTTAAAGAGACTACCAAAAATGCTATTTTGTGGAAGACTTTATTCTTTATCATCTGGAAAATATTTCCTTTAGAGAGATATTAACAATTTGGTCACTGATAAAGAGTTGGAGGAAGAAAATACTTTATTTTGTCCATGTTAAAATGGAGGTAGGGCATCTATGCATGAGTGACTTCTAAAGAGATGGACATAAAAGACTGAAGCTGAGATGACAAAGATTTGACATGTGAAATTATGAATTCTGAAAGTCTAGGTATTTGATTTCGTTTCATCCTCTTTCATTGCATTTCCAATTTACACTACATCAAAACTGTAGACATTTTATTTTACACAAGCACAACCTCCCAAAATTGCCCTGAGATTAGAAAAAATCTCTGACAGTCATTTTACATGTTAAATAAATTGCATCTATTCTTACTTTGGATTGTTTGTTCTTCCACAAGTGGGGGATGGGCTGTACTGCCCAAAGTTCTGTCCTGCTTGGAGATTTTCCCTCCACTGTTACTTTTCAGAGCCATCTCTACAACTGCAATTTTTTTCTCCCAATTCTTTTTTTTAAATATATTTTATTGATTTTTTAAAGAGAGTAAGGGAGAGAGATAGAGAGTTAGAAACATCGATGAGAGAGAAACATCAATCAGCTGCCTCCTGCACATCTCCCAATGGGGATGTGCCCACAACCCAGGCACATGCCCTTGACCGGAATCGAACCTGGGACCTTTCACTCCACAGGCTGACGCTCTATCCACTGAGCCAAACCGGTTTCGGCTCTCCCCATTCTTAGTAAATCTACCTGCTTAAAAAGCTTACATGTCTCCTTTTCTATATGCTGGTCACCATAGACACCTATGTCATTATAGTTCTGAGCTGGCTGAGAGGCAGGTGCCAGGGCACCTATGGTTAAAATTGGATGGGACGCAAGGCCACCTTGCAGCTTACATTTTCCCCGCCAGCATTTTGTGTCATCTGGTACTTGGGCCAAAATTATATCCCTAACTGTGGCACATGCTGCCTCCAGTGCCCAAAGAACCCCCATAGACATTGTGATTATTTCTTAGTGGTGGAAGGAATCAGATGCAATCATTCACCTTTAGTATTTTTGGTAATGTCTATAAACCCAGGCCGTTGGACCCCTGAAACTTTATAATTATTTTCCACTTCTCCAAAGGCATTTGCATTACCAAGGCCACAATTGTATTGTCACTTTTTGGTTATCTAATGTGATTAACATGAAGATCCTGATATAATGCAACAAGGTGATGTTGCAGAAGGCTCTCATCCTTTGTGATGGGGAGCTACAGAGACTGAATCGCCCTTCAGCCTCCTCTGCTGGGGTGACGGGCCAGGCCATTTATGTCCACATCAACAAAGCATTAGACTTTTCTAGAAGAGGACATAAACTCAGGGGAAGGTGGCCTCTTCAACCAAAGGAGATTCCTTTCCAGGGACTCAGTGGAGAGATATCAATCACCAATATCTCTAGCAGCTGGGGAATTTAGTGTCTCCATCCTGGAGGAGTGGGATCTGGGTGCATCACCTACTAGACACTTAACAGTGTGTGTAATCCTCACTTTCTATTGTTGTAGGACTTTTAGGCAATTTCTATGGAAATTAAAGATTTATTGAGGCAGGAGATACACAGGGCTTCACTATATTTAATCCAACAGATGCACCATTCATATATTTTGAAAAGTGGTGAAGTTCGATGGTGAGTATATAAGAAATGGAAGGATAATTGGTCTTAAAGGATTTTGATAGCAAGTTAAGACATAACACAGAGGTCTGTGTTTAATTATATAATTTCCTGCACTGTTTTTATAGTAGTAATCTATAACATGGTTAATTGAGAAATATATATATATAGTATATGTTTACCTAATCATTAGCATCACAACATTTTACAGTTCTTTGCTTCCCCTTCTAAATGACATTATTCAACATTTTCATCACTCTCTTGAAAATACTTTCAACTATGTTCTAATTTCATCCACTTTTCTTTCCAGTCACATGCATAAATTCAACTAATTTTATTTTGCATGCCCTTGGGCAATTGAAGATTATCAATAAAAGCCAAACAATAAAAAACACTGGCTTTATTGACATTTTGTGATTTTTAAAACTCAATAGTCACTATCATTGCCATCACATTCTCCTACTTAGCTATTTTTTCCCTCTCAGGAATAAATATTGTTATTCAGATTTTTCTTCATCTCCCCCACCTGTTAAGAAAATAAAAGCCATGAGATGCAAAATCTCTAATATTTATGCCACTACATCTGTAACCTTTTGTACACATCTGTTTCTTCACTTTTCCTAAAGTATCAAGTGTCTATCTTTCTGTAACAGGGCATTTTGTAGATTTTTTCTTTCTATTCCTCCACCTCTCAGCTTCTCAAAGATAGGTACCCTTGTTTTACAAACCTTGAGTTTTATATATCATGCATCTCACCTTTCTTCTAGTACATATTTCATCTTAGAATAAAAATATGGAATGTTACACTCTTTACTAAAAGGTGGGGAGAAAGAGAGTAAGAAGAGTACAAAAATAATAGGAGGAGCAATGTCACTTCAATGTCACAGAAATACATATTTATTTGTGAAAGATTTCCCCATGCTTGTTTTCATTTCTTCACCTACTTTTCATATGCCAACCAGCCTGAGCTGGTTTCTGCCTCTAGGCCTCCACTGAAATCGCTCCTGCTAATTCAACAACCACTTCCACATTAGCAAACTGACACTTTTCTCTCCTTCAAAGTCTTGACAGCATTTGTCAGAATTGACTACACACTAGTTCTTGAAACAATCTCTTTCTTACCCAATAGCTAATGAAAAATTCATGCTTTATGCTATTTTTGCAGAAGCCTATATGGAAACATCAAGAGGCTGTTGATTCTAGTGTGAAGAATACTTGCTGATATTTAGAAGAAATCTGAGGAGCCATGAGATACAGCAATGTAAATTTATTTTTGGATTAAATTCAACCAAGCAGTTATGAAGCAAATGCTTTGTACTGGGTACCACATGTAGTTGTTAGGTGCGGAGAGATAACCAACCTCCTATGGCTGTGCTTAGAGAGTTTGCAGACTAAAAGTGTGTGTATTATCCTGGGTCCAGTCTGGAGACTGATCGTACACAATAATTTGGATAGGAGATATTTGCTATAAAAATTCCTAATCATAACAAAAGAGTGATAATACAAAACATAACTCCTTAGAGTAAGAGAGAGTGCCTAAGAAAGGGCCAACTTGAAAACAGATCCTCCTTCTCAAGGCTCCAGTTCATTGTAGAAGGTGGGGCAAAAGTCATTTGCATGGCATATAAGTTTTTGAGGTTACATCGTCAGAGCAAGTCCATGGTTGTCAGCCAAGCAGAAACACGCATCTGGGGTGCGTGAAGGCCAAGGCTGTTGGGCAGGAGTGCACTGGGAGCTGAGGAGTGCATCTGTTCACCAGCCGGGCAGTAAAAGTCTGGGGTATGTGGTGTCCATGTCTTTAGGGCCAGGACAACAATCTTGCAGATGACAGTTGGGCTGAGTCTGGGGGGAAAGTACTCAGAGGGATTTGGAACCCATTTAACAATAGGGCAGTGAGAGGTCCAGGACATGAAGTGACTGCGAGAGGACAATTGTCAGGTGATCACTGGACCAGGACAAGAGCAGAGAACGTGACAAATGATTACATAATCATGGCTGGTACAGTGTTATTGAACGTTTGTTTTTAATTTAAATTCTTTATTGTTTAAAGTATTACATGAGTTCCCTTCATCCCCCATTGACCTCTCCCGGCCGCTCCCACCTCCTAGCACATGCCCTCACCTCCCTGGTGTCTGTGTTCATTGGTTATGCTCATATGCCTGCATACAAGTCCTTTGGATGATCTCTTACCCCATCACCCTGCACCTTTCCTCATAGGTTTGACAGTCTGTTCTATGCTTCTATGTCTCTGGTTCTATTTTTGTTCATCTGGAATAAAAAAAAAAGACCCTGAATAGCTACAGAAATCTGGAGAAAGAACAAAGTTGAAGGTATCACAATACCAGATAGCAAGCTATATTACAAAACCACTGTCCTCAAAACTGCCTGGTACTGGCACAAGAACAGTCATATAGACCAATGGAACAGAACAAGAGAACCCAGAAATCGACCCAAGACATTATGTTCAATTAATATTTGACAAAGGAGGCAAGAGTATACAATGGAGGCAAGACAGTCTCTGCAATAAATGGTGTTGGGAAAATTGAACAGATACATCCAAAAAAAATGAAACTAGACCACCAACTTATACCATACATAAAAATAAACTCAAAATGGATAAAGGACTTAAATGTAAGATGGGAAACCATAAAAATCTTAGAAGAATCCATAGGTAGCAAAATAGCAGACATGTGGTAGCAATATCTTTACGGGTACAGCTCCTAGGACAATGGAAACTAAGGAGAAAATAAACAAATGGGAGTACATTGAAATAGAAAGCTTGAGCACAGCAAAAGAAACCATCAACAAAACAACAAGAAAGCCCACGGCATGGGAGAACATATTTGCCAATGTTTTCTCCACTAAGTGTTTAATCTCCCAAATTATAGGGAACACATACAACTTAACAAAAGGAAAATAAACAATCCAATCAAAAAATGGGCAAAGGACCTAAATAGACACTTTTTGAAAGAGGAAATACAGAAGGCCAAGAGACATATGAAAACATGCTCAAAGTCACTAATCATCTGGGAGATGCAAATCAAAACAATGAGGTATCATCTCACACCTGTCAGAATGGCTATTGTCAACAAATCAACAAACAAGTGCTGGAGAGGATGTGGAGAAAAAGGAACCCTCATGCACTGCTGGTGGGAATGCAGACTGGTGCAGTCATTGTGGAAAACAGTATGGAGTTTCCTCAAAAAATTAAAAATAGAACTTCCATTTGACCCAGTAATCCCACTTCTAGTAATTCATCCCAAGAAATCAGAAACAGCAATCAGAAAGGATATATGCACCCCTATATTCCTAGCAACACAATTTACAACAGCTAAGATTCGATAACAGCCTAAGTGCCCATCAGAAGATGAGTGGATTAAAAACCTATGGTACATCTACACAATGGAATATTATGCTGCTGTAAAAAGAAAAAAAAAAGGAATTCTTACCATTACAACATGGATGGACCTGGAGAGCATATGCTGAGCAAAATAAGCCAGTCAGAGAAAAACAAATATGATCTCACTCATTTGTGGAATATAATGGATGTTTTTACATATATGCTACTGAAAGCTGTGCAGCAGGATTGAGAATAAATAAAAAGCAGCACACAGCAGCCATAAAGGGATCCCCCTGTGTACTCTAAACAAAGTGTAATCTTCTCTAATCTAATCCTGATAACAATGGAGAAATGCTTACATGTCCACCATTGCAGAGCAGATAAGGAAGAAAGGATCCGATCCGTAACATTGTGACAATAACTGACACATACAGAAAAGAGTTAACTACATTGAACAGAGGCATTATGAGTAGCAGTTAATAAAACAGCCTTTATCCCAAATTTTATTTCATTTTCACTATTTTTTTAAAATTTGGCTATTTCATGTATGGCTTTCCCATCAGTAATATAACTGGAACCAAAAACGTAGTAGTGTTTTAAAAAACTAATATTTTCATGGTCTAGGGATTTCCATTGCTTGGTAAATAAGCATGACTGCTAAAAGGATAAACTTGATAGCTTACATTTTTAAATGCATTAAAGGGAATATTTTGCTCTATTGCCTTGTGTATTTGTGGAATTGCAGGTTTATCATGGTTTTCCTTCTGAATTTTGAATTCTGATTTGTATGTTTCTTTTTTGGCTCATGTTCTTCATCCACATAATCATGTGGATAAATTTATTTTATTTATTTATTTTTTATTTTTAAATATATTTTATTGATTTCAGAGAGGAAGGGAGAGTGAGAGAAAGATAGAGACATCAATAATGAGTGAAAATCTTTGATCAGATGCTTCCTGCAAGCCTCACACTGGGGATTGAGCCCACAACCTGGGCATAGCCCTGACCGGAAATCAAATCATGACCTGGTTCATAGGTCGACAGTCAACCACTGAACAATGCAGGCCGGGCTGAATTAATTTTGTAATTATTAAAGGTGCTATATTATCTAATTTTTAGAATTGTTAAGGAGACATGACAGTGCATGAAAAAGATCGGCTTGTAAATCTCTATATATGAAAACCTCATATGCAAAGTGTCCCCTTGGGAGTTCAACCAACCTGTAGTTCAATTGCTTGCTATGATGTGTGCTGACCACCAAGGGACAGTGGGTAATGAAGGAAGGCCCCAACTGGCAGCTGGCAGCTGGAGAAGTGGGGCCTCAGCCAGCGGCCAGCATCTGAGGAAGGGAGGCCCTGGCCGGCAGCAGGCAGCCGCTAGGGATCCTACCTGTGCACGAATTTCATGCACTGGGCCTCTAGTATTATAATGTTAGTTTATATTTTTCCCTCAGTACTTTGAATACATTTTTTTCTTTGCTGTCTGGTATTGATTATTGCTGTAGAGAATAAACAAGTCCTAGTTCATGACTTACTTTTTCTCTCTAGAAAACCTTACACTTTTTTGTTTATTCTTTAGGTTTAGAATATGTGTTAATTATTACATACATTTTCTTTCAGGAAAGAAATCACCCTAATTTCTGAATTTAATAGCCTTTATCTTATAACTACAAATTTAAACAGTTATATGTTAAGGTCCATGCACTTTGCTTTCTAGAATCTCTTCATTGTTTTTACTTATATTCAATAATTTCTTTAAGGGACAAATTTATTGGGTAAATAACATTTCCTGAGACCATGCAAAGATGGACTTATTTCTATTTGTTTACACTAAATTAAAAGACAATAAATTCTAATAAGTGCTATTTATAAAGGAAGCACTGATGCCCTGCCGGTTTCATTCACTGGGGAGAGCATTGATCCTCAGATGGAAGGGTCTAGGGTTCACTTCCCAGTCAAGGGCATGTACATGGGTTATAGGCTCCATCCTAGTCAGGTGCATTGGGAGGCAACCAGCAGACATATCTCTCTCACCTCTCTGTTCTTCCTTCTCTCTTTCCCTCTCCTCCCTCGCCTCCACTCTCTCTTTAAAAAAAAATCAATGGAAAAAATATCCTGGGTGAGGATTAAAAAAATAAAATAAATAAAAAGTAAGCATTGATAATAAATTCTTTATATACTATTGACTGTTAGTGTGGTGCAATGGCCATTTCAGTTGTGGTGAGGTAATACCATATCTGCAATAACTATAAAAATAGGTCCATGGGGGAGGTGGTAAAAGATCAACCGAAGGACTTGTATGCATGCATATAAGCATAACCAATGGACACAAGACACTGGGGGGCAGGGTTAGGGGAGGCCGGGGAAAGGTCAAGGGGGGGAAAAAAGGAGACATATGCAATACTCTTTGTAACACTTTAAGCAATAAAACAAAATTTTTTAAAAAAATAGGTCCATGTAGTATTTTTATTGGCCACATATTTTCATATTTTTCGTATGCCTGTCTCTTTTTCATTGTTAATTTTTATATCTTCTCTTCTACTGGAGGAATCAATTTCTTTAGCAACCTTGATATGGGTTGTCTTTAAAATGTACTTTGTCTAATTAAATGCAGCAGAAAAGACATTGTGTAAATTTCAGAACTTCTTTTTATACCTTTCTTTATCAAAGCTGTCCTTAAACTGCCAATCTGCTTTTGAAGTTCTGTTTTGTTTTCTATAATCCATTTTGTTCCTCCATTTTCAAATTTAACACCACATTCTATTAACTTGTCTTTGAACTAATTGACCCTTATTATCTCTATCTCCAATCTTCTATAATGCTCATTCAGTACATTTTTCACTTTAGTGTATTTTAATTGCCTTTCTTGAAGGCTCTTTTGGTTGCCCCATTACAATTACACTTTCAATTTCTCTGCAGAAGTTCTTTATCTGGTTACTCATTAAAATAATGCTTTCTTTATTTTGAAACATATTTGCCAGAATTTTTTTAAAAATTATACTATTTGTTTTAAAGCATTAGCTTGCTCTTACCAATCTATATGCCACCTAGAATGAGTTCCCAATAAATGTTTTCCTTTCTGCATATGGGTCCATTTTCTTGCTATATTCTTATGACTAATACATTTTAAATTTATTCCAAATATTATAAACAATGTATTCTTGAGGCTTTGAATTCTATTATCTTTCTTTGATGATTATAAATTATTACTGAAATAGGCAGTTTAATTACTGACTGATTACTTCAGTACTAGGGTATGTTTGGTGGTTTTTGCTTTCTAAGCAAAGATTTTTGGACAGCTGATAATGGAAATAATTAGGTTTAAAAAAAAGGAAGGAAAAGACAAAAATAGTGGGGCAAAAACATGAGGTCCCTATTCTCCCATGGATTTACCTTTATCCTCTTTGAGACTCCTGGAAGAAAATGACCTTATCGGCTGTTGTCACAGTAGCCTGGAAAGTTACTGCATAAATGGAAAATTGACTGTCATGTTGAGTTTTTCTACGTAGGTCTTGATTCCCATGTAGTAAGAACAAAATCAAGAATTCCCTTAGGATCCAAATAGTGCCAGAAAATGCTTTGTCTGAAAAAGAGTAGATGTTACATGGGTTTGGGGTGATAAAGGCTAAGATGTACAAGATCAGAAGATAGATGAAGGGCATGATCAAAAATTATTACCCTAGCAAAAGTAACACACAAGCTGAGGGCTTGATATTCAAGAATCATCGCAATGGCCCAAACACATCTAAGCCACCAAGGCAGTTAAAATATCTAGTTTTTAGTTTTTCTGACCTTGACAAAGTTTTGGTAACTTAGTCTTATAAAATAAGTTAATTAGATGATTTACCCAACATTTTTTGACTTTTGAATGTAAGTATTGTTTTAAAAAGATATTCTGCAGTTCCATCCATGCTGTTGCAAATGGTAAGAACTCCTTTTTTGCCCAGCATAGTATTCCATTGTGTAGATGTACCACAGTTCTTTAATTCACTCATCTGCTGATGGGCACTTAGGCTATTTCCAAATCTTAGCTATGGTAAGTTGGAACTGGAGAGCATTATGCTAAGTGAAATAAGCCAGTCAGAGAAAGTTAAATATCACATGATCTCACTCATTTGTGGAATATAATGAACAACATAAACTGATGAACAAAAACAGATCCAGAGACAGAGAAGCATCAATCAGACCATCAAACCTCAGAGGGAAGGTAAGGGAGGGTGAGGGTAAGGGGGAGAGATCAACCAAAGGACTTGTATGCATGCATATAAGCTTAACCAATGGACACAGACACCAGGGGGGTAAGGGTGTAAGTAGAGGGGTGGGGGGCAATTGGGGGACAAGGACACATATGTAATACCTTAATCAATAAAGAAAAAAAAAGATACTCTGTTCCTTCTTTAAGATTTTTTTAAAATGTATATTTATTGTTGAAAGTATTACAGATGTCTCCTTTTTTTCCTTCATTGACACCCGCCCTCTGTACCTGGCTCCATCCTCCACCCCAAGCCTTCACTGCCACTCTAAAACTTCTTATTCTAATCTCTTAATAACTATTAATCCTAAATTTTGGCCTGTATGTTTTGTTGGCAGTAATATTTGAACTTTGTTTATGGTGCTGTCTTATATTAAGATTTTTAAAATTTAATGTTTTCAAATTCACCAGTCATTAACTTTACATTTTATTGATACAATTTTTATTGGTACATTTGCCCTTAGGTAATAAATACATACTTCTATATCTTTTTATTATATTAATATTAGGATTTTTATATCTTTTAAACAATCTAAGGCTTTTTTAATGTATATGTATGTGAGACAGGTCTGGATTAATAAGAATAAACCATCTTAATATTCAAAGAGTTCACCATTTCTAATCCATAAATTATTCTGCAGTTACAATATTTTGCAAGGTAAGGCTACATAGTTTATTGTTTGATTCATTACTTCATTATAGCTACTTTTGCTACTGTAAATTTAATTAATATAATTAAAGTATATTGGCTCTTTTTTCTATATGTGATTAACTTGGGAGAAGACTTCTAAGCCAAACTTTAATTGGCAAGCTATTATGTAAAATATGGTTATGAAAGCATTTCACAAATTGCATCTACATTTAATACTGTTTCATTGACAAGACCCAGGTTAGATGAAATCCTCAGAGGCTTTTATAATATTGCCCTCATATATTTGTATTTTATAAAAAATAAATAAACACATAATGATTGAACAATTTTTCCATATATCTTAGTATTTGATCCAAGAAATGGTCAGAGAATGAATTATTAAAAAGTGATTTATTGGCATATATATTGACACATAGAATAAGTAATTTATCATAATGTTTAGACTTTAAACAATTGTAGGAGCTTATGGAGAAATCTACGTAAGAATGTTTCATCTGCAGCTAGTGTTGGACCAATGCCTCTATAGATCAGCCTAGCTGGCAATCAGAAAGGAAAGCCAAACCTGAAGTGGGAGAGAGCTATGACAAACTAGCTTATGTATTTGAAGATTACAAGAGCATAAACTGACTTTTTCCGGGAGTTGAGATAGAGTCTATTGTTCGCTTATTGATTTCACTGTTGGTCTAGTATTCTTGGTAGTCTACATTATTTTAAATTAAGAATCTCAAGTCTTTATTATCCAATAAGAAAAAAAAAACATAATATATTTAACTGTAGGTAATTCATATCTAGATTTGGTTATTTAATGATATTCTGCAACAGTAAACATAAAAATAATGCAAATTAAAATTAACATACATTTTATCTTAAGTCATATAATATTGGTTGTTTTGTAAATGGAATGTATTAGTTAAAATAAAAAAATGGATTGAAAAATTATTCAAAATAAGCAATAATGAAAACTGTCTTTTAATTTGCCTAATTTGATGGTAGCATTCAAACAAAGGAAAAGCATAATTGTGATTATTTTGCAAATAGCTGAAGGGAAAATATGACCCATTTCAGGAAACAAATTACTAGAAACAAAGCAAAAACACAGCATAACACACTTATCTTCTTAGCACTAATAATTTTTTCATCAATAATGCAATCCTTGATCTCACTATCTAATGGCTTTTTTCCTCCCTCTTTTAACTTTGGTGATAAAATAAGACAAAATTTTTGTACAAAACATTGTAAACTGGGAAATAATAAGATATGCTTACTAGATTATAATTAAGATGTGTTATAGAGCATATCATAGAATATTTGACTTTGATTAATTCCTTGTTGCATCATTACAGAAAGATTTATAAATTATATTTAAGCTAATATGTCTTGATTCATTTTCACTTTCAAGTGAAATACCTGGAATTTGATAAAGTTGCAGAAGATAGTTAACACTAGATTACTAGAGAGATATGAAATATGTGAACATATCCTGTTATTCAGGGAGTCACTACCAGAAGAAAATAACTGATATGAAGTTGAAGTAATGGCACAGAATATATGACAACAATGAACACCATACTTTAGGTTTAAAAATGTATATTTAATAAGAATAATTTGAAATACTACTGTAGACCATGTGTTTGAAAGACATAGTTCATAATTTTAAGAAAACTATGGTCTTCAAGAGACTAAAAAAGCAAACAAAATTATATTACCTACTAGAGGCCCTGTGCATGAAATTCATGCATGGGGGCGGGGAGGGCTGGTGGGGAGGTCCCTCAGCCTGGCCTGCACCCTCTCCAATCCGGGAGCTCTCATAGGATGTGCTACTGCCGACTTGGGCCCACTCCCAGTGGTTCTCTGCTCTCTGCGGGGCCTGCCTGCTCCACACCATGGGGTTGGGCAAGCAGGCCCTGCTGGGTGCTGCCTGCGGCCCCCCTTGCCTGCTGGGCTCACGTTGCCCGGGTGACGCCACCAGTGTCCTGCCCAGCCACTTTGTCACAGGGTGAGGGTTAATTTGCATATTACTCTTTTATTAGATAGGATTATTAAATTCTATGAAAGACTAATGGCAGTGTGCTTTGAATGTAAATATTGAAGGACTATAATCATGTTTTGTGTATATGTATAACATGGGCTTTAGAAGGTCCTGGGAGGAGGTGGCATCTAAACGGAGACAGGAAAAACCTATGCAATCATGTTAGCTCAAGCTGATTCATCCTTAAAACTTTCCATGCTTAATACTTTTCCTTGCTAGTTACTATTGCCTGAGGATGAAAACAACCACTTTAACATAGACTACAAGGTACCACAAATTCTGTCACCCACCTGCATCTCCAGCCAAATACATCTGGTTCTATATAGCTCTCCCTTCTCTAATTAAGGTCCACCAGTTTTCCATCCTGTCCTCTGTGCATATTATCTTTTTATAAATGTTCAGCTCTAGGGTTATAGGTTTTTACACTCGGCTCTATGTACCTGGAGTTAGGACCCAACAATAATATGTCCTGGCTCACATGTTACCAGACTTCCTCTTAGAGCAGACTAACAAGAAGTATCAAAATATTTCATATCATGTATGCTTGGTGTTCATTGTGCAGATTCTTGTCACCATTAAATACTTGAAATATACATTTATTTTTATCATATCCTCAGTTTTCTAAGTTACTGGATTTATTAAAGTTGCTCATAGCACTTCCTTGTTATTCTTTTAAAAACTCGACTCTTAAAGCACAAATTTATCTACACCAGGGAAAAGATAAAATTTGAAGGATGTTAGTGAATTTTAAATTAGTTTAATTAAGTAGTACTTCAAATTGCAGCTGTTGTTACAGATGTGATCCTCATTGGAATTAATCAGTATGGCTTTTGCTCTATTGCTTGAAGAGAAAAATTTTAAAATGGTGCTTTTACCTAGAAAACATGCTATTACACTCATGAAAATATCAATATTGATATCACATAAACATTAATACTCTTGCTCAGTGCCCCAATTTAATTACATCAACTTTGAGGAGTGCACAATCTCACCCTTCATTATGCTGGATAACTGTATTGATGAGACCCTTTTGATAAAACAGGATCATAGAAACAAAGTTAATGAAGAGCAGGAATTATTATGATCAATACCTATCTTTTTTAAAAATTTCAGGTGATCCATTAGGATATATGTGATGGAGCATTAAAATTGTAGAAAGAAGTACCATCCTGGTGGCTTATACCAAAGCAAAAATTGCACTGGACAAAGCTGAACTGGCAAGGAAGATTGTATTCAAGTCTTATTGCAATGAGAGAAAGAGGTCAGGCCTTAGCCTGATCTCAACTTTGATGAAACAAAAGACAGCAGAGGTTTTAAGAACTGAGAGGAGCTAGTTCTGAGGACATTAGGGGAGAGGTTGGCCAGTGGGATGTGTTGAGCACATTGAGTTATTCCCAAATTTGCAGAGATTCTTCTGTGATTAGGTCATCTGTGTGCCAGGAGCCGGTCCACCCTTGCTGTTTCAAAGGACCTGGCATATATGGCATACTGATCTTAATATGTTTGCTCACCCTCTTGGCACTATGTGTTTTAACCAAGGTCTCTGAGAAAGGTTGTTTCCCCAAGTAGGGATTTTCCCCTGAAGTTAGGGAGGGAATAAAACCTCTTAACTAAATGCCAGGCGGGTAATTAATCACTTTAACTACAAACACTCATGCTTAAACTACATAATCTTTACTCCCTGGAATGGAGATAAGAAACGCCCTAACCTTTGTAATAGAGATTGATAGGATTGAATCAACTGGTATAAATACAGATGTAACAAGACAGAGAGAGACAGAATTCAGAAGACAGAACCTAAGCGGAACCTGGAGATGGAGGAGCTTCGCTGGAGAGAACATGGCAAGGGATCCTGGACTGAACCTGACTGCAGAGGTTGGCAAGAGAGCCTGACTAGAACCTGGTGACTGAACCTGGCTGGAGAACCTAGCAAGAGAACATGGACCCAGAACCTCTCTGGAGATCCAGACCAGAACTTGGCTTGAGATCCTGGCTGGAGATCCTGGCTAGGCTACTGATCAACTGAATGTTGTCTCCGTGTCATTCCTTCTTCGCCGACTCTGTCCACACCGTTGGGGACCCCTGGACCTGGTGGGTTTGGACCCTGGCATCTGTGTTTGCAGATTGAACCTATCCTGCCATAAAAATTTCCAAGGGATAGGGCTCAGGTCCTTGAGAAAGATATTCCTGAATTATAAAACTGGCAAGACCTTTTAAGAATATTTAAATCTCAAAAGAGGCAGAGAAATAATTTACAGGGTTTTTTTTTTAAAGTAAATTTTCTAAGAAAAAGTGATGTCAAGACCTAGAGTCAGGAAAGAATCTGTCTAAAATGTAATTAAGCTGAGGAAAATGTTAAGGCACTCTTAGTCACTTAACTTTTATTTTGCAGGTAACAAAGTTGGCCATTTTGTTATTTGAACTGTTTCCCAGATGGCCTAATTATCTGAATGTCGGTTAACAGGAACCAAAACAAGATGACTACTCTAGCTTCTCTGACTTCATTGTCAATAGTTTTCCTCTGAAAAAGGAGATGCAATAATGTAGGAATGATCTGTAACAAATGGGGATAATACATTTATACCATGGTGATTGTTTGTTGAGAATCAGAACAATGGTCCATAAATTATTGAAACAAATTATCTTTAATTTGGAAAATAATTTCTCCTCCTCCACTCTTTTTTTTTCTATTTTTTTATTTTCAACTTTCTTTTTTGTTGTTTTAGAAAGATTTATTTTATTTTATTTTTTGTTTTGTTTTATTATTTAAAGTATTACAAAGAGTATTACATATGTCTCATTTTTTTCCCCGCCCTTGACATTCCCCCGGCCACCCCTACCCCCCCCCCCCCCCGGTGCCTTGTGTCCATTGGTTATGCTTATATGCATGCATACAAGTCCTTCGGTTGATCTCTTACCCCCGCACCCAACCCCCTCCCTGGGCTTCCCGCTGGAGTTTGACAGTCTGTTCAATGCTGCTCTGCCTCTGTATCTATTTTTGTTCATCAGTTTATAATGGTCTTTATTATCCAGAAATGAGTGAGATCATGTGGTATTTTTCCTTCATTGACTGGCTTATTTCACTTAGCATAATGCTCTCCAGGTCCATCCATGCTGTTGCAAATGGTAAGAATTCCTTCTTTTTTACCACAGCATAGTATTCCATTGTGTAGATGTTTTCTAATCCATTCATCTGCTGATGGGCACTTAGGCTGTTTCCAAATCTTCTCTATGGTAAATTGTGCTGCTATGAACATAGGGATGCATATATCCTTTCTGATTGGTGTTTCTGGTTTCTTGGGATATATTCCTAGAAGTGGGATCAATGGGTCAAATGGGAGTTCCATTTTTAGTTTTTCGAGGAAACGCCATACTGTTCTCTACAGTGGCTACACCAATCTGCATTCCCACCAGCAGTGCACGAGTGTTCCCTTTTCTCCACATCCTCTCCAGCACTTGTCGTTTGTTGACTTGTTGATGATAGCCATCCTGACAGGTGTGAGATGATACCTCATTGTTGTTTTGATTTGCATCTTTTGGATGATTAGTGACTTTGAGCATGTTTTCATATGTCTCTTGGCTTTCTGAATGTCCTCTTTTGAAAATGAAACTAGGCCACCAACTTACACCATACACAAAAATAAACTCAAAATGGATAAAGGACTTAAATGTAAGATGGAAAACCATAAAAATACTAGAGGAATCCACAGGCAGCAAAATCTCAGACATATGCCGAAGCAATTTCTTCACCAATACAGCTCCTAGGGCATTGGAAACTAAGGAGAAAATAAACAAATTGGACTACATCAAAATAAAAAGCTTCCGCACAGAAAAAACAAACAAACAAACAAACAAACAAAAATAAGAAAGCCCACTGAATGGGAGAACATATTTGCCAATGTTATCACCGATAAGGGTTTAATCTCCAACATTTATAGGGAACTCATACAACTTAACAAAAGGAAGATAAACAATCCAATCAAAAAATGGGCAAAGGACCTAAATAGACACATTTCAAAATAGAAAGATTTCTGACTTGTTGCTAGGCTCTAACAAAACTGAAAGACTTGCTATGGGACACAAGGACATTCTCCTATATGAGTGTTTCTCTGTGACCTGGATTTCTAACTAGCTATACAGAGTCTACTAATAAAATAGCATCTCATTACTAAAATAAAATGAGGTATTTGAAATAAGATCAAAATTGGCTCTGAAAGAATAATTAAGTTGCAGGAATGGTGTGTAAGCATGGATAGTATGCAAATTTCTTTCATGGACAGTCATTGCCTCTTCCACCTGTCTTTATATGTAAGAATTTCCCTTTCTAGTTTTATTGGAGGAAAATTAGGTACTGCTTGGTTGGCCTTGTAGTCTAATATGAAAGCAGCTGTAAAGGGCAGTACAAAAGTGAAACACAGTAGGTATGTTTCAAAGAGTCCAGTTTGTCTAAATTGAGTATCTATTCAGATTTATAGGCACTGGACAGGGAATATGAAAAAGTGTATTTGGCATATGGATGACAAAGAAGCTTTTAAAAAGTGATAATTTAAAATGACCTCAAAGCTCCTTCTAGAAACTGAATGTTTATTTCCCTCTAAACTTCATATGGTGAAACAATCTTCAAGTGATGGTATCTGGAGGTGTGGTTTTGGGGAGGTGATTAGGTCATCCCTACTCTAATGAAAGAGATTCGTGATTTATTTTAAAAACGCTCCAGAGAGCTCCCCTGACCCTTCCACCATGTGAAAGTAGCCATCTATGAACCAGGCAGTGGGACTTCACCAGAAACCAAACCTACCAGTGCTCTAGCCTCTTGAACTATAAGCAGTACATTTCTGTTGTTTATAAACTACCCAGTTTATGACATTCTGCTAGAGCAGCTTGGATGTTCTAAGACAGGTCCAGAATAAGTGAACATTCTGCTAGCGTAACTGTTAAAGAAGATCTTTACAGTCTGGAAATCAGAACAGCCCAATCATGGAATGCCAGTTGAACATTCTCCCTCGCCATTGGAATTTACAGACAGGAACATAAACAGTATCCACAGAGTCAGACTTAAAGATTATGATGGGATCAACAAAAATGGACTTCCCCTTATCAAGACCACTGAGGTAGTTAATATGTCAGCAAATACAATTACATTTGAGGCCCTAATACGGAAATCATCCAGCTGATTATTTCAAGTTATCTGTATTAGAACCAATGCATAATGGGGTTTATTCATTCTAGAAGCAGTACCCAAGGAAGCTGTTGAGAAGTTTCTATTACTCAATTCCCTGGAAGTACCTTAATTCCTTTCCATTTCCAAGCTTAATTTCGGACTCCCCAGCCAATGTGACATGTTCATAATATATTGTAATCCTCACCCAAGGACATGCCCATTAATTTTAGACAGAGGGGAAGAGGTCAGGGGATAGAAAGAGAAACATCAAGGTTATCAGTCGCTTCAACTACAAGACTTAGAAAAATGAAGCAAAGAGAAAGCCCATGAAACTTACTACCCTGCAATCCCCAAGGTCCTGATTGCCCTAGCTGTCTTCCTTCTTCTCTGTACTCCTCAGAATCTTCTTCTTTGTTTTATATATAATGTCCAGGACTTTTCATTGTACTCAGTGGGAGGAAGAGGGAAAAGCACATCTACTTTATCTTCCCAGAAGCTTAAGTTAACAATAGTGTTTTAATGTGTGACAAAATTGTAGCCTACATTTCAGAGAGTAACCAATGAAAGAAAGGAGGAGCACATGATCAATATGAAGGAGGCTAAAAATGGGAAACCGTACAACAGAATTGGGATAGCCTGTTAGGTTTCTGATTTAAGTGATTAATCCTTTAAAATAAACCTGGGCTTTTAAAATGTTTGTTTCTCTTGGTTATATGATTTTATAATTGGTAATTTCAGTTTAGAAAAATTAAGTCTTGAGATATTAAAATTTCAATGTGTTTCAAATTCAAATATAATTATCTTACCTTATTGTTAGTTAATGAGGTAATTATTTACTTTGCATTCTTAAGAATGACTTATAACAGATGAGTGTATTTTTTAGACTAATAACAAGTAAGGCTTATACTAGTAGAATGCTACAAATATGATCTCACCACCAAAATATTATAAACCCTCAAATACTTATGAGATTTTCATAATATTGGCATGTTTTCTCAGATATTAGGGGCAAATGTCTCAAGAAAAAAGTTAAGAAAATCATAGATAATTCCTGAGTGGAAATACAAATTTTTCCTTCCCCTTTTGATATCATTAAGTGCTGGTATTGTTTATATTTTGTCATATACCTAGAACAGAGTTCAATTGAAAAGTAATTGAAAAAATAATAGTGTATCCATAAACTATTTGTGAAGTCATTCTCTTTGACTTGTAACATCATATAACCGGCATCAATGCTGCCAACAGTTTTCATAAATACAATGAGATTTCCTATGAAACTGAGATTTAGGTTGATATTTTTCCTCATTTTACACCTTCCAGAGATATGAAAGCAACACCTACATAGATGTGCAGAGTATTAGTAATATATGGTACAACAGGGTACCATGGATGCAAGACAGGACTTCTCTAAGAACTCTTCTCAAAAAGAGCTGAGGGGTTCATAAACAAACCAAAATTAAAACAAGCTATTTTACGCTTCATTGACAAATTCACAAGCACTTTATTTCATTTTTTTAAATATATTTTATTGATTTTTTACAGAGAGGAAAGGAGAGGGATAGAGAGTTAGAAACATCAATGAGAGAGAAACATTGATCAGCTGCCTCCTGCACACCCCCAACTGAGGATGTGCCCGCAACCAAGGTACATGCCCTTGACTGGAATCGAACCTGGGACCTTGCAGTCCACAGGCCGACGCTCTATCCACTGAGCCAAACCAGTCAGGGCACTTTATTTCTTAAGAGTAAATCTGATATAGATGTACAGTAATAACTAGCACTGACATAATATTTAATACTAGAGGCTCAATGCACAAAATTCGTGCAAGGGGCTTGGCCCTCGCAGTCCCAGCTGCCTTAGACCTTGCAGCCCCCGCTTTGTCCAGAAGGTCATCCAGATGGTTGTTCTGCTGTTCAGTCTAGTTAGCATATTAGCTCTTTATTATATAAGACTAGGGGCCCGGTGCACAAAATTCGTGCACTGGGTGTGTGTGTGGGGGGAGTGTCCCTCAGCCCAGCCTGCCCCCTCTCACATACTGGGAGCCCTCAGGCGTTGACCCCCATCACCCTCCAATCGCAGGATCGGCCCCTTGCCCAGGCCTGACGCCTCTGGCCTAGGCGTCCGGCCCGGGCAGCGGGGACCTGCAGCTGCAGCGGCCCCGCCATCGTGGGCTTCGCTTTAGGCCCAGGCAAGGGACCCCTAGCTCCTGGGACTGCCAGCTTCGACCATGCCCACCTCCCATCGCTGGCTTCCTGCTATCACTGGCCAGGGCGGAAAAGGCACCTGATTCTCCGATCATGGCTGGGCCGCCTTTGCCCTGCCCCCCAGCTCTTAGCTCCCCGCTGGGTTTCCAATCACTGTCAGTGGCAGGGGGCTTCTTCCTGCTTTCCCTTTCACCTCCCTGCATTGTGCCTACGTATGCAAATTAACCGCCATCTTGTTGGCAGTTAACTGCCAATCTTAGTTGGCAGTTAATTTGCATATAGCCCTGATTAGCCAATGAAAAGGGTAGCTTGTACGCCAATTACCATTTTTCTCTTTTATTAGTGTTGATTATATGATGTTTCATTCTAAATTCCAACATATTGAGAATATTGAGAATATTATGTTGATTTGAACAAATTGTATTTATAAAAATTTAAATATAAAATATATACTTAAAATTAATTTATAAAATATTATATGTAAATCCATTTACCTTGTAAATAATTAAAAGTTATCTATCAGATTGGTAAATCAAGCCACTCAATGTATAATCAGTTTTCTCAGACCACACAAAGTAACCAAGAATTCTTTAGGAAATTGAGTGTTCTAACACTTGTTCTACAGTGTTATTTTGTTTTTATAATGAAGGTAAATAAAAATAAAATGGGCATTCAAGATGAGTGGCTTGTGGTTTTAATAACTTTATTAAAGTCTTAATATCAACCTTACTAAAAGAAATACTTTTAAAATCCTAAAGACAAAATAACTATAAATTTCAGAAGCATAATTTTAGACACCTAGTGAAATATAGTACCGAAGCTTCTGAATCGAGCATACAAACAATTCATATAATAAACTTTACAAAGCAGAACTAAATTCTGTCAGATTCAAATGTTATTTAATTAGCAACAGATGTTTCCATGCTCTATGCAACAAGAACAATAATTTATATGCTGTATTTTGGGGCTATGAATTAATAGCTAGCAGAGCAAGCTTTATAAATTCTGAAATAGTATAATATCCAGCAAACACAAAATAACCTACTTTTAATATAACACCATTTATAAGAATTTCTTTCAAATTATCACTTTATTACTTACAAGGTGTAATTTAAATTATATAGACTGCTACTATCCAACTGGCTTTTATTCAACAGAATCTGAGTACTGTTAATGCAGGCACAAAGTAAAAATAGATAAGCAGAGTAATAAAAGCATATTAAATGCAGTTCAACATTTTGATCTTTTACTTGTTCAAAATTTGAAACTTAAAAGCTCAGCAGAACCATTTAAGAATAACTTTGTTCTAAAAGTAGAACACCTATGTAGAAAATATTCATTTCTATAAGATACCAAAGTCTACTTAGCTCATGCTAAAAATGAATTGATCCCTATCAAGATAACTTGTAGGTTCTTAACACTGCTACTTTTGTGGCCCTGGATAACCAGGCACAATATCAGCACAAGATGGAGACAGATAAAAAAAACAAGCAGCATACAAACCAAATCCAAAAGCTTTCATTTTCCTTTTATATTGCTTTATGTGCTCTTTTATTTATAAAAATTTTCTGCAAAATTAAATCTCTCTCTAAATGTGCACAACAATAAGATATTCAAAATAATTGTACTGGGTATCAATTTATAATCACTCAAGCTACTATAAGAATATAGCAATTTGTATAATTTTAAAAAGCCTAGTTATTTTTGTATGTATGCAAATAACAGCATTCTGTTTCTTCTTACTTTTAGCATAAATTCATTTTCTTCCAAAATATCCTAGCTGTGCCAATAAAAATATTTTAAATTATAAAAATGGAGTATATCCAGCTTGCAACAAGGCAAAATCTATTTATCCTATAATCATTTCACTTTTTTTATTTTTTAACTTTTCACAATTTAAATTTCATGACATTATGGTGCTTCATGTTTATTATCAAAAATAAACTTACAAGAGCATACTTTCTTTTCATTTGTATTGGCCTTTCTTTATTGCTGTCAGGCAATTTGTCTTCATTTTTTAATCAGTCACTGAATACATTCTTATTACTTTCCTTTTGAAAGTCAGTTATCTTTAAACTATTTGAATAATAAGATAAATAAGTTATATTTATCCACACAGTCACTAGTAACTCGATTAAACACTAATCCAGTTGTTGCTGTAAAATATCTTTTATAATACACATGGTTGATGTTTTCACATGTGGTTAACATCTGCCATCAGATGACTTTAAATAAAGTTGATTTCCTACATAGTTTGGCCAGCCTCATCTAATCAGTTGAAAGTTCTCAAGAGCAAAACTTAGGTTTCCCTGAGGAAAAAACAACAACAAAACAAACAAACAAAACCCACACTATTCTGGGACAAGGCTGGGAAGTGAGAGGTAGAGTGTGCCCTAATTACAATTTGAGACGGGCCCTTTGTAAGATGTCTCTGCAAAGTTTACCGTGGAGTATTGATTTTGGCTGGGATACAAGAATAGCAATTTTTCTGAAAAGGTAGGGTCTGAGGGTTTTCTGGGAACAAGGCAAGGAGGCTCTACAGAAATCATCAGTCTGAGGGGTTAAGGTCCTGCTAAGAGATCAGTGTCAGAAATGCAGAGATTCTGCTAGGGGACCAGTATGTGAAGGCACAAGCTGCTGGGGTAACCACGGTGTGAGAGGAAGGGGTTCCCTTGTGGATAGAGGGTCTGCAGGGACCAGAGTTGGAGGATGGGTTAGGACTCCACTAAGAACGAATGTGATAGGAGACCTAGTGGAAGAGCAAAATGTGTTAAAAGACAGGGCTCCTTTTAATTGGGGAGAGCAGAAAACATTTTCCCACAGAGAATCTGAAAACAAACAAAAACAAACAAAAAAGCATCAAGATTGCAAAGTAGAATCTGCAGCTTAGGTTACAATAGGTATTATGGTCAAGAGCCTGAGCCTGAGCTCAGATTCAGGACCACTTCATGACATTGTGGAAGATTCTTCAAAATTACTTAAAATTTATGCAAAGTGGGGGTGATAATAGTACTTACATCTATATTGTGTTATCTAGAACATTTACAATAAATTGATTAGCACAATGCCCCAGTATTTTTTAAGTATTTTAAAAATGTTAGTTGCTGTTATTGAAGAAAGGAGTTTCTATAATTTAGGTTGAATTCAGCTATAGTTTATTTAGTCTGCAAATTACTACTCTAAGCCAAAATTTTCATTGTGCATTTAAAAGTTACAGTAGAGGCCCAGTGTACGAATTTGTGGAACAGTGGGGTCCCTCGACCTGGCCTATGGGATCAGGCCGAAACTGGCTCACTGACATCCCCTGAGGGATCCTGGATTGTGAAAGGGCACAGGCCAGGCAGAGGGACCACACCAGTGCATGATCATGGCCAGGGAGGGACAAGGGAGGTTGGCCAGCATGTCCGGCCCATCTCTTTCAGTCCTGATCGGCCTGACCCAGCAGCAGTGTCTGCCCCCTGGTGGTCTGTGAATGTCATAGCAAGCAGTTGAGTGGCTTTAGCATAAGCACACTAGTGGCACGGTGCATGAAATTTATGTTCCTCAGCCGGGCCTGCACCCTCTCCAATCCAGGACTCCTCCGGGGATGCCCTACTGCCAGTTTAGGCCCGGCAGTCGGACATCCCTCTTGCAATCCAGGACCACTGGCTCCTAACTGCTCACCTGCCTGCCTGCCCGGTCGCCCCTAACCACTCTGCCTGCCAGCCTGCTCGCCCCCAACTGCTCCTCCCCTTTGGCCTTCTCGCCCCCAACTACACTCCCTGCTGGCCTAATGGCCCCCAACTGTCCTCCCCGGCCAGCCTGATGTCCCCCAACTGTCCTCCCCAGCCAGTCTCCTGGAAGATCTGGTCTAATTAGCATATTACCCTTTTATTAATATAGATTACACTTTGATTGGTTGAACAGATGACTGGACAACAGGACACTTAGCATATTAGGCTTTTATTATATAGGATACTAGAGGCCCGGCACATGAATTTCATGCAATCAGGGCCGTCTTCCTGGCTGCTGGCACCCAGCCCTGCCCCCTGCCACAACCCACCCGGGGTTCCCAGTTTGCCATCAGGTATTTGGAGCCTGACAACCAGGGAGGAGAGACTAAGAAGTTGGCCAGTTCTGCTCGCTCATTGACCCACCCCTTCCATGTGTCACCCTCTGTGTGCGGGGTGACTGGCAGGGTGGGGGCCTTGGCCTGGTGCTGCCTGCACCCACTCTCAGGTCTCCATTCACCATCAGGCGATCAGAGCCTGCTGGCCAGTGGGAGGGACCAAGAGGTCGGCCGTTCTGCCCACTCACCAGTCCCCCCCTGCTGCCTCCCACCCCAGTTCCCCTTTCACCATCAGGCTACGGGAGCCTGATGGCTGGGGAGAGGGACCGAGAGATCAGCCATTCCTGCCCGCTAGCCAGTCCCACCCCTGCCATCCGCCACCACACACTTCGGTTCAACATTTGCCATCAGGCTATGGGAGCCTGCTGGCTGGAGAAAGAGACCAAGAGGTGGTCAGTGCATCTCATAGTGACTGGTCAAGGAGTCGTTCTGATCGACCTGCTGTTATGGTCACTGGGCTTTTATTATATAGGATTACCTACTTCCTAAAGAGAATATGAAGCAAGGCACAATATAAAATGTAAGATAGCATGATTTATGATTAAAGAAAGATAAATTTGTGGACAAATAATTATATTGAGAACAAGAATATGGTTAACACAATTAACAATTGAATTTTGTTCTGTTTCCAGGGAAAAACCATAATGATATATCATTCTCATTATCTAAGAAGAAAATAATACTCATTTATAAAGACAAAAATTCTATACTGTTAAAGGAACCTAATACCTAGAATAATGATTCTCAACTTGAGTAATATACAAATGCTTTTTAAAGAAAAAAAATATTTTGAAACTGGCAAATACTTTTGAAAATTCTATTTTAGGAAATACTGAAGTAAGAAAGTCAACACAACACAATTAATGTAATTTATGCCACTGAACTATACACTTAAATATGGTTAAAATGGTAAATTATTATCTGTAGAAATACATGTAGTATAGTTTATCACATTTAAAATAATAAAAATAAAAAGCCTGCAGCATTAGTTTCTCCTGGTTGCCTGTCCTACAGATTTCAAATTTGCCAGACCTCAAAATTGTGAAAGTAAATTTCTTTTTAAAAATTTCATTATGTATAAATATTTTACTGGTTCTGTGTTTCTGAAGAAACTTGGGTGATACAGGATTACATAAAATTTTAGATTTATAGTCTCATATGTACTTTATACAAATATTTAGTTAAATATGTGAAAAATATAAACGTCATCACTTACTTATGTTTCCTAGATCTAAATATACCTTTTATGAAAATGGGTCTGTGAATTTAATTGAAAGTGCAGCAATGAATTGAGTGTGACGTATTTAGATTTCAAATCCTACACAATATTTTTTAAGTGTTAGGTCATCATGAGCTCCAGAGTATGTATTTTATCTTTGAATGTCATCAAGGAGAATATGTTTTCCTTTATGATACATTAGAGGCAGACCTATTTCAATATGTGGTGCACTGAGTTTAATAATGATCTAGGTCGCATAGGGTCAGAGTATCTGGCACAGAAAGGACTATATCTTCTCAAGAGGGTGATCTACCTAGTTCAAATGTGACCACGCATAATTCTACTTTAGACAGTCAGTAATATACTTTGGTTTATAGGTGATTTTTTTAAAAAAGTATTCATTTTAGAGAAAGGAAGGGAGAGAGAGATAGAAACATCAATGATAAGAGACAATTATTGGTTGGCTGCCCCTACTGGGCATGGAGTCCACAACCCAGGCATGTGCCATGACGTGGAATCAAATCCTGACCTCCTACTTCATAGGTCAAAATTCAACCATTGAAACACACCATAGGGCTATAGGTAATTATGACTGTTCTAGCTGGTAAAATGTTTTCCATGTAGGGCACTGCTATAGGGTTAAGCCTTGGACTGACCTGTTGGCAAAGCCAGCTTAGAGGGCACAGCCCTCTTAGCATAATTAGGCTTGACCTTATTATGCTCCCTAGATCTTATCTGGGTAGTTAATGGGCTGAGGGAGATGGAGCAAGTGCTGCCAAAACAAGTGAAACTCACAAGAACATTGTAACTATGGTGACCACTACCTTGTTTACCTCTCGCTATAAAATAAAGGCTCAGGTTGCCTCTGGATCTCTCTCTGTGGCCTCCCCAGGCACAGGAAGATCCACCTAGGTCCTAGACCCAGCTTATTCTCTTTGTCATTTCTTCATCCCTTCACCGCCCTCACTCAGGCTTGTGAACCCTTGGCTGAGCTGGTTCGGCACATTTTCATATATATTTTATAAAATTTTATGTTTGTACTCTCCACAATGTATCTAAAATAATGCCTTGTCTCATTTACTTATATATATATAAAATAAATCCTTCTATTCTTTTTAATCTACTAGAATTCTGTTTACCACAGTATGTTGAAAAACCAAAAAGGAAAATCAAGAAAAAGCCATTAGCTCAAGCCTTTGTTTAAAATATTGCCATATGAGAATAAGCCAGGGCATATTTTTAAGCTAAGAATCATAAATTATGTAGAAGAGAAAGCTGCATTAAAACCTAACTGTTTATTACTCAATGTAATATAGAAAGCAATCTAAGTCAAATACATTCCAAATCCTCTGAAGAAAATGTAAGCACATAATTACCAAAATAACCTTGCTATTTGTTGACCTCACTGATAAAGCTATGCCTTACTAGGCATTCTAAGAACATTGTTTTTTTAAAAAATATATCTTTGTATTGATTTTAGAGAGAGAGGAAAGGAGAGGAAGGAGAGACATATAGATGTGAGAAACATTGATTGTTGCCTCCTGCATACCCTACTGGTGATTGAGCCCACAAACCAGGCATGTGTCCTGACCAGGAATTTGACCAGTGACCTTTTGGTGCATGGGATGACACTCAACTAACTGAGTCACAACAGCCAGGGTATTAAGAACATTCTTTAAACAAGAGAGAGTATTGCCTATCCTTTACTGTATACATGTTTGAGATCATTAACACCTTGGGTAGTAGGTATAGGTATTTAAAGAGTTTATGTGTGTATAAAGAAATCTACTATCAAAAGGTCTCTGTTAAATATGTCATTTTAAAAGAACTTATTATAGCAAAAGAAGGTGAATATTTGATGTTTTGAGTAATAAGACAATTCATTTACATATAAACAATGTAATATCAAATCAAATATGATTTAAGAATTATTAAAATCTAATATTTGTATCTAATATTCACAAGCCGAGAAAGTAGATTAAATGGCAATAAGTAGTCAACAAATTCATGGCATGTATTTATAATAGTGTTGATTTTTGGGGGTTCTAATTAACATAGAAAGCTATCAAACTTGGGCAATTGTCATACTTGACGTGCAAATCATTTCTATAAATAAAAGAAAATGAAGTTGACAATTTTAACATTCAGGCCACATGCTACTTCCTGGAATAACAATGACCAACATTTATATAGCAATTTTTAGTCTGAATATCATCTATCCATACACAATCACATTCAATTCTCACCCATGAGAGGCAATTTTAGCACAGCTTTATGGATGAGGCAACTCATGTGGCTATAGAAATAATGGATTCCCTGGAACCTAAAAGCATGGTAGGCATTTTACATACATAATCTCATTTAAGCCTTTCAACATTCATACAATTAGGTATTGTAGTGCACATTTTATAAATGAGAAAAATACAAAGTCAAATAATTTGCCAAGTGTTATTTATCTGCACAATCATGGAGTGAATGTGCAAACCGGGTTCTGATGACTTAACTTCATGTTTGTTTTCAGTCACTCTGAGGAAATGAAGCAAGACAACTGCATTCACTCCAGGACTATACTGTGTATATGCAATAGATTAATGCTAGGAAAATGGCCCCTGGTCTAATAAAATGTTCATAAATTCTTATCAATTTTAGGTCTAGTGGAAGAATTATAGGAGCTGCTCAGTGAACTGATGCCCTAATTCAACACAGAGGAGCCAAAAACTATCGTTCGAATTGGAAAGTTTCTGGCAAGACTGGGACTAGCATGAGATAGGTTCCCAGGAGTTGAAGATGTAATAAATGGGGAGAAAAATAATTCCCACTCGGCTTATTGTGATTCACTACATGTCAGATGATAAATGCCCACTTCCAAAATAACTATTTAATTATTTATTTACATCTAATGAATGAATAAAAGAATAGATGAAGTAATGAATTGACAAACAATGAATAAATAATAAAAATAAATAAATAGGATAGAATAGGGAACATGAGGTTACCCGCTTTGATATGTTTTCAAATGTAGATAATTGTTTCATTTGAATGTGACTCATAATTCATTTTGCATTTTAGAGAGAAATTGTATTTATGGTCTGGTCTTTGAATATGATCACTTTAGGGAGAAAAAGTGTGGTAGCACTTTAAAAATATTACTGGGTTAAATTTTGTAAAATTTCACAAAAGGAACACTGGGTGACATGGAAATTAAATCTTCTCAAGGACTTGGAGCTCAAAAACAACTTGGATAATGCTTCAAGTAATGATATTCAGGGGGGAAAAGTTTCTAATAAAGGAAGTGACCTACTGCATCCCTATGCTTCTGCAGGCTACTGATTATCTTGCCATTGTATGCATCATCTCTTTGTCATTTATCATTGTAGGTTGGCTAGAGAACATTTTCCAGCAAACTAACAACTCTAGGTATTTAGTTATAAACTCTTCTATTTACAAAAATCCTCTCTCATATGCAAAAGGCACTGCCATTTATCCATGGTATGCATTTGAAAAATGACCCTGTGTGATAGGTTTACTTTGTGATGAAAATAAATAGATAAATGAATGAAATAACAAACAATAATTAATGGATTGCCTGAATCTCAATCATGATGTAAAACTTTTCTGTAACTTACTGTAAAATAAGGATAAAATTAATGTGAATAGAACAATCATAATTTATTACTGATGATGGTTTTTGTTTACAATTCCTTGAAAACTAATGAACAATAAATTGCACCTATTATCACAACACTAAAAATACTTTTACATAGCAATACTTCAAGGTGACTGATTTTTCATAAACGTAAATGTGAGATTTTAAATTTCCGTTCCTTATTTTTATCAGTATGAGGAAGTTTTGACTTTAAGTTAAAATTTCTGATTTTGAATAGATTTTTGTTAGGAGCAACATCTTAGTTATTAGTTTTTTTGTACTACCATATAAGCCTTAAAGTGACTATGATATAAACTCTATTTTTATGGCAGGAATTATATTAAAAAAAAAACCCACACTTTTACAATCTCTCAATATTTTCACAACTCTGCCTGACTCATGTCTGATCTCATATAAGGAGTGTCACTAGTGGCATATACTGAGGTTTTTTGTTGTTAATCCTCACCTGAGGATTATTTATTTATTTATTTATTTATTTATTTATTTATTTATTTATTTATTTTTAGAGAGAGTGGAAGAGAGAGGGATAAAAAGAGGGAGAGAAACATTGGTGTGAGACACATAATTGGTTGCCTCCCACAGGTGCCCCAACTGGCCAGGGGATGGAGCCTGCAACCAAGGTATGTGCCCTTGATGGGAATCGAACTGCAACCCTTCATTAAACTTCATAAGGTTAAACAGTTTCCAGACATTTAACTGTTTAAATGGGATGTCCCATGAACATTATATAAGATGTTCACAGACAGTTGTACATCTGTGTCTTGTTCTATTTGTGAAATTTTTGTTTGATTTCTGATTGAAAAACAGAAATCATCCATGTTTCTTGTGTAGTTGCATCATGTTCATTTTTTAAATGTATATTATTCCAGTATATCATATGGCAAAATCCATCCATTCATAAACTGTAGATGGATATTTGGGTGCTTTACAATTTTGTTGTTAACAATAATGCTACCATGAACTTTCTTTTTCACGTATTTTGTTAATATATGAACACATTTCAATTTAGCATATACAAAGGCAAATTCCTGGGCCATGTGTGCATATGGCCAATTTCTGTAGTTATTGCCAAACAGTTTCCCCAAAAATTGATCCAATGAACTGTCTCAAAAGTGCTCTGGGAAAGTACCAATTTCTGAAAATCCTTAATAATATTTATCACTGCTTATTTGTTTTCCTTTTAACCATTCTGATGATTACATAGTAATGTCTCAGTTTGGTTTAACTTGCATGAAGTGATTGAATATCTTATTTTTGAAGTATTTGTTCACATGTTTTGCTCATTTGTTTAGTATGTTATTTTTTTTAATCCTTACCTGAGCGTAAGTTATTTTATGATTTTAGAGAAAAAGGAAGGAAGTGGGAGAGAGAAAGAGAGAAACATTGATGTAAGAGAAACATCCATCGGTTGCCCCCATATGAACCCTGAT
The DNA here is from genome assembly GCF_963259705.1 of Myotis daubentonii. NCBI lineage: Eukaryota > Metazoa > Chordata > Mammalia > Chiroptera > Vespertilionidae > Myotis > Myotis daubentonii. The sequence goes on from NC_081840.1 coordinate 193,977,333, forward strand.
CTGGGATCCAACCCAAAACCTGGCTGTGTGCCCTGACCCAGAATCAAAACTTTAGATCTATGGAACAATGCTCAACCTAATTAGCCACACTGGCCAGGGCTAGTGTATTATCCTATATAATAAAGAGGTGATATGCAAATTGACCATCATGCCCTTGCACAAGATGGCTGCCTCTATGTGGTCAAAAGATGGCCACCACAGAATGGCCAGCAGGGGAGGGCAGTTAGGGGTGACTAGGCTTGCAGGGGAGGGCAGTTAGGGGCAACTAGACCAGCAGGGTAGGGCAGTTGGGGGTGACTGGGTTGCCAGGGGAAGGAAGTTGGGAGTAACCGGGCTGGCAGTGGAGCAGTTAGGTATCAATCAGGCTGGCAGGGAGTGGTTAGGGGGTGATCAGGCTAGCAGGCAGAAGCAGTTAGGGGCAATCAGGCAGGCAGGCGAGTGGTTGGGAGCCAGCTGTCCCAGATTGGGCCTAAATCTGCAGTCGGACATCCCCTGAGGGGTCCCAAATTGGAGAGGGTGCAGGCTGGGCTGAGGGACACCCTCCCCCAGTGCATGAATTTTGTATATCCGGCCTCTAGTCTATAATAATAAAAGGGTAATATGATAATGAGACCAGATGTCAATCCAGATGAAGCCGGGCCAGAGGGAAGTCAGGTCCCATGTGCCTGAAGGTGGCCAGAGGGAAGCCAGCCCAGGTCCTGGGTGCCAGAGGGAAGCCGGTGCTGACAGCCAGGGGAGGAAGGCCTACTCTTGCAAATATTTTGTGCATTGGGCCTCTAGTTTTCTTAAAAATTTGTAGAAGTTCTTAGCATTTAAATATTTTTTCAAATACTGATATTGCAAATAAAATTCACTCTGACTTATTTTTTCATTTATTTAAAGAAATATTTTGATAAGTAGCAATTCATTATATTAATTTTGTCCTAGTTGTTATTTCTTTATATGGCATTTATTGGATTCTTCTAAAAGAATATATAGCTACCCTGAGGATTCAAGATTCATTTTCTATGTTTACTTGTAGAAATAATTTTTATTATCTGTATTTTGATATTTAATCAAAAATTATTTTATGCATCAAGAAAGCATATTCACATATGTTTTATATGTATTTATATACCATGGAGTATTGAAAATAAAATTCAATGAATAATTTAATAATAATTGGGAAAAATGCAATTTCCCTCTACACTGAGGTTTCACATTTGTTATATATTCAGTGGTCGTTAATGGATGGATCTGTTATTGTCTTATTGTCATTTGGTATCTTTCATATAACAGTTTTTCAACTCATTGGTAAATAGCACATTGTATTCATTATAGTACCATTACAACACTAGAGGCCCGATGCATGAAATTTGTGCTAGGGGCTCGGCCCTCGCAGGCCAGGCTACCTGCCACGGCTGGACTTCGCAGCTCCCCGAGGCTGCCTGCCTTGGCCAGCCCTCATAGCCCCAGCAGCCTGCCTTGGCCCTCGCAGCCTCAGCTTCATCCAGAAGGAAGTCTGAACATCGCTCAGTCTAATTAGCATATTATGTTTTTATTATTATAGACTAGAGGCTCGGTGCACAAAATTTGTGCACTCAGGGAGGGGTCCCTCAGCCTGGCCATGTGCCCTCTCGCAGTCTGGGACCCCTCGGGGGATGACCACCAGCTGGCCTAGGCCCGCTCCCCAGGGGATTGGGCCTAAGCTGGCAGTCAGATATCCCTGTGGCAGCCTGGGAGCCCTCGGGGGATGTCAGCTGGGAGCAGGCCTGAGCTGCAGTCGGACATCCTTAGCACTTCTGAGGAGGCGGGAGAGGCTCCCACCACCACCGCTGTACTGGCAGCCATCAGCCTGGCTTGTGGCTGAGCAGAGCTCCCCCTGTGGGAGCGCACTGACCACCAGGGGCCAGCTCCTGCATTGAGCGTCTGCCCCCTGGTGGTCAGTGTGTGTCATAGTGACCAGTCATTCCCAGTCCTTCTGCTGTTGGGGTTAATTTGCATATTACCCTTTTATTATATAGGATAGAGGCCTGGTGCATGGGTGGGGGCCAGCTGGTTTGCCCTGAAGGGTGTCCCGGATCAGGGTGGGGTCCCGCTTGGGTGCCTGGCCAGCCTGGGTGAGGGGCTGAGGGCCGTTTTCAGGCTGTCCACACCTCCTTCAGGGTGGGGGGTCATGCTGGGGTGCCTGGCCAGTTTGGGTGAGTGGCTGATGGCTGTTTGCAGGCTGGCCACGGCCCCCAGCCACCCAAGCTCCCAGTGGAGGCTGGCTGGAAGCAGGTATCTGGGATTTATTCATCTTCTATAATTGAAACTTTGTTGCCTTGAGCGGAGGCCAAAGCCAGCCGGGGCAGGTGAGAAGCTTGGCTTCCTCCATCGCCGGGGCAACCAAGCCTCCTGCTTGCTCCAGCTCTGTGGCTGCCTGCTGCCATCTTGGTTGGGTTAATTTGCATATTGTCACTTTGATTGGCTGGTGGGCGTGACTTGGGTGTAGTGGAGGTGTGGTTAATTTGCATGTTTCTCTTTTATTAGATTCGATAACTCTATTAATGTAGCTCAAATTTTACATACACTTGAGGGTAGGATTGCTGGCTTTCTAGTTGTTGCTATTCTAAGTGTTTTCATTATGATAGATTACTTGTACATAGTGCCTTTTTAATATAGCCTGTAGTCATTTTTAAGTGTGTGTTTTTTCTCTTTTTTTTTTCATTCTATTTTTTTTGCCTAATCCTTTTGGTTTAAGTGACAGATGCTGTATATATAAATTTGTAGAAATTCTAAGTGACAGATTCTGTATTTAGAAAGGGTTCACTCTGTAATTTGTTAAGCAGATATAATAGAAGTTATCACATTAAACTAGTCAGAAATAGAGATGTGTATTTGGATTATAGTTTGGGTAATGCCTGCTCTAATTCCAGTTTGCATACCTTTCTCTTGTGTCTAGGATTACACATTTCAAATGGAAATCTGATTTTTTGGAGCCCTTTCTTCAGCTAGCTTCCACTCTCTATTGTCTGTCTTCTAACTCCCGAAAGTTGTCTGATAAAACATTTAGTCTATTTTTACAGGCATTTGTCTGAGGTCTGATTCTAACCCTTATATTATCAGAATTTGGTAGCTTTCTGTATGAGAAATGACTGTGGAATTTATAATTATCAGTAATCAATTTCTTTACTCTGCACAAACTACCTAAAGTACAGTTGGTTTTACTATCTTTCAGTAACAGCCCTGTACCAGGCAAAACAAACAAACAAAAAACCACAACCATATAGTTTTAACCTCTTGCATATTCCCAGATTTGATAGATGTTCACGGGAAAATGGCCAGGACTTGTAGAAAATAGTTAGAAATTTAGCCTACTTTCTATAATTCTGCACTATGCAAAGTCTTGACCCTTCTGGTTCTCACTGTTTCCATAGATGTCATATGGAAGAGGGTTTTAATATTTTATCCAACTTCCTTATTGTTCTCAACAATAGTATTGAAATGTCACAAGCTATATTCTATCACAATTTTTATTGCTCACAGATGTTCTGAAGATTGCATTTGAACTGTGAATACACAATGCATTCTTATTTTGGCATTATTTAAGGGTGTTTTTTACAGCATTACCTTTGGCACAGATTTGTGCGTGTTTTTTTTGTTGTTGTTGTTTGTTTTCATTTTCACCAGTGACATGATTGAGAATGGATTTCATGTAGCCAGCATTATCTTATTGGACTCAATTGATTTATAGTTTTATAGTAAAGACTGTGAACCTACTCAGTCAAGGCTCAATGAGAATTATCTGAAATATTTTTAAAAGGATAATCCACATATATTAGTCTAAAAGAGAAACATGTATAGTTTTAATGATATTATGTTTCTGAGATTCATTAATAGATAATGCTAGAGTCAATATTTTGAGAGAAGATAGTTGAAAATACTAATTCAGTAAAACTTTACACATTTAGAATCTTTGAGAAATGAAACACATTTAATAATTAATAAAAATCTGACTTCACAATATTTATTAGTCAGATATTCTTTTGCATATGTTGGAGTAATAAGGTATACCTAGCTAGTCAAAATACTTATCATCCCCATACCAATTTTCTATAAAACATAGTGAAATATATATAAGCAGGACTTCTCTTTCTAAATATTTATTCATATGTATTTCCAATAATGCTGTAATAGAAATTATTATTTTCTTGATCCTAGAATTTAATCCAATACATAGCATTTTTGAATGATAAAAGTAGAATTTTATTTGCTAGAACTGAGATAAAGCTTGGAGCAATTCCCCAACTCAAAGTTTATGGAGACTTCAGCTGGCCAAAATAATAAATATTCTGAAAAAATATAATATCCCTGAGCCTTAAAACTTTCTTGCTTGTTTCTTAGAGTTTGAACACTCTGTTACAGGCAAGTTTTTTATTAAACCTTCAGATTCAATCTGGCCAAAGCTTCTGATCCTTCCTTGAGTTCCTTTTGAAACTGTTTTTGCTCAATGTGACTTTGCTTCAGGTATAGGAGTGATGTTTCTGTGTCATACAGAGCGATTTTTATACTTTTTTCTTAGTAAGACTGACAAGTTACCAGGAATATTATGGCAACCAAACAAAAATAACACTGTTTACCTTAGAGACCTTTTTCTTTGATCATTTTGAATGACACACCCAAATTTATTTCTGTTCTACATCTGAGAATGTGCTCCTTTGATCTAGGGACTTTATTTTTTTATTATTTTATTTTCAAGACACTCCATCTGTTCATTTTCAATGCCACTAACATAAATACACAATGAAGTTTAGAGAGTTCCCACTTACTTACAGAAGGGTATTTTTGACTTAAAAAAACTTTATATCTTAAATATTGTTATAATATATCCCATTTTGATATTTTTAAAAATCTGAATGTTTTCATTTTTATACTTGATGTTCTGTAATTTGAAACATATTGTTTATTGAATCATAATTTTATTGAGATTTAATTATTTAAACTATTATTCAAAACGTTACATAATAGCCTTCAAGTTGCTATCTATTATGAGTAATAGAATTAATTTTGGCCGAGACCAGTTTGGCTCAGTGGATAGAGCGTCGGCCTGCGGACTGAAAGGACCCAGGTTCGATTCCGGTCAAGGGCATGTACCTGGGTTGCGGGCACATCCCCAGTAGGGGATGTGCGGGGGGCGGCTGATCAATGTTTCTCTCTCGTCGATGTTTCTGACTATCTCTCTCCCTTCCTCTCTGTAAAAAATCAATAAAATATATTTTTAAAAAAAGAATTAATTTTGTATGTAATAATTAAGAAACTTGAAGTCTAATTTTGGTGTGGTTTCAATAAAAACATTGTTCAGTCTCATAGACAGTACAGTTTATGTTAAAGTAGTATATGTATTCCTAAAACATTGATTTTTTAAAAATATATTACTTCAACTCTGTATAATTTTATATAGAAATGTGCCACTAATTCAAAATTTATAGTTTGTCCAAAAGGGTGCTAGATAAATATACATAAGTGCTCTCTACTTTTTAATGCTATATTCTAGGAAGGTTTAGATTTTTTCACCTATAAATATACCTATTAGAAAAGAAGATAATACATGTGTGTAAATACCTATTATGTAGCTACATGAATAGTATTATTGTAAGAGAGTATAAGTGTGAGTTTGCTTTGCAAACATTAATTGAACATACATGATGCTTCTGACATTCTGTTATGCACTTCCACTTGAATTTTATTAAAATATCAGTTACCGTGACTAAGCAACACACTCAATGAGGAGAAAAGTAAGTTAACCCATGAATGTACCATACTCTCATTACTATGCAATAGTAACTTAGAGATGTACACTTGGCACAATGGACCATAAATAAGAACCAAATAATTAATAATAATATCAATAATGTTTGTTTTTTAATCACTAGGTGGCTTGCCATAGAATAAAAATACTTGAGCTAATTATCTGATGGATGTTCTTATCACCTATATTATGAAATATTTTTTAATTTCAAGAATGTAAGAGAAAAGAAACAGAACTTTTATAGTTGTGGGTGAAGGAAGGAATTGAGAAAAGCTCTCTATAGAAATCGTAACATAAAGAGATCATTTATACAGTAGAATTTTTTTCTTCTTCCGTAAAGGTGCTGGAGTAGTGAAATACTATTTTTATGTACTTTCTAATCTTCAACTATCATCACAACCTACTTGAGAGCACATTTCATGGCATTTAAAATATACCCACTGAGTTTTTCTGTCAAGATTTGAAATTCAGCACCATGAATTATAACCTATGTAATGCTAATGAATTAACAGTTTAATTTTAATTCTTATTTTCATCATCTAGGAAATCCTAATGTAGACATTTGATCCTACATTGAATATCTGTGAGAATTAAATGAAGTTAAATAATAATTATATAATAAAGAGCCTGAATATATAGTTAGCACTCACTAACGGATATCTGTCATTATGATATTCTTACATTTCAGCAATTAAATATGTGGGCTTCCTAAGATATAAATCTGGTTATTTTAAGAAAAGACATAATAGAAAGAAATAACCAAAATGTGGTGTTCACAGTTCTCTATGATGAGGAAAGTAGTTGGACATAGTTATCTGTATATTATCCCCATCTAAGAGATTAATGTTATTATTAATTGCTATGTAAAAGCAAGAATGATGAAGACAATTTTAAAGAGACTTTGAAGAGAACATCTCTACTTTCAATAAAATATATAGAAATTTAAACCAAAAATAATATTTTTAGATGTGTAAAGTAGCCAAGTACTAGTAACTTCAGTGATCTACTACTAGTATGTTTGATTTAAAACAAAATAAAACTTCTACTGCCTCCAACCATATACCTAACACAAAGAGAATACCTTAAATACTGAGGTATGAGGTATATAGGAGAGAAAATCACCACTGTATCATTTATACATTTCTTTAATATTTTCTCTAATGTTTATAAGTTTAACTACAATGCTAAGTTGACAAAAGGTGGATGTATGAGTGTCCATTTAGACCCAGCGTCAATGAATTATAATATATATTTATACCTATAATCCAAACACCCAAGTGTTTGCTATTTTGCTTATTTGTCTGTTGCTGTTCAGCATATCCCAAATATTGGAATGATTGTGTCTGTTTCTAATTTAATTTGTAAATTCATTGACTTATAAGGCCTGAACCAAAATTAAATGGACTTGGATTTATTAAACAATATCTTCTGTACATATGTGCAAAAAGAGCAGACAACTCATGTATTTCCTGTATTTTTCTTATTTTACAAAATTATTTGACATATGGTCTTCACATTTAATAAAACTTGTATTTAGATTTTATAAAACTGAGTGTCCTCATAAAAAATATAAATTTTGCTTTGCATTTAATATATTCTATTTTTTTGTTCAAAGGATAGAGTGATGTTTCATTTCATAATACAAATACAATTTTAACACTGAGAAAACTTGATAAAACTATTGCTTTAAATCTAGATTTAATTTAAATATCTATGTATGTAGAAAGAGGCTGTAGATAATGTATACCACACAGGTAGTGCTATTGGGGAAACTAATATGTATTCATTGTCAGTGTTAATAAATTAGAATGCATGCAGATATTATAAATATACACATATCAATATATGTAATTATACTTGGCTTGTTAAGATATTTTTTACCCATCTAGTAATTTAAAATTTAGAACTAGGAGGTCAGGTTTGACTCCTGGTCAGGGCACATGCCCATGTTTCAGGATCAATCTCCAGTAGGGGGCATGTGAGAGGCAGCCAATCAATTATTATGTCTCATCATTGATGTTTCTATCTCTCTCTCTCTTCCTTCCTCTCTGAAATAAAATATATCTTATATGATAAAGAGATAATATGCAAATGGACCATAACACCCTCACACAAGATGGCTGCCCCCATGTGGTCAAAAGATGGCCACCACAAGATGGCCAGCAGGGGAGGGCAGTTGTGGGTGATCAGGCCATCAGGGGAGGGCAGTTAGGGTGACCAGGCCAGCAGGGGAGGGCAACTGGGGGGGGACCAGGCCTGCAGGGAAGGGCAGTTGGGGGCAACTGAGCCTGCAGGTGGGGGAGGGCAGTTGGGGGGGACCAAGACAGTAGGGGAGGGCAGTTGGGGGAGCCTGAGCCTAAAGGGGATGGAGGGAAGTTAGGGGCGGCCAGGCCAGCAGGGGAGGGCAGTTGGGGGGGCCAAGCCTGCAGGGGAGGGCATTTGGGGGTTATCGGGCCAGTAAGGGAGGGCAGTTGTGGGTGATCGGGCCAGCAGGGGCGCAGTTAAGCGTCGATCAGGCTTGCCGGGTAGTGGTTAGTGGATGATCAGGCTGGCAGGCGGAAACGGTTAGGGGCGATCACGCAGGCAGGCAGGCAAATGGTTGGGAGCCAGCAGTCCTGGATTGTGAGAGGGATGTCCGACTACAGGTTTAGTCGGACCTCCCCTGAGGGGTCCTAGATTGGAGAGGGTGCAGGCTGGGCTGAGGGACAATACCAACCAGTGCACAAATTTTGTGCACTGGGCCTCTAATCCTATCTAATAAAAGAGAAACATGGTAATTAGTGTACGACCGCTACCCTTCCCATTGGCTAATCAGGGCGATATGCAAATTAACTGCCAGCCAAGATGGCGGCCGGCAGCCAGGCAGCTTAAACTGAACATGAGTCTTGCTTGCTTCAGTGACGGAGGACTCCAATGTTCCCCGCCTGCCTTGCTGGCCTCTGAGCTTGCAGTTTAAGAAACATTGTAACAAATATAGAAGCTAAACAAAACCCCAAAAACCAGCTTTCAGCCAGCCGGGATCTCGGAGCTGGAGTTATACATCGTTTCGATTATAGAACCCAAACAAACCAGATACCTGTTTTCAGCAGCTGAAGCCTCAGAGCTGGAGCCAGAGCTAAAGATGGCCCAGAATAAAAAGAAAAAAGAAAAAAAGGAGCAGTTGGGAGCTTCAGTCCCAGCCTGAAAACAGACCTCATCCCCTCAGCCAGGCTGGCCAGGCACGCCAGTGGGGACCCCCACCCTGAAGGGTGTGTGACCAGCTGCAAACAGCCATCATCCCCTCACCCAGGCTGGCCAGGCACCCCAGTGGGGACCCCCATTCTGATCCAGGACACCCTTCAGGGCAAACCAACCAGCCCCCCACCCATGCACCAGGCCTCTATCCTATATAGTAAAAGGGTAATATGTCTCCCAGCACGGGGATCAGCGGAGCCGTGAGGCCTCCCGGCACTGGGATCAGCATGACAGGGGCCAGTGCCCAAACCCCCTGATCGCCCTGCGGCTCTGTGTGTGACAGGGGGCGGGGACACAACCTCCCTCTCGGCCCTGCTCTGTTCCTGACAGGGGAAGGTGCCCCAACCCCTGCTTGGCCCTGCTCTGTGCCTGATAGAGGGGAGCTCCACAACCCCCTGATTGCCCTGCGGCTCTGTGTGTGACAGGGAGCGGGACCACAACCTCCCTATCGGCCCTGCTCTGTTCCTGACAGGGGAAGGCGCCCCAATCCCCAATCGGCCCTGCTCTGTGCCTGATGGGGAGAGCTCCTCAAACCCCTTGATCGCCCTGCAGCTCTGTGTGTAACAGGGTGCGGCGCCCCAACCCCCCCACCCCACGGGCCCTGCTCTGTGTGTGATGGGGTAGAGCCATAACCTCCCCATCGGCCCTGCCCTGAGTGTGCGAGTGGCACCACCCCAACCCCCTGATTGGCCCTGCTCTGTGGGTGATAGAGGGCGGTGCCCCAACCCCCTGATCTGCCCTGCTCTGTGTGTGACAGGGGGAGGTGCCCCAACTCCCCTATCAGCCCTACTCTGTGAGTGACAGGGTTAGCTCCCCAACCCCCTGATCGAACCTGCTCTGTGCATGACCTGGGGGAGCACCCCAACCCCCTGGTTGGCCCTGCTCTGTGCATGACAAGGGGTGGCGCTGCAACCTCCCCATCGACCCTGCCTTGAGTGTAACAGGTGGCGGTGCCCCAACCCCCCAACCGGCCCTACCCTGAGCGTGACTGAGGGTGGCATCGCAACCTCCCAATCCGCCCTGCTCTGTGCATGACAGGGGGCAGCGCCCCAATTCCCCAATCAGCCCTGCTCTGAGCCTGACCAGGGGCTGCACCTAGGGATTAGGCCTGCCCTCTGCCACCTGGGAGCAGGCGTAAGCCAGCAGGTCGTTATCTCCTGAGGGGTCCCAGACTGTGAGAGGGCACAGGCCGGGCTGAGGGATCCCTCTCCCCCACGAGTGCACAAATTTTTGTGTACCGGGCCTCTAGTATATATATATATATAAAGTCAATTTAATGTAAACAAATTGTGTAGGACTATTCTAGTGCAGATAGTTTCCCCCACCATCTCCAAAAGTGAATAAAACATCTACTTAATGAAAAGTAAACTGAAGAATTGGTTCATATGCAACAAAAATTTATGTCTTCACTACGGGACCAGTGCACGAATTGAGGCACCTTGAAAGGAACTGTGGGCTATGAGGCCGTGGTAGGCACAGGGGCGGGTCTCAGCCCATCCGCCCTGTCCCCGCCCAGCCCCTCCCACTGCAGCCCACCCTACCCCGGTCCCCTGTTTACTTGCAACCTTGCTACCACTGCCGCCGCTCCCATGTGCTGACAGCACATGACCGGCTTCCACCCGCTGAAGGTGCGGAGCAATTGGGGCCGGCGCCAGCAGTGGGTACAAACTGAGCTGGCTCTGACAGTGGGTGAGAGTGGCAGCTGCTGCCCTAACTGCCCCTTAGGAGCAGGGGGAGGTGGAGAAGGCCTCAGGGAGATCAGAGCCAGCCGAGGCTGCTCACCTCCTCTGATGGCACCAAGCAATCGAGACCTGCGCTGTGCACCGGCAGCAGGTTCAAGTGGCAGCTCCAGTGCTGGCTGCAGGTTCGAGTGGGGCCAGTGCTGGCAGTGGGTGTGAGCAGCAGATCCAGCACCAGCAGTGGGTATGATCAGGGCCATCGCCGGCAGCAGGTGCAAGAGGCAGCTGCCAGCCCCAATCTCCTCTCAGGAGAAGCCCTGAAGGGTGATCAGGGCTGGCAGCCACGGCTCACACCCACTGACGGTGCTGAGTGATCGGGGCTGGCGCCGGAAGTCAGCAGTGGGTGCAAGTGGTGGCTCTAGCGCTGGCAGTGGTTGTGAGTGCTGGGTGGGACCGTGGTTTGCAGGAGCAAAGAATTTCCAGTAACCACCAGAGGCTTGCCCCGATGACAATGACCAGCAGCCTGCCTTGGTCTGGCACCCCCGCTCACCTGCTCCACCATCCCATCATGGCTGACACCCACCATGTTCTGCACATGCCCCCGGGTGGTCAATGCACGTCATAGCTACTGGTTGTTCAGTTGTTCCGGTTGTACCGCCATTTGGTCTATTTGCATATTAGCCTTTTATTATATAGGATTACAAATATTTGAGTTGGATGTCTAACTTAATATTAAAAAAATGACAATAGCATTGCAAACACTATAGTGATAGTGTTCAGCCTTTTTAAATAAGGCAAAATATGCACACTTAAAGGATCAGCACTACACAGTTTCAAACAAGAGTAAGGACACGTCATAATCCCTTAACAGGTCTGATATTTAATAAAAAAAACAAACAAGTTTAACCTTGTCATTGCACAAGCAGAAGTGAAAGGATGTAGTAATGTTTTTCATTTTATTTATTTTTACTAGAGACTCGATGCATAAAATTTATGCATGCTGGAGGGGCGGGGGTGGTTCCCTCAGCCCGGCCTGCACCCTCTTGCAATCTGGGACCCCTCAGGGAATGTCCGACTGCCAGTTTAGGCCCTACCCCCCAGGAATCCCTACAGGATCGGGACTAAACCAGCAGTCAGACATCCCTCTCACAATCCGGGACCGCTGGCTCCTAGCTGCTCCCTTGCCTGCCTGCCTGATCACCCCTAACCACTCTGCCTGCCTCCCTGCTTGACGGCGCCTAACTGCTCTGCCTGCCTGCCTGATCACCCTTAACCACTCTGACTGCCTGCCTAATCACCTCTAACCCCTCTGCCTGCCTGCCCAATTGCCCCTAACCACTCGCCTGCCTGCCTGATTGCCCTTAACCACTCACCTGCTTGCCTGATAGCTCCTAACCACTCTGCCTGCTTCCATTCCTGATCACCGCTAACCACATGCCTGCCGGCCTAATTGCTCCTAACCACCTCTGCCTTGGCCCCTGCCCACTGCAGCTTCGTTGGGAAGGTAGTCTGGAAGGGCATCTGGAATGATGTCTGGAAGGTTGTTCAGCTGTCCCATCTAATTAGCATATTATGCTTTTATTATTATACATTTTTTTACTAGAGGCCAGGTGCATGGGATTCGTGTGGCCTATGGGGACCAGCCTGCTTTGGGAGCACCACTCATTCTGGTCAGCTGAGTGGCTTTAAACCCACCACTGAGTGGTTACTCCCACTGTGGGAGCGCCGCTCATCCTGGTCAGCCAAGTATCTGTGGACCCGCCCTCTGCGTGGCTGCTCCTGCTGTGGGAGCAGCCGCTCATCTCAGTTAGCCAAGCAGCACTCCCACTGTGGGAGCGCTCTGACCACCAGCTGCGGATCTTGCATTGAGCATCTTCCCCCTGGTGGTCAGTGTGGGTCATAGCAACTGGTCGAGCAGTTGTTCTAGTCATTCTGCCATTCGGTCACTGGGCTTTTATTATATAGGATTAATATTCTGTGTGATATTGGTTACTAAAATTATAAAGGTTTTAGGTGTACGATTCTATGATAAATCATCTGTATATTATATTGTGTAGTTTTTTGAACAGGACAAGAAAGGAACAAATACAGCAACTAACTGAAAGTTGTCTTTTGCTGTCATTGAAAAAAATGGAGTATATAACAGATTCACAATAATTTTTAAAGTTGTTTTTAGTGATTTGCTCAACATCTATATTTTGTTCTATGTTGATATGTTTACATTAACTTCTGGTAACTTGAAGTAAGTTTATGTTATACTATGGGTTTGGGCCTTTCAATCATTTTCTCCTCATAAAATCTCAGATTTAGCCGAAACCGGTTTGGCTCAGTGGATAGAGCGTCGGCCTGCGGACTGAAAGGTCCCAGGTTCGATTCCAGTCAAGGGCATGTACCTGGGTTGTGGGCACATCCCCAGTAGGAGATGTGCAGGAGGCAGCTGATCGATGTTTCTCTCTCATCAATGTTTCTAACTCTCTATCTCTCTCCCTTCCTCTCTGTAAAAAATCAATAAAATATATATTTAAAAAAAAAAACCCTCAGATTTAATGAAATACCCTTGAGAATTTAAAGGATGGATATCTAAAACAAATAGATATATATGATACTTTCAACCATGATCCTATTTCTGTAATTTATAAGGAGCCAAAAGTCCCTCTTGTCCATAAAGTATTTTAGGATGAGCTCATGTGTCAAAGGAGGAAGAAAAAAAAATAAGTGAAATTACATTTTGAATTACAGAACCAGACAACAAATATGGATACTTACAAAGGACATGAATCCAGTCTTTCTGAAGAGAAAACCATATCACAAGCATCTCAAAACAGTAAATAGGATTTGTAGACATTAGTAAGTTTGAAGATGTGATCGATAGCAGTGACCTCTATGCCATCTATCACCTGCATTTTTTGGAGACATGACTGGGGCCGAAGGAGTCTTATCAAAACCTGCAATGCTATGCACTTATAAACACTGAGGAAAAACATGGAATGTGTCTTGAAATACAATGATGTCATAGATAAGAAACTGGAAAATTTGAGTTATATACATTATTTTCATCATAATGTAAAAGATCATCTCTATGAAAAATAAGCAACATAAGATTTAAGTAACAGATATATAGAAAATATATTTATTTTCTGGCTATGCTCCTAGTGTTTGATTATAAGCTCTTGTCCATGAAATGGGGAAGGGGAGGATGAAAAACTACTTTACTAGTTATTTTCCACAAAAAGTTTTACATACATTAGAAGATTAGACCAGTTAACATATACATTTATTTCTAACACAAAATCCTGTGATTGTTAATGTATATAGTACAAATGTCAATATACTTGTACATATTAAATATAAAAATTATAAACACTGGGAACATAATGATATGTCTCATTTATTTTAGGAGTAATCTTAAGTATACAATAGAACTTTGCAAAAACAAAAAAAAATCCTTATAATAAAAGCCTAATATGCCGAGTGTCCAGTTGTCCTTCAACCAATCAAAGCATAATATGTTAATGATATGCTAAGGCTGCTCAACCACTCACTATGATGTGCACTGACCACCAAGGGGAAGACAGTTAGCTGGTCAGTCGCTATGACATGTACTGACCACCAGGGTGCAGATGCTCAATACAGGAGCTGGCCCCTGGTGGTCAGTGCACTCACATAGGGGGCCCGCCACTCAGCCAGAAGCCAGGCGGCACTTAAGGATGTCTGACTGACGGCTCCTGGACTGTGAGAGGGCGCAGGCCAGGCTGAAGGAACCCCACCCCCCCGAGTGCATGAATTTTGTGCACCAGGCCTCTGGTCATCTATAAAATCACCAGCCACATAAGTAACATAATCATTCCATTTTATTTATTTTATAGTAATATTAATTGAATTATATAAAATTATTGACAATTATGTAAAAATAATTGTCTGCATAAAATTATATATAATGACTTTATATTAATATACTTAAGAATTGTATGTTATTAAGTATAATTTATAGTGGCTATATACTATTCCATGTGGGAAATAAAATATAATACAATTTTATTTAATATTTCTATAAATATATAAAATACTGTTATAAATATCTCTATACATTTAATTTTTAACAATTTCTTCTAAAGGAATAATTATTAGAACAAAATTTTTACATATGTCTACCACTGTTGATATATTATTTCCTTTCTTTAGAATATTACTTTTATTCTACAACATTTTCTGAAGGCTTTTTGTTAAGTCAGATTACTTGACTTTATATACTGATATTTTACTTATTTAATAGTTTTCAAAACAGTAGATAATTTTTATTTCTACTATGTTCCCCACAATATTGTAAATCAGGCTTATACAAGGCCAGATAGTAAATAATTTGGATTGTAAGGACTCAGCTCTGCCACTGTAATGAAAAAGTAGTCATGAATACTTAAATAAGTAGATGTGCCTGTGTTCCAATAAAACTTTATTTACAGAACCAATGCTGGGTTGTATTTAGTTTGTAAATATAGTTTGCTTACCTCTGTACTAAATAATTAAGGTATTGATATATATTCCATGTGTAAAAATATTGAATATTTTAATTTAAATTACAAAATAATTTGACTAGAATGAAAGTCTCACTCTGAATTTTTTTTACATATATAATATTTTCTAGAGATCAGAAAAATCCTGAATATGCATGATTCCATCTACTCTGCTTAGTACCACATGCCCATTAACAGTAATTATACTTTGTATTTGTAACAGCTAATAATGAATTAGACTGCCCTTTAGTGTTTTATTTTCTTTTAGAAATGAAATATTTTTTCCAATGATTCTCTCTAAAGCACATTCCAAAGTCTCAATTAAGAGGAAACATTTTGTTTCTGTCTTTTCTTTTCAAGAGAGACTTCTTTTCTTGTTTAAATATTTTTGATATCTCTTTTTATTGAAATTTTTATTTTAGATAATTAGTACTTAGAATATGAACTATACTTTAGAAAATAATTATACATTTTCAAATATTTATTTAGTGAAGGCATAAACAGTAATATAAATTTATAGAAAATGTTATTCTTGTTTAGTATTTATTATTATTTTTCCAAATAATTTTTAAAGGGACTCTATTTTTCACAACTTTCTTAGAATAGTCTATGATTTAGAAATAATGGAAAAATTTTCAGAAAAATCTTCAAATCTATAATTTTCTTTAAAAGCTTATGACAATGTTAGGAGCTATGTTTAGTAATAGACATTAGGGATAATTACTTTTACAGTTAAAATGCAGATTCCTAAGATTATATTTTGAGAAAAAAAGGTCAAATGTAATTGTTAATTTTATGATTAAAATACTTAATACTAGAGGGCCCTCTCCCAGTCTGGGACCCCTCGGGGAATGATCACTTGCTGGCTTAGGCCCACTTCCTGGGGGATTGGACCTAAGCTGGCAGTCAGACAATCCTTCTGGCAGCCTGGGAGCCTTTGGGGGATGTCCACTTGCCAGCAGGGAGCAGGCCTATCTGCAGTTGGACATCCTTAGCGCTGCTGAGGAGGCAGGAGAGGCTCCCACCACCACCGCTGTACTGGCAGCCATCAGCCTGGCTTGTGGCTAAGCAGAGCTCCACCATGTGGGAGCTCAATGACCACCAGAGGGCACCTCCTGCATTGAGCACCTGCCCCCTGGTGGTCAGTGTGTGTCATAGTGACCAGTGATTCCCAGTTGCTCTGCTGTTAGGGTCAATATGTATATTACCCTTTTATTATATAGGATAGAGGCCTGGTGTATGGGTGGGGGCCGGCTGGTTTGCCCTGAAGGGTGTCCCAGTTCAGGGTGGGGGTCCCGCTGGGGTGCCTGGCCAGCCCGGGTGAGGGGCTGATGGCTGTTTGCAGGCTGGCCACAGCCCCTTCAGGGTGGGGGTCCCCACTGGGGTGCCTGGCCAGCCTGGTGAGGAGCTGATGGCTGTTTGCAGGCTGGTCACAGCCCCCAGCCACCCAAACTCCCAGTGGAGGCTGGCTGGAAGCAGGTATCTGAGATTTATTTAGCTTCTATAATTGAAATGTTGTTGCCTTTAGCAGAGGCCACAGCCAGTCAGAGCAGGCAGGAAGCTTGGCTTCCTCCATCACCAGGGCCACCAAGCCTCCTGCTTACTCTAGCTCTGTGGCTGTCGGCTGCCATCTTGGTTGGGTTATTTTGCCTATAGTGGCTCTGATTGGCTGGTGGACGTGGCTTGGGCATAGTGAAGGTATGGTCAATTAGCATCTGTGTCTTTTATTAGTGTAGATTGGTCAAATTTTTTTACTGCCAGTGACATTTAGATACCATATTTTGATACGTAAAATATTTATCAACTAGGGGCCCGGTGCACGAAATTCGTGCACTGGGTGTGTGTGGGGGGGGAGTGTCCCTCAGCCCAGCCTGCCCCCTCTCACATACTGGGAGCCCTCAGGCATTGACCTCCATCACCCTCCAATCGCAGGATCGGCCCCTTGCCCAGGCCTGACGCCTCTGGCCTAGGTGTCCGGCTCGGGCAGCAGGGACCCACAGCTGCAGCGGCCCCGCGATCGTGGGCTTCGCTTTAGGCCCAGGCAAGGGACCCCTAGCTCCCGGGACTGCCAGCTTCGACCATGCCCAGCTCCCATCGCTGGCTCCACCCCTACTTCCTGCTATCACTGGCCAGGGGGGAAAAGGCGCCTGATTCTCCGATCATGGCTGGGGGGCAGGGCAAAGGCGGCCCCAGGGCCGCCTTTGCCCTGCCCCCCCAGCTCTTAGCTCCCCCCTGGGTTTCCGATCACTGTCAGTGGCAGGGGGCTTCTTCCTGCTTTCCCTTTCGCCTCCCTGCATTGTGCCTACATAGGTAAATTAACCGCCATCTTGTTGGCAGTTAACTGCCAATCTTAGTTGGCAGTTAATTTGCATATAGCCCTGATTAGCCAATGAAAAGGGTAGCTCGTACGCCAATTACCATTTTTCTCTTTTATTAGTGTTGATACTATCTATGGTTTCGTTTCGTTTGGAAAACAAATCCCCAAGTGGATTATATCATTTTGCAAGTGGTAAATACAATATTGAAGTTGATTTCCCCAGTTACTTCTCCAAAGAAAAGCATAGCCAAGACTTGCATCAGTCTGAAGTTTCTGCTTTGTAGACAGTTTATCTTGCTGCACTAAGGTAAAATAAACTGATTTCATTTATTATGTTCAAAAGATTCGTTTTCTTATGAGATGATAATATTTTGTGATAGCCTCATATTTAGGCCGAGAAACTGGACATTTTAGGCAGTCACAACCCACAAATCTCTAACTTTCACTGCAAAAGTAACAATTAGTATTCATTTTATAGCATTAGCCTCATTCTGTAAAAACTTAAATCAGTGGTTCTCAACCTGTGGGTCACAACCTCTTTGGGGGTCGAACGACCCATTCACAGGGGTCACCTAAGGTCATCAGAAAACACATATATAAATACATATTGTTTTGTGATTAATCACTATGCTTTAATTATGTTCAATTTGTAACAATGAAATCGAAGGTCACCACAACATGAGGAACTGTATTAAAGGGTCGCGGCATTAGGAAGGTTGAGAACCAGTGACTTAAATGCTCCTGGAATAGTTAATGCTATTTATCCTAGGGAACATAAGGTTCCTAGTTTTTGTACTACTTTTGGATGAATCTTTTATGTGTCTGCTTTTTAATGGTAACTTGCACAACACCTTTTGTGGAAATAGACAGATGGACTTGTGCTGAAAATTTGGACACCTGTCACAAACACAAATGTTAGCTTGACAAAAACTTGGGTGGATTTTAGAACTAAAGATTTTGCAAACTAGTAATTCTTGTTTGACTTCTCTCTGTTAAAACATCCTTGAAAACTTGCCAAGACAAACACAAATAAAATTTTTAAAGCAATAGAAAAGAGTCTGAGTTATGCTACAATATGGGAATAATTGCCATATTATATTGAACAGTGTTACTAGAACAGAAAAAGCAATAAAGAGAATAGGTACCTATTATTCATTCAGTATCAGAAATCAGAAAAAAAGTAATTATAAAGTTAAGAAAAATAAGATACACTGCATTGCATTTCTTTTACCGTAGGTTGGAAATACAAAGCTGCCATTTATTTGGATCCAATCCATTAAAAAGAAGAAGAAAAGTAAAAAGAGAGGGAGGAGGAGAAGGAGAATGGATTTCAGATTTACCAGAATAATTTCTAATCTCAACTTTTCTTTTGGGGCATCTATTACAAAAATACTAATGCTAATCTCTATCATGTCAGTGACTAGAAGAAAATGTATGGTGTGGATTATAACAATAAATGGAGACTAAAAGATTCTAGAAGCTGTAAACCTCATATAGTTCTGCTGCCTTTACTTGGTCCATACAGAGTAATTCCAAGAGCTTCTCAAAATCTGAGAAACAAGTCATGGAGCAGGAGACACCCACATCGTCCAAGTTTATAACTACACTAAATTAACCCTGGCTATATTCCCATTGTGGGCTGCATACTGAAGTAGGGAGATACAGTTTTAGATAAGAAAAGAGAATTCTCTCAGAGAGGGACATGGTCAGATGGAGATGAAGGGCTGTCCATGAAGCTGGAGAGATTTATATTCTGTAATAAATAAGTAAGAAGGAGGAAAGGAAAGTTGCTGGAAGCTAATTCCAGCAGGGCATAATAAAATGCAAGAAGTCCTCAAAAGGTTTGTGGGCTTCTATATTCAGCAGGGCTGGATACATATTATTGCCTGCTGGGATGGCTGAAGGCATTTCCCCAAACCTAAACATCTGCATATATTATTGCCTGCTACTGGAACAGCCAAAGGCAGTTTCCCCCAAACTGACAATGCCTACTGTATACCAAACCTTACCTTTTGATATGTATATTTGCTTTGCTTTAGGGCAGTTTGTGTTAATAAAAATCTAGGGGTGGAGGGTTACTGAATCTAGGTCTCCTCTGGCTCCCCAAAATGCCTTCCAAATTTATATTTCATGTCTAGTCACTTTATTAATTTACATGCAGCCCCTTCTCCAGATTCCTGAACCCTTCTAGATGCTGAGAATGACCCTGGCAGAAAGTAAGCCAGAGACCCTTTTTTCTAGTCAATAAAACCTTTTTAAAATAGAAAAGAATACTAGTTTCAGGACTTTTAAACAAAGGTTTTCTCTTAATTTTCTTACTATAAGAAATCAAATAAAGTAATAGAAAGTTCTGTTTTTTATTGTCAGTAAAATAATAGCCTATGATATCCCTGTAAATAAGAATTCATTATAATGTAAAACAGATTGAAAAGACAAAAAAAATTCCTGAGAAGAAATGCAAAAAAACAATAATAAGTAAAATCCAACAGAATCTAAATTTTAGTAGCAGGTTTGAATTCTATATTAAAAGTCAAAGACAGCAAACTTGAGAATAGAAAAAATGTAATCCATATTTCAAAAATAAAATAAAAGACATTTTTGACATTTAATAGAAAATGACATAGTACTCAAAATTATGAGTGATGATAATTGATATGTGCACACAAAATAGGAATCTAATTCTCAAGTAGGAGGCATCTATATATATAAAAAGCCAGCTACCAGCATGCCATAATGACCAGTTGCTATGACACCCACTGTGGCCAGCGAACCTGCCTGATCAGGGGGTGGGGCCAGCCGGACAACCTCCCGCGGCACCTCCCCCCAGTCAGCCCTGCCCCTGATTGCCCCCCACACCAATAGGGGGCAAGGTAGGCTGGCCAATCTCCTGCAGCCCCTCCCGCTCCCCAGCTGCACCCCAGGTCAGCCCCCCCTCCCTGATCAGGGTCACAGCTGGCCAGCCAACTGACTGTAGCCCTGCACCCTGGCGGGCCCCACCACTGATGGGCCCCCATCACCTCGATTAGCCCGCAGCCTCTCCCCCAAGTCAGCTCTGCCCATGATCGACCCCCCACTCCAATCAGGGTCAGAGCTGGCTGGCCAACCACCCATGGCCCCTCCCCTAGGCCACTGGCCCCGATCAGACCCCCCACCCCATTCAGGAGTGGGGCTGGCTGGCTCACTGCCCACAGCCCCTCCCAACAGCTGGCCCCATCCCCAATCTGTCCCTACCAACCCAATTGGCCCACAGCCCCTCCTCCCAGCCAGCTCCACATCTGGTCGACCCCCCCACACCAATCAGGGGTAGGGCTGGCCAGCCAACCTCCCATGGTCCCACCCAGCTGCTGACCCCCAATTGCCCCCCCACCCCAATTGGGGATGGGACCTGCCGGCCAATTGCCTTCAGCCCCTCCTCCCAGCTGGCCCAGCCCTGATCTGGCCCCAATCGGGGCAGCCTGCCGGCCAACCCCCTCCCATTCTTCCTCCCGGCAGGCCCAGCCTCTATTTGCCCCAATTGGGGCCGGGCCAGCCAGACCCCACCCATGCATGAATTTGTGCACTGGGCCTCCAGTTAATCTATAATGACCTTGAACAAATAGTGGAAAAGTCATTATCAAAAATTTTCTTGGAGAAAAATAAATACTTGAGCTGTAAAGGCAGGCACAATGCAAAGGAAAATTATTTAAAATTCAAATGACAAAAAAGTCATAATTTCATTATCTAAATTACTCTCATACATTTGTCTTAAAGCAATCACTGAAATCCCTCCATAACAAAAATATCAAAGCAAGAGAATAACTTATAAAATTTATAGTTTTGAAATATTATAGAACATAATAGTTCAGAAAGATTATAGCATCAATAAAGTAAAAAACAAAACAAAACAAGGTTATTTGTCAAGTAAGTGCAAAGTAAACCAAAATTGAAATAGGACTTTTATCAGTAATATTGTAGACCAAGCATGTCAAACTCATGGCCTGTGGGCTGCATGTGTCCCATGAATATTTTTTGTGGCCCAGCCAATATAATGGTATCTAAGAAATAGTTTAATAAAAATTTTGTAACTTAATTTTTACAATATCCTGTTATACATAATCATTAATAACAAACTACAATGTTCACTAATGACTGATTACCATAATCGTGCTGCATTCATTTCCCTTCTGCTCCTTATGCGCAGGTGCACCATTTCTCTCCATTTATACTAGCAGCGAATATTTTAGCTGCCAATTGCTACGTCATTAGTCTTGGACTAATTTGTTTGGTGTGTGCAATAGGAAATATTTCACCTTCAGAGAACAAGAAAAATAGATTTATTTGTGTTACGCTTATTAATTTGTGCAGTTATTCAGTGTCTGGTAAGTTATTCAGTGTCTTAATGTTCAAGAAAAATTAATTTTTATTAAAATTTTCTATTATTTTATGTAAACATATACTCATTTATTTCAGCCCTTTGTATCCAGCATGTCTCTATCAAAATAAACCTATGTTTCCATGAAAATTGAAGCATTTGTTTTTTTGTGGCCCACTGAACATAAACCTTGATTATTTGGCCCGTGTCAGCCTTTGAGTTTGACATGCTTGTTGTAGACCATACAACAGCAGGATGCCTTTCACCTGTATAAAAAGTATGGTCACTGGTGCATGCAGTGTCCTGGACTGTGAGAGGGATGTCCACCTGCCGGTTTAGGCCCAGCATCCCCTGAGGGTTCCTGGATTGCAAGAGGACGCAGGCTTGGCTGAGGGACTCTCCCTAACCCCCCCCCCCCACACACACACACACTCCCTGCACAATTTTCATGCACCAGGCCTCTGATATATCCATATTAAAGAGAGAGTTTTGTAGGCCAAAGTGCCACTTGAAAAAAGCTGTGCCTTCTGACCAAAGACCACATGACACAGCAACTAGGGTAATCCTGCAGGGAAAGAACAGGGGGGATAAATCAGGTTTTACTATTTTTTTCAGCATGTTTCTATAAGCCTATTTATAGCGTAACCCATAGGTTTATGTGCTTTAATTTCAGCAGGATAGAAAGCTTTGCAAGAGATTCAGCCCGGCTAGTGCTCTCACACTGGGCAAATGACACTGCAGATCCCATGGTAGACTAAGTGCCTCTGACAAATAGGAATGCATTAGGAAGGTCTCTGTAGGTGAAATATAAGGTATAACCTAAGGATTAGATTATATAAGCCATCTGATGTAGAGATTTGTTTTATTTGTTTGTTGGTTGAAATACGTATCTGTATTAACATTTGTGCCTTGCAGGGACTGAGTATTTTAGCATGGACCCTCCATATTGCCACACAACCTAACTGTCCATCTTGAATTCTAAATGTCTGAGCCATCAAGCCATACATTTTCAGGTATTAGCAGCACTCTATTGTCAAGTTAAAATTGGAAATAAGAGAGTCTACAGGGCCGCAGGTATTGGAGGTATAACTAAATTTACAAAAAAACTATCCCATGGTTGATGGAACATCAACCCATATTGTTTTATGAAGCTTGGCTATGATTGCTTGACTGAAGAAAAAAATAAAGTCAGATCTAGTTTACAGATGGTGCTAATAAGCCTTCTGGCGCAAAGGTGGACAAATGCAAGAAAATCCTCCCAGTAGTATAACATTAAACTACATGTTTGGTTGTTGACTTTATTTGGAGAGAAGGATGAGCAGAAGTATAAACCTACATTAACTCATGAACTGTGGCTAATAGTTTGATGAAGGGTCAAGGACTTTGAAGGAGAAAATTGGAAATTTGATAATAAGATCTGGGAAGAACTATGTGAATAGACTCCCCACCCCACCACCCATTTGGCTTTGTCCACATACAGTACTATATTTATTCCTTTTATTTCCCTAATATAGGTAGTCGTCAGTTTTTCTGACTAAACTGAGACTGACACACCATGCATGCTTAATGTACTAGAGACATAGTCACGCATTAAAATTCTCATGCATAGCTAAATTTATTATTGAAAATTTTTGTGTCACACATTCATAAATTACAAAATCAATGACTGTACTTACATATTTTCCACAGAAAATAATGTAAGTCACCATTTAAATTAAAGTTTTTGCTCTTGGATCCCCAGTTCCACATGTGCTTCTTTCTGTAGCCCCCTCCACTGAAATGAGGGGAAACTGGGAGTGGCTGAGTACCTAGAAACAGCTTAATGATACAGATATTTTAATTTGAGAGCAATCTTTAATAATGATTCTTTTCTTCTGTGTTAAGGCTCAAATTTTGGTATGCATGGATATGTATGGCTTAATGGGCAAGAATGGGCAAATGTGTGGGGCTTTAGGTTTTGACAGTTTTTATTCCTAGAAATTTTATGTCAGGAAACAGTCCACTTAAAGAGATTCCAGTCCTTCAAAGTGAAGGCAAGGCAGTGGAAACAATAGCAACACATACTGCTGAGGAATAGCTATAAAATGAGAGCAAGATGAGTTGGATAATTTAGCATGTCTAGAAAGTGTGCAAAATGGATCTTAACTAGTGGCTCAGTGAGGACATTATCTGATACAGCTTCTCTCCTACTAGAGTCATGATCTTCCCACATATAAATCCTCTGAGTTCTTCCAAATCTGCCACTATAGCATTGATACAAGTTAATAAAGTTCATTTACTTGAAACATATTAGATTGCTTTCTTTTAACATGAAAATCCAATAAAACATATTTTGCAAAAATGTTAGGAAGCATCCAGGCAAGAGTAAAAGTAGGAATTCTTGCATATTTCAGTGGAGAACCTTTCATCTGCCTGACTCCTAGATTTGCCTACCAAATCTGGGAATAGCTCAGAGGTAATTCAGCAGCCTGGGAGACCAATCTAGCCAGAATGAATTCTAAACGTACTAAATCTATAGACTGTCCTTCAGATCTGTATTTACGGTTCCCTTTGAAACCAATTGTTTTTAAATGGGTAAGCATAAGTCTATTTTTATGGAAGTTTTGGCTGACTTTAACCAATTTATTGTTAGACCAACGTAAGTCATTAACCAAGTTGTAACAGGTATATAAAAATATAGTAAAATAAAGATTCATGGAGATTAGAGATGACTTAAGAAATTTCCATATTTTTCATGTTATCAATGCATGAACAATCTGCAGAATTTGATTTTATCCAGGAAAATCAACAATCATAAATCAATAATGAGCTTCCAGCCAAGCTTATGTGGCTCAGTGACTGAGCACTGACTCATGCACCAAGAGGTCGTTGATTTGATTCAGGTCAGGGCACATGCCCAGGTTGTGGGCTGGATTCTCCATCTGTGTGCAGGAGACAGCTGATCAATATATATCTGGTGTTGATGTTTCTCTCTCATCAATGTTTCCATCTTTTTCTCTCCTTCTCCCTTCCTCTCTCTCTCTAAAATCTCTCTCTCTCTCTAAAATCAATATAAACATTAAAAAATAGATAAAATATAATGAGCTTCCAAGAATAGAATTATTTGAAACATTTCCACTATCACAATCTGATATTTATTTTCATGCAACCCCCTTAAAAATTCACTAGAGAATTCAAATGTGTGAAACATTCATCCACCTTAGGCAAACTCAACTTCTAAACTGAAATAACTTGAAAGTTCTATATCTTCTAGCACAATTCTGAGAAAACTTCAAAATGATCATTTGTGTGCTGGTGAAACACATTGCTATGAATGCTAGCCAGGATTATGAATAAGTAACAGAAGGGCATGGTCTTTCTGAGTGCTACTTGTTTCCTGAAGAAGTGATGTTAGAGAAAGTCCACAACTCAAAAAGTCTTCAGTTCAGGACTTTATTATTTATTGCTTATTTTTACAGATCCTATTAGTAACCAGTGTATTTCTGCTCCATGCAATTTAGTTGGAAAATGGATGGTGTATCCATTATGTATAATATTTATGTCAATAACAGTCAATTTCTAACTCCCAACTTCATTAGCCTGGGTTGCCCTCTTTCACTTTTGCCTATTCTTAACAAAGTAGTGTGATTATGCTGTTAAATAAAATACTAGAAGCCCGGTGCACAAAAATTTGTGCACTCGGGGGGGAGGGGGGGATCCCTCAGCCCAGCCTGTGCCCTCTCACAGTCTGGGACCCCTCGGGAGATAACAACCTGTTGGCTTAGGACTGCTCCCAGGTGGCAGAGGGCAGGCCTAATCCCTAGGTGCAGTCCCTGGTTAGGCTCAGAGCAGGACCGATTGGGGAGTTGGGGCGTCACCCCCTGTCATGCACAGAGCAGGGCCGATCAGGGGGTTGGGGCGCCTTCCCCTGTCAGGAACAAAGCAGGGCCGATAGGGAGGTTGTGGCCCCGCCCCCTGTCACACACAGAGCCGCAGGGCAATCAGGGGGTTTGGGTGCTTCCCCCTGTCACGCTGACCCCAGTGCCTGGAGGCCTCGTGGCTCTGCTGATCCCGGTGCTGGGAGGCATATTACCCTTTTACTATATAGAATAGAGGCCTGGTGCATGGGTGGGGGCTGGCTGGTTTGTCCTGAAGGGTGTCCTGGATCAGGGTGGGGGTCCCCACTGGGGTGCCTGGCTAACCTGGATAAGGGGATGATGGCTGTTTGCAGCTGGTCACACCCCCTTCAGGGTGGGGGTCCCCACTGGGGTGCCTGGCCAGCCTGGATGAGGGGATGATGGCTGTTTGCATCTGGGCACACACCCTTCAGGGTGGGGGTCCCCACTGGGGTGCCTGGCCAGTCTGGGTGAGGGGCTGAGGGCTATTTTCAGGCTGGCGGGTGACTGAAGCTCCCAACTGCTTCTTTTTTTCTTTTTTTCTTTTTTTTTTAATTCTGGGCCAGCTATAGCTCTGGCTCCAGCTCTGAGGCCTCTGCTGCTGAAAGAAGGTATCTGGTCTGTTTCTTTTCTATAATCGAAACTCTGTATCAACTCCAGCTCTGAGATCCCAGCTTGCTGAAAGCTGGTTTCTGGGGTTTTGTTTAGCTTCTATATTTATTACAATGTTTCTTAAACTGCAGGCTCAGAGGCCAGCAAGGCAGGCGGGGAACATTGGAGTCCTCCGTCACTGAAGCAAGCAAGCCTCATGTTAGTTTCAAGCTGCCTGGCTGCCGGCCGCCATCTTGGCTGGCAGTTAATTTGCATATCTCGCTGATTAGCCAATGGGAAGGGTAGCGGTCATACTCCAATTACCATGTTTCTCTTTTATTAGATAGGATCAGTTGGATTATCTCTGACTTAAAAGGTTTTCCATCTAATTCAGGTCATTATCTGGATATCAAATAAGGACTCAAATTTAACATATTTAAAACTAAACTCTTTTATCTCAGCTCCCTTCACACCCCCCCCCCGCCACACACATACTGATTTGAAATATTATATTTCCACCGTTTCAGCTGTTTGTTATTATTAGCAATTAATGTACACTTGTCATTTAATCTAAAACCTTGCAGTATTTTTTAGTGTTTTTTTTTCTTTACTACACATTTCCCATTCAATTTGTCAGCAAATTTGGTGGACACTAGCTTCCAAATATATTCATAATTTGCTACCATTATTGGCACTTCATAAATCTGGTCCAAGTTGCCATCATCTCTCACCTGCATTGTGTTAATGGCCTCCTAACCGGTCTTCTTACTTCAGCATTGCTCGCCTTCATTCTAGCCACAACACGACTTTAGAGATTCTGTCAAAATGTATGTTACTCTTTTTCACTAAACCCAGAAAAACTTCACATTTCACTTATAGAAAAGCCAAACTCCATGCAAGTTCCAATGCAATCTTACCCATCTGACCCCACCACCTTGTTTCCTATTTGACCTCATTTCTTGATACTTGACCCACACTCTTGAGACATTCTCTCCTCTTTGCTGTTCCTTAGACATACCAGATACTCCACTTCCCTCAGGCTTTTTCCTTCTTAAAATATTTCCTTTACAATTTGTTTCCTTCATTTAATCTTTACTCAAAATTTACTTTTGTGTGTGTGAAAACCTCTCTCCTCCATATTTAATATGAAATACAACCTCTCTCCTCCATATTTAATATGAAATACTTCCTACCCTGGGATTCTTTATGAAACTTATCAAACTTTCCATATCAGTTCTCTACAGGGCACTTACTACCTAACATTGCACATATTTTACTTTTTCTGTGTTATTATCTCTCCCAATAGAATATAAGCAACATGAGAAGATAATATCTATTTCTTTTGTTAATGTTATCTCCTTAGGGAGTAAAAGGGTGTCTTGCACACAATTGTGTTTAATAAATATCAATCAATGAATAAATGAATAAAGTACTTTTAAAAAATCATTGACTCAATGCAATTAAAATGTATTTCCTCTTTGACAATGATATGTATAAGAGCTATTGATATAGATACCATACTACCACACCAGAACCATTATCAGTATTTATAGAATTGATGTTGATTTTTTGTTTGTTTTTTAATTATTTTAATAAACGCTTACCATTAAGCAGTGCATCATCTTCAAAGCATTTCAGCAGCATAGGCCATATGAAAAAGCCTAGAGAGGCTCTGGTGTAATTTACATATTCTTTCACTCAAAATTATCTGGGGTTTTAAAATCATTAAAAATATTCCTGCTTGTCCTCTTGGGAAGACTGGCAATTACACTATTTTTTAACTATAAAAATAGCAGTAAATTCATATTCAAATTAGTTTACACATATTTGCATAAAAGAGACTTTCAAATAAATGCCATGACCAGCCATTGAAATGTTTACATTTAATTTAGGCCTTCATCATTAGATAGAATAAAAGGCTGCTAATTATAAATGCACAAATTTTAAGAAAGAAAACTGTGTTACATCTAAACACAAGTTTGGATATTTTTAGAAGATAGAATACTTCCACTTGGATGCAACAGAAAAAAGCTTTCTGTAGAGCAAAGATACAAGTCATAGACCTTGGGAGTTATGGTAATAATTTTGTTATTTAAAACCAAAAATAGGAGTTTAATGTATCCTAAAACAAACTTAGCTCTGAATTGCTTAAGCTCTTATTAGCTGATAGAGCTTCTTGAGGAGAATCACACTGCCTATAGAAAGACAGCTTAAAACAGAGCAAAAAATAACCCATTTTGTTGAATTCATTGAAATTTTATTTTGTAAACAATGTCTTGAAGCAGGCATTGGGACTACTTGAATGTTGCCTCTGGGAGACACCTACTGCCTACCACTGTTGAAAAAATGTCCTCATCAGCTTTATAGATGCCATGTTCTATTCATTTGTGTTGGAATAAATCATGCATTTTTCTTTTACGTGTGAATTTTTTTCTTTATTGATTAAGGTATTACATGTGTCCTTATCTCCCCATTGCCCCCCTCACACCACTCATGCCGTCACCCCCTTGTTGTCTGTGTCCATTGGTTAGGCTTATATGCATGCATACAAGTCCTTTGATTGATCTCCCCTACTTACTCCACCCTCCCCTACCTTTCCTCTGAGGTTTGACCGTCTGAAAGATGCTTCTCTGTCTCTGGATCTGTTTTTGTTCATCAGTTTATGTTCATTATATTGCACAAATGAGTGAGATCATGTGATATTTATCTTTCTCTGACTGGCTTATTTCACTTAGCATAATGCTCTCCAGGTCCATCCATGCTGTTGCAAATGGTAAGAATTCCTTCTTTTCTACCACAGCATAGTATTCCATTGTGTAGATGTACCACAGTTTTCTACTCCATTCATCTGCTGATGGGCACTTAGGCTGTTTCCAAATCTTAGCTATGGTGAATTGTGCTGCTATGAACATAAGGGTGCATATATCCTTTCTAGTTGGTGTTTCTAGTTTCTTGGGATATATTCCCAGAAGTGGGATCACTGGGTCAAATGGAAGTTCCATTTTTAGTTTTTTTGAGGAAACTCCATACTGTTCTCCACAGTGGCTGCACCAGTCTGCATTCCCACCAGCAGTTCACGAGGGTTCCTTTTTCTCCACATCCTTGCCAGCACTTGTCATTTGTTGCTTCTTATCTTATAATGAGACAGAAATTACCAGATTTGAATGTGAGCTGTTCTTAATAATGTATGCTGGCTCTCATAAACTAAGAGCAAAAGCTTATCTAAATCTTGGTTGAAACCAGGAATTTGGAAAATATCAGTAAGTGGGAAAATACAGTTGCATTGTCTCCTGTCACCTCCAATTTGCAGATTGACATCTCTGCTTTTTTATTCATATGATATTATAATTGTTATTATTATTATTATTATTATTATTATTATTATTATATAATGCTAGCCATAGAATAGTGAGTGGGAACCATGGATCACAATTCTGAATTTCAGAGAGAAAGAATATAATTGCTTCACTTGAATAATAATGTGTCCAATATGTCCCAATTGGCTTAGGGCAGAGAAGAAAAGTTTATAAAATTTGCACATGCATGTCAGGAGCTTATCTCTATAGATCTGAGGACATATCTCATAGAATGGAAATTTGATAAATAAGGTTGAAGTGCCGTATCACTATTATGAAATTATAAACCTTTTTTTTAGTATTTTGATATTAAAATGCTATAATTCAAAAAAGGATACATTAGAAATAAAACTTGACATGTTGAATTTTGTATGCTCTTCTATTCTGTATGTAGCATAAACTAGAATTTTTTGTATTTCTAGGCCTATGAATTGTGAATTTTAAAACACTGGCATCAATAGATCCAACTTCAATAGAAAATCAGCCAGACAAAAATGCAAAACATCTTCATAGACAAGAGTGGGGATTATGTGCTCTAGTGGTCTACTTTGGAAACTTAGCTCCAATTTCATTAGTTGTGCTCCCATGGACATGTTACAAAACTTTGATGTTGTTTTTCCCCTCAGATATTTTCTCTGTAAAACGCATAAAAAACTAGTTCCTAAGTGCATAGTTTCTTTTTGGAAAATTAACTCATGAAATGCAGCACCTTAGTGGGTTTCTGTAATGTAAATAGCTTATATGTACTTGGTAAATAAGAGATGATGTTTATATAAAATTTATTTTTGTTCATCCAGATAAAAGCAGATATACTCAAAGTGATACATAACAGGAAACAACAGATAATAACACAATACAGTGTTGTACATGATGCCCAATTACCTCATGCTTTTCTTTATTGTTTAGTTTGACACAGCATTCACTTCTGGATATTCTTATTTCACAGTCCCACAAGATTTGGACATGTCTCACATCTCCATAACTAAACAACCATGGTACTTCCTAATACCCTTATTTTAAATCCCTCCCTTTTTTACTTATTGCAATGTAAAGTACTACATTTTGCTGCTTATTAGGAATGCAATCTTTCTTTTATATGAACTATTATAATCCTTAGGGTTAGAATTGTCATTGAATCTCTGATTACAAAACTACACATGATTAGATTTCTCTGCTTTTCACCTTATATTTACTGCATGATTTTGAAGAATCTGAGGTTTTGTTGCAAGTCACAAATCACATTACAGAGAGATAGAGCCTGGAACTTAGAGAACACTCAAGTAATATTAGTTACTGTTACTATTTCTGTGCTCTTTTTTCAAAGGCTAGTCATAAATCAAAAGGAGGAACAAACAAAATACTGATCTAGTCAATAAAGATGAGCCAATGGCTCCTTAAGGTAAAGGCCTTTGTATGTGTTGTGAGTGCAAAGATACATGGGACATTATCTCTGTCTGCAGGAATCTCACAAATATAATCAGATACCATCCTATTAAATGACTTTTTTAGAAATGAAAATAAACTTTACAGGACAAAATGATGTGGATGCATGAATTCTAATAAGAAGGGAGACCAGGAGATGCACTTTGAGGAGCAGGGAATATGTGCCAGACCAGCAGAGGGTCTGCATTTGAAGGCTGAGAAGACAAGGATGTGTTGCCATATGAAACATAGGAAGCCCAGTTAAAATATTCATTTCTGATAAACAACAAATAGATTTTAGCATAAATATGTCATATTCAATATTTGGGACATATTTACACAAAGAAAATATATCTGCTATTTATTACAAATTCACATCAGCTTGGGGTTCTGGGATATTACTTGCTGACTATGGCAACCTTAGAGGACATTCAGAAAGAGGAAATATATTTTCGGGGGAAATGAATTTTAAAACCAAATAGGGAGTTTAGATGATCTAAAGAAGTTTAATGTAAGCGACAGAAGAAATTTCTTATATGTAGTAATTAAATAACTCATTATTGTGCTAATTGACTCTTAATGATTCCCAAATAAAAAAAAATCCAGTAATTTATTTTTAGCATATTTCCAATACATTTAGAAAACAGAGCAGTGAAAAATTCCACAAGAAAACAGAAAAGTTATGAAGCATTCAGTGCTATTTTCTTTCTGCAGTGGTTTATATAATCTCCAAATAAGCCTCAAGGTCTGAAGTCTGAAGAATGTGCCACAGTGAATGTCATTCATGCAATGCATCCACAGGGTGTTGTTCCTACTCACAGTCCTTATTTGCCCCATATGACTTGAAGTGACGTGTCAACTTGGCTAGGCTTTCATGCCCAGTTGTTTGCTCAAACAATAGTCTAAATGTTGCCAGGAAGATATTTTGTGGACATGAGTCACATTCATAATCAGATGATTTTAGTAAAGATTATCCTCACAGAGTAAAAGGAATTCTTCCCCAAGGCCGTGACATAGAAATCCAGCCTTAGCTTCCAATCTGCTAGCCTGCCCTACATATTTCAGATTCAGGACTACGAGTAGTCAAGTATAAGATGATGTTCTATGCTAACGTACAGCATAGGAAGTGAGATTATAACAAAGTCAAGAATTACATGGTATTAATTGGAATACATTGTATTCTGCTATAAATGATTTGCTTGGTGAATGTGTTTATGTTTACTTAGATTTAAATGTTTTAATTCATTTTTTAAATCAGGGCCCAAAATATTTATCCCTATAATAATGCCTATTATTATTTAACGTGTTGATTTTTCTGTGTGTTCATGTGTGTGTCTAATTTATATATGACATCTTATGCTAAACACTTTCAACATATTTCTTAAGCGAATGTCATCAAGTCCAATTTCTATATTTTTTTCTACATTATGGAAAGTTTTAATTATATTGAAAAGTTACTGAAAGGATTTTAGAGATAAGAGAGGCAGTTTTAGGGAATGGGGATCTATAGGGGAGGAATGCATACATGATGGGCAGAGACAGCTCCAAGCCACCAGACTGTTTATTTTATATACACAGAAGACTAAGGAACATTATAAGATGAGGAGGGCACTGGGTGAGCTTTTAATCTTTAAAACTGATCCTATGCAGGGAAAGCACAAAGAGAGCAGCATTTTAAAGAAATTATCCAAGCAACAATAAGCCTGCTGTCATTAGTAAAAAGTGTGAAACAGTTAAAAAAAATTATAAGACATAAAACAGGCACTTATATTGTTTACATCTATTTTTATATATTTAATGTATATTTGATATAAATAATTGCATAAGTATATGGCTTCCTTTAATATTTTAATTAAATATTTAAAAAGCCAAAATATATCAAGATGTACATGTTTTAACTTATTATCTTGTTACTACACCTAACATTTATTCTCATAAAATAATTCATTATATAAATACTAGAAGCCCAGTGCACAAATTTGTGCATGGGTGGGGTCAGGCTGGCCCTGACTGGCAGGGGCGGAGAAGACACAAGAGGTTGGCTGGCTGGCCCTAAGCCCAATTGGGATGGGGGGGAGGGCTATTGGGGGTGAGGCTGGCTGGGGGGAGGAGCCACAGGTGGTTGGCAGGATGGCCCTGCCCCCTGGTCAAATTCCAGTCAAACTCCCAGTTGTGGGGACAATTTGCATATTACCCTTTTATTACACGGGATATATTTGAAAAAAAGAGATAAATATTTACAACAATGTCTATAAAAAGAAAAAGAAAAAGGTAATAAAAAGAAAATGAAAGAATAAAAAAGATGAAAGAAATGAAAGGAGGAAAGAAGAAAGGAACAGAAGAGGAAGAAACAATCAAAGAATTAGCCCCAAATGACCAATGTAGAGAAACTAGAGGCTTGGTGTATGAAATTTGTGCAAGGGAGGGGGGTGTTCATCCAATCCGGGACCCCCCAGGGGATGTCCAACTGCTGGCAGTCACACATCCCTCTCACAATCCAGGACCTCTGACTCCTAACTGCTCACCTGCCTGCCTACCTGATTGCCCCTACCCCTCTGCCTGCCAGCCTGATTGCCCCTAATTGCCCTCTCCTGCCAGCCTGATCACTCCTAACTGCTCTCCTCTGCCAGCCTGATCACCTCTAACCGCCTCTGCCTCAGCCCCCACCACTGTGGCTTTTTCTGGAAGGAAGGCAGAACAACCGGAAGATGTCCAGTCAACCCAGTCTAATTAGCATATTACCCTTTTATTAGTATAGATGTTTGTGTGTACTCAGCAGATTTGTTAGTTCAAATAATATGAAGTCATTAAGATGAATCTTTTGAAATTCATGAACAGACAGAAAATAAATTCAAGTTAAAGTAGAAGATTTCTAATGGACATATAGATTAGACAGTCTATCTTTGGGAGTGATAAGAGTACCTGTACTCTTATGGTATATTGAAATATGGTATTTTGAAAATTATGTTATAGTAGGTGGTGATATTTTGGGTATCTAAAATAAATTTTATTTTGCTACATTTTAATATGGGGAAAAGTAATAATGGCAATAATATGAAAAGAATTGATGAGAATAGTTTCACCATAGGGAAAAATTATTAAAGGAATAAATACAGTTTGCATTAGAAGATAGAATACTTCCACTTGGATGCAACAGAAAAAAGCTTTCTGTAGAGCAAAGTTACAAGTCATAGACCTTGGGAGTTATGATAATAATTTTGTTATTTAAAACCAAAAATAGGAGTTTAATGTATACTAAAACAAGCAACTGGTTCGGTGGATTAGGTGCTGAATTCTTAAATGAAAATTCTCTTAAAATTTTATATATTTGCATCAACATATTATACTACATTAAAATGCAATGTATTTAAGTTTTAAAGTCATTTTTATATTACAATGAAATTCACATTTTATCAACGTAAAAGAGAAAAAGTAAAAATTGAAGTTTTCCAACAATACATCTAGATACTATATCCCAGAGGCAACAGAGTATTTTGATATTCCTATAGTTAAATATATATGTCTAGATATATAAATTTTAAAATATGAATAAAGGAGATGCAATGATTATCTAAAGAACATATGTGCACATCAGGTGAACATGGACAATAATGTGGGGAGGGCTAGGTAGGTAGAGGTAAGGGTGGAGGATGGCAAAGGGGGAGGGAAGGGAGCCATCTGCAATAAAGTCAACATTAAACATTTTTTAAAGCACATGAAAACACTATTTTACTAAAAAATAAAACTAAATAAAATATGAATGTTATATACATATTTCATATATTAAAGGGTATTATATACTGGCATTAATATCTAGTTTTCTATGACTTTTTATAAAAAACTAGACCTAAGCATATAGTTCAATGAATTTTCACAAAGTGAACAGCTATGAAATTAGCAACCAGATAAAGAAAGAGATATCATTAGCACACAAGTAGCCTTCTCATCATGTCCTTAAAGTTACAACTACCACCTCCTCCGACACAACCAATATTTCAACTTCTTACAGTATATATTAACTTTGTCTTGTATTTACATAAATGGACTTATACGAAGTACACATTTGTATCTGGCTGCCTTGAGTCACCTTTATGTTTGTGATATACATGCATACTGTGGCATGTAGTTATAGATCATTCATTCTGATTAATTTACAATATTTCAGCAAGTGACTATATAGCAATTTATGTACCCTATGGTGCTGATATGAACATTCATATACCTGTCATTAGAGAATATATATATAACTGTTCTGTAGGCTCTGTACCCAGGAATGGAAATTCTGATTAATAGGTTTTGCATATGTTAAGCTTCAATAAGTAATGCAAAACATTGTCCCTAAATGAATGTTTTACTACTTTACTATCTTCATTTGTATATGAGAGAATATGAGAGATTTAGGAGCAGCACATTTTTGCTTTGTACATGTTTTGTCTTTTTTAAATTCTGGGCTTTCTAGTGGGTGTGTGGTGGTGCATAAGAAATATGTACATACTTTAACAGCTGATAGGTCAATTTTGAAAAATGAAATGCATTTTAATAAACACTGTCTTTATAATTATCCAAAGTCTGTATATATATTTTTGGGATATACATATCCCAAAAGAGAGAGGCGGGGCCTGATCAGCAGCTGCTGCAGAGGCTGTGGATCAGGCCTGGAGATAGGCCTGGAGGAGAGACAGCTGTCAGTGGGGCATTCTGGATTTCCCTGAAGAGCCAATGTCTGCCTAGGAGGTGGAGCTTTTGATGCTGACTGGAAAGGAAACTGACTAATCAGAACCTAATCTGGGTGAACTGCGAAGGCAGAACCTAAGGTGGGGCCTGAGGAGGGGTTTTAAGGGCAACAGCTGTCTGGTGTAAGGTTTAAGAAAGCGGTAATATGCTAATTAGACTGGGTCTACTGTCCATCTTCCAGATGTCCAATTTCCTTTTGAACAAATCCATGGTGGTGAGGGCCAAGGCAGAGGCAGTTAGGGGTGATCAGGCTGACACGGGAAGGCAGTTGGGGGCAAGATCAGGCTGGAAGGGGGTTAGGAGTAATAAGGCCTGCAGGGGAGGGCAGTTGGGGGTGACCAGGCTGGCAGGAGAGAGTAGTAGGGGTGATCAGGCAGGCAGGGGAGAGCAGTTAGGGGTCATCAAGCTGGCAGGGGAGAGAAGTTGGGGGTGATCAGGCCAGCAGGGAAGAAGTTAGGGGTGATCAGGAAGGCAAGCAGAGGTGGTTAGAGGCAATCAAGCAGGCAGGCAGAGGCAGTTAGGGGCAATCAGGCAGGCAGGCAGAGAAGTTAGGGGTGATCAGGCAGGCAGGCAAAGGGGTTAGGGGCAATCAGGCAGGCAGGAAGGTGAGCAGTTAGGTGCCAGCAGTCCCAGACTGAGAGAGGGATGTCCCACTGCCAGTTTAGGCCTGGTACCTGTGGGATCGGGCCTAAACTGGCAGTGGGACATCCCCCAAGGGGTCCCTGATTGGAGAGGGTGCAAGCTGGGCTGAGGGAACCCGCCCCCCCCCCCCCACATGCACATATTTCATGCACCGGGGCGGGGCTCTAGTCTATAAATATAGAAGGTTATGTGACTGTCCAACTATCTGACCTGTAGCTATGACATGCACCAGGGGGCAGACACTCAGTGCAGTAGCTGCCGAGTTTCAGTGACTTGGCAGCTATGATTCTCAGGTAACACACCCAGAACCAAAGTGGAGGGAGCCCAATTCCGGAGTGCATCACCTGAGAATCACCCTCTCGCAATTGGGGGGATGTCAGAGAGCCGGTTTCAGCCCAATCCACACAGGCCAGGCCGAGGGACCCCACCTGTGCATGAATCTGTGCGCCAGGCCTCTAGTATCTATCTATCTATCTATCTATCTATCTATCTATCTATCTATCTATCTATCTATCTATCTATCATCATCTATTTAACCCTAATATACAAATAGACCAAATGGTGGAACAACCAAACAACTAAGCAACTGAACAACTGGTTGCTATGACATGTACTGACCACCAGGGGGTGAGCACAGAACATGGTGGCTGTCAGCAGCAGGCAGCAGAGTGTGGAACATGGTGGTCATTGGCCACAGCAGATTGGTGGAACAGGTGAACGGGGTTGCCAGACCAAGGCAGGGCACTGGTCACTGTCATTGAAGCGAGCCTCTGGTGGTTACTGAAAATTATTTGCTCCCGCACGCTGTGGTCTCGCCCAGTGCTCGCACCTGCTGCCAGCGCTGGCCCCGCTCGCATCTGCTGTCAGCGCTGTCAGTGGGTGCAAGTGGTGACTGCCGGACCCGATCTCCCCTCAGGGCTTCTCCACCTCCCCCTGCTCTTGAGGCATTATGGTATCAGCAGCCATCTCTCACACCTGCTGCCAGCGCCAGAGTTACTGCTCGCACCGCTGCGAGAGCTGGCACCACTCGCACCTGTAGCCAGCACCAGAGTTATCGCTTGCTCATACCCACTGCCAGCACCCGGCACTGGTCCCGATCACTTGGCACCGTCAGTGGTTGTGAGCAGTGGCTGCAGGCCCCTATCGCTCCTTAGGGCTTCTCCCCCTCTCCCTGCTCCTGAGGGGAGATCGGGCAACAGCCTCCACTTGCACCCACTGACGGCGCCAGCCCCACTCACATCCGCTGCTGGTGTTGGCCCCAATCGCTTTGTGCCATCCGCATGTGGGAGCCGCAGTGGCAGGAGCAGAGCTGCTGGCAGACAGGCATCGGGGCTGAAGCAGGAGGGGCCAGGAGAGGGCGCAGACAATGCGCTGAGACCCACCCCTGTGCCCACCGCAGCCTCATGGCCCACAGTTCCTTTCAAGGTGCATGAATCCGTGCACTGGGGCCCTAGTATATATATGATAGAAAGCCTAATACATATAAGATGTTATTTTTTAGAGAAGTTTTATGTTCACAGCAAACTTGAGAGGAAGGTATAGAGATTTTCCAAATGCCCCCTACCCCAACTCATGCATGGCTACCCCCTAATCAGTATCTCCTACCAGAGTGGTACATTTGTTATAATAAATGAACCTACATTGACACATCATTATCACTCAAGTCCATATTTTACATTAGGTTTGTTCTTGCTCTTGTACATTCTATGAGT
Source organism: Myotis daubentonii (assembly GCF_963259705.1). Lineage (NCBI taxonomy): Eukaryota > Metazoa > Chordata > Mammalia > Chiroptera > Vespertilionidae > Myotis > Myotis daubentonii. The sequence continues at coordinate 194,015,527 of NC_081840.1, forward strand.
TTGGAAAAATGTATAATGATACATATCCACAGTTTTAGTATCATACAGAAAACCTTCAGTACCCTAAATTCCTTTGTGCTCTGCCTGTCATTCCCCTTTATAACCAGGATATCACTGATCTTTTTGTTGACTCTACTAGTGACCTGGTGCACAGATTCGTGAATCAGTGGGGTCCCTCAGCCTGACCTGCACCCTCTCGCAATCCGGGAACTCTTGGGGGATTTTGGATAGCTGGTTTTGGCCTGATCCCCACAGGCCCAATTCAGACAGGAGGGAGCCCAATCCTATGTGTTGAGCATCTGTCCCCTAGTGGTCAGTGCGAGTCATAGCAACTGGTCGACTGGTTGTTTAGTTGTTCGGTCACTTAGGCTTTTATATATATAGATAGCTTTGTCTTTTCTGGAAAGTCATATCATTGGACTCATACACTATGTAGCCTTTTCAAATTGGCTACTTTCACATAGTAATATGCATTGAAATTTCTTTTATATATTTCATTGCTTGATAGCTCCATTTTTTGGATGTACCATAGTTTGTTTACTCATTCACTTACTGGAGAACATCTTAGTTGCTTCAAAGTTTTAACAATTTTTCGATAAAGTTAACATATAAATATCCATGTTCAGGTTTTTGTCTATAAATAAGATTTCAACTGATGTGGGTAAATGCCAAGGAGTGTGATTGCTGGATTGTATAAAAATATGCTTAATGCTGTAAGAAACCACCAAACTGTGTTTTGAATTGGCAATACCATTTTTCATTTCCACCAGCAATGTGTGAGTAATCCTTTTGCTCCACGTCCTCGCCAGCATATGGTGTTTTCAGTGTTCTGGATTTTGACATTTGTGATAGTTTTGTGGTAATTTTTCATTGTTATTTTAATTTGCATTTTGCTAATGACATATGATGTGAGTCATCTTCATCTGATTAGTGGCCATCTGTATATCTTCTTTGATAAGGTGTCTGTTAATGTCTTTAGCCCATATTTTAATCGAGTTGTAGGCTTCCTCATTATAGAATTTTAAGTTCTAATAGGTTTAGAGAAGTTAAGACTAGAGGAAAGGCTTCTTTGATAAAATGAAAGAAATTTAACACTAGCTGCCACAAGACTTGAAAAGAAAACTAAGCAGAAGTTGTGCTGTTAATGACCTAGAAAATAAGTTTTAGAAATTAATTTTTTTACTGTAAAATAAATGGAAAGGCATTGAATGGTTTTAAATTGGGAGTGACATGATCACATTTGCATTTTGGGAAGAATTACTTTGAAGTTAGACTGAAATTACATGGTTTTACAATTAGAACAATTAGCCTAAAGTAAAACCATTATGAAGTTTATTATAATTCAGTTGAAAGTATATTTTTACCTTCAAATCTTTTCCCTTAAAATATTGAAACTACTGTATATAGTTTTCTAGCATACAAATATCATCGTAAATAAAATTTCAAATCCTTACTGTGGTCTGCAAGGCTATACATGATCTGTCACCCTCATTCCAGTCATTATTTGAGTTCTTACTGTTTTTTCTTTGCTTTCCTCAGTTCCAGGCACCTGGGCTTCCTTTTCTTGCTTGAAACAAATGATGCACATTACACTTTATGATCTGCGTTTGCTAAAAACTCTACCTGCTTTTCTATTCTACCCAATTTCCACTTGTCTAGCTTCTTCATTCTTTTACTTTTGCACAAATCTCATATTTAAACAAAATCTTCTCTAAGTGTCATTGTTAAAAAAAAAATCTCAATCACCCACAATGCCCATGTTCCTCTCTACTTCATTTTTCTATGTTATTGTCAAATTATATCTGTATTCTTTAAATATAGCACTTCCAAGATACTCATAATTATTTAACACAATTGTCCTTTCTTCAATAATCTTATCTTGAGCTCCATAATTATATACCTCAAATTGTGCATGTCAATAAAAATTTCTAATTAAATCCTAAATATCCTCTAAATTTCTCTGTTGCATAACTTCCAATTTTATTTAAGCCAGTACTTGCCCCACAAACTTCATTTTGTTAAATTAACCTTCTACTATTTGTTAAAATACTACACTTATTAAAAACAGAAATATATATTTATATTTGGTGATGCAAAAAGATATCCAAAGTAAATTGTTAAGTCAATAATTTAGTTATCAGAGTTAATATATATTTATAAACTTGATTTTTATAAACAAAATAATAAATGCAAGTATGCTTTTATAAAATGTTAAAAAATACTTTTCATAGTTTATCCTCTGGGAAACTGGTGCATATGAGAAAAGAACTTTTAGTTGTAGTTTTCATACCTGTAATTGGTTTGCTTTTCTACTATGCACATAGAATAATTTTACAACATGATAAAGTATTAAAAAAATAAGTAAATAGAAAAGATTTTTCATCTGAAATTTAATGTGAGGAGAGACATTTGACACTGCAGGTTTTTGGAGCTTCATGTTCACAAGGTGGCTTTCCCATTATCAACATTTCTCCACCAGAAGAGAAAGCATATTACATTGTTGCCATTCAGTATAAGGTATATCCCAAATCCCAATATATTCCTTCATTTTACATGGATCTTTATTATACAAAGTTTTATAAAAATAGAATAATCTTTAGTATAAAAAATAGAATAATCTTTACTATAAAAAAGTGTCCAACCTTGCAAAATATATGGAATTACAAATGCTAAAGCTTCAGTATGTTACCTAGAAATTGAAATGATAAACACAGCACCATTTACTCTCCCACAGGACAAGATTAATTTCAATAGTGCTTCTGCTTTAAACACCATCAGTATGTGCAAGATTAATCATGTTTCAGTGAGATGTAGTATTGCAATGTTTGATACATATTAATGTCCTCACAGTTGTGGTTATTTATCTTCATATTTAAAAGTTGATGCACTCTGAACATTGGTAATATGCAAAGTCATTGCTCTACGTATAAAATCTCCAATGATGCACAATGGAGCCATTATTTAATATGGGAACTGCATCTTAGACTTATATTATCCTGTACTTATGTAACATCTTTAAATGCTTTACAAAAAATGAGGATTGTTAAATATCTAACTTTATAATATCTGATAAATGACAAACTCAAGAAAAGCAGAGGTACTAATGAGACTGAAAAATATCACTGTTTCATTGCTGAAGAAGCTGTTAATATATTGAATTTGCAAATGTCACCTACTGATGGACATTTGGGTTGCTTCCAAATCTTTCTAAATTTGTCTTTAAAACATAAAATATAAATACTTTTGGCAATCTAACCACATTTAGATAAAAGTAAAATTTTACTTCAATTCTTCCACCATTTTTTTCTCTTCAATTACCATCTAATAATGAAATCTCCACACATATTTATTCCCAAGTCAGACCACACTTCTGAACTTCAAATTTATATAACTACTACATAATTGAATTATCCATTGAATGTCTTATAAATGCCTCAAACAAATGTACCCAAAAGAGTGAGAACTTGTAACCTACCTTCTATTATCATTGTTCTTCTGTTAGTCCCAGTGGAAATCAGCATCATTATTACACAATATTTTTCTCAGACTATAAATTTTAAGGTTCATTCCAGATGACTCTTTTACATCAAATTTTAATTATAGAAATTAACAGTTAGTCTTCCTCGTAAATTCCCCTAGAATCACCTACTTTTTAAAATTACTATTAACATCAAGTTTACATCTTCCTTCGTTTGTGTGAAAGAAATATTCTCCTACCATTTGACCTATATCAATGCTTACTTATCTTTATCATTGCATTGAGAGTCCTCTTTCAGAAACGCAAAACTTGTCTTTCAACTTTGCTTAAATCTTACAGGGATTCAATGTTTGTTTTAGAAGATATTCCAAAATCATTAAAATATTCTATAGGATTTTTAAATTGCCAGGACTTTGCTTAACTTTACAGCCATACCTACCACTTCCTTTTTATTATTGGCATCCATATTGTCATTCTTTCAGTTCTTAATCTTCATCTCTAAAAATAAGTTAAAAATCTCCCAAAGCCCTGGCAACCACCATTTTAATTTCTGTGTCTATACTTCAGTATCATTTCTGAAAAGAGTCTCTACAAAAATCTTACTCAGAAAGAAAATCTACTTTGTACACACAAACTATAACACAGAAGTTTTTGTCATTCTTGCTGTCCAGGTTTTCAATTCTACCTACAAACCCTTGCAAAGTAAGACACATTTATTTCTGACTAGATCCATTGTTATCACTTTTCACAATTTAAAAAGGTATATATTAACTCATTAACTTTTTCCTTCCCAACATATGTTTCATATTTTATAAGTTTCCTTAAAGGAACTTCATAAAGACATGCACAAATCAAAAGAACACAGCTCAATTACCTGCACACACCCACATAGCCATGACCTAAATCAAGAACTGCATCCTCTGAGTATCCTGCTCATCACCACTTATTCCAAAAGGGTATCCACTATGCTGACTTTAACACAATGATTGATTTTTGCTTATCTTTTGAACTGTGTATCAAAGAAAGCATATGACTTTTATGAATCTAATCTCCATTTTTCCATACTATATTTTGAGTTTCATCCATCATGTTACATGTATATGTAACTTGTTCATGCTCATTGTCATATAAAGGTTCACTGTATGAATATACTACATGTGTCTGTCCATTCAACTGTGGATAAAACTTGCATTATTTCCTGTTTGTGCTTCCTACAATGAGTTGCTATTCATATTTTTTGTTCATATATCATGGAAAATATCCATAAGAGATCTCTTGAATTGTAACAAGAAATGCAATTACTTCTTATGTAATATACATAAATTAAGCTCGAAAGATGCTGTTAAGAAATTTACCACATTAGTTTAAAAATTACACTTTCACCAAAAATGCATGAGCATTTTTTTGCTCCATATCTGACCAACACTTGTCTGTTTTAAAAAATGTAGTCATTCTCAAGGTGTGTTAAAGTATTGTATTTTGAATAAAATTAGCCTTTTCATAATGACTGATTTAGTTGAATGCTGTTTCATACTTATTGGATTATAGATAAACTTTTCCGAGATGCCTTTTTTCTTATTTAGTCATTTGCCTTCTGCTTTTTGTCTTTTTGATATGAATTTTTCTTGGGCCTACATATTGCAATATATTCACCCACTCTGTGTTTGGTCCTTTCATTGTCTTAATAGTGCATTATCATAAACAGAGTTTATTAACTTCAGTGTAACAGGTCTATTATTCCCAACTTCTGTCTTTTTCAAAAAATGTTTAGCTAACAAAATCTTGTGATGCTTTGCCTTTCATATTAGGTCTACCGTATAGTGGGTTTGTTAATGCTGACATTCAATATGTTCCTATGGGTATTCAATTATTCAGAACCAGTTTTTTCAGAAAGATTATCTTTTTAATTTCAGATTTTATGTCACCTTCATACTTAGAAATCATATGTCTGAAAGAAAAGCAAATCTGTAGAAATATTACGAGGAAATGTTAGGTAGAGACAATTTAAAATCCAGTTTGTGAGTACATTTTGACCCAATTTATATAAAAATGTGAACTATCCTACTCTTCACAAAAAGTGATCATTTTGCCACATAGAGTTATACCATAGTATTGATTTATTGTTAGTGTATATATTACAATTACCTTGGTTACTACATGTTTCTCAGTGTAGCATAATTTATCTATCTTCTTTGAAGTATAAGTTGTAACATTTTTATTGGAGTGAGTGTGTTTCAGATAAAAATAGAGTGTAGTTTTGCTTTTGGCATGACCCTGTCATTTGAGAAAACATTACATTTTAATGACATATAATTTAAAATGCCTCTAGGTGTGAGTTGAAAATATTTTTTAAAGTAATTACTTACCAGAGGTTGTCAGAGCACTTGTAGAGTATCAACCTTCTTCGGGGCAGATATTTGAGACTACTTGAATTGAATTAACACTTCTATCATTAATGTTTGATGGGAGACCATAGTGAAAAAGATGGATGCTTATATAATTGACATCCTTAACATTTAGAGCTGAATAGTTAAATGCCAGGAACATAATTCTGAGTAAAATGTCAGGACCTAACTTAATAATATTTAATGAGGTAGTATGAAAGGAATGAATAGAAGTTATTTTCTATTATTAAAATAAGCTTAATTATCCCCATATATCACTACAAACTTTTTATTCATATTATTATTTCTAAGAATAATGTGTCTCTAATACTCAGCTTCCACCAGTCCAGAGATATCAACCATCCTTCTGATTTGCATGATTGTAAAATACTTCATTCAAAACGTAGACAGCAATTGTACTTGGTCAGCTAAATATTTTACTTTATTACAATTGGTACAGTATCTAATCTTGCTATATTTTGGTATTTTTTTATTCTTGGTCAACAGATCAATTCTTTTCTCATTAAATGATATACCAAATAAAGTTAACTTATATTTGTAGAACTAGTAGGTATATACAAAAATAAAAACATATAATGCTAAAATAATATCCTTTAAAAGTTATTAAGAAAATTAAGCATTAATTAGCATGGTTGACAAATAACTGAATGATAGGTAACTATAGTACATACCAGTGTGGTTGCTTAATTTTTACTAATAATTCCTTGAAAATGAAGGACAAGTGTTTCAAATATAAGTGACTTCATCTTTAATTAATAATAAAATGGTGTTTTGAAGAGTATACATTAAAGAAAAAAACAAACAGGTTTTGGAGGGTATTTTAGATGATACTTTTTTAAAAATTGTTACTCACTATATATCCTGAGCTACAAGAAACTTGGGGCAGATTATAGTTCATCTGGTCATTTTGTTGAGTCTCAAATCTGCCATTATAATCTTTATCTCTATAAGAATAAAATAGGCTACAGGTGGTAGTCAAGCTTACATTTAACCATGCCCATCAATGTAAAGGAAGTTCTTGATGAGGATTCCTAGTTTAGGTAATGAATTATGTTCTCACTTTAGACTATACAGGAAAGACTTGTCAAGATTACCCATGGAATTTGAGACTATAGTGACAAATATCTTTGAGGCAGTCCAAGATATCAGCTTGCATTGAGTAGTTCTAAATAGTCATCTTTTCTACTTCTATCAAGGTTTACAAAAAAGTTAAGAAATCTTCTGAGAGTCAGTGTTTCCTTTAATAGTATTAGTATAGTATTTTTACAGTAATGCCTATCTAATTTAACACCAGAGAAACTTCCAGTGACTGCAGAGGTCAAAACCATTGGCGGGATAGTTATTTTTTCACTCACAAGAGTATGTAGCAGATTTTCCAAAAGGCTGCAGAATGAGTGATATTGCCACAAACTGAAGGCAAAAAGACATATAAAGTCACTTGCCTTCATTAAGCAATTATTAAGGACATTTGCTGAAATATAAAACAGTCATTATTTTAACCTTCTTTTGCTTTAGAAGAAATGATTGTTTTACTAAAGTATGTTATTTATGCAATGGGTCCATTATTGTTATTTAGTGAGTTAATATTTTTCTGATTTAGTTACTAATATAAATGTTAATACATCTACCATATGAATAAAAATACTTTGAACACTCAATACTAAGATTGTGAAGAGCTCCTAAGAGCAAATAATTTGAGAACAACTATTTTATAGCATCATTAATGATTGCATTGTTATTATTATAATTGTTATTGGTATTTCAAGTATCTTCTCCCTACCTCTGCAATATTGGAGAGCTAGTATTTTTTCTTAGGATGTTCAAATACTTCCTTACTATAGGAAGTATGATAACTAGGGTTTCCAACTCCTTTACATTTCTAGAAAAATCCTACACTGCAAATGGTCCCTATAATTCATGGAATATTCTATATTTTTAGCCCAATTAGTTGTATCACTTAATTACACAAGAAAACTACTCATGTATAGTACTTTACCAAAACATTTCCCAGTGTCAACAAAATGGCAATCAGGATATTATTTTTCCCTTTTCTGTAAGCACATTTTGGGCAAAGGAAATGCTATCTCATTGCATATGCAAAACATAGTACATTTTCTGGAAAGAGTACCTGCTCAAGTATTTGATGAGTTAATAAATGGCACTTTTGGCAGAAATATATGCACATTTGACTATTAGTTTTCAGTTATCCTGAATTTGTTAACCTCACGTAGGTCATATTTACACTATTGCACTATTCTTCTTTTTTTTTTTTTTTTACATCATCTTGTTTTATGTGTGTTTCTATTTAAAGACATCTTAGTTAATATATATTACTTATTTATTAACATTGAATTCATGGCCTACAGTGCTAGAGCTCATTCCTTAAGGAAGCTTATCTAACAGATGCATTATTTCCATAAGGCGTAGCCCAGATGAGTGTCGGGGTCCAGCTCCAGCAGGTCCAGGGGTTCCCAAAGGTGTGGATGGAGTCGGTGAAGAAGGAATGACACAGAGGCAGCATTCAGTTGACCAGCATGGTTGGGTTCTCTCGCCTGGTTCTATCCAGGATCTCCAGGCAGGTTCTGTCTGCACTATTCTTTTAAAAGACATGTCTGTATCTGTCATTTCCCTTACCACTTCAATGTATTAATCACCTATACAAAAAATAATTTTCAAAATTTAAATGAGTATTTCAAATCATTAAAATAATTTTGTTACCTTATTACTTTCTAAAGGAAGTAAAAATTTCTTTGTAGGGCATTCAAAGTATTTTATTATCTGGTTAAATTTAACCCTCATAATATACAGTTTTGTTTATAATCCTTTTTATTCTAGTAATTCTATAACATTTAATTTGAACTGACTTTAACCATCCTTGTTGGGTCTAAATGTACATGTGTTGGATGAATCTATATATATAAAAGCCTAAGCAACCAGCCTGCAGGGATCAGGCCCAAACTGGCTCTCTGACATCCCCCAAGGGGTCCCAGTTTGCAAGAGGGTGCAGGCCAGGCCAAGGGACCTCACTGGTGCACAAATCCGTGCACTGGGCCTCTAGTTTTATAATAATATGGCTTAATCAAATGTTGTTATATACTTCTTTGTTATATACTATTTTGTTTTATCTTCTCTGTGTAGTGCATTTTACCTGGGTTTTGAATTTACAATGAAATAAATCAAGAATGAGAAAGTTAAATCATATTTTAGTTTCTTATTACTGCTAATCTTTCAGTGAATATAAAGTCCTTAACATATAACTTCTATATGTACATAACTTCTGTATTGGTCCTTTCATTTGTTATTTATATAATACTAGAGGCATGGTGCATGGATTTGTGCAGCCGTGGGGTCCCTTGGCCTGGCCTGTGGGGATTGAGCCAAAAACGATCTCTGGGTCCAGGGTGCGGGTGAGGCAGATTAGGGGCCACCAGTGCCCCAGCCAACCTAACCCATGGCCAATTCCGTGAGGATTCAGGCTCCCTCCTCTACTGGTCAGAGTGTCTGCCCCCTGGTGGTCATTGTGCATCACAGCTACCAGGCAAATGGTCGAATAGTCAGATGATCTCTTAGGCTTTTATATAGAGAGTTATTAATTTTGTTAATTAGGAGAATAACTAAATAATTTATTATCCCATCCATATATTTTCATTAAATTTCTAATGATTTTGTATCCCAAATGGTTTCTGACCTTTTTAAGAACATTGAAAGCAGGTACAATGCAATCCCTTTTTTATTAGACTACCTAGCCAGAGAGAGGTGAAATTGATTATAGTTGCACTAATTTTATTCGATGACAATTTAAATGTCTGAACTTTATTATACCATGCCAAAAAATAGTATTCACTTTGAAATTTAAACTTAAATTCTATGAAGTCAGATTTGTTGTTTTATTAATTCATTGCCTTTGTTTTCTTAGCAACCATCTTTAATTGGGAATATTGGGAAGATGTTTTATAAAATGTTTGACTGACTCCTGCTGCTATGTTTTATGGAATTTAGGTTCTTATGATTTGCATAGCATCAATAAGTGTGATTTAAAATATCACAATGATATAGTCAGCATATTATAACTTTTCTTAGGAAAGCATACCAAATAAGAATATTTAATTTTATACACACAGCATGTTTTTCCTCTTTGCCTAGTTCCTCCCTAATCCATTTTAAAACATGTGACTTGTGAGTATGGTAAGCTTTTAAAAATATATATATATATACATATATAATATATATATATATATTATGTATATATATATATAATATATGTATATATATATGTTTTCTATTTCCTGGTATTTATATCCAAGATTTAGCATATTTTTGATTATAACTTAGAATATATCATTTACTTCCAGAATTAATCTTCTTAGACAATAATGTTTAATATTCATCATGCTAAGATTCAGCTCATTTATTATTTCATTATCATTACTTATTTTCTAATTAAAAATTACATTTTTTACAATAGTTCTATTTACTATTTCAACTTCTATTTGAATAAAATAATTGTTACAAACTTATTGTCATAACAATTAATTCCCTGTATGTTTTACTTACAACTTTGAGAACAAAGTATATGTAATATACAAATAATATTTTCTTTGATCTCTATACATGTTATGAAAATGCTAAAATTAAATTAGTATAGGGATCTTTTAAATAATTTATTTACCTGGAATATCTATTTGATATTCTTAAAATTTTGGAAGTATCAAAACCTTACAATTTTTAAAAACTATTTAATTTATAGAATGTTACAATGAGAATCATACATAGTGTTCTTTCATTACTGAGGACAACTTCAACACTTACACTTTATCCTTGATGGCCAATCATCTGTCCGCTCCCCCTTCCCCAAAACACAGACACACACCCCTACCTACACATCCAAGTTTTTATTATATGGCTTGGAGATTTTTTCTTTGTTATTTTTATACTTCTAATTTTATTAATTATAAATTAATAATTAATTTACAAAGTAAAATGGAAAACAATTTATTAATTTATAATTAATAAATAGAAAATAAAGAACAAAACAAAGAATAATTTTTAAAAAGGCGTGCACAGAGGAACAACCATATAATGACACCGCAAGAAGGCAACTGTCCACCAGCCAAGGAAAGTGACTCAAGAGAAACCAAATAGCCTGACATCTTAGTTTTGGACTTCTAGGTTCCAGAATTCTAAAGACCCAGAGGCAGGTTCCAATTCCACAAGCAGGATCAACTGAAAAGCAAAATTCAGAAATGTCAGATAACCTCCAAGAGCTGCTGCCTATCTCTGAGAGATCTGCCGTCATAGAAAGAGGGAGAAATAAACAAGTTCACTGTTGATTTCAAAATCCTGAGTGATATACTAGTATAGAAAGTTATGAAAGAGAATATAGAGAACAGTATCCAGGCTTGGAAAACAATATTTTGGGAGAAGAACCCAATGAGTTTACTAACAGTTTAGGGATAAAGGTTATCTTGAAACTGTGTCCAACAGGGAAAGAAACAGTAGAGTTTCTTAGCAAAGTTCTCAACTGTATGAGGACTAGCCAAGATTATTCATTAAATTTATCACCTTTACTGACTCAACTCTGGATTAAATAGAGACCACCATTCCACAGGACATTTGGTGGAATTTGGGTGGATCCCACACCTCAAGTTATCCTATATAATAAAAGGCCAGCCACCACAAGCGTAATGACCAGAACAACCAGAGATCAGAGCCACCATGGCCTTTCGCCAGGCTGGCGCTGCCCCCAAGCAAGCAGTTAGGGGCAATCAGGCAGGCAGGCTAGAGGTTAGGGGGGTCAGGTAGGCAGATCAGCAGTTAGAGGTTATCAGGTCGGTAGGCAAGTGGTTAGGGGTGATCAGATATGCAGACAAGTGGTGAGGGGCAATCAGGTAGGCAGATGGCCCCTCACCAGGCTGGCCCCACCCCCAAACAAGGGGTCAGGGGTGATCAGGTAGGCAGGCAGAGTGGTTAAGGGTGATCAGGTAGGCAGACGACACCTCACAAGACTGGCCATGCCCCTCAGCAAAGAAAGAGGGAGGCCCAGGCCACTGGCAGTGACTCTGAGGCAGGTGAGCAGCTGGCCAGCAATTGCCTCCCAGAGGGAGGCCCAGACTAACCAAGCCATCATACCCTACACCTGTTGCCTGCAGAGGTGGGGGGGGGGGCAGCACTGCACAGATGGCAAGCAGTGGACCAGCTGCCTGCAGCCTGGGGAAAGAAAACCCCGATAGGCCCTGATCTCAGGCCAGGCCTAGGGACCCTGCCTGAGGGGGTCCCAGATTGTGAGAGGGTGCAGGCCAAGCTGAGGGACCCCCCCAAGTGCACAAATTTTTGTGCACTGGCTTCTAGTTAGTATACAACTATAAGGTTCTGCTGACACTGAATCCAACCAAGGCATCTTCTGATGTGGACTTCAGTCAGTCACCATCATAATTGGTGTCCATGAGATACAGAAAAGGTTGCCCCTGAAGGGAGTCATTAACAACCTTTTGAGTCACATGACCTAAAAACCCTCAGTTGAAAGGACTTTTCTACTGGGGCCTTTCCTGTATGGGAGCCAATATCCATGCATTTCAATTTTCCATCTCTAAAAGAAACAGCAATGAAACACGGACCCAACTAACTGAAAACACTAGTTCTGAGGTAGAATTTGCCCACCAGCTTCCAGGGATCATTAGTACAATTGAACAGGAGACTATCAAAGTCTCATTTTCACGTGTGTGTGGAGATAGCATATTCCAGGCAGCCAGGGCTCTTTACCGGAGCCTTTGCATTGTCCAAGGTCTTGTTGACATTCCCATCTTTTCAGAAGACACCTCTTTTGAGTGGGACGCTCATGCTGCTCATGCCATACCCAGAGATACAGTGGGGAAATGCTATATGTAGAATACTTGGAAGGAAATCCAGAAACAGGGCTTGACTTGCCAAAGCTGGTGTACCATGTGCAAAATGATGGTGCCACTGTAGATATTCCTGAGGCTCCTCATCCAAAATCTTGTATCTGTTGGTACATACCCTATATTATAAAAGGCTAATATGCAAATCAACCGAACAGCAGAAGTATCAGTCGCTGCAATGCACACTGACCACCACGGGTCAGACGCTTAATGCAGGAGCTCTCCCCTGGTGGTCAGTGCGTTCCCACAGGGGAAGCAACACTCCTCCAGAAGCTGGACACATGGCTGGTGAGCGTAGCAGTGGTGGCAGGAGCCTCTCCCACCTCCACGGCAGCACTAAGGATGTCCAACTGCCGGCTTCAGTTGGAAATCCCCCAAGGGCTCCTGGACTGTGACAGGGCATAGGCCATCAGTTGGAAATCCCCCAAGGGCTCCTGGACTGTGACAGGGCATAGGCCAAGCTGAGAGACTCCACACCCCCACCCTGAGTGCATGAATTTCATGCACTGGGCCTCTAGTCTATATATAAAAGGCTAAATGAATAACCAGAAGTCCAACAGATGGGCCGGTACATATGATGTGCACTGACAATTTAAAAATAAACGTTGACTCGTGCATGTGTGATACATACAAAGCACTTGCTGGTGCCAATCACATGTGTGTGTTTTGATCTGACATTGTTGATTGTGAATTTGGTTGTTTTTGTTGACATTCTCAAGCTGAAAGAGAGCAGCATCCTCTACAGAATATGTCTGAAGACCAATATGTCTGAATGGCAATTCATAAATTAAAATTGAAAGTGGGTGCCATCATCAGGCTACTGAGAAATCTTAACAGTAAATAGGGTCTTTGTAATGGTACTAGATTTATTATCAAAATATTACAACCTAACATAATCGGAGCTGAAGTATTAACAGGATCTGCAAAAGGAGAGGTTGTTCTGATTCCAAGAATTGATTTGTCCCCATCTGACACTGGCTTCCCATTTAAATAATTTGAAGACAGTTTCCTGTGATGCCCCCATTTGCAATGACTATTAATAAATCATAAGGACAAACTCTAGACAGAGTAGGAATATTCCTACCTGAACCCATATTCAGACATGGTCAGTTATATGTTCTTTCTCTTGAGTTCAAAGAGTGTGTGATGTTAAAGTTAAAATTGTAAATACTTCATCACAAGGGAAATTAGTCAAGCACTCTGAAAGTGTTTTTATTCTTAATGTGGTATACAGGGAGTATTAGAATAAGTTTAATCAATTTATCAGTCATTGTTTTTATCAATGTTGTTTTAATATACATGTTTTTGTTGTTTTTATATTATGTCTTTGTTGTTATATCATGTTGTTATTGTTAATTTATTAATCAATTTATATATTACTTTAATATATATTTTACTAATGTTCTTTCATCTTTGACACTTCTATTATAGAGAAAGGGTGGACAGCGATATTAAAATATTTCATATAATTAATTTCCTTCAATGTGCACTAGTAGCATAATAACCTCTCTCCTCAGGTACTCATAAACCTAACTGTGAAATGATTTCCCACATCTCTATATTTGAAGATAGCTTTGTGCTATTGATTCAGGTCAACATTCACCTTCCTCTTTTGATGATATTAATTTTAATAGTTGAAGGCTGTACAGCAATTAAATAGATGTGTGGAAATCCTCTTTTTTAAATTGAGATATTATTGACATATAACATTATGTTGGTTTTGGGTGTACAACATAATGATTTAGTATTTGTATATATTAGGAAATGATCACCACAATAAGTCTATTTAACACCTGTCACCATAAATAGTTATTATTATTTTGCTTAGGATGAGAACTTGCAAGATCTACTCTCTTAGCAACTTCCAAATGTAAAATACAGTATCATTACATATAGTCACCAGGCTCTACATCACATCCCCAGGATTTATTTATTTCATAATTGGAATTTTGTAAGTTTTTACCCCTTCAACCATTTGTGGAGGTTCAACATTGTGTGAAACCTTAACGGTGGGGAAAAAAATAAATCAAGTTTGCTTTCTTCAAATTGTTTACATGCCACAAAGTTATATTAAATTGCCCATTCAAAATGCAGTTTGAACACAAAATTCAGAAGCAGTTATCACTATGAAATGCTCTACAGGGGCTATTCAGACAAACAGATAAGGAGGTCTGTCATCCATGCACAGGTGACATGTACTTGGTCATTTAGCATTTGGTCACAACACAGGGTGAGATCTCCCTGGCCAGTGGATCCATCCAAGGCCCCCACTTTAAAACACACTAAGTTCAACTGCTTCTCGGCAAAGTCTCCCTGGGGTTAGCAATGGTTGGAGGGGAGGGGCACTCTTGCTCAGACTGGAAACTCTCCAGGGCATGTCATATGCCCCACCCACTCCCATATAAACACAAACAGAAGCCCACACACATAGGCACACCTTCAAAAGCCCCTTCACATAGAGGCCCTGGTGAGCACAAGCAAAAATGATTTGGTATAATTGTTAATTATTTTAGCTAGATCTTCTGGGTAACCTTTTGCAGCTTCTACATCTGCATTTGCTGCTTCACCTTGCACAGTTATGTTATAGGGACGGCTTCTTTCCTTAAACCTCATGAATCAACCTTTCCTTCTGCAGCCATTGAAGGGAGGTCCAGGGGTCCTCAAACTACGGCCCGCGGGCCACATACAAATACAAATATTGTATTTGTTCCCGTTTTGTTTTTTTTTACTTCAAAATAAGATATGTGCAGTGTGCATAGGAATTTGTTCATAGTTTTTTTTTTTAAACTATATTCTGGCCCTCTAAAGGTCTGAGGGGCAGTGAACTGGCCCCCTGTTTAAAAAGTTTGAGGACCTCTGGTTAGACCCTTGCTCTGAATTAAACCATGACTTTAGCGAAATGTTGTGGTTGGTTTGATCTTCTATCATTGGTGTGCTCACTAGAGTTAGGATTTTAATATCCTTCAATAACTTTTTCTTTGTATCCACGACTTGGCTAACTCTATGGTGTAAGGGGCCTAGCGTTGGGCATGATTCAGCTCTCCACATGCCTTCCTCGTGAAGCTTAAGCATTTATCGCTTTTGATTTAAATTGAGAGTCATGTAACCTTCCATTCACTTGAACACTTAGAGGCTATTATAGGGTTAATAATTGGCCTAATTTCAATATTATGGTACCCCAGAAGATAAGGAGGCCATAGGAGAGGGAAAGAGAAGGGGGAACAGAGAGTTGGTTGAGCATTCAGAACATGCACTACATTCATCAATTAAGTTCACCCTCCTATTTGGTCATGGTTTGTGGTACCCCAAATCAATGACAATAATAACATCAAAGATCACTGATCACAGATAACCATAAGAAATATAATAATAATGAAAAATTGGAATAGTGTGAGAACTACCAAAATGTGACAAGAGACATGAAATAAGCAAGTGTGTTGGAAAAATGGTGCCAGTAGACTTGCTGAATGCAAGGTTGCCACAAACCTTCAATTTGGGAAAAATGCTATATCTGTGAAGAACATAGCAAAGTGCAATAAAATGAGGTATGCCTTATTGCAAAATGTGACCTTTAGCCCAGCCATGTAGCTCAATGGTTGAGCATCAGCCTAGGAACCAAGAGGTCACAGTTCAATTCCAGGTCAGGGCACATGCCTAGGTTGTGGGCTCAATCCCAAGTAGGGAGCATGCAGGAGGCAGCCGATCAATGATTCTCTCT
The DNA here is from genome assembly GCF_963259705.1 of Myotis daubentonii. Taxonomy (NCBI): domain Eukaryota; kingdom Metazoa; phylum Chordata; class Mammalia; order Chiroptera; family Vespertilionidae; genus Myotis; species Myotis daubentonii. The sequence continues at coordinate 194,032,024 of NC_081840.1, forward strand.
CAGCACTGATGTTTCTATCTCTCTCCCTCTCTCTTCCTCTTTGAAATTAATAAAAATATATTTTATTGACATTGAAATAGTTCTTATCTTCTTCTGAAAATCATTTCTGTTGCTGGTTAAATCAAGATGCGTTCTCTTTATTAAGGAGCTTCTCATAATTTCAAGAAAATGTAACTTTGATACATAAATTTGTTACTATTACTATATCAATGTTTTATTTTAAAGTATGGTCAATCAATTATATTATTATCACACAGAGTGATAGCAAATATCTGTCAACATAAGTTCTAATTAGGAACCTTGTAGTAAAGTATTTAATATGAGTTACTCCACCTGATAGATACATTTCAAGGTTCTTTGCCCAATGAACATGTTTTACTTATTTACCACATAGCCCGTTGTAGTGAGTGGGGGAAAGGAAAAGATGGCTCTGCTCCAGGCTATTATTCAAGGAACAGGTGTCAATTATACTTCAATCTACCATTGTCAGCACATGACTTCAAGGTTACCCTGATATCATCTATCTGAAAAAAGTGAGTAAGCTGGACAGGAGCGTGGAGAATTCTATAGACATTTTAGGGCATAGAATTGGTAAACATGATTTATATGTACATGCAAATATCCAGAATTGTCAAGTAGTCCTGACAGTCCTGAAGAGTAGGCAAGGTACTTTTTCTGTATGGCCAGGGGAAAAAGGAAATGAAATGTTGAATGCACAACATCATCTCTGTCAGACTACCAAATAAGATTGACATTTGGGAAGAATTTTAAACACCAAGATAGAATATTATTTTATGGGATAAAACACTGTATTTAACCATAAATTATTTTAATGTGAAGTGCATCAGGTTAGCAAGGGACACCATCATTTTTCTCCCCAAAATAAGATTTTATTTCATACTGTAACACTTTGTTAACATTTCTCTTTCCTGTTCTGGTTTTGAAGTACAGGAATAATTTTGATTTTTAAAATCTTGAGTAAAGAAGGATCAGTTATAATTAATATTTGCAAAAGACAAAGATAGTTTAATTTTAATTTGATACTAATTAATATACCATAAATTATTTTATTCAATAAGGCTTTGTAATTTTAATTTAATTTATTTCTGAAAAGATTCCAGATTGACATAGTAGCAAGAGTGAAATATCATCTCTCAATTGAGACTTCAAAGTGATGAAAATGAGTAGCAGAATTGTAAGTTAATGAATCTTGGGCTGTTATTTCATAATCATATTCAGAGAATGTGAGACTCTGAGTATGATTATGAAATTTCATACTTTAATGACTTCATTAGGTTAAGGAATAGCTTTGATATCAAATTAACATTTTATATGCACTATGCAAATGATAATTTTATTAGGATACTTACACATATTAGAATATTTGCATTTTAAGATTGTTTTTAGTTTCCTTGTGGGAATACCACATGTTCAATAAATAGACCTGTTTGTTTCCTCTGTCTTGCTCCCTCATTCTCGGTCACTCTTGCTCTTGATTTCTCTCTGTCTCTCTCTCTTTCTGAGAAAGCAGCTGGTCTTTCTCCCTATAATGCTTCCTTTTTCTCACACTAACAGTTGCTGATCAACACATTTAATGATGCATTTGACTTTATTTTCACAGCACAATGATTATGTGATGACTTCGGATAGTGTCAACATCAGTTAAAAAATGAAAATAAATGGATCTGTTCTGTTAATTATTTAGAATGCTTGACAGCTCTGATCAAACATTCTGTGTAAGCCTTTTCTAAGATGAAGAGTTTAGCAGAATTTCTTTACCAAAAACAGTTTGGGGACACTGCTGGAACAAAGTTGTCATGGGATAGTTGATGTAAGATTCTCAGGAACTTTAATCCTCCATCATGTATTTTATTTCTATAAAAATTAAGTAGTTTTTCCTCACAGAAAAATATGTGTATGCATATATTTCATATTCTAGAAACTAAATAAGGTATTTCAAGGGTATGTAATTACAAATACGTATGCCTTAATTATATAAAACTAGATTAAAATGTACTTAAGGAATTAATGTACACCTATATTCATTTAGCTAAAAAGAGGCATTGGCACATGATGAAATACACAGATCTTGTAACATAGAAATCCACACTTCAAACCTATACGATCATGTTGACCAATGTCACCCCAATAAATTTAATAAAATAAATGGCATTTGGAAGAAGTAAAAGGAGAATATAGGTAAAAAAGAATTGTATGAATAGGGAATAGACAAAAATGTTGAGATTTTCAGATGAGCTTATTTTTATATTCACATTAGTTTGTGTTGTTTAGTTATGTGTCAATTTCATGTCCTAAGCCTTTTGGATCGACCTGAGAAAAAGTTATAATGGAAACTATCACTGATATCCTCATGAATCATAAATGCTACTACCATTTTCTGAAATATGTTGTTTTTGTGTTGGATCAGGCAAGGATCTACCAGAAAAATTGAAATTAGTTTCAGTTACCTCAGTAATAAAGAATTTAACACAGGGCAGTGGAGACTTTTGCAATAACTGGTAGGCTGAAGAGCACAGTACTGAAACAGTGTTAAATCAGGAAATCCAGAAGCACGGTCTCTCCCAGACTGTAACAGAGAATTGATCTGGATGTTTGCCCAGAAGCAATGACAAACTGCACTTCACCAACTTCCCATGCAGTTGTCTCCAGCTCTCATCTAAGGATCCTTTCAACTTCTATTCTGTCTTTCAAATCTTCCGCAAATACCTCTCACTGGCAAAATCACAGTTGCAACTGCTCACAAAACAATTCAGAGACTGTGATTTTCTAGCTTCTCTCATGCTTTTTAGAAAAATGGTATAAAAAGGGGAATTCAAAACTTCCCAAGATAATATGATAGAGTACACTCCTTTATTTATATCAATAAACTCCTTCCTACCTGTATCTAACTTCTGAACCACAACATGCATGCATGCATCTAGGAAGTTTTAACTAACTTTTGTGTACAAATGGACACATGATCACACTTTCTCCAACAAGAAACTCAAATCTTCAGTGATTATTCTAAATATCTATATTTTTTTTCTTACCTTTAGACCATCCTCTATAACAGTGCTTCTCAAGCTTTAGAGGTATAAAAATAAACTGGGGTATTCCTAAAATGTGCATTCCCACTCAATAGTTCTAGGTAGGCCTGAGATAAGCTATTCTATCCAACTTCTAGGCATCTCATGTTGCAGGTATGTGGCCCAAACTTGCATTAATAAGACGTTATCCTTTTCTCAGAAATGTCTTTCTAAAGCGCACGTGCGCGTGCGCGCACACACACACACACACACACACACACACACACACACACCATATCTCTTCTTTAAGTTCTTCATTGTGTTCCTATTAGTTACAAGATAAAATTTATACACATTTTCTTCACCCTTTTCTTAATGGAATTTCTCATAATGCCAGTTATATGCTCTTTCTTACATCTTTCGTTTTTAATTAACAAAAACAGACTTATTGCTCCAGAGGGAGCTTATGTGCCTATAAATGTCATAATACACCAGGCAGAGCTAGGCCTCTACCTAATAAGTTTGTACCACATTTGTTTGTACTACTCATCATCCTATATAATAAAGAGGTAATATGCAAATTAACCCTCACAAGATGGCTGCTTACAACCAGCCTGGCAGGGAGGTTAGTGAGGGACGACCAAAAGAATGAAAAGCAGGCTGTGTGGGGTGACCAGGCCAGCGGGGGGCCATGAGGGGCAACCAGGCTGGTGGGGGGGGGCAGTTGGGACAACCAGGCCGGCAGAGAGGGGCAGTTTGGGGCAACTAGGCCAGCGGGGGGGGGGGGAAGTAAGGTGTGACCAGGCCGGCAGGGGGTCAGTTAGGTCCGATCAAGCCAGCATGCAGAGGCAGTGAGGGGCGATCAGGCTGGCTGTGGGGGGCCTAGCAGTCGGACATTCCCCGAAGGGTCCCGGATTGGAGACGGTGCATGCTGGGCTGAGGGGACTCCCACCCTGTGCATGAATTTCGTGCACTGGGCCTCTAGTTAGATTATAAGTTCTAGCAGAAGAGCAACTTTATTTAACTGTTCTAATGGAATCTAGCATATGGTCCTGGTCTACAATTACTATGCAGATATATTTATATCTTTTAAGTTATGTTATATTTGCATTTTAAATTATTATTTTACATGTAATCAAGTGTCTATTGAATGTCAGACACTGAGCATATTACTGGGGATCCAATGATGATCAAAGATCCCTTCCCCCTGGAAACTCACAGTTCAGAGGAAGAAATAACCATAGGCAAATAATCACACAAATAATGATATCATTACACATTCTAACAATTATTGCAAAAAAGAGAAAAAAAGTATAATATAGGCATATGGCAAAAAGAAATAGTCAATGGGGAAGCCCCAGTTAAGCCTTCTCTGAAGAAGTATTAGTATGGAATCCTTAAGTATAAGTAGGAGTTAGTGAGCAGAAAAAAGAGTAGGGGGATTGGAGGAATGTTCTAGACTGAGAAAACAGTAAGAATCAAGATTCCAGTTAGGAGAGTGCTTGGCATATTTCAATGACTCAGCAGCAGCTGTGTGCCTTGAGCATACAAAGGAGGGAAGTGTTATAACAAATGAGGCTGAAATGGTTAGTGATGGCAGACGGCCAAAGAGTGCCAGCTTCTTCCCTCCATATTAAAGAGTTTGGATTTCACTTCTGTTTTTGAATGGGAAGCTAATGAAAGATTTTTTTGCAGTGCATTGACATGAGATTCTTTATTTTTTTTGAATTTTGGTCTGCCAATAATATGGGTGCTGGTATAGCAGAAAGAATGTGGCATACTTATTGGAATTTCTATTGTGTTGCTAATTGTTTCATATGTGGGTAACAAGTTTGTCAGTGTGTGTGTGTGTGTGTGTGTGTGTGTGTGTGAGAGAGAGAGAGAGAGAGAGAGAGAGAGAGAGAGAGAGAAATGATAGTTTTATTTATGACACATCATATTAATTACAGGAAAATAAGGCCTAGCCAATCTATTTTTCAAATTGCATTGCAATAATCATCCTTCAAATGAACTTCTTTAATTAAAAAAATAGTCATTTGCAGAATATAATTTTAAGCAATATTTATGATATATATTCTAAATATATTGACTTTCTTTTTTAAAACTTTGTGTATATAATTAAATGCTTTGAAACATGTTTGCAATCCATTTAAACTAAATGTTTAAAGAAATTAAGATTGCTAGAACCTTCATTCTCACTTTCTTATAACTGTTTCACAAACATAGACATACTAAAATTTGTTTTGTTGTATTATTCTATGTAGTAGTAAAAGTTTTAAAATCCTTTTAGTAATTTTTTTTAACTTTTTAAAATATTTGTATTGATTTCAGAGAGGAAGTGAGAGGGAGAGAGATAGAAACATCAATGATGAGAGAGAATCATTTATTGGCTACCTCCTGCATGCCCCACACTGGGGATCGAGCCTGCAACCCAGGCATATGCCCTGACTGGGAGTTGAACCTCCTTGTTCATAGGTTGACACTCAATAACTAAGCCATGCCAGCTGGACCCATTTAGTCATTTTTTAAAAAAATATATTTCTTTATTGATTTCAGAGAGGAAGGGAGAGGGAGAGATAGAAACATCAGTGATGAAAGAATCATTAGTTGGCTGCCTCCTGCACATCCCCCACTAGGGATCGAGCCCACAACTCAGGCATGTGCCCTTGGCTGGAAACAAACCTGGGACCCTTCAGTCTGCAGGCCGATGCTCTATCCACTGAGCCAAACAGGCTAGGGCTCTTTCAGTCATATTTAAATCTAGGGCTAGTGGGTATTAGTAATAGGGAATAATATGCATGGATTTCTAATTCAACATGAACAATTAATACATGCTGGTATTTCCTCTTCCTCCTGAATTTTACTTTAAAAGACAAAGAAAATGAAAGAGGCAATAGGTGATGAGAGATATTAGCATAGTTTTTTTACATTAGAAGGAAGAATAAGCAACTGACTTTGAAGAGTAGAAATAGATGAAACCTAAATGTCAGCCACAATTGATACCTTATGAACCAAGACAATTCATCCTGACAAAGTCCAGACAGGATCAGAAATGAGAGGGTTTAAGTATTTCAGAAGGCCAGGTGAGGTATGGAACAAAGATGAGTGAATCTACACAGAATACATTAAAAGTGAAACTTTACCTCTGGACTGTATCCAGAACAATCTGGTGACTCCCACAATTTTGGAAACTTGTGTCTGGATTTGAAGACACTGAGAATGAGGAAAGACTCCCCAAATCTACCAAACTAAAGACCAAAAAAAGAGTAGAATATTCAGTTTATGGATCCCTTAGATTTTTCATTAAACATATAAGTAATGTATTAATTTATAGAATTATTTTGCATTCCAGAATTTTCTTTTAGACCATTTATTCTTTCTTTTGCTTTGACGCTTAATAAAAGAGACAGTTTAACAACAGTATGGTAGCAAATAGTGCTCCAGATTTTATTTAATCATTATAATATATTCATAGTAAAGAGAGAAGAGAAAAGAGAGAGATGCCTCTCATGTTATATTTAAAATATTTTAGGAGGTAGAAATTTGGTTTGTTTACAATTATCCAAAAACCAAGTTACAATATTTTATTCAGCTATTTCCTTTGCTCTAAAGGGATCCTTCATAAAGTGGCTTTAAAAATAATATGTTAAGACAGCAAAACTCCCAAAGCAACAGGGTCTGTTCTGCTTAAAAGAAACTTCATTCTGTGGAATGACAGAGCATAAGCACACACCCCCAGAACAACAGAAGTCAAAAGCTAGACGCACCAGGTCCCTATTCTCATCCGTCCCAAAGCAGATGCTGCCAACAGTCATTCAGGTAAACATAAAACACAGTTGACAAAAAAAATAATATTAAAGCTAATTTGAATAATAAATATACATACTTATGCACAAAGTATATTTCACTTTCACTTAAGTTTGAGGTGACAGAAAAATTTTAGGGAGAAATCCCTGGTGTCATTTTTACATGCAAATATTCAAGAAGCAGCATGGATATTTCTTTCTATACTTGCATTTCCACAGGGCCTATTTTTCCCCCTTTTCTCTACTAAAATCCTTAATTTTAACTTATATATCCATAGTCTGACCCCAGGTGTGTAATTTAAGATAACTTTGTGTAATAAAATAAGTGCTAATAATAAATATTTGCATTGGGGATGGTATAGGTTACTATGTTGGAATATGTAATAACTAGAGGCTCCGTTCACAAGATTTGCGCACTCGAGGGGAGGAGGTCCTTCAGCCAGGCCTGTGCCCTCTTGCAGTCTGGGAGCCGTTGGGGGATGTCCGACTGATGGCTTAGGCCCACCAGGGTGAGCAGGCCTAAGCTGTCAGTCAGACATCCTTAGCGCTGCCGAAAAGGTGGGAGAGGCTCCTGCCACTGCGCGGCACTTGCCATCTGTGAGCCCGGCTACTGGCTGAGTGGTGCTCCCCCTGTGGGAACGCACTGACCACCAGGGGTCAGCTCCTGCATTGAGCATCTGCCCCCTGTTGGTCAGCGCAAGTCATAGTGACCGGTTGTTCTGCCATTCAGTCTATTTGCATATTAACCTTTTATTATATAGGATAAGTTAGAGCATATTTAACTACTGCGAATACATAATTTAGTCTCAAATACCAATCAATCAGTTTAATTACACTTGTTCCTAACTTTTTATTAGCAACATGTAGTTAAAGTTCTGGTGAGAATTGTGTCCTAAGATTTTTCTTTTTGTAAACTAAAATTTGGAGTCGTTCAAGCTCTGGTTTCACAACTTATTTGCTGTGGTTACTTGGGTAGGTTACTTAACTATTCTGTGCCTCAATTTCCTTCTCCACATAATGGGGTTAAGCTCTGTGAGCAGAGTGCTTAAAGCATATGGCAAATGATAAGTAAATAGGGATACCTGTTATGGATGTTGCTGTTGCATATATATAAGAAAGAGAAAAAAAAAATTTCTACTAAGCTCATTTATCTCCAGTTACATTGCCATAGAATTAAAATGCATTTGAAGTCAACTTTCATTCTTTCAGGAATATATAAAGGTGTCTAGTGCCTTTGATGAAAAAAAATAGAAGCTAAAATAGGCTAATGCTGAGGCTAGGATAATTTTAATTCTTAGAATGAAGAGAATACCTTTGTTCTGGGCAAATAATATTCTATATAGCAGATTCTTCTCTTTTAGATACATTATTTTTATAGTACATTTCTATTTATTTTTAAATTATGTATATATTTAAAATTATATTTTTATAATGTCGTTAAATATCATAAATTACTTTATTAAATGTTGAATACTAAAGATGAGAAATTTAAATCTTATAATAAAAGTTAAAATTAACATCCATATACCAATTATAAAGATATATACATCGATATTTAAGAATAAGCTACCACACTTTTAAAACCCACTATGTGTCCTTACTAGATATATATCAATGTATTAAATATACTATATAACAGTCCTTCACTATTTACAGATCTCTCACATGTATGCAAATACTAATGATCAATTTTATAATTTTTAATCAGAAATGGAATTACATTTTCTACATAGTTCTGCAACTTGATTTTTTGTTCTACATTATGTATGCAAAATTTATACATATTGTGATATGTCATTCAGTTCCACGTATTTTATTTTCATTACTAATATAATGTGATTTAGTATACTACCATATGCATATTATTGATCCTTATTTAAAATAACTCTGATCTATTTTTAGTCTACCAAACATTGCTCATTCAATAATTTGTGTATATGTCTTCTAGACACATGTACAAGAGTATATTATACCCATTACATATTTACAAAGAAGTGTTTTTCAATCTGTGAGTTGTCATACTTCAGAGGGTCATAGAGGTAATTTAGAGAACTAGCCCTATATTTGTGAATAAACAAGGTGAATTAGAAAGGAACAGAAAGAATTAAATTGAACACAGTTTTATTGATCATCTCAAATTGTTGGGGCAAATATTTTTTTTGTTAAACTTTTGTTTATACACATATAAATATTGTGAAAAATATTTTATTATCCTTTTGTTTATATATGCATGAACACAAATGCTGATATGTATGTATTTATAATGTTGCAATATTAAATACATTTCTAACTGTAACTCACTATTAAATATTGAAAAAAGCAGCCCTGGCTCATGTCCAGAAGTGTATTGCTGAATACTATAAAATACATATTTATTTATTTATTTATTTATTTATTTATTTATTTATTTATATTTTTAAATTAAATATTTTTTTAAATTATAGTTTACATTTAATATTATTTTATTTTAGTTTTAGGTACATAGCATAGTGATAGATAACTATATACTTTACAAAGTGTTCTCCCTGGTATTTCCAGTACCCACCTGGCACTATACATAGTTATTACAATACTAGAGGCCTGGAGCACAAAATGCGTGCACGGAAGGGGGGTCCCCTCAGGCCAGCCTGCACCCTCTCCAATCCGGGACCCATTGGGGTATGTCTGACTGCCCCCAAGGGGTCCCCAGGATCGGGCCTAAACTGGCAGTCGGACATTCCTCTCACAATCCTGGACCACAGGCTCCTAATCATTCACCTGCCTGCCTGCCTGGTCACCCCTAACTTACCCCCCACCAGCCTGATTGCCCCTCACTGCCTCTGCGTGCTGTCCTGATCACCCCCAACTCCACCCCCAGCCAGCCTGGTGACCCCTAACTGCCCCTCCCACCAGCCTGGTTGCCTCTTATTGCACCCCCTGCCAGCCTCATCACCCCCAGCTCCCCCCTCTGCCAGCCTGGTCACCCCTAACTGCCCCCTTCTGCTGGCCTGATCACCCCCAACTGCCCCTCCTGCTGTCCTGGTCACCCCTCTTGACTGCCCCGTCAGCCTGGTCACCCCACACAGCCTGCTTCTTCAGTTGTTTGGTTGTCCCTCACTAACCCCCCTGCCAGCCTGGTTGTAGGCAACCATCTTGAGAGGGCATGAGGGTTAATTTGCATATTACCTCTTTATTATATAGGATTATTTACTATATTTCTTATGCTGTAGTTTTAAATTTACTAGAAAAGACCACCTCACCAACTAAAATATTGGCATAAATTATTTACATCATAAAGCATTTATACCAAGTAAAGTTCCGGTGGCTTCAAATGATTAGTAATGATTGATACTGTTTAAGTGTTAAAATTTGTATCAAATAAATAAAAAAATCTTATCCACTATATTTTACTTATTTTTAATGATGATAGGCATCTTTTTTCTTTTTAAATATGTTTTTATATTGATTTCTTTTCTTTTTTTCTTTTTTAGGGAGAGAGAGAGAGAGAGAGAGAGAGAGAGAGAGAGAGAGGAATGGAGAGGGGTAGAGAGATGGAGACATCGATGAAAGAGAAACATCAATTGGCTGCCTCCTGCATGCCCACTACTGGGTATCAAGCCCAGACCAGGAGTCGAACCAGTGACCTCTTAATTCATGGTTCGATGCTCAAACATGAAAGATACAACTGCTGGCTGTAAGTATCTTTTCATATGACTATTGGATATTTAAGCTTCCTCTTGAATGAATAAACTATGTAAGATTTTTATTTTTTAATTAAATTGTTTAGCTTTTAAAAATTTTTTTATACATTCTAATTATATGATGGAAATATCACTGTTTTAGTGTTATGTCCATTATTTCTATTGTAATTGTCTACTCACTTTCTTTATGCTGTACCTATGAATAGAATATCTTTGGTTTTAAATAGATTATTTTTAAACTTTCTGCTTGAGAGTGAATTTACAACTGAACTATAAAATTTGTATCACATATATTTTAAAAATGTTATCTACTCTACCTTCATCTCTGGAGATGCCTGAATGTCCAAGTTTTAACTCTTGGCCATGATAAGGACAGAGACATTTATGCTGCGCTGTGTAAAGTCCAAGCCTCCCTGATGACTTCTCATCTTCCCAGGGCTAGTTTGTTTTGTTGTGTTTTTAAAAACTTGTAGTGTAACATGTAATTAACTTTGATTTGTGTGCATAGCAAAAACCTTGATCTTCTCAGCTATTTCTGGGCCACCAGAGCTTCTTCTTCATTTCAATCATTTAAAGATTCATCAATTGGTCCCAGGCACTTTTTTTTTTCTATTTAAGAGTCATAGTTTACTGAATATCATTTATCTTTCTTTGAGGATTAGGAATCTTTCAGTGTCAGATGATGTTTGTGAACCGTAATCCTAATGCTCCTGAGCACGTGCTCCATATGCTCTCTGGTGAACTGGGAGTTAAGTGGGCTGGCTTTGATGAACAAAACCATCTCCACCAGTAACTAGCTGGGTGGACTGGGACAAGTGGTTACCAGTCTGAGTTTATGAGCCTCAATGTCATCATCTATCAAATGGAACTAATAATAGCTACATTGCTAAGACCAGAGATGATGACTATAGAGCCCTCAATATAATGTCATCTGCCACAAAGGAAGCACTAAACAAATATCTTCTTTTTCTCATGTTATATATAGTAAGGTGAAATTATATTTTTATATATATACGTGTGTGTGTATATATATTTTTTTTCCCAAGGACATACCCTAGAATTACTGGCTGCTTATAGTAAACATTATAGTGCCTCCCAGGCCCCTTCCCTGGGCTGGTCGTCCCCCAGATAATGATGGATTGCAGTTGTGTTCCTCACTAGGCATTGCCCTTGGACACCAGGAACTGCAGGACTCATTTTTTAATGATGGTTGTTAGCTGCCATAACGGCTTCGGGAGCCTGACTTAAATAAGTGATCAGAGGAACGTAGAAAGCCACAGGGAAATTAATTCTGCATTGAATTTTTTTGAAGTCAAGATTCAGTGTATGATTATAGGTGGTTCAACTTGGAGACAAAAAGATCTGTGTGTGAATAAGAATCCTGAGAATTTGATCCTAGATGTCTTTTGGATCCCACTGCTTTCCTGTATTCTCTTTCTTTTTGCTTTAAAATAAGTTAAATATTATATGAGGATGTGAACTTAGGTGAAGATGCTCTGCACAACTCTGAGACCTTTCAAAGATCCAGTTTTATGGAATCTTTGCAGTTGGCAGTGAGAATTGGATATTTGAAACCATCCCTGACAATATAATCCCATATAATTAAAGGCAAATATGTAAATCGAATGAACAGTGGAATGACTGGTCATTATGATGCACACTGACCATCAGGCAGCCGATGCTCAACACAGGAGCTGCCCCCTGGTGGTCAGTGTGCTCTCACAAGGAGGGCGCCACTCAGCCAGAAGCCAGACTCATGGCTGGTGAGAGCAGCAGAGATGGCGGGAGCCTCTCCAGCCTCCTCAGCAGCGCTAAGGATGTCCAACTGATGTTTTAGGCCCACTCCCTGTGGAGAGCGGGCCTAAGCCATCAGTCAGACATCCCCTAGGGCTCCTGGTCTGCAATAGGGCACAGGTCTGGCTGAGGGACGCCCCTGTCCCCCAAGTGCATGAATTTTGTGCATTGGGCCTCTAGTTTAAATAATAACGGCTAAGACACGGTTTGGGAAAAATAAAGCTGAAGGAAAATCATTGTAGTTTCCAGGTTGACTTCCTCAACATGGATGGGTTTGGACTGCACAAGTACAACATCCAGGGAGAAAATTATGAAACTTGAAGTTCTTGGATCCAGGACTGGATGGATGGCTAAATGTTTCTAAAATAAAATTTTCAGAGGTAAATCAGACAACAATGTGGTCTTTATTTTAAGTAAAATTCTGGTAAAACTGAAGGAAACACAGAAGCAGCTGAAATTACACAATTATGACCCGTATTTCCTGTATGATATTAATATTTCCACCCTCTCTTATACCCAGTGATGATTGGTGCTCTGAGGAAAGTAACTCTAATTACTTGGGTTCCATATGTGCTTTATTGTTGAGGGGAAAAAATGATATGTGGGAAACTGTTAAGGATTTTAAGTCTCTGAATGAAGCTAAGTGACAGGAAAATTTTCAGAGTTATGAAAAAAAATTTTTTAAAGTGAAATGAGAGCCCTGACTGGTTTGGCTCAGTGGATAGGGCATCGGCCTGGGACTGAAGGGTCCCAGGTTTGATTCCAGTCAAGGGCATGTACTGTGGTTGCGGGCATATCCCCAGTAGGGAGTGTGCGGGAGGCAGCTGATCAATGTTTCTCTCTTATCGATGTTTCGGACTCTCTATCCTTCTCCCTTCCTCTCTGTAAAAAACAATAAAATATATATTATTTAAAAAGTGCAATGAGAAAAAATTTTATGACAAATTTTGAGGTAATTAAATTGTATGGGCGTCTTCAGTGGCTCCATTAAAAATGACATAAAAATGAAATAGAAGGAGTAGTTACTAAAATTTTAACAAGTGATCATATGAGACTATGAGGTCATTCAGCTCTACCAACTACTCAAGTTGTAAAATTACTGACAAATTCATTTATTTTACCTTGGCCCTGAAAAAAATATAAAACTCTGATGATTATAGGAAACTGGAGTCTATAATATTTTCAGAGTCAATGCCAAGTAAAACAGGAGAGAATTAGGATTCCAAGAGACAAGAAGGCCAGAGTTGTTTGGCACAATCCCCTGTAGGGAACCCAAAGTCTTTTGCGTTGGGATGGATGCCCTGGGACTAGTGAAGAAAATTTAGAATACTCAAATGTACTCAGGTGATCAATTTAATTAATGTGTGATACTGGGGGGAATATAAATATTCTGGTTTAATAAATAAGCTGTTAGATACAAATATACTAGTATCACAAAAATGTTCTGTTTAAAAGTCCAGCATGGATACCAATTGTATCAAACCATCAGCTCTGTTCCTAATGAGATGTCATGTTCCTCTAAAAAGCTGATGAATTTTGGAAGTAAACTATAGATCACAATGGATAGAGATGATTTGGTGACACAGATTCTTGCTTCTAATATCTCCAGTGTCTGCAAAGGGCATCTATGAGAAGCTCTTTGCCACCCTGAACGAAAGAATATTTTGGATGAGTACAATTCATATGCTATTGTCCTAAAGAATTCAACATTTTAGAGTACAAAATATATACTCAATGTGTAATTACGGATGGAGCAAACATTCTAAGGCAACAAAACATTCGGCAGATTAACTTGGCCTGAAATAGCCTCCCTAGAAGAGCCCTAAGAGAAATTGACGCCAGTCTAGGAGTCATTAGGAAAGCTGGATTTGCTTTCACCAAAGAGAGACATACTGAGGAAAAAGTCTTATTGGCATTTATTGGCTGCTTAAAAGGGAATTGATTTCAGGAGAAAGGAAAAGGAGAGGAGAAGGAGTCAAGTTGCCTAGACAAATTTTGCTTTTTTGAAAAATAGATAAAATAACCTCAAAGGATAGTTAAACAGCGCCATAAGAATAAAGATGAGAAAGGAGCATGAACACTGAAGCAAGAGTGGCTATTAAGTATGCTCCTTGAGATGAAATCAGAGGTACCTCAGGAACAGTGTTATGAATCTTGGCAACAGGAGTGAAAGCAATGACGTTTGGGAGATTTAAGTTCCCCCTGTTCTATGAAAATTCCTAAATGGAGATGTAACTTGCATAGGTGTTCTCCAGCTGCCGAGGCCCCACATACAGGGAAACACCAGATGTATTAATGGAACAGTTGGAATTGGGAACCTACTCACCTTAACCAAGAATTTACTTGTGAGTATGCGTGTACGTGTTGGGGATAGGAGGAAGAGATTAACTATAGAAAAGGCTCACTATGAAACCAGGTCAATACAGCCTTTTAGTATGAAATGGCTCATATGGCTACGTCCATAATAGACTTGGAATCCAGAAGTAATGGAAATTGAACTCTTGATTTAAACCACAACCCATGACAACATTTGATAATACAGGCAATGACTATTTTTTTTAAGAAAGCCTAAAAAATACTATTATAAGTCTAAATATATTATACCTTACTTTGGAATCCTTTTGATTTAATAATATAACTGCTATGTAGTGTAATACTAACGTAAATGGCAAGAATAATCTGACATACTTACCTACACTTCATTTGATGATACAAAAATAATTAGCATTTAACAGTTGTTCTATTGCTTTTTTATGTTCTATAAATTTTGCAAAAGATGCATAGGAAGAAATACTCATAGGGTTCATAATTAAAAAAGTGTTAATGTGTTATGGGTTTGACTTTGTAAGATAGAGTTCATTTACAGCTGAACTGGTAAACTCCATTCTTTTTGCTAAGTATGCCAGGGTGTATGTTTTTGACTCTTGGCTAAGATAAAGACAATGGAATTTATGACATGCTATCGGTCTAGCTTAGTTTGTGTTCCATGTTGCAGTCCATTAGTCCATTGTGCGTGGGGTCTGCATACCCGTGAGCCATGCGCCTATGGAGGGGACACAGAAGAGTGCAAGAGAGTCACAAGAGCTACAAGAGCCAAGAGAGAGAATTCCTTAGTTTAGGGAATTATATATTCCCAAATTTTCACAGGCTGTATGACCACGCTTATAATGTCTGGCCTTCCTCAGTGCCTTCTTACTCTTATTAACTAGCTAATTAAAATGGTATCAATAGTATTCAAAAGGCATAACAAATTAGACAGCCTGAGTAGACTCCATAACCAAATATCTAGTGCAGTGATGGCGAACCTATGACACGTGTGTCAGAGGTGACACGCAAACTCATTTTTTTTGGTTGATTTTTCTTTGTTAAATGGCATTTAAATATATAAAATAAATATCTATAATATAAATCTTTGTTTTACTATGGTTGCAAATATCAAAAAATTTCTATATGTGACACGGCACCAGAGTTAAGTTAGGGTTTTTCAAAATGCTGACACGCTGAGCTCAAAGGTTTGTCATCACTGATCTAGTGGAATCACCTGCCTTGAGCCCTCCCAAACTTAAGATTCATCACAAAGGTAGGGGTTTACATTGGAGATAAAATTTATCCATGTGCCTGTAAGGCCTGTGAGAGCTTACTCCTAGAAGACCCCTAGACCCCAGTGTTGCTTGTACTGTTTATCTTTGAAGTACTATATATTTGCCTTTAAATAAAATTTTTATAAGAATATGCTCTGTGGATTCTTGTGAGTACTTTCAATATCTAAACTTGTAAAATATTTTCAGTTCTTGTCTTATTCAAAATAGTAGCCTCAAGCATTCACCTTGTTTAATAGCAAAACAAAGATATTACAGTGGCCAGTAGAAGGATTAATGAGTCCTTTCTGGAAATATGCAGTTGCAATGGGTTTCAATCTTCCTAAGCCTCTCCCCTGCTCCCAAAACACTTTGGTAAGGCCATAACCAGATCAGTCAAAAATTATTAGGCTACTAGAGGCCCAGTGCACAAAATCACACACAGGTGGGGTCTGGCTGGCCTGCCCCAATCGGGGCTGATCAGGCTGGACCAGCCAGGGGCATATTCTGTGTGAATTATGCATATTAAATATCATTCTAAACTAAAATTCTAAACTATTCACCAAATACTCACTTCCAATGGGGGTGGGGAGGGGCAATTAGGGGTGAGGCCGGCTAAGGGGAGGGGCCTCGGATGGTTGGCCAGCCCCCTGGTCGAACTCCCAGTCAAACTCCTGATAGAATTCCCTGTCAAGGGGACAATTTGCATATTAGCCTTTTATTATACAGGATGTGTCTAAACTGTCTTGGGACAATGACAACCAGGGACAGATTCAAGGTCTAAGATAACTACAGAGGGTAACTGTGGTAATGACACACTAAACTATCCACATCTTAAACTCCATGTATATGTGGCAGAAGGGAATTTTAAGATGTGATTGCATTAAAGGTCTTGAGATGGAAAGATTATCCTGGCTTATCTAGGTGGGCACAATGTAACCACAAGAGTCCTTATAAGAGAAAGTCAAGAGAGTCAAAGTCAGAAAAAGATGTAGCTATTAAACCAGCACTGGGAGTAATGTACTTTGAAGATGAAGGAAGGGATAGTGAGTCAAGGAATTGGGCAATCTTTAGAAACTAGAAAAGGCAAGGAAATAGATTCTGCCTGGAAGTCTCCAAAATGAATGAATTCACTTTGATTTTGATCTCATCAGATTCACTTTACAAGTCTTACCGCCATAACTATAAGATAATAAATTCACATACTGTTAAGCCACTAAGATTGTATAAATTTGCTATAGTAGCAATAGGAAACTAATAGAGTTAACAATGTGGCCCATCTTTAAATTATATGCCAGTGATTTATTTTTTTCTCTTTCTGAGATTGCCAGAAAAAGACTGGCCC
Source organism: Myotis daubentonii (assembly GCF_963259705.1). NCBI lineage: Eukaryota > Metazoa > Chordata > Mammalia > Chiroptera > Vespertilionidae > Myotis > Myotis daubentonii. Next base: position 194,049,253 of record NC_081840.1, read on the forward strand.
ACAATTTAAAATCATACCATATTTGCAAAGTGAATCACTTCCCTCACATATTCACCATTATTAAATAGAGCAGAATCATTAAAGAAACAAACAAAAAACAAACAAACAAAGTGTTTTAACAAATGGAAGATACTATACAGGGAGTAGCTGAAGTAAGACCAAATCTGAAGGTTTTTGAGATTCCTATCACCAGTCTCTTGTTATGCTGAGGAAGACATGATGACAGGAGGGATGAGCTTTGGTTGACCATGTAGCTTTGATACCACCAAGAAAAAAATTTAATAATTGCATTCCTTTTCTGTTAAAGGAAATTGTGGCACACAAGAGGAGTTACTTCCTTGGAGGAGTGTCATTCTACCCGAGAATTTTTCTTCGAGTATTCCTTTTTCTTATAATTTGACAATGTGCTTTTACTAGCCTAGACACAGAGGTGTCCTTATCTTTGGTTTAGCAAACTGCTTGATCTTCAGAGCTATTAATTTGATATATTGGGGTTTTTTTATGACTTAAAGTATCTTCTAAGAACTCAGCAAACTCTTGTAATTCAGGAGTAGGGGACAGTCTGCCATTTTATTTTATTTCTAACAGAAAATTTAAGATTATCAACAAAGAGCATAGATAGTTTTTGTGATATCTTAACCTTACTTTGAACAGTGTATTCTCAGAATATGGTATTTAATTAGATTCTGAAATATATGCTCCTTTTTTCCAATTTACCAGACTAAATATTTGATCCCTCAGTTTTGAGTAAAAGACCTCAGATATAGCCACTAATGTGACTTGGCTTACTCTTGTACTCTTTTTATATCGATCCATGCTCAAATTTTGAACCATATATTTGATAGCATTTTGACAACCAGTCCTTCCTGCTTTTCCTAACCAAGTTATCACATGTTCAGTATTCACAGAGAGAGAAACTAGTTGATAGAATCAGGAAATCCTAAATACTTCAGTGAACTTTTTGTCTTTTCTTACCTCAGTGACATGATGCAAATATGATCTCCAGCAACATTGCTAAAGAAAGAAGTAGGGTTTGGTCATCACTTCACACTACTAATAACATATTATGATAATGTTTAATTAAAGGAAAGGCCAATGCATGAAAGAGAAAAGGGTCTGCTAAAAGTGCAAGAGACCGAGAAATGGTCAAGAAAAGGGGATAAAGACGTTGAAGAATGGGGAAGCAGGATGTTAATCAGAATTTGGCTAAGAATAGAGTGATGAGAGATTAACTTTAGATGTTAGGTATTCCACATTTTCATTCGTTTTCTGTATATCTTTAGGAGAAATAAACTTTCCTGTCTTGCTGTGGTCTCTTCATGCCAATCTAAAAATGCCAATGACTACTGAATACGTAAAACCTTTTAAAGCTTGTATTCTAATGCACTTAGATGGGTTATATTATATATTCTATTGAAGTTCTAAATTTTCCTTGGTATTATCTGTTAACCTTAAACCGACAGCTAGATATTTCTCATCAAAATGAGTTTATGTGGGAACAACAAAAAATTATAATTTGGGATATGCAGTCTAATGGTGAACAACGTGATGGTTCAGAGAAAGAAAGGGCAGACACATTTTCTTATGGACTTAGGTAATGGAATTGCTGTAAATGAATAGTCCATCTGAGGAAACTGAAAGTTTGAAGAATAGTGACTTTTCATTGGCTATGTTAGGAAATCTCTCTTTGTCTGAGCTGTTACTGGGCAAGGAATCTTTTCTTCCTCCTGCTGAGGTAATAAAATAATAACAATTATTATTGATGAAACATGGTACCTTTCTTCCTGTTGGGATCAGTAGTGTGCATAGAGTGGCACATGCATTCTCTCCTCTAGCCTTTTGACACCATTTTAAAAAAGGTTTCATTTTATTAATTTGCAGAAATCTTGCAAAAACTTCAATTACTTAGTGCTATTGTCACCATAATCTTGAGGATTATTGAAGATTGAGAACTGCCAATCTATACTAATAAAAGAGTAATATGCTAATTAGACCAGGAGACCTTCCAGAGACCTCCCAGACATCCTTCCAGACAAAGCCAGGGGCTTTGCTGGCCTGAAAACTGCCCCCAAATGGCCCCCAGCCCCTCACCCAGTCGTGCCATGCCCCCCAGTGGGTACCCTCACCCTGATGGGGGCATGACCAGCCTGCAAACGGCTCTCAGCCACTCACCCAGGCTAGCCACACCCCCCTAGCGGAGACTCTCACCCTGATGGAGACCTGGCTGACCTACAAATGACCATTAGCCCCTCACTCAGGTTGGCCCAGCCCCCAGCAGAGACCCCCCCCCCCCCACTGCATGGGGGTGTGGCTGGCCTGCAAACCACCCCAGGCTCCTTGCCCAGGCTGGCCCTGCCCTGATCTGGGACCCCCTTCAGGTAAGACAAGCCAGCACTCACCTGTGCACCAGGCTTCTATCTATACTAATAAAAGGGTAATATGCTAATTAGACCAGACATCTTGTGGATGACTATCCGCACGTCCTTCCTGACAAAGCTGGGCCCAGACAAAGCTGCCTGCTGGTGGACCTGGACACCAGTGCCTGCGGCTAGCGGTGGCCTCGGAGATGGAGGAGCCACCTGCCCCACAGTCCTGGATGCCAGCGCCTACAATTGGCTGTAGTCTGGGAGACAGAGAAGCCTCCAGCCCATGGTCCTGGGCCACAGCCAGCCGGAGAAGTTGCCTGCCCCTCAGTCCCGTGCACCAGCATCTGCAGCCCATGTGAAGCCACCTGCCCACTGTCCCCAGTGGCTGAAGCTTGCCTGGGTAAAGCCGGCCCAAGTCCCAGGTGCCTGTGGCTGGCCAGAGGGAGGGAAACCTGGTTCCCAGGTGGGGGGCTGAGGCAGAGGTGGTTATGGACGATCAAGCCAGCAGGTGAGCAGTTAGGGGCAATCAGGCAGGCAGGCAGGTGAGCGGTTAGGAGCCAGCAGTCCCGGATTGTGAATGGGATGTCTGACGGCCGGTTTAGGCCTGATCCCACAGTCGGACATCCCCCGAGGGGTCTCAGATTGGAGAGGGTGCAGACTGGGCTAAGGGACACCTCCCACCCCTGTGCACGAATTTCATGCACTGGACCACTAATATTCAAATAAGAAGAACAAACAGAACACAAATAATAAGGCACTGAGATTCTTTTCTTTAAAGATTTTTTTAATTTAAATTCTTCATTGTTTAAAGTATTACATATATCTCCTTTTTCCCCCATTGACCACTCCCTGGCCACTCCCACCCCTCAGCACATGTCTTCATCCCCCTGCTGTCTTTGTTCATTGCCGATATCCTTTCTGATTGGTGTTTCTGATTTCTTGGGATATATTCCTAGAAGTGGGATTACTGAGTCAAATGGGAGTTCCATTTTTAAGTTTTTGAGGAAACTCTATACTGTTTTCCACAGTGGCTGCACCAGTCTGCATTCCCACCAGCAGTGCAGGAGGATTCCTTTTTCTCCACATCCTTGCCAGCACTTGTTGTTTGTTGATTTGTTGATGATAGCCATTGTGACAGGTGTGAGATGGTACCTCATTGTTGTTTTGATTTGCATCTCTCTGATGATTAGTGACTTTGAGTACGTTTTCATATGTCTCTTGTACTTCTGGTATGTCCTCTTTCGAAAAGTGTCTATTCAGATCTTTTGCCCATTTTTGATTGGATTATCTTTCTTTTGTGCCGGGAGCCCGTCAGGTCTCCTCTCTGAGAAAGGTTGTTTCCCCAGGTAGGGATTTTCCCCTGAAGTTAGGGAGGGAATAAAACCCCTCAACTAAGTGCCAGGCGGGTAATTAATCACTTTAACTACGAACAATCATGCTTGAGCTACATAATCTTTACTCCCTGGAATGGAGATAAGAAACGCCCTAACCTTTGTAATAGAGATTGATAGGAATGAATCAACTGGTATAAATACAGATGTAACAAGACAGAAAGAGACAGAACTAAGAAGGGAGAACCTACAGACAGAACCTACACAGAACCTACAGACAGAAGAACTTCGCTGGAGAGAACATGGCAAAAGATCCTGGACTGAACCTGACTACAGAAATTGGCAAGAGAACCTGACTAGAACCTGGTGACTGAACCTGGCTGGAGATCCAGAGCAGAACCTCTCTGGAGATCCAGACCAGAACTTGGCTGGAGATCCTGGCTGGACATCCTGGCTAGGCTGCTGATCAACTGAACACTGTCTCCGTGTCCTTCCTTCTTCGCTGACTCCATCCACACCTTTGGGGACCCCTCGACCCGCTGGGGTTGGACCCCAGCACTTTTGTTAAGTTTATGAGTTCCCTATAAGTTTTGAAGATTAAACCCTTATGGGATATAACATTGACAAGACAGTGTCTTCAATAAATGTTGTTGGGAAAATTGGTCAGATACATACAAAAAAAAATGAAACTAGACAACTAACTTACATTATACACAAAAATAAACTCAAAATGGGTAAGGGACTTAAATATAAGTTGGGAAACCATAAAAATCTTAGAAAAATCTATAGGCAGCAAAATATCAGATATATGTCATAGCAATATCTTTACCAGTAAAGTTCTTAGGACAATGGAAACTAAAGAGAAAATAAAAAAATGGGACTACATAAAAATAAAAAGCTTCTGGACAGCAAAATAAACCATCAACAAAACAATAAGAGAGCCTACTGCATGGGAGAACATATTTGGCACTGAGTTTCTTAGCCCTAGCCCACTTTGTCTATAAGATCCCTGAGCAATACAAGGAAGTCAAGAAGCTAATGTCAAGGAAAAATAAATTTTAAAAAATTAAAAAGAAAGGCTAAGGGGCACTTCTAAGTATAGGAAACAGCCCTTGTCATAAGCAGGACTAAGGTGTACAGTCACTGGAGCTCTGAAGACAGATGTCAAAGGATTTCTGGCATGTTCTATGCTCATGAAAGTGGGTTCATGCTGAGCAGCAGAGAATATAGTTCTGAACCAAATTACATCATTAAACATTGTGGAAGCTTTTATTTAAAAGAAATGCAGGACATGAGAAGGCTCTGAAGAAGCTGTTCTAAGTTGAGAGAAAAAGAATGAGATTGATTTCATAATATCTTAGTAAAATTCTTCAGCTTCAGTGGGTTTTAGAAATATTTGATCAAAAATATTTCTCAGAAAGAAGAATCATTCTTATAGTTTAGGAAGCTTTGGTTGGTCAATTTGGGTTTATCAAGACAGCTAGAGAAGAACACTTAGAGAATGTCCTTGGCAAGAAGCAGGAAGCAAGAATTGCAGAAAAAGTAGAAAATCTCAGTCCTTCAATTTCTCCTTCAGAATTTACCAACAAGGTTTTAAGGAGTTAGTGATTTTCATTGATCACCTGGGAGTAATGTATACAGCCTGTTAATTTGGCTAAATGAAGCCTACACTTCACCATGTCTTATGGTACATTGGTTGGAATGCCAGAACTTTCCAAGTGTATAAAGGGATAAGAGAAAGGAAATTAGACTGTTAAAATAGTTCTATTATGTGCAGTCTGCTCAGCTATACTTTACCTATAATTCTCAGGAGGGTCAGAAGACATTTCTGCCAAGGCATGAAAACTGCCTGTGTGAAAAGAGCATCTTGTCCTGGAATAACAACAAGGTAGGGAAGAAAGTGAGCAGATAAAATGAGACATGGCTGTGGTGATGCTAAACCACTTGACAAATGAGAATTAAATCACAACAAAACACTGTAGGGATAGAATGTAGGCAGAATAGTTTGAACTGATTTCAGGGTCCCTAAGAATTAATAATACAGCCCCAAAAGCTCATGTGTTGAAGATCACTTTAACCAATTAAAATGTAAAGGCCCAATAGACAGATAATAACTTGAGTTACTGTCATGAAGATTCGCAGACTCTTCCCCAATTCTAAGACAGGAATCTGAATGAGGGGGAAGCTGGGTCTTTTTGAAGAACACTTTAGTGTAGCCTCAATTATATTGTGGATAATCCCCTGATATTTCTCCGCAGGAATTCATGACCCTTAAATATGGTGACTGTATACATTGGGAAAAGGGAAATAATCTGATATTCTGTGTATTATGCATACTAAATATCATTTTAAACTAAAACTATTCTTCAAATACTCAAAACAGCCCTTTGGTATTTACTTAGAATGATAACTTTCATTTTCAAAATTTAGATATGCTGAAGCATGTACCCAATATGATTAAATTTAAATACTAATTTCTAATTAAAAATTTATTTAAGTGACATAATATGAATACAAAAAGCATTTTAAATATTTTTATATTTGGGGAAATATGCTAAGAGAATTACAAAAACACTAATTAGTATATTTAAAAGGTAAAGAAGAAGAAAGTTTTTGTGTGATTTGTTTTCATTATTTTGAAGGGCAATAATAATGAAAGTGGGTTGAGAGACAAAGACAAATTCAGATATTATAAAATTTAAGTCCAATAACTTATATGCATCTGTCTTTACATATTTTCTAATCTTAGGGGAGTGTTTAGAATATTACAATTCATCTCACTTCTATAGTAATAAGTAATGTCTAAAGCCTCTAGCCTCTAATGCTTTTATTAAGGAATAAAATTAAGGAATAAAATGCATTCCTTTAAAGAAATGGAATTACTGAGGAGATGCAAATATCATAGTAACCCAAAGACAAATATAATAAAATAAAAATAAAAATGCATGTTATAATATCTATATATTAATTGAAACTAGTCAGTTTTGTTAACTCAAACCCAGACTACAAAAGTAGCAACCTCCTAAATATATTGTATATAAAGTATTTTGAAATATTCTTCAAAATGCAATGTGAATCCAAATGGTTCAGATAGCCTGGCCAGGAGGTCATGGTAGGATTCCCGGTCAGGGCACATTCCTGGGTTGCAGGATCAATTCCTAATAGGGGGTGTCCAGGAGGCAGCTGATCAATGATTCTCATCATCGATGTTTTCATCTCAATTTCCCTTGCCCTTCCTCTCTGAAATCACTAAAAATATATTTAATTAAAAATAGCTCAGATAACTTTCATTTTGTTCTAATACCGTTGTGCATATTTTAGAACACTTGATTTTTGTGTAATGTCTTTGCTTTTATAAGCTTTTTCTTCCTTTTAACAAAACAAGTAATAGATGGACCTTGTGGGCATGATGCTAAGTGAAATAAATCAGATGAAGAAAGACATACCAAACTCATAGATACAGAGAACTGATTAGTGGTTGCCAGGAGTGGGGTGGGTGAGAGTAGCATTAAGGGGGAGTGGGCAAAATGGGAGAAGGGGTAAAAAGGTACAAATTTCCCATCTATCTAGTAATAGGGCACTATGCAATTTGGTGGGGACACTGTCACAGTAATGACCGATCAGCAGGCTGCACACGCAGCAGCTGCAGGTGGGCCGGGACTTGCAGTGTCAGGGACAGGGGTGAGGACTTGCAGCGTTGGGGATGCGATGGTGACTTCATCTTGCCCGGGGCCAGCCTTGGGCTCAGGCAAGCCACAGATGGCCACTGCTGCTGCGAGGGCGCAAGGCTCAGGCAATGAAGACCAGGCGAGGCTCAGGCAAGCTGCAGTGGCTGCAAAGGCTGAGGCTCAAGCAGCATCGCAGCTGGCAGTGGCAGCAGCAGAGGCGCGATGGGGGCATTGCCTTCCCCTGATCCCAGGGCCACCTCCTGCAGAGGGAGGCCAGAGACAGCAGCAGTGAGGGGGTGATGGGGGTGGTGTCTTTCCCTGGTCAGCTGGTCGCCTCCTAAGCTGTCAGTAGGACATCCCCTGAGGGCTCCCCGGACTGTGAGAGGGGCAGGCTGGGCTGAGGGATCCCACCCCCCCCTCCCCCATGCATGAGTTTTGTGCACTGGGCCTCTAGTTATAAAATAAATAAGTCATGGGAATGTAATGTGCAACATGATAACTATAGTTAATAACACCACAATGCATATTTTTAAGTTGCTAAGAAAGTAAATTTTAAAACTTCTCATCATAAGAAAAAAGAATTCTGTAATTATGTATGTTGATGGTGTTAACTAGACTTATTGTAGTGATCATTCTGCAATATGTAAAAATGTCAAGTAAATATTTTGAGCACCTGAAACTAATATAATATTGTATATAAACGGTACCTCAATTAAAAACAATTAAATTTAATGATGCACTAGGAACCTTACTTTCTAAGATAGAGATTACATTTAGCACACAGTTTCAATATGCGTTTACATTGCAAAACCACATTTTTTTGGACATTCTTTGCCTGGAAATTCTTCCAGAGAATACTGAAAATATAGAATTTAAATAATATATCAAAAGGCTTACCTAGAAATGTATTTTTCTTCATTGAGAAATACCCTAGAAATAATATTCTATTCTGAAGATGTATTTATTCATTGGGAGAGAGAAAGGAAAAGCATGAAGTGAATCTCACAATGTGTAAGCTGACAGTTAATCTCAGTAGTCTTCGAATTTGGTTTGTTAGTAGCATTTGGCTGATTTGATCCCTTTCTTCTTGGTACAGTTTTTACTCTTGATGTATGCCATATTATAGTCTTGTTTTTTCTCCTGTTCCAAGAGTTTCTCTTTTTCTAATTCTTTTGCTGATGTGTAGACATTGAAATGCTCTAAGTACACATCCTAGAACCATTTTTCTTCTCAATTTATATTGACTGCTTAGAAGATATCATTCAGTTTCATGGTTTTACATGACAACTGTCCAGTGACAAGTGCCCTAACTCTTATTCACACCTCTCCTCTGAAATCTAGACTCCTGCATTTTACTGCCATATCTACTTGAATTGACAAAGGCATTATGAGCTTAATATATTTATACCTAACTTTTTTATTTAATTTTCTACCCAAACTGCTTCTCCCACCATTCCTCTTCAAATAACTAAACATGAAATCCTTCCTATTTTTAATTATATCCTGAAACTGATTACCTCTCACAATTTCCATTTTGTCCAAATCATTAAATATGGTCAGCCAAATTACCATTCTTCTCATGATCTTCCAGCTTTTCTCTTTCCACCTCTGCGTTAGCCTTTTCCCAGAAGTTTAGACTTTTCCCAGCCTGAACCATTTAAAATGTAAGACACACCTTACACTCCAGTGTTTTCTAATCCGAGAGTAAAATTCAAGCTACTTCTTTGCGTCAGTAGGGCATGTATGATCTAGCCCACTGCTATCTCTGATATTATCTCCATCTACTCTGTCACTCATTTACTTTTTTCTAGAAAAACTGGCCACCGTGATACCCCTTGAATGCTCTAAATCTTACCCAGTGTTAAGATCTTGGCATTTGCTTTTATATTTCTGTAAATCCATTCTCACCCCAGATTTCTATATCATTTGCATATTGATTTTTTTGTTCTATTAGTTTGATGGTTCTATGTTATATTAATTTCACCTTTCTTTTTTTAAACAATAAGATTTCCTTTTTCATTTTGATATTATATGCTATTACTAGGGTAAGTCCCTCTATTGTCTCAGAGACAGGGCGTGTTGACATGTTTTCTTCTCTGCAGTGTAGTCAGATGGCATTCTATGAATCTTAATGTCCTGGAGAGAGAGAATTCTCAGTTACAGTATGTCATGTTTCACTTTCAGAATTCCTGAATGTCTTTCATTTCAAATTCTATATTAATGTATTAATGTCCACATCAGGATTCACTCTTCCTAGTTGGGGTATATATCTCATTCCCACTAGGAATTTACTTTTGTGTGTTTTTCTCTTTTTTCATCCATTTTCACTAAATACAAATCACACATCATGAGTAATATTTAATATTCTCCAGCTAAAACAGAGAAGGCTGAAACTAGAAGAGACATCTGAGAAAAAGCTATGAAATTTACCTTTAGGAAATCAGAGGATAATGACTGGAAATGGCTTCATAAAGATAATCATGGTAGCATATAGGAGATTTAAATAAGAAAGACACCAGTTTGAGAATAAAATGAAGGATGCTGCTGCTGATACTTATGATAATATTAATGATTTAAATATTGAAATAATAATATACTAGAGGCCCGGTGCATGAAATTCTTGCATGGGAGGGGGGCTCCTCAACCCGGCCTGCACCCTCTCCCAACCCAGGACCCCTTGGGGGATGTCCAACTGCCGGTTTAGGCCCGATCCCAGGGAATCGGGCCTAAACAGGCAGTCGGACATCCCTCTAGCAATCTGGGACCGCTTGCTCCTAACTGCTGACCTGCCTGCCTGATTGCCCCTAACCCCTCACCTGCCTGTCTGATTGTCCCCAACTGCTCGCCTGCCTACCTGATTGCCCCAAACACTCTGTCTGCCTGCCTGATCTCCCCTAACCACTTGCCTGCCTGCCTAGCTGGTAGCCCCTAACCACTCTGCCTGCCTGCCTGATTGCCCCTAACTGCCTCTGCCTTGGCCCCTGCTGCTGCGGCTTTGTCCAGAAGGACATCCAGGATGATGTCCAGAAGGTCGATCAGCTGCCCAGTCTAATTAGCATATTGTGCTTTTATTATTATAGAAAAAATGTAATATAGGCCCCTTTTTTGGCAGGAATTATTCATAAGTGTGCTACCGGGATTGAGTGATTCAGCAACCATATAAAGTAGACATCAGTGTTACCTTTATTTTGTAGAGAAGACGAATGAGGCACATTCATAATTAATTTACTCTAAGTCACTCAATAGTACTAATAAATGGCATGGTTGGGATTGGAATCCAGATAAGAAACTGGAGCAAGTGCTCTGCTATTAAAAATGCAGTTTTGCTTTCTTAAAATTTATTTAAAGTGATTAAGAATATTGTAATCTATTAAAAACATATAATAAAGTGAACTAGTATAAAATGTTGATTCAGTACTATGTTATATATGAAGAAAAAAGTTTGAACTTTATTAAGTGCAATGTAAAAGTTAATGGGAAATAGATTAAAAACATTTTAGAAAGATGATAATAAAATGATTTTATATTAAACTGAGGTTGAAGAAAGCAAAATCATATCACCAGAAACTTGAGACTGAGTTCTGAAGTATAAGGCCACTTAAAATTGGGAATTTCAGAATACTTCTTTCATGCTCATCTTCACACAGTTGGTAGAATGCCATAGAGTAAGAGGAAAGGAAGAGTAACTATATAACTTTAATCAAACTCAACCATTTTGAAAATGAAAGATTTTGTAATAAGCAAATTAGAAAAAAAAGTGTTTGGCATTGATGACAGAGTCATATACTTAATTAGAGTTTTAGAGTACACAATATATGTCATTTATACAAATTGTTATCAAATATGTCCTCTCCTGAGTAAATAAAGTATCTGTGTTAGGAAAGTTTTCTATTTATTTCTGCAAATAGACCTCTGAATTCAATGTTACAAATTGATAATAAAATTTTTGTAATTTCAAAATCTAAAAGGCCTGAAAATAGAAAATATTTTTCAACTGACTTGGAAGTGAATCTGACATAGTCTGATGAAGCTATTTATATCTCTATTCATTTCATGGGGATATTTCTATGTTTTTTGTAAAAATATCGTTTAATCATGTGATATTGCCCTAGGCTATGATGAGTTTGTTGCCTAATATCTCACATATGTACATTTAAGCTTTCTAAACATTTGAAAAAGTAAAAAAAAAAAAAAAAATGAAAGTGTCTTGCCACAGGGAAGTGTGGATGCCTAATGTAGGGATGCTGCAGTCAGCTGTGGAGGTTGTTCATTAAGAATATTGCCTGGGAAGTAACACATCAGCTAGCCCTCCACTCGCACATCATGTAAGACATAACCACCACCTGTTGGACATTACATTTGTACAGAGGGGAAAAAAAGGTTTGGTAAGGTTAATTGAGACAGTGAAAAGTTCAGCATCATTTCTATCAATACTCTGCTAGTTCTAGGACCTATCACCTAATGTGCTGATTTAATTTATGTGCTGTTCTCATTAAGAAATAATGACATGTCCAATGTTTATTTTAATCACCATAAAATGATAAAATGTGATTGTATAGGCTAAGTCTTGTGCTAACAGGATGTGACTAAGGAATAATTAGACATAAAAACACATATAGTGACTTTAAACTTGATTAAGTTATCAAAAAAATAACTGATAATATACCTTAGAATAGGTGTGGTTCTTCCTTTTTTGTGAGTGTATGTTATAATACACATATAAATATATTCTAATGATTTTTTTAAAATAGCATCTATTTTAGGATTGTCTCCAGAGCAAGATTACAAAACATTCAAGTGAATATCGCAACTTTTATGATCATATTTTTTATACCAAAATTCAGTTTTAACTTCCAGTCTATTAAGCAGATGTAGGCTTAAATGGCCTTTTTTTTTTTCCAGAATGCTAACACATTGTCAAACACTAAAGACTTGCAACCTATAAAGTTTTCAGAATGTTTCCTCAGAAACAAAGGAACATTGCTAATAAAATTTTCTCTAAAATAGCTTCATTCCTTAAGCATTCTGGTAATAAAGCAGAGCAGAAATATTAATTAAACATGTCAGCATGGTACTGTGCCAGGCACTGTAATTTTAGTAAACATTGTAACTCTTTGGTTGTCATAAAAACCAGGAATTTGAAGATTAATGAGCAAGGAAAACTGAGTTTCTTTGTTCAGAGTCTACCTCTGGTTAGTGAATTTCCAAAATTCAACCCACACCCAAAATCTGAATAGCATAATTAAGAAGCAGATGGCTTTATTAAGTATAAAGAGCTTTTGAGGTCTTTCAAACCTGGGTCCCAAAATCTGTTCTCACACTTACTTTACTATCACTATGATATCACAAGTGTCAAATTTTCTAATCCCATTTCCTTAGTTTTAAAAAAGTGGCAATAAATTCCATATGGGTAAGTTGGGAGAATAAAGTACAATATAACATATAATAATAATAGGTTGGAGCTTAAAAAAAAAAAAGCCTCTTTCTTAAAAAAAAAACACAAAAAGTAAAAATAAAACAACATTCAACTGATTAAATCTAAAGACCTTATTTGCTTTATTTAATTCATATTTAGGTTAGCTTCTAATCCAGAAGATAGAAAGCTGTACACAATGAAAGACTTACAGGGAGAACAGAGCAGAAACAAGAAATTTCTACTAGGCAAAAATAAATAAATAAATAAAAGGTGTAGTTAGTGCAAGGTTACTTTCCTTTAGGGCAGTGGTTCTCAACCTGTGGGTCACAATCCCTTTGGCGGTCGAAGGACCCTTTCACAGGGATCGCCTAAGACCATCGGAAAACACATATATAATTACATATTGTTTTTGTGATTAATCACTATGCTTTAATTATGTTCAATTTTAACAATGAAATTGGGGGTCACCACAACATGAGGAACTGTATTAAAGGGTCACGGCATTAGGAAGGTTGAGAACCACTGCTTTAGGGGATCGACGTGATCTATCAGGCAGATAACCTATCTAGTGCTGATCAGGTGATTCCTGATTGATTTAAGTTTCCTTTTCTAGGAAAGCCAAAATTCTAATTAAGTCCTGGTTTGGTGACCTAAGCCTTAGCATAAGTAACTGTCTTTGCGGCCTGTTGTCTTGTTGTTAATTAATAGAAATAATCTTATTCATTAAAATATTAAATATATATATATATATCAATGATTGGAAACTGTTAAGGGCAAATTTACAGCCCTTTCAGGTAAAACTCTTTAATAATTTGTTTCTTCTCTGAATCTTTCATTTGAATTTGACTTATATATAGATTTATTTTATTTGTTTTTAAATTGTGTCTCAAAGAATTTTTCAAAATGTCATTTTTAATTTTTCTAATTTTTCAGATTTCAAAACAGCATGCATTCAGCTCATACCGTATTAAGATACAAATAGAAAAAAAGTCTCACTTGCATGTGAAATTTTAAAATGATTAGGAGAATCAACAGTTGTTTAAAAATGTGATAAAGGTTAAATGTACTTTATTAAATTCATTGAAATAGAGTATCTTCCTATTATTAAAAATATTTTATTTTCATCAGTGTTTCTAAAAGTCTTCCCAATGGACAACTCTAAAGCTTATGATTAAGTATATCAAATCTGGAATATAGTGTAAAAATTCCATATGCACATAAAATTAACATCCACTAAGCTATCCTTCAAATTCAGTGATATAAATGTAGAGGCTTTGTACTCATTTTATAAACTTCTGCCTCCCTCTTTTATGTGTCATCAATTTAGCTGATTTCTGTGGCTATTTCCACACATTCTTGTTTTCTGCATATGTGCCTTTCTTTGAAACATAATGCTCTCTCCATAATTCTTTCATTGATAATAGTCAAGATAATGATAAAGATGAGGATGTTGATAATGAAGATAAGTATTATATTACCACTTCACTATAATGCTAGTTATAGGTTTGATTATCCAAAATTCATTGCCTATCATTTATTTTAGTTCTCACAGCAGAATTCTATAAAGCAGTACAAATATCATTTCTGCACTACTAGTATGCTAAGCTGGCTCCCAACTGAAGAAAATGTCTTAGTCATTATCTCACACCTACATATTCCTGAATGTTATAATCATACATAATCTCTATATCAAATATGTATGGAAAGTCCAAATATATAGATCTTAATGATTTATTTTATTTTGTCCTCTCTTATTTCACACTGCAGTTAAAAACAAAATAATTTAACCCCCCCCCCAAAGTTCTTTATGATTTGATTTATTCTGGGGTGTTGTTGTTTTTTTCACAACTAAACAAATTTTAAAACATCCCAATCTTGTATTTTTAATATTTGTATCAGTAACTTTAAAAATTTTTGATCCATTCCTTGCCTTATTTTTTGCATATCTAAGTCATTTCTAAGTATTTCTAGCCATGGGATTTTAGGTGCCCTGTATGATCCTACTAGGGTGTCAAGTTTAAATTATTACTATGTTTATAGTCTTCAGAGACTTTCAGAAAATGTATGTAACTTCATAAATAACACAGATTAAGTAATATTATGTCATGATTTTTGTTCTACTTAGTTTTCTGATCTTTATATTTGTTCACAGCACTAATCAATCTTTGATTTAGTGACTCAATCTATGCTTGTTCCTCATCAACTCACATCTGTTCTTAAAACTCATTTAAACAGGGTATATCATTCCTAATGTCCTATTGGAATCATTATAATCTGGAATGTAGGTTTGGGCAGAAAAAAAAAGAAAGCAAGTTAATGACTGATGGCAAAAAAAAAAAAAGTGATGCAATTGCTCCATATAGCACTTTTAGAATTAATCCATATTACAGATGTCCAAAAAATTACAGATGGAGCAGTGCATTTTTTTTTAATAGTGGTTCAGGATTGAGAGGCAGAGCCAGATTCTCATCTATGCATCCATTATCTACAAAGTTAGCATAGCTGCAAATGTTTTCTATAAATGTTTAGTTTCAAGAGAGAAATTAACTTGAGAGAGGAAACAAGTATCACCATGAAGATTAATGTGAGAAAAATACCGGTATTCAGTCATGCTTATTGGCTAGTAATCTTATTTGAATGAGATGTTATAGTCCCAGTGTACAATATTATAAATTAAAGTTCTGCTAATTAAATTCCCTTTCCCTACTTCCTAACCACCCATTTTCTCCTCAACCAATTTTGATCAGGAATTTATCTCCACAATTGCACTGGAATTACCCTGTTACTATCATCAATAACCTCCTTATTACTAAATAATGGTCATTCCTCACTTTATTTCACCTTTCGGCAGTACTTAAAATTATTTATCCCATTTTCGGCTTTGAAAAAAAACAAAACCTTTTATTTTTCTCTTTTCTCATTGGCTATTTCTTTTCGATTTATTTTGTTTTTCTTTAATTTCTAAATGTTGACATTCTCTAGGACTATGCTGTCTACATGCAATCACTAGGTGTTCAGACGTTGTCCCACAGAATTTTCTTTTTCTTTTTTATTGATTTTTTTTTACAGAGAGGAAGGAGGAGGGATAGAAGCCAGAAACATCGATGAGAGAGAAACATTGATCAGCTGCCTCCTGCACACCCACTACTGGGGATGTGCCCGCAACCAAGGCACATGCACCTAACCGGAATCGAACCTGGGACCCTTGAGTCCACAGGCCAACACTCCATCCACTGAGCCAAACCAGCCAGGGCAATGTCCCACACACTTTAATATCATATATAATCTGACTTTCCCCTGAACACCACACTAATGTCGTCCACTTAATATTCCCTCCTTGATATGCAATATATGTATATATCAAAATTAAGATGCTATAAAAAAAATCCTAATTTTTCTCAAAGCCCACTAATTTCCTAGAATTTTGGTAAATGGCCATTCTTGATGACTCCCCTTCTCTCACATGCCATATGTAAGTCAGAATATCTAGTAGAGGGTCTGTGAAGTGGGGCCTTCTCTTCCGCTCCCACACAACCACCTTAGTATAAAGAATTTCACCCATAACATGTATGGGATCCAGAGCAAGAATGGAAATGTAATTTACACACATACATCTACATACTTAAAAGGAATAGATACAGCTTTACTCACATCTGGCCTCTTCGTGTAATGGGGCCCATCTGGCTCCTTTTTAGGGACTCTTTTTTTTTATGACAGTAAAGCAGTGGAGGTGCTTTCTTTCTTTCCCTGGCCAGCCCACTACCGATGGGTCAGCCGAGTGCTTGCATGGCCTCATGCCAAGCTGTCCTGGGTTCCCAGAGTCTTAGGACACAACTTGTCCATTTTGAACCCAGATTAGGGAACAACAAGGACAAATTCCCCAGGGAACAGGACAGACTTGTTCACTTCCCCAGTACCACACCTGACTCAGCATTTCCCAAACACAACCACCCAGCAGGGAGGAGAAAGAAAGCACTATTCATCTAAGAAACAGGGTTGTTTAGACACACTGGAGTGACTTCCACCTGCTCACACGCTTTCAATCTCACTGCATCCCCTGCTCTAGCATACTTTATTCACTTTGATTCGTTACAAATTTTCAATAAACCTTCTTAAGAGAATAGAAAGAAAAATAAATGCATAGATAATACTAGGGGAACAGTGTACGAATTTGTGCACCTTGAAAGGAACTGAGGGCTGTGAGGCTGCAGTAGGCACAGGGGCAGGTCTCAGCCCATCCTCTGTGCCCCTGCCCAGCCCAGCCCTCCCATCACAGCCTCTGGTGCCCTGTTTGCCAGCAGCCCTGCTCCCACCATGGCCGCTCCCATGCTCTGACAGCACCGACCCCGCTCGCACCCACTGAAGGCGCAGAGCAATTGGGGCTGGCCCCGTCAATGGGTGCAAATAGCAGCTGCTTCCCTGATCGCCCCTCAGTTGCAGGGGGAGGTGGAGAAGCCCTCAGGGGTGATCAGGGTTGGCAGCCGCCGCTCACACCTGGTGATGGCACCAAGTGATCGGGACCGGCGCCAAGCACCAGCAGCGGGTGCGAGCACTAGGCGGGACCATGGCATGTGGGAGGAAAGAATTTTCAGTAACCACCAGAGGATTGCCCCAATGACAGTGACTGGTGCCCTGCCGTGGTCTGGCGCCCGCGCTCACCTGCTCCACCATCCCGCCATGGCCAATGCCCACCATGTTCCACACATGCCCCCTGGTGGTCAGTGCACATCATAACAACCAGTTGTTTGGTTGTTTGATTGTTCCAGTTGTCCGCCTATTGTTTGGTCTATTTGCATATTAGCCTTTTATTATATAGAACTAGGAGCCCAACACACAATTTGAAATCGCGCTGCACCGCCCTGCCTTGACACCCGAACGTGTCCACGCAGAGCTCCAGAGCTCCTGGCCCAGCCCCCAAACCCTCTGGCCTTCTCCAGCCCCTTCAAGCCCCACCCTCAGTCCCTCGAGTCACCTAGGGCTGGTCCCGCCTTCTATAGGTGCCTCCCCGCTTCCACCCATCTCCAGAGCAACGCAGCGGCTCTGCCCCCGTCATGGCACCATAGGAGAGCGTGGAAGCTTCCCACCTGCTGCACTGTGCTCCTTCCCATGGAAGGTGGGCCACTGGGCACTCAGAGTGTGAGCAGTGGGTGGCGAAGGACTAGTGAGGGGGGCTCTATGCACTCTCACCCCTGCCCTCCCCAGCAGGGGATGGTCTTGCCTCCTCTGGGCGCCTCCCCACTTCCGCCCCGTCTCCAGAGCAATGCCCCAACTAATATGCAGATGACCTGGTTGTTACCATTACAGCGTACTGATCATTAGATATTAGATCTTTATTAGTATATATAAACAGGGTGGGACAAAAGTAGGTTTACAGTTCTTCATATGTAAAATAATATAATTAATAAATAATACAAAAATAAATTGTTTTGTGTATTCAACTGTAAACTTACTTTTGCCCAAAATTGTATTTATATTTCACATTACATATATATATTTTTTTTTTTCTGTTTCAGTATTAGTATATGCAACATCCTCCAAAGGCCCAGGGTAGGACCCCTACTTCTTTTGCTAGAGTTAGGTAATAAGGCATTTGTCCCAGCCTGTGGCTGTGTTGTTACCTCTTATAATAACTATTGCCTGCAAACTAACTACCTTCCTAGTAGGGTCATAAGATATATTTCAATTTATTAACACTAATCAATTTTAAAAGAAATTAATATACTTGAGGAAGTAAAAAGAAACAAAATGAGAGCTATTCTGGCCAGGATAAACATGCTCCTAAACTTCCACACAGTTCCCCAAAGATAGCAATAGGAAAAGTGTACTCACCAAGTTTATATAATTGTACTAATTGGTTTAAAGATGCAGAATGCCTTATTTGGACATTTCCCTGAAGGTGTGCTTGTGGAAATGAAAACTGTCTCAAAACTGAAAATTATAGGCTCTATAAATAAATATAATCTATTCAGAAACTGTTGATTTTTTTTAATTCTCAATATTTATTTTGACTTTTGAGAACAGTTATTTTCAGATGTTGTAGCTAACATAACTTGCTGTGTTGCAGAATGTAAAGTTACATGGAACTCATGGTGCATAACACAAGGAGAAATATCAGTTCAAAAACATCTCTTACAGTTGGATTTAGAAGGAATTACCAGTTTAGAATATGGTCCAACCACACAAACTTTAAGGATTTATTTTTGTGTGTGTGTGAATATTTCTAATGACTTGAAATGCTTTTACATCTACCACTGAGGTCCTGTCTACAAAAGAGCCAAAAAATAGTTTGTAGTGAAGAAAAAAGTAGTGTCAGCAATTCATTATTATTTAAAATACCCTGAAACATTTGATTCTGGTTCCATCCTCTTTGTCACCAATGAAGGACATTTAAAACAAAAAGACGCCAAAACCGGTTTGGCTCAGAGGATAGAGCGTCGGCCTGCGGACTGAAGGGTCCCGGATTCGATTCCTGTCAAGGGCATGTATCTGGGTTGCGGGCACATCCCCAGTGGGAGATGTGCTGGAGGCAGCTGATCGATGTTTCTCTCTCATCGATGTTTCTAGCTCTCTATCTCTCTCCCTTCCTCTCTGTAAAAAATCAATAAAATATATTTTTAAAAAAATAAAAAAAAATAAAACAAAAAGACATGAAAATATATTGGGTGATTTTTTTATTTTCTGACATAAAATTTTAGTTTGTTATTTCAGAACCACTCTGTGTCAATAAAATTTGGTGATATGTAAATAAAGCACTTGTCCTGAGACATATACTGAACTTTAAAGTACAAAGTATATAAACAATATTGGTGGGCTTACCCACAACTTATGCAAAGCTGAATAAAGGGGTCCACTGAGTTTGTTTTTTCTAACTTACAGTTATACTACAACCATATTAGTTAAGTTCCAGTACATACATGTATTAATCTTGTATATTATTCAAAATAATAAAATATAACTACATCTATCAATGCAGAAAGTTCCCAGGGCACATCGTTATAAGAAAAAGGAGTGTTCAAACTAATTTACTTTTGTACAAATATATTAATAAATGATATATCATGAATTGATATACTCCAGAAAATGGGAAGCATATATAATTATATTTTGCAAATGCAGGGATTATGTTTTTTTGTGTGAGTGCTCAATGCTATATACAATAGATATCGATATGTATAGAAATAAATGTTTGAATAATTACATTTGCAATTAACAAAAAGAAATATTATGAAATGGCACCTATCATTTTTAGAATAATTTAAAAATCATGATTATACTCTTTTACCCTTTTCTTTATCAAAGTGTTATATTTATGACCTTATAGAGACACACTCCATTTGCTAAACAAATTTGGGGATTTTTTTTTCAGAATTCTTTGCAATAAAACTAAAATGCATTACTTACCATATTCACATTTCAGGCTACATTAACTAAAAATGAACTGAGGCCAAAATAATGACTATATAGGCAGACCTATTTGAAAGAAACTACACTAATTCACACTTAATGAACAGCAAAGCTGGGTCAATTAGAAAAATTGTTCAATCATTAGAAAAATATTCTTCTTGGTGCTGTTGTAAGCATGATATTAATTGCCTTATCAGGAAAATCTATTCCCTGATCCTATAGTGGTTATTTTCAAAAAGTCATTACATCTACCAGGTAAGGGCTATGAGCCTTGCTCACGCAGTGTCTCATTCCTCCTCTTATTTACCTAGGAGGTCAGGACTGTTGTTCATAGTTGGATGCATTTGGTACGTAGTGAGGTCAGTTGACCTGCTTAAGGCCACATGTCTAAAGACAGGTGAAGCAGGAGTCTAGTAGAACTCTGTCATTTGTAACCCCAGTAAGCCCTAACATCTCTACTGTTTTGCTTTTACGTATGGTTTTTCTACAGGAGCAAATTAACACAATGTCATTCAAGAGACCAAGTTAGGTTTAAAATAATGATTATATCTACGCATCTGAACAAATGAAATAAAATTGTGTTAATATATCTAAACTTAAAAAAGTGAATTGCTGCTTCTTTTACATATAAAAAATTAAATCTATGTCTTTTTATAATTAGTATTAAACCCAATTATTTCCCAGCAGGCATTCTAGCTGCAGGCTATGCTAAAAAAGTAACTACATACTTCTATACTTAGAATAGAATTTAAATTCATATTTCAGAAACATATAGCCATATATACCAAAATTAGCTTTAAAAATGAGAAGTATAAAGTAAGCAGAACAATGGTGTTTACCAAAGCTGTCTTTTCGGTGTTTCTACTTACACAAAAACAGCAACTACAACAGTTTGCTCTGTTTGGTATTTTCCATATTAATGAATATCACCTAGCTCATAAGAGAATCATAAAAATTATATGACATAATCTAAAAAATGTTTAGAACAATGCCTGGAATATTGGTAGTTTAATGAATTTAAGCATTATAATTGCTATTGATGTTAATATTTCTTTTTTGTTTGATAAATTTGATGTTACATTTTATAAATTTAAGATGTACAGTATGTTAATTTGGTATATATAAGTATTATAATAATATTGTCATTGAACAAATATTTATCACATTACATCATTACAATAACACAATATTATTGTCAAAACCATGCATTAGATCTCTATAATTACTACTCATTAATATAAAAAGGTATCAGTTATGGTGACAAGAGTATTTGCAACATGTGAAACATCAAACTTCAAATTATTTCATTCATATCATTGATTTTTATAGCATAAATATAATTAATAAATAGTTTGCTTATTTATTTACCAAAGTAGAACATTTTACTTCATTCCCCTTAAATTTTATTTTTTTAAAAAATGTCTCAGGTAGTTAGTATGTTCATGAAAGTTGTAAAATCTAGGTGTGATTTCTTTCTATTATCAAATAATAAAAAAGAAAAGAGCAAAATTATATTAAGAACATTTACTTTCTTTACTTTTAGAATACTACCATATCATATTGCTAGTAACAAAGTTAAGAACATTTAGCTAATCTCCTGCATTTTATCAAACAGATAAATGTTTTAAAAAATTGTAACCAAAATTAAGATATAAGTATGTCTCTTCATTGCTTTCTATATACACACTAGAGGCCCTGTGCACAAGAATTTCTGCACTTGGGGGGTCCCCCAGCCGGGACTGTGCCCTCTCACAGTCTGGGACCCCTCAGGGGATGTTCACCTGCTGGCTTAGGCCCGCTCCCTGTGGGATTGGGCCTAAGCTGGCAGTCAGACATCCCTCTGGCAGCCCAGGAGCCCTCGAGGGATGTCCACTTGCCAGCGGGGAGCAGGCCTAAGCTGCAGTTGGACATCCTTAATGCTGCTGAGGAGGCGGGAGAGGCTCCCACCACCACTGCTGTACTGGCAGCCATCAGCCTGGCTTGTGGCTGAGCAGAGCTCACCCTGTGGGAATGCACTAACCACCAGGGGGCAGCTCCTGCATTTAGCGTCTGCCCCTGGTGGTCAGTGTGTGTCATAGTGATGACTTATTCCCAGTCATTCTTCTGTTAGGGTCAATTTGTATATTACCCTTTTATTATATAGGATAGAGGCCTGGTGCATGGGTGGGGGCTGGCTGGTTTGTCCTGAAGGGTGTCCCAGATCAGGGTGGGGGTCCCGCTTGGGTGCCTGGCCAGCCTGGGTGAGGGGATGATGACCGTTTTCAGACTGGCCACACCCCCTTCAGGGTGGGGGTCCCCGCTGGGGTGCCTGGCCAGCCTGTGTGAGGGGCTGATAGCTGTTTGCAGGATGTCCAAGCCCCCCAGCAGGGACCCTCATCCCATGAGGGTGTGGCCTGCCTGGGTGAGGAGCTGATGGCTGTTTGCAGGCTGGACACAGCCTCTTCAGGGTGGGAGTCCCTGCTGGGGTGCCTGGCAAACCTGGGTGAGGGGCTGATGGCTGTTTTCAGGATGGCCAAGCCCCCCAGCAAGGACCCAGACCCCATGAGGGTGTGCCCATCCTGGGTGAGGGGCTGATGGCTGTTTGCAGGCTGACCTCAGCCCCCAGCCACCCAAGTTCTCAGTGGAGGCTGGTTAGAAGCAGTTATCTGTGATTCATTTATCTTCTATAATTAAAACTTTATTGCCTTGAGCGGAGGCTACAGTCGGCCAGGGCAGGCAGGAAGCTTGGCTTCCTCCATCGCTGGGACAACCAAGACTCCTGCTTGCTCCAGCTCCCTGGCTTCCGGCCGCCATCTTGGTTGGGTTAATTTGCATATAGTCACTCTGATCATCTGGCGGGCGTGGCTTGTGGGCGTGGCTTCTGAGTGTAGCGGGGGTATGGTCAATTTGCATGTTTCACTTTTATTAGATAAGGCTAGTGCCCCAGTGCACAAAGTTTGTGCACATTAAAGGGGAATTAATTAAAGGAAATATTTTAATATTGCTATTTGCCCTTTCTCTATAATAGAAGTGTCAGAGATGAAATAAAATTAATAAAATGTATATGAAAATCTCCCTCCTGTCAGAGTCTGGGGTGCGCCGCGGGACCCAGACTCAAGTCCCCGCCCACCCGTGCCTGCTTCGAAATCACACGAGACTCAGACCCAGCCAGCCCCACCCCATCAAGCCTATGATACTGAGGACCAAAGCAAACAAATGGAATTTAAGCTTTAAAGCTAGATTTGTCAAGAATTTATCTTTGCTACCCTGGATAATGTCTATGCCTTCTCTGATATGTTATTTCTAACCAGTTCTGTTATACTTTAAGTTTACTGATCATTTTGGACACATCATACCTGGGTAAACCAGAGATTTAACTAAATGTTGCTTTATTGATGCATGACTGTAATCCTTATTTCTCAAGCTTACTTATGATCACAATTTCCTTATTCATTATCCCAATACCCTTGACATGTCCAATTAAAAAAAAAACTATTGGACCCAATAATTGTTGCTCTTCCATCAAATGCAGATAAGTCCCGTGTTATTGAAATAGAAAGCCAAGATTTGTAGACTGTTGCTATTACATTTTTAAAAATTAACATGTTATGGGAGACTACTTATAGTTTTAGAGGTTGTCATATTTTACATTTGTTTTCTACCTGTGCTTCTCTACAACATTAGTCCAGCTATGGTACATAATAAATAACACCAATTATCCTTATGCCATCAGAAAGTAATTTCCAAATAATACCTGGTCCCTTCCTCGGGGTTTTGGATAAAATTTATACAATTCACCCATAAAATATGGCTCTCAATTCAGTCCTTAAATAAGTATTTTTTGACAAAAGAGGCAAGAACTACAATGGAGTAAAGGCAGGTTCTTCAGTAAATGATGTTGGGATAATTGGACAGATACATGCAAAAATGAAACTAGCCCACCAACTTACACGAGAATAAACTCAAGATGGATAAAAGACTTAAATGTAAGCAATGAAATCATGAAAAATTAGACAGCAGAATATCAGGTATCTCAGGTAGCAACATTTTCACTGATACAATTCCTAGGACAAGAGAAACAAAGGAAAGAAATGGAACTACATCAAAATAAAATGTTCCTGCACAGAAAAAGAAATCAACATCAAAATGAAAAGGGAGCCCACTGAATGGGAGAGCATATTTGCCATGACACATCTGATAAGTGGTTAATTTCCAAAATACCTAAAGTCACAGATAACTCAACAAAAGGAAGAAAAAAATAACAATTTAAAAATGGGCAGAGAACATGAAGAGATACTTCTCTGAAGAGGAAATATAAATGGTCAAGAGAAATATTAAAACATAGCCAACATCATTAATTACTAGAGAGAAAAAATTATAATGACAATGAGGTATCACCTCACACCTTCCAGAATTTCTATTATTAATAAATTAACAAATAACAAGTGCTGAATCATAGTACACTTTTGGTGGGAATGCAAACTGGTACAATCACTATGAAAGTGTGGATTTTCCTCAAAAAATTAAAAATGGGACTGTCATTTGACCTGGTGGCCCCACTTCTAGGAATACATCCTAAGAAACTAGAAATACCAATCAGAAAGAATATATGCACCACTATGTTAATAGCAGCATCCTATCTAATAAAAGGCAAAAAGGGTAATTAACCATACCTCCACTATGCTTCCCATTGGCTAATCAGCGAGATATGCAAATTAACTGCCAACAAAGATGGCGGCCGGCAGCCACGCATCTGAAGCAAGCAGGAGGCTTGCTTGCTCCAGTGATGGAGGAAGCCAAGGTTCCCCACCTGCTGCGGCCCAGCTCTGAGCTCCGAAAGCAACAATGTTGTAATTATAGAAGCCAAACAAACCCCAGATACCTGCTTTCAGCCAACTGTGGCTTCAGAGCTTGGAGCGCCAGTGACGGCAACAAAGTTTCAATTATAGAAGGTAAATAAATCCCAGAATTAAAAAAAAAAAAAAAGAAAAAAAGGAGAGGCTGGGAGCTTCAGTCGTTCACCAGCCTGAAAACGGCCTTCAGTCCCTCACGCAGAATGGCCAGGTACCCCAGTGGGGACCCCCACCTTGAAGGAGGTGTGGCCAGCCTGAAAACAGCCATCAGCCCCTCATCCAGGCTGGCCAGGCACCCCAGTGGAGACCCCCACCTTGAAGGGGGTGTGACCAGTTGCAAACAGCCATCAGCCCCTCACTCAGGCTGGCCAGGCACCCAAGCGGGACCCCCACCCTGATCCGGGACACCCTTCAGGGCAAACCAGCCAGTCCCCACCCATGCACCAGGCCTCTATCCTAAATAGTAAAAGGATAATATGCAAACTGACCCTAACAGCAGAAAGACTGGGAATGACTGGTCACTATGACACACACTGACCACAAGGGGTCACACGCTCAATGCAGGAGCTGCCCTCTGGTGGTCAGTGCGCTCCCACATGGGAGGAGCACTGCTCAGCCACAAGCCAGGCTGATGGCTGCCAGTACAGCGGTGGTGGTGGGAGCCTCTCCCGCCTCCTCAGCAGCACTAAGGATGTCAGACTGCAGCTTAGGCCTGCTCTCCACTGGCAAATGGACATCTCCCGAGGGCTCCCGGTCTGCCAGAGTGATGTCTGATTGTCAGCTTAGGCCCAATCCCCCGGGGAGCAGGCCTAAACCAGCAGGTGCTCAACCCCCAAAGGGTCCCAGACTGTGAGAGGGCACAGGCCGGGCTTATATCTGGTCATAGCCCAAGTGCCCATCAGGAGATGAATAGATTTTAAAACTGTATTTCATTTACACAATGGAATACTATGAAGCTGTATAAAAGAAGGATCTCGTACCCTTTGAGACAGCATGAAGAAACCTGGAGAGTATTATGCTAAGCAAACAAACCAGTCAAAGAAAGACAAGTATCACATGATCTCACTTATATGTGGAATCTAATGAACAAAATAAACTGAAGAACAAAAAAGATCCAGAAACATTGAAGCATGCAATAGACTTATGAATCTCAATGGGGTGGAGGGTAGGGGTGGGAAGAGATTAACCAATGAATTTATATGCATACTAGAGGCCTGGTGAATGAAATTTGTGCACTGGGGGGGGGGAGGGTTGTCCCTCAGCCCAGCCTGCACCCTCTCCAATCTGAGACCCCTCGGGGGATGTCTGACTGACTGTGAGATTGGGCCTAAACCGGCAGCTGGACAACCCCTTCACAATTTGGGACTGGTGACTCCCAATCACTCGCCTGCCTGCCTGCCTGATTGCCCCTAACTGCTTCTGCCTGACAGCCTGATAACCCCCTAACCACTCCACTGCCAGCCTGATCGATGTCTAACTGCTCCCTTGCTGGCCCGGTTGCCCCCAATTCCTTCCCCTGCTGTCCCGATCACCCCCAACAACCCTCCCATGCTGGCCTGGTCTCCCCCAATTGCCCTCCCTTGCCAGCCTGGTCTCCCCTAACTTCCCTCCCCTGAAGGTCTGGTTCCCCCCAACTGCTCTCCCCTGCTGGCCTGGTCCCCCGCAACTGCCCTCCCTCCCCTGCAGGCCTGGTAGCTCCCAAGTGCCCTCCCCTGCCAGCCATCTTGTGGTGGCCATTTTGTGACCACATGGGGTGGCTATCTTGTGCCAGAGAGTGATGGTCAATTTGCATATCACCTTTTTATTATATAGGATATGCATAGCCCATGGACAGATAATAATGTGGGGAAGTTCTGGGGAGGGGATTCTAGTGGGCAGGAGGGGGTAAATGTGGAGGAAAAAAAAAGAAACATCTGTAATACTTTACACAATAAAGATAAATTTTTAAAAAATTAAATATAAATTTGCCCAATGTATTTGTATTTGAAAATCAAAAAAAAAAATATTTGAAATCAGTTAAATATTTTTAAGTGTCTCCTCCTAATTGAGTCTCACTGAATTCACATTTTAAAAGCTTTTAAAATTTAACTTACTCTTAAAGCTAAAATTTGTGCATTTTTAATTATATTTGGATATATTCAATGGAATAAATAAGCTAAGAAAAATTATTGAAAGCTTTTTGAAGGTTATTGAACTACTTAACTTGTCAAATAATGACATTTTATCATCTTGACATAAGTAACATTTGACAGTCAATAAATATTCCAAATTCAAAACATTTTTGGAAATATATAGCAAAATAATAATTAACCATAAACAAATGTGAATATATCATTTTGCAACTAATCAAATATTTGCTTGTACTCAAGCTTGTCAATACCTAGTATATTTGTAGGGACAATTAAACACTTGAAAATACTGAAAAAATGTGTCAATATTTATAGAAACATTTTATGTTTCTATGTTATTTTCTATATTATTTTCATACAATTTTATTTATTAAAAAGTAAATCTAATTAACCAATCTCAAATTCAGTATTGCTTTGTGATGTGAATTTCTGTCATGTTTATGGGCAATGTAGATTTTGAAAATTCAACATTTTGCTGGTAGAATGAAAGTTTTTTGAATGCAAATAATATCCTTAGTAAGAGTGACTATTCTGTGCTTTAGAGATTATTATAAAGTTTGAGAGCAAAACATGTTAAAATGCACAGGTGATATGATAATGTCTTTCTTTGAACTACACCCAAACATAGTTAATTTTAGAATTCTTGAGGTTGATAATTGGAAATTGAGTTTCTGTGCTTTATCAAACTTTACTGAAGGAGTCCAGAAATGAGCAAATTTATTTGTACGGATATTGTGATATATGACATTTCAGTATAAATGAAAAAAATACCTAAGTAATAGCAGTAGATAAAATAATAGTGTCCCTATATAGAGAACAATGACAAAATTTCACATTAAAGCATTATTTTTCAACCAAAGGTGACTTAGTGATACTAAGATAATTGCACTGACATGAATGGCATTTTCATTGATTCTAAATTTTTATTCTCACAGTCCTGGCATAAGAAACTATCAAAAATTCAATAACCATGAAAAAATAAAAAAATTAAGAAAGATTAAAATAGTTTACTCTACTTTTTTTTTGCCTGCTGTTAAAAAATATTAAATGTGCCTTTATTTCTGTACTCATAATCCAGGAAACAAAATGTTAAATCAAGTCTAAAACTGTTTAATAACCACACCATATTCTGTTCAGGCTATCACTGCCACCACCATTTGGTATAATTAGCTTTCCATATGTTACAGACTATTATTAACTATAATTGATGTAGGAAAAATAATAGGTAGCCTGCTTAAAAGAGAATTAAATGCATAACCTAAATTGAAGGTTTTAACAATTACCAGGTCTACTGTTATTTAAGCAATGGATTTAAGTATACTAGTTTAAAGTATACATTATTTAGTTAGCTTTCCTTCTTCATTTGTCACTTATAGTTAGGGGAAAATTATTCCTCAATTGTCTAGAGAGGCTCAGACAATTTTTTAATGCATCTTTGATCAGCTGCAATTTATTTTTATATCCGTTATCTAAGAATGTATATTCATTGAAAAGTTGCAAAAGAATAGATGATGCTCATGCTATGAGTATGCTCTGCTTGAATATGCTCCTTGGTAGCAAGTAATTTATCTCCTATCTAGTACAATTCATCTGACAAGATATTATTTAACATATATGTATGAATTTAAAATAGTCTCAAATTATTTCTGAGTACCTCCTGTGGCCATACATATTATTGTCCCTTTGTCTAATGCGATCCAGATACTCTTCTACTTACAATGCTCACTTTTTCTTACACTATTTAGTAAAATGAGAAATTAAAATGAACAGTCCAGCAGGTGAAGCTCAGTTGGTTGAGCATTGTCTCATGCACCGGGAGGTCACTGGTTCAATTCCTTGTTGGGGCACATGCCCAGGTTATGGGTTCAATCCCCAGTTGAAGGCAGCTGATAGATATTTGCATCTCTCTCTCCCTTTCATTCTCTCTCTAAAATCAATAAAAAAAATGTGTTTTAAAAAATATTAAAATTAACAAATATTTTTAAATTTTATACTATCTATTGAGGCAGATTTATAGTTGTTTTGAGCTTTAGTAATTAGATTCTTAATACCAGGGACCTAAGTGTTAAGTATTATTCAATAAGTTTTCAAGTCATTACGATGTTCTTTTTAAGATTAAAGGAGGCGAACTTTTATTTTCCTATTTTAAACAATAATGAAAAAAATGATAAACTTTATTTTCAATAATGCTATATCTCTTTTTGTAACATAATATTTTTCATGCCTTTTTTGATAGTTTTGAATGATAAACATTGATAAATAAACAAGTGGGATAACATCTTAAAAATTTGAAATAATTTGAAAATATTCATGTCACAATTTTAAAAGTTAAAGATCTTTTAAGTTAAATAAATTTTTAACTACATCTTTAATACAATGTTGTTGTTTTTTCTATTTACAGACTACAATTATAAGAGGGAGTTCTCTTAATAACTTTAAGGTTCCAGCTCAAAACAATCCCACTCTCAACAGAAGGCCTGCCTAAGTTCGGGAACAGCAGTGCTGTGGTAATTTTATTTAGGAGGGAACTAATTATTAACTGCCCACTTTAAACAAACCTCAGTCTAAAAATTGTTGAAAATTCATCACATTTAATTCTTTCAATAACTGTATTGTTTATTATATTATTGTTATTACTACCTGTTTCAGAGAGGAGGAATAGAGATTCCCTAAAATGCCCAGATATGTGGCTAGTTTTTGCCAGAGCTTACATTTGAAATTCAGTCAGATTTCTCACGAAGAAAGTATTCAAGAAGAATTTTATTTGATACCTTCCATAGACCAGACTATAAATTGAATTGGAAAGTCCTGCTGGTGAGTACAGTGTTGAGTCTATTGTGTTTATTTTTAATTTTATTTTTCAATTGCAGTTGACATTAATATTATTTTATTCATTTCTGGTGTTTAGCATAGTGGTTAGACAATAATATAATATACAAAGTGATCCCCTTGATAATTCAAGTACCCACCTGGTACTAGGCATAGTTATTATAATATTATTAACTGTATTCCCTCATGCTGTGCTCTACATCCCTACCAATTTGTACTTCTTAATCTCTTTCATGCATATCCCCAATCCCCCTTCCCTCTGGCAACTGCCACTTTGTTCTCTGCAACTTTGAGCATATTTCTATTTTGTTTATTCATTTATTTTGTTCTTTAGATTCCACATATAAATTAGATAATTTGGTATTTATCTTTCTCTGACTGACTTATTTCACTTAGTATAATATCCTCTAGATCAGTGGTTCTCAACCTTCCTAATGCCACGACCCTTCAAAACAGTTCCTCATGTTGTGGTGACCCCAAACCATAAAATTATTTTTGTTGCTACTTCATAACTGTAATTTTGCTACTGTTATGAATCATAATGTAAATATCTGATATGCAGGATGGTCTTAGGTGACCACCGTGAAAGGGTCGTTCGACCCCCAAAGGAGTTGTGAACCACAGGTTGAGAACCGCTGCTCTAGATTGATCCAAGTTGTCACAAATAATATTTCATTCTTTTTTATGGCCAAATAATATTTCATTATGTATATGTACCACAGGTGTTTTTTTTTTATCCATTTATTTACTGGTGGGCACTTCCATATCTTAGCAATCTATACTAATAAAAGGGTAATATGCTAATTAGACCAGTAGACCTTCTAGGAGACCTTCCGGATGTCCTTGCAGACAAAGCCACAGTGGTGGGGCTGAGGCAGAGGCGGTTAGGGGTGATCAGGCCAACAGGGGGTGCAGTTGGGAGTGAGCAGGCCGGCATGGGGGGGCAGTTGGGGGTGACAGGCCAGAAGGGGGCAGCAGTTTTCGGCGATCAGGCTGACAGGCAGACTGGCTAGGGGCGATCAGGCAGGCAGGCAGTTGAGCAGTTAGGAGTCAGTGGTCCCAGATTGTGAGCAGGATGTCTGACTGCCCCACAGGGATCGGGCCTAAACCAACAGTCGGACATCCCCCGAGGGGTCCCAGATTGGAGAGGGTGCAGGCCTGGCTGAGGGACCTGCCCCCGCCCCTGCACAAATTTCGTGCACCAGGCCACTAGTTGTAAATAAAACTGCAATGAACGTAGGAGTGCAAATATCTTTTCAAATTAGTATTTGGATTTCTTTGGGTATTTACCCAGAAATGGATTGCTGAGTCTATTTTATTATTTAGCTGACTGGCTGGCTGGTGGTTTTAAGAAATGTCTAGACAACTGGTTGTTTTAAGAAATAGCTAGACAAGAGGATATGCATAACAGTCCACAGAAAAATATGCCACCTCTGCTTATCTTGTGCCATAGTTAAAATTACCACGTTTGCCTGGCTGTGGTGGTTCAGTGGATTGCACGTCATCCCTTGGACCAAGAGGTCCTGGGTTTGATTCCCAATCAGGGCACATGCCTGGGTTGTAGGCTCCATACCTAGTAGCGGGCATGCAGGAAGCAGCCAATCAATGATTCTCTCTCATCATTGATGTTTCTTTCTCTCTCTTCCTCTCCCATCCTCTCTGAAATCAACAAAAATATATTTAAAAAATAAATTAAATAAAGTACCACATTTATCGTTGTTCTATTTTTTTTCCTTTGATTCTGGTGTCAATTGGAATCTATTAGTCACAGGTCCAAACTATCAGCCAAAGTGTTTGCCTCTGTCCTATAGGTCAGCTTGCCTGGAACTGGCCTTTCCTGCACAGATCAGCTGATCCAAGTTGTGCCTCATTCATCTTCTAATTCTCATACACCAGGTCAATATTTCCCCTGTCCTAAATCATTACAGGGCCAGGTACCAGGCAACCAGAGACAACTCCTATAGTCCAAAGCCTGCCAGAACTATTCAGCCAGAATTCTTCAAACTTGCCAGTCCTTATCTGTTTACCCTGCCTTTCCTTTCCTTTCCTATGGAAACCCCAATTAAGGCTTTGGCCCAGGTTTGTCCTCTGTTCCTGTCTTCTGCCCCCTGACCAAAACTTGGTATTTTCCATGTGGCCTGGGTGGTATTAAGTGCCCCCTTCTCTTGAGAATGTAATACATTCTTCTTTTGATGGCATTGACCTCGCTGTGTTGACTTAGTCATAGCTTTATAAATTATGATCCTGGCACAAACCAATCACCTTTTTAGTTCGTAATATTTATGACACTATAAGCCCTTTGCATTATTTACATATACATATTTTTGAAAATGTGTAACAAAGATCAGGGATGTGAGAAAATATGAGAAAGCAAAATCTATAACAAAACTTCTACCCTTAACCTCAGAAAAGGCAGTAGTAGATGGTAAACAACTGAGGAATATTAAAAATTTATACACTTGAACTGGTGGGCATTTGTTACTTAAATAGAGGCCAAGTGCATGAATTTGTGCATGGGTGGGGTCCTGCTAGCCTGGCCCCAATCGGCGGATCGGGGCCAGGCCTGTCAGGAAGAGGAGATGGCAGGAGGTTGGCCGGTGGGCCTGCCCTGATCAGAGCCAGACTGGCTGGGGGAAGGGGCTGTTGGTCATGGGCCAGCTGGCCCTGTCCTTGAATAGGCCCAGGGGAGGGGTCAGGGGAGGTTGTCCAGCCAGCCCCACCCCCGCTTGGTGTGAGGAACTGATCAAGGGTGGAGCTGGCTGGGGGGAGGGGCCGTGGGCTGATCAGGGTGGTGGGGGCCCATTGGGGCAGGGCCAGCATGGGGGAGGGGCTGCAGGTGGTTGGCCAGTTAACCCTGCCCCCATTGGGGTAGGAGGAGCAATCCGGGCAGGAACAGCCAGGGGGAGGGACCATGGGCCGATTGGGGTGGGAGAGGCCGATCAACAATGGGGCCGGCCCAGGGGAGGGGCCATGAGAGGTTGGTAGCCAGCCCCACCACCTGATCAGGCCAGTTTTCTGGCTGCAGTGGGCAACATAGCGACCAGTCATTGTGGTCATTATGGTGTTCTTGTCGCTGGCTTTATATATATATATATATATATATATATATATATATATATATACACACACATATATATATATATATAGATGTGACTTAATATCATTTATGAGAGTAGGAAGTGACTCTCTAAATTCCAAAAATACATTCTAATTGGGACAAATCATATTTAATTTAAGCTTGCAGGGAAAAGTTATACTTAAAACTAATCTTAGGTGGAATTATTCTAAATATTAAAAGGCAAATAATATTATTTTAATTTTTCAAAATCTAATAGTATTTATCCTATACTAATAAAAGAGAAAAATGGTAATTGGCGTACAACCGATACCTTTTTCATTGGCTAATCAGCGAGATATGCAAATTAACTGTCAGCCAAGATGGCGGCTGGCAGCCAGGCAGCTGAGAATAGGAGGCTTGGTTGCCCCAGCGATGGAGAAAGTCAAGGATCCCCGCAGCTGCGGGGCTCTGAGCTCCTGAAGCAACAACTCCAAAAGATACAATGTTTCAATTATAGAAGCTAAAAGATGGCGGTTAATTTGCATACTCAGGCTCCAAGCAGAGCGAAGCCAAACAGCCCTGAAGCAGCAGGGCAGAGAGGCCTCAGGGCCTGGGATCAGCAGAGTCGAGAGGCCTCCCAGCCCCGGGATCAGCGGAGTCGGAGGCCCCGAGATCAGCGGAGCCAAGAGGCCTCCCAGCCCCGGTGATCAGCGGAGCCCAGAGGCCTCCCGGACCCATGATCAGCAGAGCCGAGAGGCCTCCCAGCCAGGTTATCAGCAGCCGAGAGTCCTCCTGGCTAGAGATCAGCGGAGCCGAGAGGCCTACAGGCCATGGTTATCAGCAGCTGAGAGGCCTCCAGGCCAGGGATCAGGGGAGCCGAGAGGCGTCCTGGCCCTGGGATCAGCAGAGCAGCGAGGCCTCCCAGCACTGGGATCAGTGTGACAGGGTGCGGAGCCCCAACCCTCTGATCGGCCCTGCTCTGTGTGTGACAGGGTACAGTGCCGGGAGCCGGTCCATCCTTGCTGTTTCAAGGGACCTGGCATATTTGGCATACGGTTCTTAATATGTTTGCTCACCTTCTTGGCGCTGTGTTTTAACCAAAGTCACCTCTCCAAGAAAGGTTGAATCCCCAGGTAGGGATTTTCCCCTGAAGTTAGGTAGGGAATAAAACCCCTCAACTAAGTGCCAGGCGGGTAATTAATCCCTTTAACTACAAACAATCATGCTTAAACTACATAATCTTTTCTCCCTGGAATGGAGATAAGAAACACCCTAACCTTTGTAATAGAGATTGATAGGATTGAATCAACTGGTATAAATACAGTTGTAACAAGACAGAAACACTCAGAACTCAGAACACAGAACTAAGGACACAGGGCTTGGAAGACAGGACCAAGAGAGACAGAGCCTAGGCACAGAACCTACACAGAACGTTCTCTAGAGACAGAAGAACTTCGCTGGCGAGAGTATGCCGGAGGATCCTGGACAGGGACTGGCCTCGGAGCCTGGAGGCGGAGCCTGGCGAGAGAGCATGGCAGGGATCCTGGACTGAACCTGACTGCGGAGATTGGCAAGAGAACCTGACCAGGACCTGGCCACAGAACCTGGCTGGAGATCCGAAGCAGAACCTCTCTGGAGATCGAGACCATTCCTTCTTCACCGACTCCGTCTACGCCTTTGGGAACCCCTGGACCCGCTGGGGCTGGACCCCGGCAGTACAGAGCCCCAACCCCCCTGATGGGCCCTGCTCTGTGCATGACAGGAGTGGCGCTGCAACCTCCCTATGGACCCTGCCTTGAGTGTGACAGGGGGCGGTGCCCCAACCCCCCAATCGGCCCTACCCTGAGCGTGACTGAGGGTGGCATCGCAACCTCCCAATCCGCCCTGCTCTGTGCATGACAGGGGGCGGTGCCCCAACTCCCCAATTGACCCTGCTCTGAGCCCGACCAGGGGCTGCACCTAGGGATTGGGCCTGCCCTCTGCCACCCGGGAGCAGGCCTAAGCCAGCAGGTCATTATCTCCTGATGGGTCCCAGACTGTGAGAGGGCACAGGGCAGGCTGAGGGACCTCCTCTCCCAACCCCGAGTGCACAAATTTTTGTGCACCGGGCCTCTAGTCTCTAATAAAATTAAAAAAACATTTTTCCCACCAATAATAAATAGAAATGGATTCAAGTGACAGTATGAATGAGTAAACAACAGTCTATAATATTACACTATGTGTTTGAATAATTTCCACATTTCGCACAGCATTTTTAAGTTTTCAAAGTTTTTTTACATAATTGCTTACCAGATGCCCACAATAATTATTCTTATTTCTATTATAAAGATCAATGAAGCTACTCTAAAAAATAATTCTGTCCTTTTGATAAGTAGAGGACACCTGTGAAAACAAACATGTTTAGAGATAATGATTCTTAAGCTTATATTTTGTCAACTCTTCTGTAAATATTGTTGAAATAAGCAACAATAAAAAAATAGTTACAAAATCTGTTGCAATCAGTAGTCTTAAATAGTGATTTCTAGTTTGGTTGCCCACATGGAACCCAGTGAGGAATCAAAGTCTCCCAGGGGCAGTTGGATGTGTGGATATTATGTTCACATTCAGCATATTTTTAGAGATGTTTAAAGAGATGGATATTACTACACTAAATTACTTAAATGCAGTTTCATGTGAAATAATTTTCTAGCAGTTCTGCTAAGGTGAATCAGTGCCAAGCTTCTCTTACATTTAATATCCTCTGGAACACTGGGTTCCAACTTCCCACTGGATCATCCTTTGAAGGACTGAAAATGCTGCACTAACTTTTATTTTCCTTAGAAAAAAACAGAATTCCTGAACATTGGTTTCCAAACAGCAGGAGAGTCTAATTACATTAAAGCACTGAGTCAAGTAAATAAGTATCATCCTATTAGCATCAAGAGAAGAAGGTTTTGGAACTTTGGGTTAAAAATAAAATCCTGCCCAACCAGTGTGGTCCAATGGTTGAGCACTGACCTATGAACCAGGAGGTCATGGTTCAAATCCCAGTCAGGGCATATGTTTGAGTTGCAGGCTCGATCCCCAGTGTGGGTGTGCAGGAGGCACCTGACCAATGATTCTCTCTCACAATTGATGCTTCTATGTCTTTCTCCTTCTCCCTACCTCTCTAAAATCAACAAAAATATAATAAAATAAATAATGAATAACATAAAATAAAACCCTGCCCCCAGATTCTTTAAAAGAAGTCAAATATTTTAATAAATTTATATACAATTATTTAAGGGGACTATAATAATGCAGTAGTAACCCTTACAACAATTGTAATTTTATTCAAACTGTTGCTGATGTACAAAATAAACCAAGATTATTTTCTCCAGTTATTACCATTTTTAATTTGATCCCATGTTTTTATATTTATTTGGTAAGAACATAATGTTTTTTTTTATTAATTTTCATGTATGTTTGAAGTGAACAGGTAAGAGCTTTCTCTAGATTGCTATATTTTGTCATTCTGATATCTTCCATTCTAAATGAAGTATTTTTAAAATAACATCCTATATAATAAAAGCCTAATATGCTAAGTGTCCAGTTGACTAGTCATCTATTCAACCAATCAAAGTGTAATATACTAATGATATGCTAAGGCCGCTCAACCACTCACTATGATGTGCACTGACTACCAGGGGGCAGATGCTCCAACTGATAGGTTAGCTTGCTGCTGGGGTGCAGCCAATCGGAACTGAGTGAGACAGGCTAGAGTGTCTAGCTGCTAGACATTCCCTGGAGCCCTTCACTGGTCCCTCCCTGACTGGCCAACCTCCCATGTCCATCCCCAAACCTGATTGTGTACTGGTGGGGTCCCTTGGCCTGGACTGTGCCCTTTTGCAATCTGGGGCCCCTCAGGGGATGTTGGAGAGCCAATTTCAGCCTGATCCCACAGGCCAGGTTGAGGGACCCCACTGGTGCATGAATTCATGCACCAGGCTTCTAGTCTATATATATAAAAGCCCAGCAACCATTACGGTGGAACAACCAGAATGACCAGTTGCTATGACATGTATTGACCACCAAGAGGCAGATGCTCAATGCAGGAGCTGCTCCCTGGTGGTCAGTGCGCTCTTACAGTGGGAGTGCCACTCAGCCAGAAGCTGGGCTCACAGCTGGTAAGTATAGCTATGGTGGTGGGAGCCTCTCCCGCCTCTGCGGCAGTGCAAAGGAGTGACGAGCCAAGTGGTAAGGAGCAGGCAGTTGGGTGGTAAGGAGGGAGCAGGTGGGCAATTAGGAGTGAGGGGTTCTGGATTGCAAGAGGGCACAGGCTGGTCTGAGGGACCTCCCTCCCACCCCCATGTACGAATTTTGTGCATCGAGCCTCTAGTGAATTTATAATAATACATATATTCTTTGTTTTGCCATCTTCTTCACACTTAAATAACAAAACTTATGTAAGCTAAAATGCATAATTAATCTAAATTTCACTTTAATCTTAAATTTTAGGTGTCATTTTGATCACTATTTTAATGAGAGAATTGAGAATTCTCTTAATATTGTTTTTTTAAGTTATTTTGATCTTTAATTCTATTATTTTTGTTCATCATGACAAGGTATATTCACAGCATACACAAACATCAGTTGCACAGGTAGTATATATAGAAAATATTGACTACAGTAACTTTTATCCATTGTTGTCAATGGTAAGTTAAGATGAGAGATACACAACATTAAAATCAATTTTATTCAGACAATTGGGCATTCAACTCAATATTATTTTTTTAATTTTATAAACTGTAAGAGACTGAGGTAAAGTAGAGGACAAGAGATGAAGTAAAATAGGATCATCAAATCACTAGAAATCTTATTTTCTTTTTCTTTGACCATTTAAGTCTAAAATATAATGCTCATAAAAATTAAAGCTAATTGGAAATTATAAAATTCCCAAGTAATCATGCTTAGTGTATGTGTTATATGTAGTCAATGCCCAAACTTTTATTCTTAAGCCTGATAACATGAATAACTAATAACTAATAAAAATATAAAATAATAAAGAAAGAATGGATTGTGTACATTTTTTAAGGATGTAAGAATATTGGTCATATACACTAGAATAAAATTTAAAATGAAATACAATTCTTAGTAAGAGCTATTGACTGGATTATCATGCCTCTTTGAACATATCCAAAATACTAAACATTCCCTAGAAACATATATGGTATTTTTCATTTACCTGGTTACATGCCTCTAGCCTCCTGCTCTTAATTATAATATTCAGTAAATGTCTCTTAGAATATCAATCAGCCATAATGTGTGGCTAAAATTTTTCCCTAGATTTTAACCATCAAATCTAGTGTTCAAATTTCAACACAAATTCAGTTTCTACTGTGAAATCTACATATATAGAAGTCTAAGTGACCATCACAACCAAAACAACCAAATGGACGACCAAACAGGCTGTGTGAGGCGACCAGGCTGGCCAGGGGGTTTAGTGAGGGCCGACCAAACAACTGAGCAGTAGGCTGCGTGGGGTGACCAGGCCAGCACGGGAGGCAGTTGTGGGTGACCAGGCCAACAGGGGAGACAGTGATGGGTGACAAGGCCGGAGGGGGAGCTAGTAAGGGGTGACCAGGCTGGTGGGGGTGGGGGAAGTTGGGGGTGACCAGGCCAGCAGTGGGGGCAGTTAGGGGCGATCAGGCAGGCAGGAAAGTGAGCAGTTAGGAGCCAGTGGTCCCGGATTGTGAGAGGGATGTCCGACTGCCAGGATCAGGCCTAAACCGGCAGTCGGACAACCCCCAAGGGGTCCAGGATTGGAGAGGGTGCAGGCTAGGCTGAGGGGACCCCCCACCCCCATGCACAAATTTCGTGTACCGGGCCTCTAGTATACCATCTGATGCTAATATTTGTCTCTTCACCTTTGCTGAATAAACTTATCTTAGCTTCTCACACATGTCATCCATAATAAATTCTACCATTTACCACTGATGTTGTAATTAACTAGTTATTAATACCAGAAAAGAAGCAAAGGAAAGGCCAGGCATTATAGGCATATTTCCTACAAAACACTGGAAGAAGGAACCACATAGGGAAGATAGACGCATGCCCAGTAAAGCTGGGGTGACAGAAGGAATACTTGCCTGTCAATCACATATGGGGACAGAAATGGTTGGCCAGAATTACCATAGCAACTGCATGTGTGCAAAGATTTGGAATATATAAATACATAACCCCCTAAACAAAGGAATTCACTTTCTTGCTCTTGTACTCTTGGGCTCGTGGGACTGCTTTTGCTGGGGACGTACTCTCTTGACTGTCTTGCATTTGCCTGTATGACCCACAGCTATGTGGACCCCATAACATTGGACTAATGGACTACAGCTAGCCTGATACTACTAGTAAACTGGACCCCACTCCAACATGGAAAGGAAACTCTGAACACTGGCTCTGCTTCTAGCTTTACTGAAACCCAGCTACACTTTTTTCCATGACTGGACTAAGGGAAATGGGACTTTGGAAACTCAGGGGTGTAATTCCCTGGAAATAAAGCTTCCGACCATATTGCATCCTCCTGTGTGAATCTCAGAAAATTCCTTTTCTCAAGGTATCATAAGAGTCCCACCCCCAGCAGCAACTGGATGGGAACAGGATGAGGCATGCTTCTCTCTGGTATCACCAGGTTTCAAAATCTTGTGCATGTAAATACATGGATCATTTTTAGTAAAGTGAGAGGTGGTGACAGTCTGCAAGACTTTGGCAGGTTTCAAATGTTAATTCACATTTAAGTGTTACCAATTTGGTTTTTTGGCTGGGACCTCAGTTCTTTTTGTGAATATAGAAAAGATTTGAAGGTCAGCAAAATTGAAAGTAAAGCAAAATGGGGTTTATTGAAGGTACATTCCAAGTGAGAGTAGGCCAGTCCAGAGAGTGAGAGAGAGCATGGCCCTCAACTCCTGGTTTTTAAAGAAGGATTTTCTGGGTGGAGACTTTCATTTGCATTCTGGGATGATTGATAGAAACGATCTTTCTTCTAGGCATGCCCTTACCCATAGGACATACAGAAAAACCCATGGAGTGGGGGGAATGGGTCAAAGCCAAAATGCAAATTTTGTTATATTTATAGTCCAGGATCCTAGTGAGGTCGCATTGAGGTCATGTCGTTTTTCTCTGAGCTTGCACCAAGAACTGATTGGCTCCAATCTGCCTGCTGGCGCTCTGCTGGGTCACCCATAGAGAGGCCCTTTGAAGGCAATGTTGGGCCGACCCCTGTTCAGAACCCCAGGGCAGGCCCCACGCCAGCCACTCAGTCTAACTTCCTACCTAACTAGATCCTGCATGATGATGGTGACATCATGATGGCAATACAATACATAGTCAATTAAATTGCATGAATAGCAGTTCACTATCCTTAGTCCAAATATAGGTTCTCTCATAAAGAAAAGAAAAAAAAACAAAAACCACAGCAGCTTACAGGTGCCTGCGATTTGGATGAATTTGTAAAGGCAGCTTTTGCTCTAGGCATAACCAACTGGAGCACTCCACAGAATAGCTATGCTCCGCAGTTTCAATCTCCAGGCTTTTAAGGGAATTCCTGATTGCCTTATATCGGATATCTTACTAACAGCACTCAAAACTTGAAGCTCTTGCTCTTAGACATCGCCTCCCGTAATGAGTCCCAGTTCTCCTTACCGCCACCTAAATTATTCAGATATTGGTTTATCAAGTCACTTCTCTATTGCCTCTTTCTGCAACTCCCTGCTGAGCTTGAATGTGCACTGAGGAGTGCTCAGAAAAAATAAAGAAGGGATTTAAGAGCAGTAAGAGTGCTGTCTTTCTCCACTCCAATAAGAGCATTTAAGACTCACATGAGATCGTGTTAGCCCTGTTGGCTCTCACTTTTATTACAACATCTTTACTCAAATTGGCGAAGTAGACAAACAGCTATTACAGTGTGATCTTTGGGCTACTAACAACAGGGGATGGTGATGTAACTATGCAACTAAATGATTTTCTTTTTCCCAAAGTATTAGCCCACATATAAACAGTGTGTTTGTTGTAGTCTGCTCTGTAGTTTTGTAGTTATGTGGCATTTAGAAAAACAAAAAGAGAAAGATATACTGTATTAATATTTTCTATATAATATAGCCTATGAGGATCTTAAAAGATTTAAACACATCCCTAAATAAGCCTAATTAGCTAATACTTGCTTATTTCCACCTTAGTCTAAATTGTTAGCTTTCCTAGAACAGCAAATAATATTAACAAATAATATTAGCACACTAATCTTCAAAATAGTCTTAAATTAAAAGTAGTCCTTGTTTGAATAGCTATTGAATGCTTGACAGTTTTGCAATAAAATTTTGATGGTGTCATTAAATATATTATCATATTTTCTTTTATTTAAGAAAAAGTTTCCAGTCCTGTTCATTATCTTTGAGCTATTTTGTAACATTTTGTAGGCCGCAGGTAATTGATAGATATCTACATTCTCTTCTGTTTGTAGTGATATTCCCCTAACCTCCACCTATGGGAAAAAAACAGTTTTGTTGTCATTTGCAAAATCATTTTAACATCCCTTCATGTCATATAACACTGTGTTGTTTTTACTCTTCTTTAGAGTCAACTGTAACATCCATCTGCCTGGTGCTTCATATTATATGAATAACACATGCTCATTTTTATATTTGTATGAAAGTAATGATTTTATCTTCTGAAAAAGAAAACAAAAACAGCCAAACTATATTCAGACAATTCTTAAATGTATTAGAAGTGTTAACTGTTATTATATATTTTTTAGAGTTTTAAGAATTTTGAAAAAGTTAAAACAACTGATCCATACTTTGATTTCTCTCTTAATAATGAGATGGGGGTTATTAAAAATTGATCAACAGGGCCTTAATGTTCCACTCAATTTTACAAAATGTTAGACTGGCTCTACCTGAATCTATGACCCTGACCTTTTCTTAGAGTATTTATTCAAAACAAAGCAAAACCAACCAACCAACCAACCAACAAACAAAAAACCCTTGTAATTATAAATCCTTTCTTTGCCTCTTTGATATGTAAATATTTTTAAAAACAACTTGCAAGTTTTACAAATTGGGAGTGCCTTTCTCAGGGACCTGGGAGCCATCCATTTGGAATGTAACCATCAAGGAGGATAGCACCTTCATCTCCCAGTCTCTGGGAGGTCAGCAGCCTAACTGGTAGGTGACCTGTTCCAATCTGTAAAACTACCGCTGTCATGTAGGTAGGAGAAAGTTTGCTTTTCCCTTGGGAACAGACTTTGTTTGGTAGAGTAGAGGTCAGACTGCATTCTGGCCTCTCTCTCCTATTTCAATAAACTTGAATAAAGTCTTTCTTAGTTGCTTAACTATTTCCTGTGCAACTTTTGCTTTAACATAATAGAAGTTGATATATGTGTTTAATATAGGAAGCAACTTGATCTAAATAAAGGTTCTTACTTGTGAGACAAGAGATATGAACCTTATCTCCATATTTGTTTGGTGTTAGGTAAACAAATATATTTTTGCCTGATATTATATTATTTTATTTATTTTCTACATAGCTTTCCAGCTCTCACCTAGCAATGTGAGGATTCTAAAAGTAAACTTCCCAGTTGATTTACTACCAAGAAAACTTTGCTGCTAATCTTAAATTTTTGTAACCCTTGTATCTAATCTTAATAGATTTGTTCCATCTCATATATGAGCCCTTATACCGTATGCAATACACTAGTGCAGTGGTTGGCAAACCGCGGCTCGTGAGCCACATGCGGCTCTTTGGCCCCTTGAGTGTGGCTCTTCCACAAAATACCACATGCAGGCACGCACGTACAGTGCAATTAAAACTTCGTGGCCCATGTGCAGAAGTCGTTTTTCAGCCTGGGCGAGTCTATTTTGAAGAAGTGGCATTAGAAGAAGTGGGGGGTGTCGGTCGGGCCACGGGAGACGTGACGCAGGCGGGCTGCGAGATACGCAGAGCGGGGGAGGTGCGTGTGATTCATGCATGAGTTGAGTGAGCCAGTCAGTCAGCAGTCTCATTGTTCAGTGGTTAGTGCTAGTCGCGTCCGCAAATCGTGCGCGGGTGACAAAAGATAGATGAAACAAGTATACAAGACGAGTGTGGATGGGAGAGTTGGAAGGGGCCGACCTCAGTGAACGTACCTCAATCAGATTGAGGACGTTTTTAGCAAAGGCCAGCTTAGGAGTACACTAATTAAGTTAATAACAATGTACCTACCTATATAGTTTAAGTTTAAAATATTTGGCTCTCAAAAGAAATTTCAATTGTTGTACTGTTGATATTTGGCTCTGTTGACTAATGAGTT
Organism: Myotis daubentonii; assembly: GCF_963259705.1. Lineage (NCBI taxonomy): Eukaryota > Metazoa > Chordata > Mammalia > Chiroptera > Vespertilionidae > Myotis > Myotis daubentonii. Next base: position 194,092,583 of record NC_081840.1, read on the forward strand.
TGCCAACCACTGCACTAGTGTATTACTCTGGGTTCTCTTGAGAAACAGAACCAAAAGGATATGTAATAAATGAGTAAATATATATTTAATATATATATTATACATAATATAATATCCTGTTGTATAATTATCCTATATAATAAAGAGGTAATATGCAAATTGACCCTCACTCCATCACACCGTCACAAGATGGCTGCGCAGGGTTCCCATAACAAGCCATAAGGAGCGATCAGCAGGGACCTGAGGCTGCATGGTGCTGGGCTGGAGTGGGGGACATGAGGCTGTGCCCCCTGCCCAGTGGGGCTGGACGGGGGCCCTGAGGCTGCACCCCCACCCAGCACAGCCTAATGGGGGACCTGAGGCTGCGCCCCCCTACCCAGTGGGACTTGACAGGGATGGAGCCGGCTGGGTCTGGATCTCGCCCAGTGGGGTTGGGGTCGGCCAGGTCTGGGTCTCGAGCGATTTCAAGGTGTACACAGGTGGGCAGGGACTTACCTCTGGGTCATGCAGTGTGCCCCAGACTCCAACAGGAGGAAGATTTTCATATATATTTTACTAATTTTTTTTTCAACTCTGACACTTCTATTATAGAGAAAGGGCAAATAGTACTATTAAAATATTTCCTCTAATTAACTCCCTTTTAATGTGCACAAATTTCGTGTACAAGGCCACTAGTACTTATTATATAATAATATGTCACATCAGCAATTTTCAACTGGTGTGTCACAGCACACTAGCATGCCATGCAATATTTTTAAAAATGCAATATCTGACTATTTAGTCAGAGGCACTAATCTCTTTTCCCTTAGATTGTCAAGTAAAAATATGACAACAGCCAACACAACAATAGCTGTCTAGTGTGAATGCCCTGTCTTGAACCATAAATATATAGGTTATATAATAGAGTTGCATCTTTTTTAAAATATATTTTTTATTGATTTCAGAGAGGAAGGGAGAGGGAGAGAGATATAGAAACATCAATGATGAGAGATAATCATTGTTCAGCTGCCTCTTGAACAACCCCCATTGGGGATTGAGCCTGAAATCCTGGCATGTGCCCTAACTGAGAATCAAACTGTGACCTCCTGGTTTGTAGGTTGACATTCAACCACTGAGCCAGACCTGCTGGGCTGGAGTTCCATCTTACTGGTCACATCATATAATAAGGATTCATTTTATTGGTTATTTTTTGGTGCCAGAAATCCTTATAAACAAGTTTAGGTACTGATTTTTTACTCATTTTTGAGTAAAAAGAGTAGGTAATTACTCTTATTATTTTAAATCAAAATTATACCTATTTTTGTCATATTGGCCAAATATATAATGTATATATACTGTCTTTTTAGAAATTTGCCCATTTTTTCACTATTCCATAATTTTTGGCACATAGTAGTTTATAGTAATCATCCTAATCTTTTCTATTCTATAATGCCATTAGTGGTGTTTCTACTTTCATTTCAGATTTTGAGTCTTTCTCTTTTTCGCTTGATCAATTTAACTAATGATTTGTCAGCTTTGTTGATATTAAAACAAAACAAAACACTTGATCCTGGCCGGTGTAGCTCAGGTTATAGCATTGGCCCACCCACCAAAGGGTTGAGGGTTCAATTGCCAGCCAAGGTCAATACCTGGGTCAGCGCACGTTCAGAAAGCAACCAGTGATGTGTCTTTCTCACCTTTATGTCCCTTTCTCTCTTTCTTTCTCGCTCTCTCTCCCTCCTTTCCTTTCACTTTCTTTTGAAAAATCAATGGAAAAGTACCCTCAAATGAGGATTAACAACAACAAAAACCACTTTGGAATCCAGTTATTTTTTTATATTATTTTTATAATTTACACTTTAATCTTTATGTCTTTATTATTATATTTTCCTTCTGGTGGCTTTGACTTTCGATTGTTCTTCTTTTACTTGTTTCTTTTTTTTTCCTTCTTCTTCTTTTTTTTTTTTTTTTATTGATCTCAGAGAGGAAGGGAGGGAGAGATAGAAACATCAATGATGAGAGAAAATCATCAATTGGCTGTCTCCTGCATGCCTACTGGGAAAGGAGCCCATAACACAGGCATATGCCATTGCCCAGAATCAAACCTGGAACTCTTCAGTCCATAGGCAGATGCTCTATCCACTGAGCCAAACTGGCTAGGGTTTTACTAGTACTTGTTTCTCAAGGTGGAAGTTTAGACTGTTGATTTGAGCTCTTAATTTCCCTTTTAATACAGGTACTTAAGATGTATAGTAATTATATTTTGAGAACTCTTTTACCTGAATTCCATAAGATTAGGCTTTTTTTTTTAGGTTTTTGATGCCAACTTTTTTTTTCTTTTCCTGCTTTTTATTTTATTACTGGAGGCCCGGTGCACTAAATTTGTGCACTCGGGGGGGAGGGGGGGTCCCTCAGCACGGCCTGTGCCCTCTCACAGTCTGGGACCCCTCGGGAGATAACGACCTGCTGGCTTAGGCCTGCTCCTGGGTGGCAGAGGGCAGGCCTAATCCCTTGGTGCAGCCCCTGGTCGGGCTCAAAGCAGGGCTGATTGGGGAGTTGGGGCACCGCCCCCTGTCATGCACAGAGCAGGGTGGAATGGGAGGTTGCAATGCCACCCTCAGTCACGCTCAGGGTAGGGCTGATTGGGGGGTTGGGGCACCGCCCCCTGTCACACTCAAGGCAGGGTCTATGGGGAGGTTGCGGCGCCACCCCCTGTCATGCACAGAGCAGGGCCAATCAGGGGGTTGGGGCGCTGCCCATGTCACGCACAGAGCAGGGCCTATCAGGGGGTTTGGGAGCTCCCCCCTGTCACGCACAGAGCAGGGTCAATCAGGAGGTTGGGGAGCTCCCCCCTGTCATGCACAGAGCAGGGTCGATCAGGGGGTTTGGGTGCTCCCCCCTGTCACACACAGAACAGGGCAGATCAGGGGGTTAGGGCGCCACCACTGTCACACTCAGGGCAGGGCCGATGGGGAAGTTATGGCTCTACACCATCACACACAGAGCAGGGCCCGTAAGGGTGGTGTTGGGGCACCACCCTCTATCACCCACAGAGCAGGGCCTATCAGGGGGTTGGGGCGCCGCCACTCTCACACTCAGGGCAGGGCCGATGGTGAGGTTATGGCTCTACCCTATCACACACAGAGCAGGGCCCATGGGGTGGGGGGGCTGGGGCGCCACACCCTGTCACACACAGAGCCGCAGGGCGATCAGAGGCTTGGGGAGCTCCCCCCATCAGGCACAGAGCCGGGCCGATCAGGGGGTTGGGGCGCCTTCCCCTGTTAGGAACAGAGCAGGGCGGATAGGGAGGTTGTGGCCCCGCCCCCTGTAACACACAGAGCCGCAGGGTGATCAAGGGGTTTGGGCGCTGCCCCCTGTCATGCTGATCCCGGTGCTGGGAGGCCTCGCGGCTCCGCTGATCCTGGTGCTGGGAGGCATATTACCCTTTTACTATATAGAATAGAGGCCTGGTGCATGGGTGGGAGCTGGCTGGTTTGCCCTGAAGGGTGTCCTGGATCAGGGTGGGGGTCCCCACTGGGGTGCCTGGCCAGCCTTGGTGTGGGGATGATGGCTGTTTGCAGCTGGTCACACATCCTTCAGGGTGGGGGTCCCCACTGGGGTGCCTGGCCAGTCTGGGTGAGGAGCTGAGGGCTGTTTTCAGGCTGGGACTGAAGCTCCCAACTGCTCCTTTTTTTCTTTTTTTTTTTTTTATTCTGGGCCACCTTTAGCTCTGAAGCTCCAGCTCTTAGGCCTCCGCTCCTGAAAGCAGGTATCTGGTTTTTTTCAGTTCTATAATCGAAACTCTGTATCAACTCCAGCTCTGAGATCCCAGCCGGCTGAAAGCTGTTTTCTGGGGTTTTGTTTAGCTTCTATATGTTGCAATGTTTCTTAAACTGCAGGCTCAGAGGCCGGCAAGGTAGGCGGGGAACGTTGGTTTCCTCCATCACTGAAGCAAGCAAGCCTCATGTTCAGTTTAAGCTGCCTGGCTGCCGGCCGCCATCTTGGCTGACAGTTAATTTGCATATTGCCCTGATTAGCCAATGGGAAGGGTAGTGGTTGTACGCCAATTACCATGCTTCTCTTTTATTAGCTAGGATTATCTTAAGTTTTACATATGTCTCCTTTTTCCCCAATTGACGCCCCCCCAACCATTCCCACCCCAGGCAAGCCCCCACCGCCCCAGTATCTGTGCCCATTGATTATGCTAATATGCTTGCATACAAATCCTTTGGTTGCTCTCTAACCTCCCCTCCCCCACCTACCCTAACTTTTGTCTCTGGATCTATTTTTGTTTATCAAATTTTGTTGATCATTATATCCCACATATGAGTGAGATCATGTGATATTTATCTTTCTCCAACTGGCTTATTTTGCTTAGCATAATGCTCTCCTGTTCCATCTATGCTCTTGCAAATAGTAAAATTTCCTTCTTTTTTTATAGAGGTGTAGTATTCCATTGTGCAGATGTACCACCGTTTTTAAATCCACTCATCTCCTGATGGGCACTTAGGAGCTGTATCTGTAAAGATATTGCTACAACATACACTGAATGGACAGATTATTATGACCAGCCAGATTATTATGACCACCCCATCAGTACAATGAAGTGAATTAGTTATGCAAATAATAATAATAAAACTTTGAGAGTATTTGCTTAGGAAGTTTTCAATATTTAATATTATTGGAAGTGTCAATGAAGTACTGATGGGGTGGTCATAATAATCTGGCCACTCAGTGAATGTCTTCTATTTTGCTGCCTATGGAGTCTTTTAAGATTTTTATGGTTTCCCATCTTAAATTTAAGTTCTTTAGTCATTTTGAGTTTGTTTTTGTATTTTGTGTAATTTGGTGATCTAGTTTCATTTTTTTGCATGTATCTGACCAAATTTCACAACACCATTTATTGAAGAGACTGTCTTGACTCTATTGTATACTCTTGCCTCCTTTGTCAAATATTAATTGAGCATAATGGCTTGGGTTTTCTATTCTGTTCCATTGGTCTATATGTCTGTTCTTGTGACAGTGCCAGGCAGTTTTGAGAACCCAGGCTTGGTAATACAGCTTTATATCTGGTATTGTGATACCTCCAACTTTGTTCTTCTTTCTCAGGATTGCTGTGGCTATTTGGGGTCTTTTTTTATTCCAGATGAATTTTTGGAGAGTTTGTTCTAGATCTTTGAAATATTCCATTGGTACTTTAATAGGGAGTGCATTGAATCTGCAGATTGCTCTGGGTAGTATGGACATTTTAATGATGCTGGTTCCACCAATCTATGAACATGGTATGTTCTTCCTTTTGTTGATGTATTCCTCTATCTCTTTTTTCAATGTCCTGTAGTTTTCTGAGTACAGGTATTTTAACTCCTTAGTTAAGTTTATTCCTAAATATCTTATTTTTTGGTGCAATGGTAAATGGGATTTTTTGTTTTTTTTAGTTTCTCTTTTTGTGAGTTCAATATTGGTGTATGAAAAGGCCATAGATTTCTGGGTGTTAATTTTGTATCCTGCTACATTGCCGAATTCATTTACTAGGTTTAGTAGTTTTTTGATGGAGTCTTTGGGGTTTTCTATTTACAGTATCATGTCATCTGTGAATAAGTACAATTTTACTTTTTTTTTTCCAATTTAGATGCCTTTTATTTCTTCTTCTTGTCTGATTGCTATGGCTAGCACTTCCAGTACTATATCGAACAGGAGTGGTGAAAGTGGGCATCTCTGTCTTGTTTTTGTTCTTAGCGGAAATGAGTTTAGTTTTTGCCCATGGAGTATGATGTTGGCTGTAGGTTTGTCATATGAGGTTTTTATTATGTTTAGGTATGATCCCTCTATTCGCACTTTGCTGAGAGTTTTTATCAAGAAAGAGTGTTGGATTTCATCAAATGCTTTTTCTGCATCGATTGATATTATTATGTGATTTTTGTCTCTCAATTTGTTTATGTGATGTATCACATTTATTGATTTGCAGATATTGTGCTTCATTTTTGTTAAATTTATTTTAATAGACTTTAGTTTTTAGAGAATCTTCAGCTTTAGAGCCAAATAGAGAAATTTCCTCTATATTCCCTGCTTTCACACATAAACAACCTCCCTCACTATCAATGTTCCCCCAACTGAAGTTGTATATTTGTTACAATTAATGACTATACATTGACAGTTTCTTATCACTCTGAGACTATAGTTTACATTAGGATTCTCTCTTGGTGTTGCAGATTCCAAAAGTAAAGAGGGACATTTTGTATAAGTCAAGAGGTTGATCTATCAGAACATTGTGACAATGATTAAAATATATGCATCTAAAAACAAAGCTTCAAATTAATGAGGTAAAAGCTGACATAAAATAGAGAAATAATTGCACACTAATAACTGGAGAGTTTAGTACCACATTTTCAATAATGGCTAGAATAACTAGGCTCGGTGCCAATAATGATATAAAAGGCTTGAAAAAAGCTATAGACTCATTATAACTAAAGGCGTTTTCAAACACTGCACCCAGCAAAGGCAAAGCATATTTTTCAAGGACGTATGAAATATTTTCCAGCGAGACCATATGCTGGGTCCTAAACAAGTATTAATAGATTTAAAATGATTGAAACCGCAAAAGTATTTTCTAAATATACTATGGAAAAATGTCTTTTAATATGTAATTTTGTCAAATTAAAAAAAATCAATACTTTGTAATATATATTTGCTGTATTATTTAAGACCATTTAATTCTATTATTAAAAATGAGACATTTATAATGGAATTAAGTAGTTTATAAAGTATTATAGAAACAGTTAACATAAGTAGTTCATATGGATGCTGAATATAAGAAAGAATAAAAGATCCAAGTACATAGCAAGTACTCTAAAACACATGAGGCCACAAATATTCAGTCTTAAATTAGCCATTCATTTGTAATGCCTATTCATGACTCATGTACCTATTGCCCTAGATATGCAGATAAAAGCAATAGTTGCTTAGCAGATAATTTAAGAGTTATGATTACTAGTCAGGTATATTCACCCTTCGTAAATCTTCTGCTTTATCACTATTTCTGTTTATTCATGGATTGTAATTCTATAAGGCTTCTATTACTGTCTCATTGATTTTTCTTTGTAAATTTTAGCTTCTTTATACACTAAAAATTAAGCAAGTGACTAACCTATACCTTATTCTTCCACTCAAGAGAAGAAAATCTAATTGATTGCATTAATCGCATCATCTTTATTTGGGTAGACATTTAATGCAAGGCTTCTTTTTTATGTTTTTATTTTTAATATTTTATTGATTCTTCACAGAGAGGAAGGGAGAAGAATAGAGAGGTAGAAACATCGATGAGAGAGAAACATCGATCAGTTGCCTCCTGCACACCCCTACTGGGGATGTGCCCGCAACCAAGGTACATGCCCTTGACTGGACTAGAACCTGGGACCCTCCAGTCCGCAGGCTGACCCTCTATCCACTGAGCCAAACCAGCTAGGGCTGCAGGACTTCTTAAAGACTGCTGATCCAGACAGAATTAGGAATCACTTGCCTTACATTAGAACTGATTCTAGAGCTGTGGATAGGAAAGGTATATAGTACAAATGAAAACAACTCAGTCATGGCCAGTAGACAGGATAAAAACCATAAGGATCAAAGTAGTCTGGCTACTTAGTTCTGGTCACACTATCCTTACAAGGAGGAGCCCTGGGCTGGGATGAGCTGGGTACTCCTGCTCATCCCAGCCCCGCTGTGCCTGCTGCCACTGCCACTATGATAGCGTTGCTGAGGAGGCAGGAGAGGCTCCTGCCACCACAGCTGTGCTCTCCAGCCGTGAGCCTGGTGCCTGGCACCCAATGATCAGCTAAGCAGCGCTCTGCTGTGGGAGTGCACTCACCACCAGGGGGAAGCTCCTGCATTGAGCGTATGCCCTCTGGTGGTCAGTGTGCATCATATCTACTGGCCGGTTGTCCTGTCATCTGGTTGTCCAGTTGACTGGTTGCTTAGGCTTTTATATATATAGACTAGAGGCCCGGTGCATGAAATTCATGCACGGTGGGTGTCCCTCAGCCCAGCCTGTGTCCTCTTGCAATCTGGGACCTTTTGGGGGCTGTCTGACTTCCAGTTTAGGCCTGAGCTGCAGATCGGGCCTAAACTGGCTGTCAGACATCCCTCTCACAATCCAGGACTGCTGGCTCTTAAGTGCTCGTCTGCCTGTCTGATCACCCCTAACCACTTGCCTACCTGCCTGATTGCCCCTAACCACTTTCCTGACAGCCTAAGTACCTCTAACCACTTGCCTGCCTGCCTGATCACCCCTAACTGACTCTGCTTGCCTGCCTCATCACCTCTAACTGTTTCTGCCTGCCTGCCTGCCTCTCGCCCTTCAACACTTGCCTACCTGCCTCATTGCCCTTAACCACTCACCTGCCTTCCTGATCGCTCCTTACCACTCCCTGGGAGGCAGGGCCATCCAGGGGAAGGGGCTGTGGTGTTCTGGTGGTGTCTGGTCGTTCTGGTCGTTCCACTGTTTCGGTCACTGGGCTTTTATTATATAGGATAGATAAGTTTATCCGATAGCCAGTTATATTTTGAGAAAATTTTGGATTGCATAAGTAAATGTTTCTACTCAAAGAATTGAGAAGAAACATATATTGTTCTGGAGAACATAAGCCAAATGACCTTGCATGAGTTTTGAAAGCAGAAGGAAAGTGGGTATAGTCACCAGATATTGTTGTTACTTATGAATTTTTGTATAAAATGTTAGCTCACTCTGTTGGGTTTACAATAGCTTCTAGGTCCATAGCTTCTCCAGGAGCCATTTTCTCTTTCAGCTTCTCCAATTCCTGAATCAGGTGTATATTTAGTTCATGATGAACCTCAGAGAAACCCTACTCTGATGGCACCTTGATCTTGGGTTTCTAGCCTTTCAGGACTGTGAGCAAATAAATATCTGTTGTGTAAGCAATCCAGTCTGTGGTGTTTTGTTATTACTGCCCTAACAAACTAATACAATGTACTAAGATAATATTGGTTTGAATATTTGTTTTTCTTAGAAATGCAGTGGGAAAATTCTTATAAAGGAGAATGACATTATGCGATACACATATTTTAAAGATTTCTTTGTTGTCTGGGTAAAGAGTTTGCCAGAGACAGCAATTATGAAAACAGAGAAACCAATTAAGAAGTAAATGAAATTATCAAGTTAAGCAATGAGAGAGCTTTAATTAAGGTTTGATCAGGGGAGATAGGTTCAAAAATAAATGTTTAAAAATATTTTTATTGATTTCAGAGAGGAAGGGCGAGGGAGAGAGAGATAAAAATATCATTGATGAGAATCACTGATCTGCTGCTTCCTGCACATCCCCTACTGGGGATTGAGCCAGCAACCTGGTCATGTGCCCTGACTGGAAATCTAACTGTGACCTCCTGGTTCATGGGATGATACTCAACCACTAAGACACACCAGCTGGGTCAAAAATACATTTTAATGATAGATTCTCAGAAGGAGGATCTATCTTCCTTCACTAAGAAAATGGAACAATTGATAAAAAGTTTTATTTGCAATGGACATTCCATACTTCAGTAAGTTTAAAAATATACCAGTTTAAACATATGTATTTCAAAAAATAGCTCCAGTCAATATTGAAAATTAGTTAAATTTACATGTCTAATTTTTTTAATCACAAAGGCAACGATATGGGTAATGTTGTTTTTATTTGTTTTACTGTGTTGTTGTTTTATGTTAGGTATGTGAAGGCCAAAATTTTCATCTCTATATAAAATTTATAACCCCTAACTCTGTAGGAAAGATTACAAGAATTTCTTCAAAGATAGAATTATTTGTTTTTCATTCTTTAGATAAAATGCCTTAAACAGGTACCTATATTTCTATCCTAAACATTTTTTTTTCTTCAGGTCCACTTAATTCATTTTAATTAAAAGTGGAAGTAATTATCAAATGCTAATAATTCACTAATAACTAATGATACATGTCCCAATTTATGGAAGGCTTATTTAACTGTTTTTAATGAAGGAAGTGTCAATTGTAATAATGTTATCCAAATCCTAAACTACAAGTGAGAGAAGAGAAAGGATTATAAAAAGAGATCAATAATTAAGATTTGAAATCATAATTAGGTAACTGGGCATACATCAAAAATGTAAAAGTATAAGATTTAGAATTAAAATACATATATATGTATACATATATTTGTACACATATTAAAAAGTCAAAATCTTTTCTATACAACTGTAAATTCTTGTGTTTTATTATTTTATGAAGGTACACATTAAAAGTGCATGCAATGGAATATTATCAAAGAGTAATAGAATCATTTTAAAATGTAATATATCACCAAGGCATGCGATTATTTTATTTTGGAATAGCTATTACATAGGACAGTAAAGATATTTAAGAGAATCATGTACATCTTATATAATAAAAGACTAATATGCAAATTGTCTCCTTGGGAGTTTGATCGACTGGGAGTTCGACCACTAGCTATGATGTATGATGTGGAACGACGGATGGCCCTGGCCAGCCCTGATCACGAGCCAGGCCTAGGGATCCTACCCGTGCAGAATTTTGTGCACTGGGCCTCTAGTAAAATATAAAATATAACCATGAACATTAATGATGAGAAAAAAGTAGAGAATCAGCTAAAGATAAGAATGGTATTGGTAAAATAAATTAAATTAAAATAAAATAAAACAAAGGGCCATTTTGCTAAAATATAACACAGTGACTACTTATTAAATTCAAAATACACATGGCTATAGTATAATGAATCTAAAATGAATTATGCATCTACGTGTTTTCATTTGTTCTCAAGCAAATACTTCCTTTGCTTCTTGGTCCCCATTATCGTATTATGGCTTCTTCAAGTAAAGCAACATAATTTTCCACTTTTCCTCAGCCATGTATCCATGCCTCTTTGTCCATATAAATCTTCATGTAACCTAATTTTCTCATCAAATGTCACCATTCTGAGAGTGATAATAGGATAACATTCACATAAGTATGCAAAATGTTCCTCTCCAGAAATATTTTGAAGTGGGAGGGAAGGCATGTTACTTATTTATAACTGAGTCCCTTTTTCTTGAAAAAACTCACACCTTTCTCCTAAATGATGCTAAGTTTTCTGAGTTTCATATTTTTTACCAGGCATTCACTGCAGCTATTGAGAAAATAATTTCTTCTTACAGTTTCCATGCTTTCTGTTTACCTCAATTATCCATTTGCAGTTCATGAAATACACCTTAATTCTAAATTATTGCTGTGTTTCATATAAAATATATTGCTTATTTCTTCCCTTTCTTCTTCCCACAAATAGCCAAGAGCCTAAAGTATTACTGCTTACATTCTAATTGTCATAAAACTTCTGATATAAATAATCCCTCCACTTCTTTCTGTTTTTCCTCTGTGTGATGATCAGGCATATTCTTTGAGACTAGGAAAGAATTTATATGCTATGCTAATCTAGCCATTAATCAAACTTTATTCATTTCAGATTATCATAAAGCCCTTACACAGCACATCCAGAGCAAATGCTGCCAGTTCACCTGGAAATGTTTCCCTTACCCCTTAATTAAAGTATTGGACATGCTCTATGCTCAAATATAATCTCTGATTTTATATATATATATATATATATATATATATATATATATATATATATATATATATATATATTTCATTGTTTATCATTCATTGTTTTCTAATATGGTGACAAGCATAGCAGAAGAAGACAGTATCTCAAATCACTTTGACTGTATCAAATTATCCTCTGGAACTAGGATAGGTTGAAAATTAAAGATGAATCTCCTTTTCTCTCTAGAACACGGTAATTAGTAAAATGCAAATTATTCCAAAGTCTACTGAACACTTATGTAAGTGCATTGCTTGAGGAAAATCTTAAGTCTAATCACAATAGTTTGTGAGAGTTTACCTAAAGAACACTCAGACTCCCAAATATCCTGTAATAGAAGGGGGATATAAGACACATGGGCATGGATGATTATAGACAGTGGAGTTTTTCAAAGGGAAGAACAAAAAAGAGTTGGCAATTCACAAGGGAGCGCCTCACAGAGAAAAAACTTTGAGTAACCCAATTGACAAAAATGTGAGGATGAAAAAAGAAATCTATAGGGTGTTCAGCAGTCCTTCAGGAATTTGTCTCATCCACAGCTGTGCACACAGAGGCTGGTTTTCCTAGAAGTGTGTTTAGATTCTGTAAATCTCAAAATTGACATGAGAAATCATGCTTCCCCGTCCTACAAGACCCACCACAGTAGGCCTCTCATTTACAACTAAGATGGCCAAGACTAGGATCCTTTGATATTTCTAAATTATTGCATGCACAATTAGAACAAGCTGAGTATAAAATTAGGCAGAAAAAATGGGGAAAAACAAACAAAAAACTGGTGGAGATTATCTCAGAACTTAAAAAGGCCTTCTCCCCTAAGCTAAAATGAAACTTTGTAAAAGGATTTAGAGAAATAGAGCAACCTATGATGTTGTTTAGTCATCACCCCAATTCTTTGAGATATTAGAAATGACTGTCTTTATTTTAAAAGGGGGAGGTCATTTGAAACTTAAGTTATCAAGGACAGATATAAATTAAACATTTATATTTTATCCATCAAAGGCTAAATTTGGAACCAATTGCTCTTTTATAACTAGTAAAATTTTCTCATGGCTAAAATGTCTCTTGTAAATATAAGTTTCTACCTCTAGGTGGTATTGTTAAAATTAATTTAAAGGCCAGTGCTTATATGAATTGGGTTTTCTAAAATTCTCAAGAATATAGAAACTATCCCAAATGCTCTTAAAATTAATGTGATCGAAGATTAATTCTTAGTAAATAAAGTTAGTTTAAGTTTGTTGGCCTATGGAAAACAGATATGTCTTTATTTTACCTGGGTTTTACAAAAATAAGTCCATGCCAATAATTGACTTTTAGGTGTATGAAAAATCTTTGTAGAGGTTATAAAATTTCCAAGCTAAAGAATACTGATGGATTAAGTCTTGGTTTTCATTAGACATTGTGGTTTTAAGGGTTAAAATCTCAATATAAGTAGGAATAGCTTTGCAGTGTTTCAGAAGGTCTCCTGGAATACCTCAAAAGATCTGAAATTGCATGGGAAGCATTATAAAATAAGTGATAAAAACATTTTATGTCAACAGATATCATTGTAAAGCCAGGACAGCATATTTAGGGCATTTTATGGCCTTCAATTTCTATATTTAAGTTTTAAAAGATCTCAGATGAAATTACAAAATAGCTTTAAATTTATTTGTTGACATAAGAAACCTCCAAACCGGTAGAGGATTTTTATAAGTTTATGAGAAACAAAACAGGTCAATTATCCAGAAGCAAGATCTTGAATGCTGCAGATGATAACCGTTTGCAGTTTCTTTTACTCATTTGAAATTAAGGAGGAAAAGTAAAGCCTATCACAGGAGAAAGAAAGGCAGGGTTGAATTATAGGATAGGTAAGATTATGTGCTCTCTGGAGGATGGTTATCCCTTCAGGTGTATGGCTTATGGCATTTCAAAGATGTATTAACCTAGATATACAGGAACAATGGACAGGGCTTGCTTGCAGCCTGGGCCTGGCCAGTGTTGCTCTGTGGTTAAATGTGAACATATGGAGCAGGAGGTCATGGTTGGTTCGATTCCTGGTCAGGGAACATGCCCAGATTGTGAGCTTCATCTCAAGCATGTGGTATGCAAGAGGCAATCGATGATTCTCTCACCCTTGATGTTTCTATCTCTCCCTCCCTCGTCCTTTCTCTCTGAAATAAAGAAGCAGGCTTGGGCATGACTATGCACCATGACCTGGCTGTTTTGGAATTTGTGATCATATCTCCCTGTGAGGTGATTTTCCAGAGAACCCTTTTTCATCCACAGATCTCTTTCAAATACGTGTCCCTCTATTCTATAGTTTCATTGCAGATTCTACCTTTTCAGTTACAAAATAGTTGGCTTTCAGATATAAAAGTACAGTACAATCTAAATAAAGTTTCAATTCAATTAAAAAGTTTATCCTTTTTACCTATTGAAATGACCTTCTCTCAGAAACCTGCTGTGAGTAAGGGTAGCATGTTTGGTCTGTTTGATCTGCATGATATCTCCTTTCAGATTTGCTGGGACTTGGGTATAGGGATAACAGATGAGTTGCTGGGGAGGATCAGTTCTAATATGACATTAACATTTTCTGGAGCATGTATGCCTAATGTCAGTTTTATCCTTGTGATACTTTTTATGTTTTTACAACCCATGCTTATAAACACCTGATGTCATCTTCAACTGCACAGAAAATGGACTCTTCAATTCATTGCCTATAAAGTCCTTGTCAAATTTGGTTTCTTTGGATGGACACCACAATTTCTTCCTGTTAGTGTCACTTGTTATGTTAAAAAGCCTTACAAAAGTTATCCAGATGTTTTCTGCAACATCCATTCTGTCCCATAGGAAACATTTGATATTTTTACTCTCTATAAATAAAAGTGCAAGATGCCCCTACATTTACCTCAAGGGCTACTCCAGCCAACTATCCGATATTAAATTTTGCTAGAGGAGTGTCAAGCACTGGTCCCTGACTTCCAGTCTCTGGAAAACATATGCCAAATATTCCTAGAATATTTTATCAAGTTCTCTTCACTTTATATAGAAAGTAGAAAAAAGGGGGGGAGGGGAGAGCTAATGCTTATTCTCAATATACTGTCTCCATAAACTTGTTCAACCCAGACAAATTTAATATAAGCCAGAGACTATTATATGTCAAGGGACATCACATACTGATATTTTAGCAAACCTCATATGATTTCTAGGACACTCATTTTTAGAATGTGTGGAGTACATGATACTTATTATTGTTAATACCAATTCTGAAGCATAAAAATTCTCATTTTAAACATATATAATCCCATCTCTGCCCTCAAAGACTAAGATGGTCATTATATAAGAAGAAGATATAGGAAGAATGGATGGTTAATTTTTATGAGCAATGTTATGGCACTTGGACTTTGAACAGAAAATGCCTATGGAAAGAAAAAGTGGCAGAAAGGCCATAAGTTTGGTAACACTTAAAAACTAAGACAAAGTCAACACAGTGGATAACAGTACTGAGAGATTGATAGAGACTGAGTATGATCACGTTCTGGGAACTCTAAACCAGCCATGCCTGAATGAAACTTAAACTCTTGAATTGGTAACATATATAAGCTAATCTTCCATTTTGTTAAAGCTAGTATGAATAGGGCATGAAAACACAGAGACTTGAAAATAATTCTAATTGTCGTACAACCATTGAATGAAGATGCTTCATGATAAGATTCTTATATGTGTATTATAACTGTATCTTTCACTTCATCTTCTCATGCTAAAGCCTTTGTGATCAGGGTAATGTACTAACATTAGGGGCAGACTTAGTGCAGTAAAAAGAGAACATCTCACACAAATATGTGAGAAATAAATAGGGGAAGCTGACCCCCATATCACTCTATTGCAACCAAAGGCAGTATTTTATTGTTAGTGATATGATTGATATCTATATATACAAGATGTGAAGTTCTGTTTCACATGATAAATATCTAATGACTGCTAGTTTTAAAGAGTAATACCTAATTATTATTAAGTCATCTAAGGTTAAATACTTAAAACTTAAATAAAACTGTCTAATGATAAGTATCGGCTCTAGATTTCCTTTTTGCTTAAGAACTGGTAAAATTGACTTGATAGGACAGAAACCTTATATTTATAATACAAATCTAGAAATTTTTAATATTTCTTTGCATTGGGATATAAAAAGTAGGAAATACTTTTTAAAAATATATTTTATTGATTTTTTACAGAGAGGAAGGGAAAGGGATAGAGAGTTAGAAACATCAATGAGAGAGAAACATCTATCAGCTTCCTCCTGCACACTCCCTACTGGGGATGTGCCTGCAACCAAGGTACATGCCCTTGACTGGAATCAAACCTGAGACTCTTGAGTCTGCAGGCTCATGCTCTATCCACTGAGCCAAACTGGTTAGGGCAGAAATAATTTTTAAAAGGAATTTTGGAAAGAAAATTTTCTTAGACTCTAATTAATGAAACATTTAAATTAAAATAAACACAACATGAAACAAAGTGAATGGCACTCCCTACTAAACTTATTTAATCTAATAAAAGAAAAACATGTATATTGACTGCACCTCTGCTATGCCCCAAGCCATGCCCACCAGCCAATCAGAGAGAGTATATGCAAATTAACCCAACCAAGATGGCGGCGGGCAGCCACAGAGCTGGAGCAAGCAGAAGGTTTGGTTGCCCCGGTGATGGAGGAAGCCAAGCTTCCTGTTTGCCCTGGCCAGGGGTGCCCTCTGCTCAAGGCAACAAAGCTTCAATTATAGAAGATAAATAAATCCCAGATACCTGCTTCCAGCCAGCCTCCACTGGGAGCTTGGGTGGCTGGGGGGCTTGGCCAGCCTGCAAACAGCCATCAGCCCCTCACCCAGGCTGGCCAGGCACCCCATGGGGGACCCTGACCCTGAAGGGGCTGTGGCCAGCCTGAAAACAGCCATCAGCCCCTCACCCAGGCTCTCCAGGCACCCCAGCAGGACCCCCCCTCCCTGAAGGGGGTGTGGCCAGTCTGAAAACAGCCTTCAGCCCCTCACCCAGGCTGGCCAGACACCCCAGCGGGACCCCCACCTGATCCGGGACACCCTTCAGGGCAAACCAGCCAGCTCCCACCCATGCACCAGGCCTCTATCCTATATAATAAAAGGGTAATATGCAAATTGACCCTAACAGGACAATGACTGGAAATGACTGGTTGCTATGACACACACTGACCACCAGAGGGCAAACACTCAATGCAGGAGCTGCCCTCTGGTGTCAGTGCGCTGCTCAGCCACAAGCCAGGCTGCCGACTGCCAGTAGAGTGGTGGTGGTGGAAGCCTCTCCCGCCTCCTCAGCAGCGCTAAGGATGTCGGACTGCAGCTTAGGCCTGCTCCCCACTGGCAAATGGACATCCCTCGAGGGCTGCCGGGCTGCCAGAGGGATGTCTGACTGCCAGCTTAGGCCCAATCCCCTGGGAAGTGGCCTAAGTCAGCAGGTGGTCATCCCCCAAGGAGACCCAGACTGCGAGAGGGCACAGGCCGGGCTGAGGGACCCCCCGAGTGCACAAAATTTGTGCATCGGGCCTCTCGTATTCTATAATTGTTATGTTAAAAAGCCTTACCAAAGCTATCCATATCTTATAATTTAATGGCATAATTTGATAGTGTAACAATTCAATTATACTCATCAATTAAGTGAAGACTATTAATATAATGCAATTTTTAATATTTGATATTTATAATTACTTAACAAACTTTGTCTTTCATCAAAATTGCATAGCTCCTTGCTCTACAAGCTATTAAACTGAGGAAAATAAATATAGCAATACTCATCATGTCTTTAAACAAATTGTAGACTCATAAGCATTATGCATCATTCTTTTTAAAAGTACTATTGCGAACATGAGGAATGTCCATGGCTACCATGGCTGGAAAAGGAAAGGAAAAATCCTCCCTCACAGGCTTCAGAGGGAGCCCTGCTAACACCTTGATCTGAAACTTAGAGCTTCCATAACTGCAAGAGAATAAATCTCTGTTCTTTTAAGCTACCTAGCTTGTGGTACTTTGTTACATCAGTCCTGGGTAATTAATTCAGTGCATATGAAGTTATTATTAGCTGAGTGAATGACTAAGAGTAGTCTTGAAGAAGATATTTCATTTATATTGCCTAAACCTATAGTTTTATGACATAGAAATAATTTAGAAATTATAGAATTATACCACAATAAAGTAGAATTTAATTCTCCTGTGCATCATAACATAGTAATGAACTAAGATATTCATGCTTGAAAGATGCGTATTATAAATTATATTTTAGAACTAAGCAAAGAAAGTTAGGCATGGAAAGAGAGAGAGAGAGAGAGAGAGAGAGAGAGAGAGAGAGAGAGAGAGAGCTGAAATCAAGCACACACATTTCTTGTATCACATTTTTCTGTTGTTTCATTGTGCCTCTGCATTTCTAAAAAAAACTTGTCAGAACATATCCTTGGTGTATATTCAAGCTGTGAATTATTTGTAATCTTTCTATTCCATAAGTTGTCATTGTTGTTAGTCAGACAAATCACACATGCATGAATCAATTAAGAAATAATAAAAGGCAGCATATGAATAACTTGCAAACTGAAGTCTTTTCTTGAAAGTAATTGGACAATGTATCATTATTTTTCACACTGGGGCACAGTAATACCTATTATATAATTGAGTCTATTGACTAAGTGAAGGTTTTTATATGCGATCTTTATTGTGAAATATTGCTTAACTTGAAAATAGTGCTGCTTGCTTAATGCCATTTTAATTACAAATAGATACAAATTGCCACTGTATGACCAAAATGTTGAAAAAAATCTAATAAAAATGTCTTGTTTGCTCTATTGCCTGGCATTAAGAGGAAATACAAAATGAAACACACAGCATGAGCATTAGGCCTTCCATTCTATCATTTGTATCATTAAGGACATTTTCTATTTTCTTAACTAAATTGCTTTTCCCCCCTTATGACCTCCACTTTAACACTAACTCTATTCTGATATTTCCCATAGAAAATGTAATTCATTTGCTGCCTGTGTATCATTTTAATTTAAAATACACTTAGCATTTAAAACTCTATAATTCAACAATAAATATGCTGAAGGTACCACGGTGCTATAACACCACCCTAACTCTACCTACTCGTGAAATAATTTTTCTGTCAGGTGGTTATCCAAAGAAAATCAGCCTATTAAGTACAAAAATAAAATAGAAGTGACAAAGCTTTTCTAAATAGGTGATTTTTAATATTTAAGTAAAAATTTATTAGGGCCCTAGCTGGCTTTGCTCAATGGATAGAGCATCAGCCTACAGACTGAAGGGTCCCAGGTTCGATTCCAGTCAAGGGCACATGCCTGGTTTGCAGGCTCGATCCTCAGTAGGGGGCGTGCAGGAGGCAGCCAATCAATGATTCTTACCATTGATGTTTCTATCTCTCTCTCCCTCTCCCTTCCTCTCTAAAATCAATAAAATGTACTAAAAAAAAGACAAACTTAAAAAAAATTATTAGGGATGTTTTATGCATGTATTCCCCAGGTATCTGTTAGGCTTGGCTCATTTTAAAAGTATTTGCCCGCCTTAATAGCTTTCTGTGCTCTTGACATCATTCATGTTTTGATTCTTGCTAACCTCTTCATTCAAAATTGTTTTCTTTGTCTCTTTCTGCTGACCACTCCAGGGTACCAGTTACCACAAAAGGAAGAACTTGACTGTCCTACTCATCTTTTTGGTGTTGCACCCTAGAGTGTTCCAAATACTCACATATGTACTTATGTGAATTATCTAATGGGACATTCATAATTCAATGAAGTTCTTGCATAAGCAGTTTCTCATCTCCAGAAGCACTCACCTGAGTCTTATTCTACCCACTCCATCACACTTATCTCCCTAGGATTTCTCCAATACCGACATCATCCAGCCTGCTAATCAAATCAAAGCTCTGAGAGCCACACTTGGTCTCTCATATTTTCTCTGCTTCCCTATGTCCTGTCTTTTAGCAAATAGTATACATTTTATTTACAAAACCTGTCTCAAATCTGTCTACTAATTCATAACATCATCATCTCCAATGATTTCCAGAGCCTTCTAAATAGTCTCTGAACTTAATTTCCTATATTTATTCTTCATATAAGCAAAATTGAATTTAGCAAAAATTCTCCAAACACCCACCTGTCTTCTAGTAACCTGAGGAGCAACAAATATTAGCAGTTTCCTTTATATTTGAGACATATTGAGCATGTACAAGCAAAAAATGTATATATAGTCATAATATACATAATAATCAGGATCATGTTTGTTTTTAACTTAATACTACATAGTAGAGAAAATTTAATTTCAGAATTTAATAAAATCTTTAATACATTTTATTTTTAGCAAGATATTCTATTAGATGGATGTGGCATATTCATTGATTGAGTTCCTGATTAGTGAAAATGAAGATTCTTCAAATCCATGATGTTACAACCTATGCTTCAAACTTGTATGTATGTGTGTGTGTGTATATATATATATATATATATATATATAAATTACCACAGGGAGATTGCCTTTATAGAAGTGATCTCTAGAAGTTAAAATGCAGGATCAGAGGCCATATATTTTTAATTTTAATAGATGTTGCCAGATTCAGAAAGCTGTGGCAATTTTCACTAGCAATGTATGAGTGGTTGCATCTTTGACATTCTAAGTACTGGAAGAAGAGTATAAATGCTGCTAAGTAAAGGGTGTGTTATTAATAGACACACTTAGGCTCCCTTCTAGATTTATTTAATGTTATATAATTTTTACTCATGCCAACAGCTGCTGAATCAACCAAGGATGATGCCTTCCCCAAGGAGCATAAAATTGAGAAGTTCCCCGTAAATTATGATGTATCTTGGCTCAAAAATATACCTTAAGAAATCTAGTCATTTCTCACTAGTTTGAACTAAGAAGTCCTGAGAATATGAAGCAGTGAGCGTTGAAAGCAGCATTTAGGTTTAGACATGGAATGAGACATACTGAGGCCAAATGAATGGTAAGTTACATTGGAAAAGAACATAGTAGGCAGAAGAAGTCAATGATAGAAAAATAAAACTGATTCACGGAGAGATGTTCAAGTGTCTGATATGAGGCAGGTCATGCATGCAGATTTGCAGAAGAGCCTCAGATAAAGAGAGCTTTGGAATTCCAGATGTAGTGTATGTGTATACATATTGTTTTAAAATGAAAACTAACTACAGTTGACCCTTGAAAAATGTGTGGATTAGGGGCAAAGACCACCTGCACTCAGTGGAAAATTCACATAAGCAGATTCCCAGCCTCTGATAGGAAATACAGTTTCTTATGATATACTAGAGGCCCGGTGCATGAAAATTCGTGAACTTGAGGGAGTCTCTTAGCCCAGCCTGCACGCTCTCACCATCCGGGACCCCTCGGGTAGGGTCCAGCCATCGCAGCATGGCTCTGGTTCCCTGGAGCCTGCAGGCAGGGGGAGAGACCAAGAGCCCAATCCAATGGCTGCATGGTTCTGTTCCCACAGCTCTCTCCTGCTGCCATGCCACAGGCAGCCGGGACCCAGGACTAACTCCGCCGCAGACAGCCGGGACCCAGGACTGACTCCGCGGCGGGCAGCCGGGACCCAGGACTGACTCCGCAGCGGGCAGCCGGGACCCAGGACTGACTCCTGCCATGGGCATCTGGGACCCAGGACTGACTCCGCCGCGGGCAGCCGGGACCCAGGACTGACTCCTGCCATGGGCATCCAGGACCCTAGCCTGGTCATCTGTCCAGATATTTAGGTTGTGACGGACTCTGGCTCTTTATATGTTAGGATTTTGTCACCACCTTATGTCCCTGAAAACAAATAGAGTTGAGAATCCGTGGCTTGCCAAGATCACACAGGTATTCGATTTAGAGTCAATGATACACCAAAATGAATAGACTTTTCATTATTTAACAAATTGCCTTGTTGTGACTGTTTCTTTGTTTCTTCCTTCTTCTCTCTTTGATTTTACTTTCTTATAAAATGGTATATTGTTTTAATTCTGCCTCAGTTCCCTTACCAGCTTTTATCCTGAGATCGAACACCACAAACTCTCTCTCTCCATTTTCATCCAGCATCCTTTTGGCAGTGTTTTGCTGAATTTATAGTTTGGAATTCCATTAGTTTTACTCATATTGAGGTTTAAGTTTTAGTTAGTTCCTTCCCTTTGTTGTTTGCAAAGCAGGAAATGTGGCTGTCATCCTATTTTCAAACCAGACGTGGAGTTTTCTTGTTAAAAGATAGAACATGCCATTGCTCAGTTCGAAAGCCTGTAAGCACTTCCCACTCACGTAGAATAAAATACAAGCTTCTAAACATCGCTACTCCCTTAGAATTAGCAAATTCCTGATGACATCTTCAACTTCTTCTTATAAAACCAGAGTTTGATAGCCCTGAACTTTGCATTCAAATAGCACAATGTCATGCTCACCTGAGGTCCTGTGACTTTTTTCTGCCTGTCCCTAAAGCACAGCCGCCAGGCTGCTTCTCAAACACGCAGATCTTTCCAGTGCGGCTTTCTGGGAGAAGACTTTCCTGATAAGGGACCCTCTCTCCCACAGAATGCCTACTCTCTGAAACATCACATCCACTCATTTCTCTCCTAGTGCTTCTCAGTAA
The DNA here is from genome assembly GCF_963259705.1 of Myotis daubentonii. Lineage (NCBI taxonomy): Eukaryota > Metazoa > Chordata > Mammalia > Chiroptera > Vespertilionidae > Myotis > Myotis daubentonii. The sequence goes on from NC_081840.1 coordinate 194,114,806, forward strand.
AATGTGTTTTCTTGTTTCTAAGTTTTCTAGTTATGCAGACTGAGGATATAATCTCCACAGTGTTGAGCCTTTCTGTCTTCTTCTCTTTTTTTTTTTCCTTTTTGAGTTTGTTGGGCTGACGCTGGTTAACAAAATTATACAGGTTTCAGTTGCACACTTCAACAACAGATCATCTGTACACTGCATTGTGTGTTCACCACCCCAAGTCAAGTATCCTTCCATCAATATTCACCCCCCCATATCCTCCTTCACCATATTCGTCATACCTAGAATGCATAGCAGAGACTCTATAAATATGCTTTACATAAGTGACTTGAAGGATAAAATACCTTAAAGAGTTTTTAGCTGAAAATTAAAAATGTCGATTTGTATATTAAGTTTATGATAAAGTTTGTATTGGAAAGAATTCATCATCATCTTTTGGAGAACCCAATTTCAGACATAGACAAAAGCATATAGTGGAACAAATGGGAAGTCATATTGTTTATATTACATATACTGTATATAATGTTTATCTTAGGGATTATTGACATTAATTAATATTAACTACATCTTTGGAAAGAAGGTAAGGAATCTAGTAAATAAAATATATCAGGAGCAGAATAAAGAAGATGGGATAAAGGCATTGTTGGATGTAGTTGTTGTTATGGATTGAATTGTGTCCTCCCAAAATGATACATTGAAAACCTAATCTCTAGTCCTCAGAATCTGACCTTATTTGAAAATAGCATTTCTGCAGATGTAGTCATGTTAAGTTAAAGACATTAAATGGACCCTAATTCAATAGGACTGGTGCCCTTATAAAAAGAAGAAATTGGGACACTGACTCAGACAGTCAGAGAGGGAGAATTATGTGAAGAGACTTCAAGAGAGCATGCAAAGATTGGAGTTATGCTGCCACAAACCAAGGAAACTCTGAGGCTACCAGAACTAGGGAGATGCAACGAAGGATTTCTCACAGGTTCCTGAGAAAGAAAGTCACTGACAAAACATTGATTTTGGACTTTTAGTCAAACTATAAGGCAATGCATTTCTAAGCCACCTTGTTTGTGGTACTTTGTTATGGTAGTCCTAGGAAACAAATTTAAATGCTAAGAAATATTGGATTAAAGTTTAAATAATTCCAAATGGTCATCACAAGATACCACCAAACATCAAGTAACTACTTGAAACTTAAAAAAAAATCATCAGAAATCAGAAACAACATTGCTATCTCAGAAACTAAGAGATACTCTAAAATAGGGTTGTATTCATTAATATACATTGAAACACATTTCTTAGAGGTTTTGTTATTCCATAAAATAACACAATTGTGCATATTAAGGCCCACCCCCAAATCCATCTAATATTTAGCATTATCAACAGGCTTAAGAAATACAGTGTTTTCATAGTTTACATTTCTTTTGCTGTCAGCAGGATTGTTTACATTTCCTAAATAAGAAATACTATGTGCCCAAACCATTACATTTCATAGAATAAAACTAAATATTCCTATTTATCACTTTATTCCAAGAAAAACATGTTTAGTAATCTGAATAAAGAACTAAAATACTTTATAAATTATTAGGATTTAGTAAGGACATTTCAAATAATAGAATTTTGATATTGAGAATAACAATAAGATATCAACAAAGAAAAGAGCTTTAGAAGAATATAATGAGTACTTAGATCTTACAATTTGATAGTTATTAGAAACAAGTAAGGTTCATTTAAACTGCCAATCTGGTTGCTAAAAACAGAATATCTTAGGTGAAACTAATTTGAAAAAGAAGCATTTTAAAATACTAATGTCCTTTAAATTGAAACAAACTAAATAAAGTGGAGATTTTCTGATGGGCTGGACAAAAGAGCAGGTGAATAATTCCTAAAACCTAACTTCGCATCAAAACCCAAAAAGAAAATCAGTATTTTTAGAATAATGTTATATATTCATAAGCAATAATGTTGAGTCATTATATAAAAATAGGGGCCCAGTGCACAAATTTGTGCACCTTGAAAGGAACTGTGGGCCATGAGGCTGAGGTGGGCATAGGGGTGGGTCTCGGCCCATCCTCCGTGCCCCTGCCTGGCCCCTCCCACCACAGCCCCAGAGTCCCCATCTGCTGGCAGTCCCACTCCCCCCACCACCACTCCCACGCACTGAGGGCACTGGCCCTGCTCGCACCCACTGACGGCGTGGAGCGATTGGGGCCAGCACCAGCAATGAGTGTGAGCAGGGCCGGCACTGTCAGTGGTTGCAAGTGGCAGCTGCCAGCCCCGATTGCCCCTCAGGAGCAGGAGGAGGTAGAGAAGCCGTGAAGGGTGGTCGGGGCTGGCAGGTGCTGCTCGTACCCGCTGACGGTGCTGAGTGATCAGGGCTGGCAGCAGGTGCAAGTGGCGGCTCCAGCACTGGCAACGGGTGCAAGCAGGGCCAGTGCTGGCAGCAGGTACGAGTGCCAGACGGGACTGGGGCAACGCGGAAGCAAAGAATTTTCAGTAACCACCAGAGGCTCCCTCCGATGTAGTGACTGGTGCCCCGCCTTGGTCTGGTGCTCTGCTCACCTGCTCCACCATCCTGCCGCACCCAACACCCTCCGTGTTCCGCACGCATCCCCTGGTGGTCAGCACATGTCATAGCGACTGGTTGTTCAGTTGTCCCACCATTTGATCTATTTGCTAGTAGGGTTTTATATGTATAGATTATCTTTGCAAGTTACTCATAGAATTGCCGATGCATAGGAAGTTTAAAATTATACATTATATAGTTAGCTTAAAAGCAAAACAAAATTTTCTTTAAAAATTACAAGCTTATTATCAAACACTATATATCATTTTCTTCTTAAAATGTTGTTTTGAAATAATCATTATAGTGATCTAACCTAATGTTCCAAGGGCAATGGGAATAAATTTATGTTCCAAGAAAACATAATTTTTATACTGAACATAAATATTAATATTGGGTGGCAATTGAGGATTAAATGTGAATGCATTTCAACACCAAACCCAATTAATTTGAACTTTATTTTAAAGTGAATCTTCCTTTCATTTCCATTATTCATTCCAATTTCTATTACCATCTTATAGCAGATATACCTCGCACAAACCTCCTCAAAATCTATGAATGCAATTACTGTAACAGGTTATTTTTTTATAGAACATGGATTTCCATCTAACTTTGAAAAGAATGATTTTCTGTTAATATTTTGAATTTTCCTTACTACTTGGTTAATTTCCCTCTCAGATATTTACATGCTGTTAAGATCTGACACAGTCTCATTCCATTCAGGCCCTAATAACAAATATTTATTCAAGAATTAGAAATAATGACAGTGATGCATATTCAACATATTGATAGATATAAAAATGTTGCTAATATTATTAAATGTTTATTAGTCATAGATAGGAGTTAATGGAGTAATTAGTACTATGTTAGAAAAGCATTTTTGGAAAATAATTATAAAAACTGAATTTAAATAAAGAACAGAGAAAAGGTCTAAAAACAAACACCAGAAAGAAACAAATGATGCACTAATGTGTATCTGTAGCTCTTAATTTTTAAAATATTTATTTTATTTTATATTTTATTCATATATTAATATATCACTTTCTAAATGAATTCTATACATTTAAAGTAATGAACATAAGTATTAATTACTTAATACCTCATGATAAGAAAACTCATATAAATATTAAATCACTATTTTTAAAAAGATGCATTTCTTAGTAACAGAGGAAAGTCTAGAGACATAATTTAAGCTAAAGAATAGTTAGTAATAGCCAAAAGTATGAAGTACATAGGAAGGGCTGTAATAAAATATTTGCAGCACCCTCATAGAGATAATTATAAAATATTTTTAAAATATGTAAACAAGATGTAAATAGAGAATCTATTCCATCAATCATTCATTGATTTTTGAGTTAATTAATTCATTCAATCATTAATATGTCATCTATGTGTCAGTTTCTTCATCAATAAAATTAAAGTTGTGAAGCAAATGACATATTGGGTTTGTGCTGATCTTCAACTGGTTAAAATTCCTTATAACTTTGAAGGGAAACATTATCATTTAAAAATATTTGATAGGGCTCTAGCTAGTGTGGCTCAGTTAGTTGGGTGGCAGGGTTGCTGGTTTGATTCCCAGTCAGGGTACATGCCCAGGTGCAGGCTTGATCTCTGGTGGGAGGCAACCATCACCTCCTCCAGTCTTTGCTGACGAACTTTGGGAGATAATTACCTTCCATCATCCCTTCTAGGAGTTCTTAGCTTTCTCAGACCTCCATGGATATGTCTGTTTCACTCTTCTTGCTCCCTCTCTGGCAAAATTCTTAAGATTGTGTGCCTTGTCTGGATTCTGCCACATAGTCCAAATGCTGATACTCTCTCTTTTGCTTTCCCATGGATAGTGCTAAATGCTCATGTCGGCAGTCTTTTATGATCTGGGGATTTGGTGGGCTCTCTCTGTGTGTTCATTAGCCATATGTTAAAGCTCCCTCAGCAGCCACTGCGAGTGCGCACTGGGAGCCAGCCACAAGGTGGTTGGGGGGTGTGCAGGTAAGGCAAGCAGAGCACAGAGGGGAGGGGAAAGGCCAGTTCGGGGGATTGTAGGTGAGGCATCCTGGGGGCACATGGGCCAGCATCAAATGGAGTCTGTGATGCAGTTAAAATGCAGATCCTATGAAACCTTCTGAGACCTGGCTTTTTTGGCACTGAGCTGAGCTGCCTTGTTGGAGGGAGACACAGATAATGTCACAGTTTTCTTCTTGTACACTCCAATGTGTCCTATATCGAATTTTTTCCCCCAGTGATGGAAGTTCTGCACTGAAATCCTGGACTTCCACAAAGGCTCTCTCACCATAGGTGATTTTCTAAGTCATTGCTTTTCAGAGGCTCCCAGACCTGGGAGAGATTGGGCTGCCTGGGTGGGACTTCTGGGTCTGTGCAGTATCGTGCTGGAGTCCCACAGCTTCCACAAAGGTATTTTTTTTCCATGGATAAATGCCAGATTTTGGTAGAGGGGGAGATGTGAGCTAAAGACATCTTATTCAACCATTTTACCATCACTTCCAATTCAAACTTTTTTGAATGTTATATTGCTATTTCTTGTATGTGTGTTTTATTTTTAAATGATTAATAAGTATAGGAAAGGCAATACAAATATGTCAAATACCCAAGCACCTTCCCAGTAAAACGAGCATATTATCTGTGTTTATTTGATAAAAAATGTAGAAAATAACTAAAGTATTTCAGATAAATTTCACTGGGCTATTCACTTTTTCTGTCCCATTAATGTCTGGTATTTGACTTAGAATATTTTAAATGCTTTATTTCCTATGTCTTATCCAGGAGAAGCTATTAATCCACAACATTTGGTTTTGAAATGATTTTCTAAAGTCTAGACAACAAAATAAATAATTGTACATGAGCAGGATGCAAAATGACAATATCTGTTTTTCCATTTTTAATCATGAACTTAGGAAGACAATAAGCAATATTTTAAGTAAATTAAAATGGAATTTGCTTTTTACCATGTCTCATAAATGCCAAACAATGAAATGATTCAGTTTTCAAAGTTATTATGTCCCAATTGATCTTCCAGGCAACAGACTTATTATCTAATTATGAAGATATGCACATTTATCAAAACTTAGAACCATCTGTCTCAATTCTGTTTAATTTCATTATATATTCATCATTTAGACAGTCAGCTTATGACATAAGCCTCTTCCGACGAGTAATTCTATACTGATTATCACTTAAGAATGTGCACAAGCAGACATCAGTCAACTCCTATTAGTCTACTTTGAAATTAAAATTCCACTAGTAATAAGCTGCCGACTACCCAGTCATCACTGATGTATGCAAGAAGAATCTCTGGCATTCCTCTAAAGAAACCTAAAACTATTGATTTGGTTCTTTCAGTAAATCAAATTAAGGTAGAATTCATACCACACCCAAGGACAGATGAAGTTAAGGAAATAAATCTCATTTTGGCACATAAGCATAAAATGATGAATATTCCATTGAGATCCCCCTTAAGACCTCCCCTAAAATCCTAGCCTTTATAACCCCTCAAAAACAAAGGTCCAGCTTCTGCTCTCTCTCCCAGATCCATGCCCTCATGTCTCCCCTCTCCTTTCCTCACAGGCTTACAATCTCCGAAACTCTAAGGGACTCCACGAAGCTTGCAATCAGGACAGCAATGGGCAATGGTAGTTCATTCGTGAACAGCAATGGGCAAACCCCCTGAACCTGCTCCCGAGGCCCTTTTACTTGTATTTCTTAGTGAGCCAAAGCAGACCAGCCGAGGCTCATTTCCCCAGCCTTTTCTTGTTTCACTGTCCCCAGCTTTAATAAATGTCCTCTAAAATAAGAACAAATCCTCTTGAATTGAGAAGTAAATGCATTTATATCTATGCACACATATTCAATGTTTTTGTTTTTAGATATAGGGGTACCATAAGAGAATAATTATAGTTTAAGGCAATTTTGATTAAAATGTTTAGAACATTCATAAGATTTTAAGATTCTGGTGAATATATCAATAATATAGCGATTAGTGATTTGAGTCAAAACACTAGATTAGATATTGAGTGCAATCTCTTCTTTTTATATAAATGATTATTCTTTATAGAGATGCATGAGAATATGGGGAATTGTTTACTTACTAGAGGCCTGAGGCACAAAATTTGTGCTTGGGTCCCTAGGCCTGGCCAGTGATCAGGGCTCATCTGTGGGATGACCAGCAGGGCAATCGGGGTGCCTCCACTGTCACCTGCCTTGGCCAGCCTGGCACTGCACACTTGTCGCCCCCCCTTCCTCCCCCCCCCACCACCACCTCCAGTCATTTCCCTCTGCGAGAGGCAATCAGGGGGGCCTGCGGGCTGGGGGCAGCTCCTGCATTGAGCATCTGCCCCCTGGTGGTCAGTGTGCATCATAGCAACCAGTCATTCCACTGGTCGTTCTGCCGCTCAGGCAATTTGCATATTAGGTTTTTATTATATAGGATAATACTTTGCCTCTTTTTGTATGATTACAATAAAGATTAAAACTATCTTAAATTTTATTATAAAACTACTTAGTCTCATTAGAAAAACATCTTATCTCATAAATAAGAATACAACAAGTTATATTATTATATGGCATATCTCTGTTCCTGTCATTATGATCATAGGTAACAGCAATAGTAGCCTAAAAATTCGTCTAAAAAATTTATTCCCTTCAATTAAATTATATTCAATTTTATGCATATGAGATCAAAACATATATTGAATATGTAAAATATACATAAATTAGGAGAAAAACATCTGATAACATTATTTTCAATACTAGAGGCCTGGTGCACGAAATTCATGCATGGGGTGGGGGGGTCCCTCAGCCCAGCCTGCACCCTCTCCAATTCAAGACCCCTCGGGGGATGTCCAACTATCTCTCGGATTCTGGGACTCTGGTTCCTAACCGCTCACCTGCTTGCCTGCCTGGTTGCCCCTAACCCTGGACCCAGGACCCAGGATTCCCTCATCCGGCCAGTTGCAGGCACCCAGAACCCAGGTTCCCTCTAGCCAGCCAGAGGCACCCAGAACCCATGCTGGCTTTGCCCGGGCCACAGCCGCAGGCACCCCGACTGCGGGGCAGGTGGCTTGTCCCTCTCCCAGGCCTCAGCCCTAGCCTCTGGTGCCCAGGACTGCAGGGCAGGTGGCTTGTCTCTCTCCCGGGCCACTGCCTGGCTAGTCCCCAATCTTCTCTCGAGCTCATTTGTGCTTGGCTGGCTCCCATTCCTCTCTCACGAGCTCATTTGTGCCTGGCTGGTCCCCATTCCTCTCTCCCCAGTGTTGAGTGTCTGAGCAGTTACAGCATGAGGGTGTAAGCATGTGATGACCATTTGCATATTAGATCTTTATTATATAGGATAACTTTCTATTTTATTTAATAACAACTTATGTGAAATGTTTAAGAGAAACTTTATGTTTCTAAACAAAGACATGCTTTGTTATATGGTAATCTAGGTTCCCCAATTTATACTTATCTGAGAGATTTACTATCAAAATGATTGCAATTCCAAACAAAAGATTTTCTGGATAAACAGAAACCTGAGCCAGAGAGAGTGGGGGAAATTTGGACCAGGCAGCCAGGGAACTGAAATAGCTATAGATTTAACCGGTGGATGCAGTAGCAAGCAGTGTGTTAGTTTGCATCCAAATTCAGAACGGATATTAGCCCAGTTTAGTATTTCAGAAGGAACAATATTCTGGCTAGGACATCATTATGAGCAAAAATGGAATGTGAAGAAAGTCAGATATGTCAGAAGTTGTGTGTGTGTTTTTTTTTTTAATCATTTTAAGAATAGGTTTCCAGCCAACAGCTGAATTTATATTAGTAACCAGGTCAGTATCTCCAGTGAGAAAAGATAGATAAAAAGTATACATTAAAACTCCAACCACATAGACTGTAGTTCCAAACCCATAGTGATATTATATTGCTTATCATGATAACCACAACAGAAAATAAAGGGTACATTAAAGATTGTTAATCATTCCACATGGTATATACGTATCAGGACTAACTTCAAACACCATAGATCTGAACATTAAGGTGATAAGAACAATTCTACCATCTTGTGTCATAAAAGTCTGACTCTTTGTGATCTTCAAGATTGGTAAAGAGAAAGATCTGAGCTATGGTTTTAAGTTAAAGTCTTTGGAATAGAATGAGGTAATGTGTTATCTGAGACCAAAGGTCCTAAAAATTTGGTATGTATAAAGATTACTTGGAAAGTTGTAATATACATGTTTCTGCATCTCTCTGCAAAGAATTTAAACATCCTGAAATATGTGGCAAGTGGTGCTTGCTTTGAGATTTACAATTCTAGGCAGAGTAAAAAGTTATCCTGACTGCCTAAAGGTATTATTTCCTCACAAAATTCTGACTCCTTAAGTCAGATTACATGCAAATTGCAGAAGAGACATTATGATTTAGGAAAATAGAGAGGCCTCTGAAGGCAGCAATGAGCACACTTCATCTCATGGTTTTATTTATCTCTAACTGAACAAATATACGGTTTTCTACTTCATCTATATTTGTCTGAACCATCCTGAGTCATTGTATAAAAGAGACTAATTACCCTAGGTCCCAGATACACTAGGCTATCCAAGGAATCAAAACAACTTTAGAAGGAATGAAAACCACAATTAAATTGGAGCTCAAGAGGAAGTTACACAGACATTCAAGTTCTTCAATAAGAAATTCTCTCTTGAAAACATTTGATTATTTGAAAATCATGAATTTCTATTTGTCCTTGTCTGTGAAAGTTTGTTTATATCTGAAAAAGTATAGTTCTAATGTGGATAATTAGGAAGTAGGAACCACAGAGTTTGCTTGAGTAAATGATCTTAACCTAGCAGATGGATCTATGAGGTCTCTTCCATATGTTATTGTATCTATAATTATCCTTAAGGCTATGACAACTTGCACAAAATTTAAATTTCCAATTCAAAATAAAGAACATTGTTACTGTTGAGAAGATGTTACAGTGGTGTAAGAGAATATGTGTTGCCTTTAAAGATCTGATAGAATAAATACAAAGTATACAATCATAGAAACCAAAAGTGCACTTTCCCTTCTTTAACCTGATCTATTCAGAGCTTCCCTCAACACTGCATTCATATCTGTTAGCAACTCTGTTCCTAATATCACTGCACACAAAAAGAGATTTTATGTATTGTATTTCACAATTTATCTTGATACGTATATACATTTAATGTATACTTTTACTCCTTAAGGACAAATTATACTCCTTTAATGTTGATCCAAAGGATTCGACAGTACTTTAGAATCTATCCTGCCATATCTGATAAAAGTTAAAGTGGATAGTAATACATTTCTAAGGATAACTTCGTCTTAGAAATTATAAAATAAAAATGACAAATAATTTTCCAACATGTTTATCTTCTCTTTATTTGAACCCAAAATAAAGATTTTAATGGTTTGCTGGTAAAATAGAAAAATATATTTATACCATTACAAATAAGAAAAATATATGCAATAAAAATATTTTCAATTGTTATTTGCAAGTATAATCTTTAGAAATTGAATAAATCAACCCACTGTGTTCTGGCTTATATGCTTTTGGGAAGAAATCACAGTAATTTTTCTGTTGATCTTTTGAAACATAATCTCTCTTTTTTCCCTCAGGCTGCTTGAAGATGTTTTCTATTTTTGCCTTGATTTTCAGTAATTTTTCTATCATGAGCATATTGTGTATACTGTTTGGGGGATTGCAAGTCTTCTCAAATATGTTGGTTATTTTATTTTTCAATATTGTAAATCATCAGTCATATTTATTCAAATAATGTTTCTGCCTTATTAATTCTCATCTTCTTCTGAGACTTAAAATGCAAATGCATAAGCCTTTTCACCATAGATATACTTCTCTAGCATTTTTTTTCTGTGTTGTTTTTTTAATCATATATCCTATCAATGTGCCATTCTTCATCTTTTTTCTTACATTTTCTTCAGTTTATTTTTTTATTTTCAGAAGTTTGAAACTAATGCTGAACATAGCCATTGACAATTTATTTTTAGTTTTTTATTATCTCTGTAATTTTAATTTGCTGTTTATTATTATATCCTATTTTTATTAAAGTTATGATCAGCTTCTCTAATAAAATTATAAATATTTTAGTTTAATACTTTCAGCATAGTAAACATAATTAATTGAAAGTACATGACTGATGATCTAGTCTATCTAGGTGATCAGGCAGGCAGGCAGAGGAGTTAGAGGCTATTAGGCAGGCAGACGAGTGGTTAGGGGTGATGAGGCAGGCAGGCAGAGTGGTTAGGGGCTATTAGGCAGGCAGTCAGGCAGGCGGTTAGGAGCCAGTGGTCCTGGATTGCGAGAGGGATGTCTGCCTGCCAGTTATGGGAAAATCCTATGCCCAACACAATTATCCTCTAAACCAGCAGTCGGACATCCCCTGAGGGGTCCCAGATTGTGAGAGGGTACAGGCTGGGCTGAAGGACTCCCCACCCCAGTGCATGAATTTCATGCACCGGGCCTCTAGTGTATATCATAATCAGAGAGATGGAATCACTGTGACAGAAAGAAAATAATGCTTTATTCCAAAATGTCTTTGATGGGCAACACATAGCTAAGGAATGCATAAGTGAGCTTGTGGATATGTCAACAAAAGACATAACATACAAATAATTGTGACACCAGAAAAATAAAATGGAGCAAATAAATAAATAAATATTAGGATTAATAGTTATGGAACAGTTTCCAAAATTATTTTGTGTGATTCAGTTGGCCCTGACTCAGACAGACACAGCTGGGTGGCCTTGAGGTTCGCAGCCTCCTAGCACCGGTTACTGAGCTAGGCAGTTGAACTGAAGGTGAGCTCAAGACAATGCCTTGGGAAACATGGCTCTTTAGGTTGCCCTTACATTCCTTTTATTTTATTACTGATTGTTAAAAAGGGTAAAGGTGATCTGATGTTTTTAGGTGGAATCCAGACTAAGGCAAGGTAGGACATTTTCTTAAGGTAGAAATTTCTTCAATAAGTTATTTCATCTAGTTTGCATCTTAAAACACAAACCATTTGGTTGCTTACACTTATTGAACACATCTTTGGCAATGATAGGATCATATAGGATTTCCATTTTACATTTCTATCATCTTCCCCCACCCCCTACCCCTGAAAATTATTTTAGGGGTATAGATTTATGGTTTATTTTTCCATTTTGTAACTGCCTTATTTAAAAGCAATTGCCCTTCCATTACTGGCCTCCTCATATTGTACAGGTTTCCTGCGAAACTTGAATATCATTTGTATTTTAATTTTGTAATCTGTACTATTGAAAGGCTCTTAATTCTGTGGGGTGTCCTTAGTAATTTATGTGACTTTTCTTTATTTTTAAATTTTATTGATTTTTAAGAGAGAGAGAGAGAGAGAGAGAGAGAGAGAGAGAGAGAGAGAGAGAGAGAGATTTTGTTGTTCCACATGTTTATGCATTCATTGATTCATTCTTGTATGTGCTCTGACCAAGGATCAGATCTACAACCTTGACATATTGGTACAACACTTTAACCAACTGAGCTATCTAGTCAGGGCCTGTAAGTGATTTTTCATGAATTTCAAAAATTAATGGCAGACACAAAACAACGATCCAGGAACCTCAGAAAACACCAAGCAGGATAAATAGCAAATAACAAAAATCTCACGTGTAGGCATACCATATTCATTCTGAAGAAAACCAAAGAGAAAATCTTGAAATAACTATGGGAGTGGCAACAGGGCAAGGAAATATCTTAAATTTACAGAAACAAAAATAAAAATTATAGTATATTTTTCATGAGAAATTATGCAATTAAGAGAATGGAGTAAAATATTTAAAGTGTTGAATAGAAAAAAGGTACTAATCTAGAATCCTATGCCCAACACTATTATCCTCCAAATGTGAAGGAGAATTAAGGACCTTTTCAGATAAACTAAAACTAAGGAAAATTACTGCCAGAAAACCTCTTTGTAAGAAAAGTTTGATGCTGTTCTTCAGCACGAAAGAAATAATATAGGTCAGAAACTTGGATCTACATTAAAAATGGAAGAACATCAGAGAAAAATTAAAGTAAAAAATCTTATATTTTTTTCTTAATTTTCATAAAAGTTAACTGTTAAAAGTAATAATATTTAAAAGGTCTTGGCTCATTATAAATTATGGATAAATGAAATGAATGACAGTAATGATATAGGGATAAAAGAGAGAAATTAGAAATTTTCCCTTATTAGGTACCTGTACTATAAACTAAGGTAATATAATTTTATTGTAGGTAGAAGGAGATTGGTTAAAAATGAAATGTATAAACTTATAATTATATTTGATTTATAGATACAGAGAACAGAAAATTAACAGCGGGAAGAGAGGTTGGTTGGGCTGGGTGAAAAAGACAAAGAGATTAAGAAGTACAAATTGTAAATTACAGCTCTAGCTGGTTTGGCTCAATGGATAGAGCATCAGCCTACTGACTGAAAGGTCCCAAGTTCGATTTCAGTCAAGGGCACTGACCTCGGTTGCAGGCTCCTCCCTGCCCTGGATCCTGATCAGGGCCGGTGCAGGAAGCAACCAATCAATGGTGTTTTTTTTTCACATCAATATTTCTCTTTGTCTTTCCCTCTCTCTTCCATTTTCTCTAAAAGTTAATGGGAAAATAGCCTTAGGTGAGGATTAAAATAAATAAATAAAACACTACATTTTAAATTTCCAAGAGGAAATATGAGAAAACTTAGTTGACCTTTAGTTTTGCCATGAGTTTTTAGATGCAACATCAAAAGCATGATTGATAAAAGAAAAAAAAATATATATATACATATATATAAATTAAACATTATTAAAATTTAGAAATTCTATTATGCAAAAAACATTTCTAGGAGAATGAAAACCAAATTTACAAAAGAAAATATTTACAAAACACTTATCTGATAAAATACTTAAATTCAAAATATACAAAGACACTTAAACTTAATAAGAAAACAAAGAGCCCAATTAAAAACTTGGAAAAAAATCTGAACAGATGCCTCACCAAAGAGGATGTAGAGATGAATATGAAAATAAACACATGAAATTATGTTCAACATCATCTGTCATTATAGGATTGCAAATTAAAATAACAATAAACTCTCTTACATATATTGTACAATGGCTAAAATCTAAGATATTTTTTTTAAAAAATCTGACTATACCAACTTCCAGTGAAGATGTACAGCATTAGGAATAAATATTCATTCTTGGTCAGAATGCAATGTGGTACAGCCACTTTGTAATATGGTTTATCAGTCTGTTGCAAAGATAAATAATCTTATTAGCTTATCATCAAGAGATCATGACCATAGGTGTTGATCCTACTGATTTGAAACCTTATTTCTGCACAAAAACCTGTATGCAAATATCTATAGCACATTTATTCATAATTGCCTCAAACAGGATGTTACAAAAAAATTTCCTTCAATGGATGAATGATAAACAAACTGTGGTATATCCATGCAATGAAATATTGCTCAACAATATAATACTAGAAGCCCAGCGCACAAAATTCGTGTATTGGTAGGGTCCCTAGAAGCTGCCGGCTGCCTGCGGGTACTCCCTCCCTTTCCCTGGACACCTGTTGCCCCTGCCCCTGCTGCTGACACTGGTCGCTGCCTGCGAGGCCCAATCGCCTTGTTGATCACCCTGCTGATCACCCCAACGCTGCTCGGCTCCCAGGTGCGAGGGAGCAGTGGCCCTGCGATAAGATTGGTGGGGCATTAGGCCCCTGCCTGGCGACCAGTGGCTCACACCCACCTTGGGCTGGCACTGCCCACTCACCTGCTCCATCATCCCGCCCAGGTTCTCCTCTCATCGGGGCCCATCGGGGCCCATCGGGCCCTGTAGCATCTCCACTGCTGCCCACTGCCAGCACCAGCGCCATGTCACCAATGCCCATCATGTTCTGTGCCACCCCCTGGTGGTCAGCGCACATCATAGCAAGCAGCCGAAATCCCAGCAGAACTCCAGGTTGAGGGGACAATTTGCATAGTAGGTTTTTATTGTATAGGATGAGCCATCAAGTAATAAAATTATTTGAAAGACAGAAATGTATTTCAGAACCCAATCTTAAAAAGTAACATACTATATGAATTGGGTAGATGACATTCTGAAATTGTTGAAACTATAGTAATGGTAAAAAGATCAGTAATTGTCGGGGGTTTGGAGGACGTAATTGTCAGGTTGAAACAGTGAAGCACAGGCGATTTGGGGGGAGCAGTAAAATAATTCTGTACAGTACAGGAGTTATAATACATGATTCTATTACTCTGTCAAAACACAGAACTTTACAGAAAAAAAAAGAGTGAACCTTCATGTATATAAATACAGATTAGGACAAAACAATATAATTGCATTGCCTACTTATGAAACAATTTCCCTGAATAGGATGAGAGGAAAGTTGCTAAGTAACTTTGAAATGATTGGAGTTTATAAGATTAAGGCAAAGAAACTGGATAAGCATCATGCCTTATAAAATCTATAAAGTTGTTTCCCAGGGGTGTAACAATGGGTCCACAAATTTGATACTGTTATACATGTATACTTGCATTAAACAGTTAATCAAATGTGTGGCAGATGGTTGAATCTAAGTTTCTCAGTGTTGGATGCAGAATTACAAAAAAGCAAGGGGAGGACTCTAGAATTATCTATGTGGTAATAGATTAGAGTTTGATATATCAGTATGAACTCATGTGTAAATTAATATATATGTAAGTGTGTGTAGTGCAGCTATATATAGAAATATTCATGAATATGTGTATATGACAGGTTAGTATATATCTATATCTATATCTATATCTATATCTATATCTATATCTATATCTATATCTATATCTATATCTATATCTATATCTATATCTATATCTATCTATATTTATATCTATAGATATATATTTCCTTGTACTACTAGGTGAGATGGCCTAGAGGCAATGACACCCAGAAGCAATGAACACACCTAGCACATAGATCTTGGTTTCTGCTGTCATTCTCTAAAAGAAATCACAGCTTCTTGGAGGAAAGGCTAATTCTAGGACTGGAACAGGAAATACACATGATGAACCTAGAACATCTAATAGCACCAAAACTAAAAAGTCCAAGATTGTGGAAGATATCAAGTGGACACAGAAACCATCCCAATGTTTCCCAGTGTCCAAATATAGAACAACTAGGGGCCCGGTGCATGAAATTCGTGCACTGGGTGTGTGTGGGGAGGGGAGTGTCCCTCAGCCCAGCCTGCCCCCTCTCACATACTGGGAGCCCTCAGGCGTTGACCCCCATCACCCTCCAATCGCAGGATCGGCCCCTTGCCCAGGCCTGATGCCTCCGCCAGAGGTGTCAGGCTTGGACAGGGGACCCCCATCTCCCCCTGATCACTGGCTCTGGCCCCCGCCCAGGCCTGAGGCCTCTGGCCCAGGAATCATGCCTGGGCAGGGGACCCCCATCTCCCTCTGATCGCTTGCTCCACCCCCCGCCCAAGCCTGACACCTCTGACCCAGGCTTCAGGCCTGGGCAAGGGGACCATCATATCCCCCAATCCCCGGCTCCGCCCCCCACCCAGGCCTGATGCCTTGGCCAGAGGAGTTGACCCTCATCACCCTCCGATCACCAATCACCGGATCGGCCCCTTGACCAGGCCTGAGGCCTCTGGCAGAGGTGTCAGGCCCGGGCAGCGGGGACCCGCAGCTGCAGCGGCCCCGCGATCGTGGGCTCCGCTTTAGACCCAGGCAAGGGACCCCTAGCTCCCGGGACTGCCAGCTTCGACCGTGCCCAGCTCCCATCGCTGGCTTCACCCCTACTTCCTGCTATCACTGGCCAGGGCTGCAAAGGCGCCTGATTCTCCGATCATGGCTGGGGGGCAGGGCAAAGGTGGCCCCAGGGCCGCCTTTGCCCTGTCCCCAGCTCTTAGCTCCCCGCTGGGTTTCCGATCACTGTCAGTGGCAGGGGGCTTCTTCCTGCTTTCCCTTTCGCCTCCCTGCATTGTGCCTACATATGCAAATTAACCGCCATCTTGTTGGCAGTTAATTTGCATATAGCCCTGATTAGCCAATGAAAAGGGTATCGTAGTACGCCAATTACCATTTTTCTCTTTTATTAGATAGGATATGAGAAGCAAAGTCAATACAGTAGTATTAGATTACTAGAGGCTCAGTGCACAAAATATGGGTAGGGTCCCTAGCGGCTGCTGGCTGCCGGCCAGGGCCTACCTTCCCTGGCTGCTGGCTGCCAGCAGGGCCTTCCTTCATTCTGCGCTGGCCCTTCATGGTCAGCGCACGTCATAACGAGTGATTGAACTCCCAGTCGGTCGAACTCCCAAGGGGACAGTTTGCATATTAGGCTTTTATATAGAGAGATAACTCAGGGAATAACATAAATGACATTAACCTATTCTGATATGGATCAATGACTGAATTAATAGCTAAATGGGTGCAAAGAGACTAATATTCAGTGTTGAAGAAATCCAAATAAATTATGATTATGTAGATTCATCACCCTAAATGGGGGGAGAGAACACTCTCCACTTCTTGATTTCAAGTTGTACATATTGACTTTCTTCCAGAGAATACAATGACAACAACAACAACAAAGAATGGGGTAGAGGAGGAGGTGGGAAATAACTTTATAGTGAAGAAATCAGAAAAATACATCAGCAATGATTAACATCAACAACTATAAAACATGTTTACATTATGTGCCATTGACATGATGTGATGTAAAGATCACTTTACCTATGTGGTCTTTCTCCTAAAAAATCCATAAACCTGATCTAATCATGATAAAACATTACACAAATCCCAAATAAGGGATATTCTACAAAATACCTGACCTTCAAAATACTTCCTCTTCAAAAAATTTCAAGGTGATTAAAGACAAGGCAAGCGTGGGAAAGTGTCACAGCCAAGTGGAGCCCAAGGAAACACACCAATTCAATAGCATGTGTTAATTCTGGCTGAGATCTTGAAGGAGATAAGGAACGTCAGGTAAAATTAAGAAAATATAAATAAAGTATGACTTTAGTTAATCATAATATGTCAATATCAGTTCATTAATTATAACAAATACACCATCTATATGTATAAAAGCCTAAGCAACTGGCTGACCGGCAGACCAGCTGACTGGCCAGTAGCTATGACGCACACTGACCACCAGAGGGAAGACACTCAATGCAGGAGAAGGAAATCAGAGGCATGAAAACATGGAACAGACTGATGAATCTCAGAGGGAAAGGGGAAGGGAGAAGGGTTTGAAGAGATTAACAAAGATCTTATATGCATACTAGAGGCCCAGTGCACAGATTTGTGCTCCAGTAGGGTCCTTCGGCCTGGCCTATGAGGATCAGGCCCAAACTGTCTCTCTGACACCCCCTGAGAAGTCCTGGATTGTGAGAGGGTGCAGGCTAGGCCAAGGGACACCACTGGTGCATGAATCTGTGCACTGGGCCTCTAGTACTAATATAAGATACTAAGAGGATAAACTTGAAGAAAGCATATAGAAATTCTTTGTATTATCTTCACAATTTTTTAACTAAATCTTAAACCATTTAAATAATTAGAGTACCAAAACATTTTTATAATTAATTTAAATATATGGATGAGGTTTTCTTTATCCAAAAATATCTGCACAATCTTCTATCAAACTCATCAGCAATGATAATCACCTTATCCAATGCATAGCCCCTTAAATTTAGCAAACATTCATTCCTTGCCAAATCTAAAGTCAGGCTCCTCTGGGTCCTTTTTTTAATTTTTATTTACATATGTCTCCTTTTTCCCCCACTTGACCCCATCCCCCCAGCCATTCCCACCCCAGGAAAGCCCCCACTGCCCCAGTGTCTGTGTCCTTTGGTTATGCTAATATGCATGCATACAAGTACTTTGGTTGCTCTCTAACCCTCCCTTCCCTGCCATTGTCTCTGGATCTATTCTTGTTCATCAAATTATGTTGATCATTATATCCCACATATGAGTAAGATGATGTGATATTTATCTTTCTCTGACTGGCTTATTTCACTTAGCATAATGGTCTCCAGTTCCATCATAAAAAGCACAGGAAAAGAAACCATCAACAAAACAACAAGAAAGCCCACTGCATGGGAGAACATATTTGCCAATGTTATCACCAATAAGGGTTTAATCTCCAACATTTACAGGGAACGCATACAACTCAACAAAAGAAAGATAAACAACCCAATCAAAAAATGGGCAATAGACCTAAATAGATACTTTTCGAAAGAAGACAGAAGGAAGGCCAAGAGACATATGAAAACATGCTCAAAGTCACTAATCATCTGAGAGATGCAAATCAAAACAACAATGAGGTACCATCTCACACCTGTCAGAATGGCTACTATCAACAAACAACAAGTGCGGGCAAGGATGTGGAGAAAAAGGAACCCTACTGCACTGCTGTTGGGAATGCAGACTGGTGCAGGAACTGTGGAAGACAGTATGGAGTTTCCTCAAAAAGTTGAGAATGGAACTTCCATTTGACTCAGTAATCCCACTTCTAGGACTATATCCCAAGAAACCAGAAACACCAATCAGAAAAGATATATGCACCCCTATGTTCATAGCAGCACAATTTACAATAGCTAAGATTTGGAAACAAGCTAAGTGCCCATCAGCAGATGAGTGGATTAAAAAACTGTGATACATCTACACAATGGAATACTATGCCGCTATAAAAAAGTCCTTGGCCTATCTTTAACAAGAATCTTGTTAGGTTAGTTTAGCAACATTTATCCTATCTTTGATGTTTCTTCTTAGTAATTTTTTTTCAACCACTGACCCCCTCACACTGCTCCTTGGCTATAAACCTCTAGTTTTCTGAGGTTGTTCTTTTTCACCTATTCCAATAATCCTATTATAATAGACTTTCTTACCATTTTAACAAGTGTCAGAATAATTTTTAATATCTTAACATAACTGAGAGTTTCTGAAATATAGAATCACAGGGCAGGCATGTGATTGGTAATCTATCTATATATATAAAAGTCCAGCGACTAGAACAGCAGAACAACCAGAACAACCAGAATGACTGGTGGCTGTGATATGCATTGTGGCAGCCAACCAGCCTGATCTGGGCCCCAATCGGCCCCCACACTCCAATTGGGGGTGGGGCCAGCTGGCCAACTGCCCATGGCCTCTCCCCACTGCAGGCCCGGCCTGATGGGCCCCCATTGGAGCAATCCAGCCAGACCCTACCCATGCACGATTTCATGCACTGGGCCTCTAGTTCTATTTATATGAGTAGAAGGGTACCAAGGATGACCAGCAGCCCCTGAGTGATAGATTAATAGATTACTCTGACACAAGGTTTGCTGTGAGAGAGAGGCTAAGGGACTGACTGGCTAAAGGAACCAGGCAGACTTGATTGCCTGCCTCATTAGCCTTTTATTGTAGCAGCAGTTTGAGATAAAGTTGATCTTTTATATACAATCAGTAGGGTAAGTAATATTGGGAGGACATATGTGTTTGTAATGTCCTTTAAGCAAGGACACCCACCGATTCAGTATAAGGATTCCAGTAAACACCTGGGGGTCTGCACATGCACAGACTTGTTTGGAAACATCAAGGAATATTTAGGGGAACCACCTTCAGCACTTCCCTAAGTCACAATTCTGATAAACAGGGCAGACAGCCTTCCACACACTTCCCTTTTCTCAGAATGTCCTCCTTACAAATTTTCCAGCCAAGTCTCATGTGCTCCCCAACAGAGAAGAAGATTAATTTTGGTAAAGAGATGGCTGTCTTTGTCACATGACTAATGGATGAAATAAAAATCCATGCTAGTCCAATTGTCACAAGATTAGATAAGTATAAAATGATATAGAAATATCTTCATCTTAATATGAGTATTTACTTCTCCTTTTAGATAAATTATGAACAAACTACTATTTTAAAGTAGTTTATATAATTCCATGGAATACATTTACAAGTTTTACTTATATAAAATAATTATTATATAAAACTTATTCTAAGTTTGAATAGTAGGTAAAAATTGAAAAGAAATATAGGTAATATCAAGTTATATCCTTGAGATGCTTTAATTTAATGTTTTATTTAAGTTTCTTACCTATAGAAATTTTACTGTGTAGCACAAATATATATTAACTAAGCAACTAACTTGATCACAGCTCTATTAATGTTCCACAATATCCTTTTCATTAGGTTTTTATTAATGTTAGTGAACTAGTAAATTTTAATCCACAGTTGTGACATATAAGTATTTTAAAATAGGTAATTTAAGTAATGTCAAGTGATACATTTAAAAAGAATTTTAATATGCAGAAAAATACTTATGGCTGTTAAAGTACTTTTGTAAGTCATAATTCATATTCAAATATTTTATCTTTACTAACTTCCAAACAAACAAAAAGTGATTTGAACAGATGTGATCTTAGTAGGAGTCCACTCTTTTAAAAACACCATGTTGAGCTACCACAGACCTAAAACTCAAGGAGAAGAATAGAAAATAAGTTTTATGAAGTCCCAGTGGATGCTGAAAGGTGATTTATCATGTGCATGCTTGGGCACCTCAAGCAGAATGGTAAAAATAAATGTTTTATGCTAGTGAAAAACACTGAAAAGCCAACGATAAAGTGTTCTTTTCACTGAATAGAAAAGCACCTTTCTCTGAATTCAGTTCCACAACAAATAGGGGAAACCGATGTACTGTGATGCTATAAAATAAAACTGAAAACTTTACTTATCCATTCTGTGAAAATCATGTCTTTGTGTTATACTCTTTCAATACATATTTTATTTTCTCGCTTCCTCATCCATTTTTCTTTTAATTTGCAATTGGTCTGAGTCACTGTCTTGGTACAAACACCTTGTCTGACATTCCCATAAGTAATGAAACCACTGAAAATATTGCATCTTGCATTGGCTGAGAGCTTAGGCCCTAAAGTCAGTTTGCCTCTTTCCCATTCAGGCTCTGTCACTTACTATGTGTGTGACCATGGGCAAGCTATTTAATTTCTCTCTCCCTCAGTTTCTGCATTTATAAATGGGAATGCTAGTAGCATTTACACTTTAGATTGGTGACAGAAAATAATATTTGAGATATTTCAATCATCTATCAATCAATCATCATCATAGAATAGTCTGGTACACAGTAATCCAATTAGCTACTTTTATCTATTCAGCACATGTATTTTGAAAGTATCTTCTTTGTCAGAACACTCAGATTGCTGCTGAGTGCACCACTGTGCACAAACACAATGCCACTTCATTCATGGAGCCTTTGGATTAGTGGAGAAGTTTAAGACCAAACAAGTCATTACAATAATAAAGCTTATCTTTAGTAAGGCCAGAGAAGGCCTTCTTGTTAAAAATACTTTTCAATATTGATTTAAAAGATGATCAAGGTGGCTAGGTGAAATTCTTTACTTGGGAGTGAAACGTAAGTAAAGATGTAGCATATTTTAGAAAGAGCAAAATAAAACAAGCCATCCTATCTAATAAAAGAGAAACATGGTAATTAGCCATAACTTCGCTACCCTCCCCATTGGCTAATCAGGGCAATATGCAAATTAGCTGCCAACCAAGATGGCGGCCGGCAGCCAGGCAACTGACGCAAACAGGAGGCTTGCTTGCTCCAGTGTCGGAGGAAGCCAAGGTTCCCGGCCTGCCACTGCTGGGCTGTGAGCTGCAACTCTAAGAAACATTGTTGCAAATATTGAACATAAACAATCCCCAGGAACCTGCTTTCAGTCATCTGGGATCTCAGAGCTGGAGTCGCAACAAAGTTTCAAATACAGAAGGTAAACAAAGCCCAGAAACCTGCTTTCAGCAGCCGAGGTCTCACAGCTAAAGCCTGCTCTCAGCTCCAGTGACAGCCATAGAAGGTAAATAAATTCCAGAATTAAAAAAAAAAGGAAAAAAGGAGAGGTTGGGAGCTTCAGTCACCCGCCAGCCTGAAAACAGCCCT
This sequence comes from Myotis daubentonii, assembly GCF_963259705.1. Taxonomy (NCBI): domain Eukaryota; kingdom Metazoa; phylum Chordata; class Mammalia; order Chiroptera; family Vespertilionidae; genus Myotis; species Myotis daubentonii. The sequence goes on from NC_081840.1 coordinate 194,137,292, forward strand.
CAGCCCCTCACCCAGACTGGCCAGGCACCCCAGTGGGGCCCCCCACCCTGAGGGGGTGTGAACAGCTGCAAACAGCCATCATCCCCTCACCCAGGCTGGCCAGGCACCCAAGTGGGACCCCCACCTTGATCCAGGACACCCTTCAGGGCAAACCAGCCGGCCCCCACCCGTGCACCAGGCCTCTATCCTATATAGTAAAAGGGTAATATGCCTCCCAGCACGGGGATCAGCAAAGCAGCAAGGCCTCCTAGCACTGGGATAAGCGGAGCCACGATGCCTCCTGGCCCCTGGAGCAGCGTGACAGAGGGAGTGCCCCAACCCCCTGATTGGCCCTGCTCTGTGGGTGACAGGGGGCGGCGCCCCAGCCTCCCCATCAACCCTGCCTTGAGTGTGACAGGGGGCGGCGCCCCAACCCCCCAATCGACCCTACCCTGAGTGTGACTGAGGGTGGCATCGCAACCTCCTGATCCGCCCTGCTCTGTGCATGACAGGGGGCGGCGCCCGAACTCCCCAATCGGCCCTGCTCTGAGCCCGACCAGGAGCTGCGGGGCAGGCACCTAGGGATTGGGCCTTCCCTCTGCCACCCGGGAGCGGGCCTATGCCAGCAGGTTGTTATCTCCTGAAGGGTCCCAGACTGTGAGAGCGCACAAGTGGGGCTGAGGGACACCCCCCTCCACGCCAGTGCACAAATTTTTGTGCACCGGGCCTCTAGTCTATATAATAAAGGCCCAGCAACCATTATGGCAGAACAACCAGAACGACTGGTTGACCAGTTGCTATGATGCACACTGACCACCAGGGGCCAGACGCTCAATGCAGGAGGAAGAGGAGGGGGCACGGTGAGGCCTGGAGGTGCACGCTGTGGCCCAGGTATCCCAGACATTGCAAGCCCAGAGCTTGCTTTCCAATAAAGAATAAATAAACTGAAATAAAAGTGGCCTGATGCTGCTACCCTGGGAAGAACGGCTCCAGGAGGGAAAGGCCCCCTCAGGCCCTGCCTGGCCCAGCTGGCACACCACAGGCTCACGGAACTCACCCAGGATATGCAGGAAGCACAGCCCCTCCAACTCCAAAGCCGGCTGCACCAACAGGCTCCCCATCCAGCTCCATGGCAGATGCAGTGCTGCCGGTCCACCTCAGCTTCTACTTCCAGCTTCTGGCTTCCTGCCCACCCCTTTGTATACTATGTGGATAGCCTGGGGGCGTGGCTTTGGCCTCCATGGCCAAGAGCGCCACAGCACAGCCAGAGTTTGGCAGGACACAGCCACCAGGGCTGGCTGGGCATTGATTTGGCCACTGACTGATGTCCCAGTGCAGTTATACTGTGTGTTTACATTTGTAGGGAAGCAGGGCAACCCACTCCTGCTGCCCACCTCACCTTCTAAGCTAAGAAAAACCCACTGATCTCCATGTTTCTCCTCCTGTCTGGAATCACAGCCTCTGGGGGATGAATGATCCCAGCAATGGTTCCAACACATGCTCAGTGTCACTGTCACAGACATTTCCAGTCATTACAGCTCATTCCTCAGCCCGCAGTGCCCTGCTCCACCCACTGCCACTCCTCATCTGTCACCCCCTAATGACCACTTTATGTTATTCTATTTGAAATGTGAGCAAAATCTCAAATGCCCTCCTGTCAATAGCTTCCTTGCCCTACCTTTCTTCCTCTAAAAACTTTGCATTTTAAAATATATTTGATTGATTTCAGAGATGGAAATAGAGATAGAAACATCAATGATGATAGAAAATCATTGATTGGCTGCTTCCTGCATATTCCAAACTGGGGATCAAAACCTCCCCTGACACACACCCCCCCAAGCCAGCAGGGCCCCAGTGGTGGCGTGGCACCGAGGGAAGGAGGAGGGGGAAGGGGGGAAACCACAGGGTGGCGAGGCACAGAGGGCAGTGTCAGCATCTGGCATCTATTCCTTACACACCTGGCCCAGTGACGGTCACCTCCTCTCCCGATCCCGCCGCCACCTTCGGGCCTTGATTGGCCTGGCCCTGATTGGCCCTGATCACCCGCCAGGCCTAGGGTCCCCACCCATGCACGAAAATTCATGCACTGGGCCTCTAGTCCTATATAATAAAAGGCTAATATGCAAATTGACCGAACAGAGGAACAATCACTCACTATGATGTGCACTGACCACAAGGGGACAGACATTCAATGCAGCAGCTGCTCCCTGGTGGTCAGGGTGCTCCAACAGGGGGATTGCTACTCAGCCAGAAGCCGGACTCATGGCTGGTGAGTGCAGTGGCAGTGGCGGGAGTCTCTCCCACCTCTGCGGCAGCACTAGAACGCCTCAGGGGATGTCCCACCGCTGGCTCAGACCCACTCCTTGTGGGAAGCAGGCCTAAGCCAGCAGTTGGACATTATCTGAAGGGTCCCAGACTGTAAGAGGGCTCAGGCTGGGCTGAGGTATCCCTCTAGTGCACACATCATACATGTCATATACTGGGCCTCTAATATATATATATATATGCTAAGAACGAGGCTGGGTGAGAGGCATGCCAGACTGTTTAGACATCTAGAAAGTTGGCATTTAATGTTCACTTCCCATGATCTGTTTTATAGGAGAATGACAGCATCTAATTCATATTTCTGTGGCATTACTGGGGAGCATTACTTAGCAGAGAGTGTATTTTTAGTTAGTCTTAATTTTGTAACAAATATATAATTCAACCTAGGGTAAGCCACCAACTCTCTAAATGTTTGCTAGTCATTGAAATGAGAAAGTTAAGCTAGGAACACTCTGAGCTAATTTACTAGTAAAGTTAATACCATAGAAAGGGTTAAACTTCAGTTCTTTAAATCTAACCCTGAACCTAGGAATCTTCTCACTTGGGGTATAAAATTCTTCCTAAGCCAGCAGGTCGTTATCTCTCGAGGGGTCCCAGACTGCAAGAGGGCACAGGCCGGGCTGAGAGACCCCCTCCTTTCCCCCGAGTGCACAAATTTTTGTGCACCGGGCCTCTAGTTTATTATATATAGATTAGAAGCCCAGTGCACGAAATTTATGTACGGGGGGAGGGGGTCCCCTCAGCCCAGTCTGCACCCTTTCCAATCTGGGACCCCTTGGGGGATGTCCGACTGCTGGTTTAGGCCCAATCCCAGGATCAGGCCCAAAACCGGCAGTCGGACATCCCTCTCTCAATCCTGGACCACTGGCTCCTACTTGCTCACCTGCCTGCCTGGTTGCCCCTAACTGCCCCCCCCACTGGCCTGGTCACCCCCAACTGCCCCCCTGCTGGCCTGGTTGCTCCTAACTCCCCCCCCACTGGCCTGGTTGCCCCCAACTGCATCTTTCCTCCTGGCCTGGTTGCTCCTAACTGCCCCCCTCTGCTGGCCTGGTTGCTCCTCACGGCCTCCTGCCGCCAGCCTGGTCACCCCACCTGCAGCCTGCTATTCAGTCATTTGGTCATCCCTCCCTAACCCCCCTGCCAGCCTGGTTGCCCCATGCAGCCTGCTTGTTCAGTTCTTTGGTCGTCCCTCACTAACCCCACTGCCGGCCTGGCCATAGGCAGCCATATTGTGAGGATGTGAAGGTTCATTTTCATATTACCTCTTTATTTTGTAGGATAGAAAACTATCAAAACTTAAAATGCACATTCACTTTGACCTAGAAATTCTATTCCTGGATGTTTATCATGGAATTATACACACTTGTTTACAAAATGTGGTCTATACAAAGATATTCACTGCAACCTGACTTGTAATAACAAAAGAAGGGAAGCACTAAATGTGTACTAATAGAATATTTAGTACATTAAACATTAAATACAATATGCTCACATAAAGCAATAGTATGCATCCATTAAAAAGAATGAGGTGGCTGTATGTATAATGATAGAGGAAAAGATTTCATAAATAATATTTTAAAGGAAAGACAAAATATTGTACAAAATTGTATACATATAGATGCATATAATGTCTCTTTGAGAATATGTTGAAACATAAACTAAACAAATGACAGTAGTAATCTCTGACTGGGTAGGAAAAGAGAAGTTTGACAATTCTTTTCTCCTGTATATACTTTTTAAAAAGTTTTGCAATTCAAAAAAAAACAAAAAACAAACAACAACAACAACAAAAAAGTTTTGCAATTTATATAGCCTGTGCATGCATTATCTACTCAAAATAAATATGTATATAATTCATAAACATTTGCTAACATATCACTAGTACACCTAAAACTTGAAAAACTTTTAATAATCCTTAATAAATAGCCACTTTTTTTCTAACATGCAAATATTATCACTGTTGGGGAAATATTCAATTTCCCTTCATATCATGCTTTCTCACTTCTCTTTCTCTTTTTCAGTAATGTGCTACAACTTTAATTTCAATTAACATTTCTCTATGCTAGGATACTACCTAATTGAGTTGTAGAAATACTAATCTGTTGATAAACAGAAAAAATATATATCTTTATATTTTTCATTTTCATGACAAACATTGTCTGTCAATACTTGCGAATATTTTTATGTATGAGTGTGTATTGGTATACCATAAAATATCATTAACATTTCCGAAGGCACTAAGAAAAAAGCTTCAATTTTCTATCAGATAACAATAAATGATATTCCAGAATTTAGAGTAAGTATACTACTCTCTCCTATCCATTCTCAAACTTCTTAACAATTACAGGTTTTATATTTACCTGTTAACTCTTTCTCTCATTTAGAAAAAAATATATTTTTATATTTCTTTAAACTTTTCTTGGGGATATCTCATTAGCAATATTTTCACATATTAATCTGAAAGTTATTAATAATTGTCTTCATTAAACGTTACCCTTAAACTTTACATTAATAAAAAAGAGTATTATACATTGATTTAATCTCTTTAATAGTATGATATATTTATTATAAAGTTAAGCCAAGGTAAGGATTAATCTTAAACATTCATCACATTATTAATATCAAAATTAATTTATGCATATTAAATGACATGTATTATTGAAGGTTAGATTAAAAGTGAATCCAAACCCTATTTTTAAGGAATATGGTCACTATTCTTAAGTTTCAGCTCTAATTGGTTAACTCAACTACTTAATATATCACCAGACCTAGAAACTATACTCAGAAATTTAATTTCCAATTATAAATTATGAAATTACTTAATTTATGTGTAGATTTGTTGAAACACAAGAACCCAAAACAGTTATGAATTGTGTTTGAATAGATATCTTGTGTTAGGTGAACTTCTCTTAACACTGATGTGACTTTTGGCAACACCAGTAGTGCTGGCCAAATGGAATTAGCTTCATTCTTAAGTGAGAAGAGGGAACCAGAAACTACTAGTATATTGCAATTGGCTTTCAAAGTTGAAACTATAATTACTGCTGCTTCCTCTACAGTACTATTGTACAGAAGACCGAAGAAATCTAATAAAGTGATATCCTAATAAAGTGATATACACAATAAAAAAAGTCCATGCACACGGGGCTTTCCATCTTCAGCTTGTAGTTGTGTGACTTGAGGCAATTCAATTTATCCCTTCTGGTCTGTTTTCTCTGCTGAATCAAAAGTATGATATGCACAAACCAAAGCAGTTATTTAATGAAGTGACGGTAAAACAGCTTTGATGCTTCACAGTAATTATAAAAAGTGCATTACTGTCATAGAACAAAATGGCAGGCAGTCAGAGCTCTGTGTGTGCTGCATCTCTTTTGTCTTTGTCCCTCTCTGGACAAAATCTATAAAACAAAACAAACAAAAAGCAAACCTATGATCCCTCCTCATAGCTAAACTCACTCTTCTATTTGCCTTCTCCTACTCCCTACGTAGTCCTGAGGAAACTGAAGAAAGCTAGGTAGACAAGGACAGGGACCATGGTGGGGAGGGAGCAGTAAAACCGGGAACTCAACTAGTCAGAAGTCACCCCAACCTAGTGGGGAAGGAAGAGCGAGAATGGGACACATGAGCTTTAAAATGTATGAACGTTATTAAGACAGGTAGCTTTCAGATAACCAGTCACAAGATAGTGAGGCATGTAAACCAATCCTAAGGATTGTTGCTAAGGCAAAATTCTTTGAAAGGACCAATCAGTAACTAGTAAGCATGTATACAAAATATGCAAGCTTCCTCTCCTTGCTCCCCTTTGAGCAATGAATTCCTGATGTTCCTGTGGTGGGGGAGCACATGGCCTAATAGACTTTAATCAGCTTGGATGCTGAACTAGTCCTGACTGTAACATGGAAAAGAAGTTGGCTTGCTCCTGGAACCCCAGCTGCACCTTTTCCAGGACTGGCTTCTCTCAATAAACTTCAGTTCCACTAACCATTTTTGTTCCCAACTTCATTCTTCGATTTCGTGAGACAACGAACTTGGACTCACACCTCACATTTCAGTTTCTGTACTGCCAGTCATTAAGCCTTTCTTCTGCCCTCCTCCCTGGTATGTCTTGGCGTGCAAGGTTTGACACATTTGGAGGGTACCACAGGGCAGAAGGAGGGCAGCAAAGGGGATCTTCAGGACAGGCAGCTATGACCTCCTGGGATGGATTCTAGATACTTAGGAGCTACCTGGAGGAACAACTGCCCTGAGGATATTCGTGCTGCACCTTCTGATTGCTGCAACCTTGGACCTTGGCAGCTTTCCCATTTTACCTCCCACCCATAACATATGAGGGTTTCAATTTCTCTACTTTCTAGGCAACACCTGTTATTATCCATCTTTATTTTAAAATTAAATCTTTTGCATTTCTCTAATGACTAATGATGTTGAACATTTTTTCTTGTGCTTTTTGACCACTTGCCTATCAATTTGAAACAATACTGAAATTCTTTTTTCATGTTTTAATGAGTTCATATGTATTTGTATTGTTGAGTCACAGGAGTTCTTTGTATATTCTGGATATAGTCTATAGTCGCTTATCAAATATGTGGTTTGTAAATATTTTCTCTACTTTGATGGTTGCTTCTTCAATCTATTGATAATGTCTGTTATGGACTGAATGTTTGTGTCACCTTAACATTCATGTTGAAAGCTAATCTGCAATATGATGGTATTTGAAGGTGGGGACTTTGGGAGGTAATTAGGTCATGATGGCATAGGATCTATGAATGGGATGATTGCCTTTATAAGAAGAGGTCAAAGAAATAGCTTATGCTCTTTTTACCATGTGAGGACACAAAACAAGGTTTTCTGTAAACCAAGAAGACGGCATCCCCAAGAGCTCAAACATGCTGGCACCCTGATATCAGACTTCCAGCCCCCAGAACTGTGAAAAATAAATGATTGCTGTTCAAGCCACCCAGTTCATGGAAATTTGTTATAGTACACCAAAGTAACGAAAATATTCTCCTTTCATTCATATTCAATTTTTAGGAGGACTAGTTTACATATTTTTTTTTCTTTTAATGCTATTGCTTTTGCTGTTATGATCTAAGAAATCACTGCCTCATTTAATTCAGGAAGATTTATAACTATATTTTCTTCTAAAAGTGTTATACAGTTAACTCTTTTTTTCAATTTTTTTATTGGTTTCAGAGAGGAAGGGAGAGAGAGATAGAAACATCAATGATGACAGAGACTCATTGATTGGCTGCCTTCTACATGACCCCCACTGGGGGATCGAGCCCGAAAACTAGGCATATGCCCAGACTGGGAATTGAACCACAACCTCCTGGTTCATAGGTCAAAGCTCAAACACCTACCCACGCCAGTTGTGCTATACATTTAACTCTTACATTTAGATTTTTGGTTCATTGATTTTTGTACATGGTGTGAGGTAGAAGTCCAACAATATTTTTATTATATCTGTATTTATTTTTTCCAAGAACATTTTTTAATCCAGTTTAGATATAGTTTTTGAGACTTGAGTGTCAATGAAAACAAATACTAATTTTGCATTTATGCTTCCTTCACTGGGGATTTTATCTTATATTCACCATAGCCCAAATATATTACACATATAAAAATCAGAAATTCACTTTCTATTATTTTCCTAGAATTTAATTTAGAGAAGGAGCATCCATAGAAAAGTTTTAAGCTAAAAGTTTTCATTCTGAAAATGAATCTCCATGGAGGTCAAATTAAAGCTCAATGCAAAATTTTCTAATTTTTTTTCTAATAAAATATATACTAATACATTTTATGAGCAGAGGTAGAAGAAACACAAGGATAATGTGTCAATGTTTTAATTAAACTTTTATTTACAAAAAGTATCTAAAATGTTAGGCAGGGTGGATAGCTGCTAGGACAGGAGGAGAAGAGGGGGAAGGAGGGAGTTTATCTCACCCACTAAACAAAGAAGTCAGCCATCTTGGCACTCGCCAAAATAAAATTGCTAAATGTTTTCATAAATTCTGGGAAAAGCCACAACATTGTAAAGGGGGACCTTGAAATCTAACCTGTTGCCCAAGATATGCCACAGACCAACTTGGAAACCTATAGGTGAGAAAAATAGAAAACTCTTGAACCCTCACCAGTCACAGTATTCAGACTAGCTGACTTGCCCACTTGTGCTTTATGCCAAGCATATTCTTAATAAATTTGTTTGTTTTGTTTCTTTAATAAATTCACTTGCTTTGTTTCCTTAATAAATTTGCTTTGCTTCAACACTGCTTTCTTTCACTCATTTGAAATCTTTCTCTTGAGCTTGACAAGAGCACTCTCTAAATCAGGCATCTCTCTAAGAACAAACATACTTATATTCCAAGAATGATGACAGATATGGTCTTTAAAAACTGAGAGCACATAATATAATGGATTATTTTTCTAAGGTGTTTTTTTTAAATAATTTCAATGTCTTCTAAAGGTTAGTACATTATTTTTATTAAATTTACCTGAGTATAAACCATTTAACTCAAAAATTTGTGTTCCTATGGAAATATTTCAAATTACTACATTTAGATAAAAGCAAAATCTTGTTTCTGAATTTGGAAGTTGAATTGAAAGGAATATCTCTAAGTATAGTGACAGCACATTCTAGACTAAAGAGATAAGAAGTAGTGTTGTAAGTAGAGTGCTTAGGATAGATAAACAGAAACTTGGTTGCTGAACTACCTAATAATTTGATGGTTTATCAAGCTTTAAGTTTTCAATAGACTTTATCTCAGAGCTATCCCATGCATCTTTAAAAATAAAGATTCCTAATATACCTAGAGCTCTCTGTAATGTTATGTAGACTCTCTTTATTCAACTTGGTATTTAATATCCACATGTTTTAAAAGATAAAACTATAAACTGAATTTATAAAATTATTTATGAAATTAAACTGAATGCATTCTAGATACTTAACAGAAAATTTAAATCCTCAAAACTGCTATCCTTTGAAGATGGTATCAGCATAGTATAAATACTAGTAAAATGAAATATTTTTTAGGAGTTTACATGTAAATCATATGCATTAAAAACACAGGTCACTTTCCTCCTCCTAACTTACTATTTATTGTCCTCCAATTACACCAAATACATTAAAATGTTACTTCCAGAATATTGATTTTACTAAGAAAATCTTCAGGTTGTATGGTTATTTTATTTAATCCTTCAATTTATAATCAACTTTTGTATTATGTAGGTAATATATTTTAGTTTCTTGCCCAAAATAATACATACCATGAGTATTCAAAAGCATGAAATAAAAACGGGCAGATTATATTTATATGTAATATATAAATTTATATGTAATACATAAATATAGTATATAAATAGGTCTAATACTTTTCTAATTCTTCAATATGTTTGAAGAATAATGGAAGAGCTCAGGAGGTTAGCAACACAAAGCTAATAATTTAGTGCCCTGTTAATTTTGAAGCTAAAACATGCTTTCAGTTCTATTAATTAGGCCCTTTGAAATTTTTGCCTATAAGCAAACAGCTTGTTTGCCTCTGTCATTATCCTGCAAACGAAATACTCCTTGTTTCAATAAAGCTTTAAAGTTACATGGCTTTGGGCAATATTATTAAATAGAATTCAAAACAAAGCCTGAAGCAAAGATAGAAAATAATTCAGTAAAACTTGCTGAAAACAATACTCTAGGGTTCATGCAAATTAATAAAAAATGGATTTACATTATTATATTAAGAGGAAGTTAGCTTTACATTTAATTACAGTAAAGGTTATTTTCACCTAAACTCACAGCTTTACTCATCTGACACTTTTTTTTTTAACATAGTAGCAATTTCTTGAACTATTTTCCTAATAAGAATGTGGTAGTGCATATACTAAACCATTTAGAAAACAAACAAAAACGTACTTATTTCTATTGATGTGTTTTCACTGATTTGTCAACTTTATTGGAGAAATATTATTATAACACTAAAATATATTCAAAGTACTGGGGTAATACCTATGAACTTATATAGTAAACACACTCTCAAGCAAGATAGTTTTATAGTTGTCTGCATTTAATTATTGTATTATTTTCCATATGAACAATTGTAACTTATGGAACTTAGCATACTTCATCTATTAAATTCAAACTATTATTAAATTTGCTGTGTTTTATAATTTAAAAATATTCTAATGACCAATATGTCAGTAATCATTTTTGTTGTTTTTTGTTTCTTCCTTCTTATGTGAATTTATTTCATTTTCCACTTGACTTAATACTAAGCATGATTTTCAAAAATCTGTTCTCTATCACAAAGATGTCTCCCCCTCTCTCTCTCTCGCCCCCCCCCCCCACACCCCCCCCAGGAGACAGAAGGGTTAGGCTGTGAGGAACAGGACAAAGGAAGGAAAGTGGAATAGTAGACAGGGGCAGAATACAGCTTGCTGACCATGCCGGTCTAAGTAAAACCACAAAGACAAACTAAATGATCTAGAACTGGACCCTGCTGGACCCTGCTAGGTGGGAATTGCTAAGGCAACCCTGCTGGGCTGAGGAGATGTGAGCTTTAAAATGCATGGATTTTGATAAGACAGGCAGCTTGCAGATAACCAATCCCCAGGATGTTACCAAGGCAGACTTCTTTGAAAGGACCAATCAGGAGCTAGGAACGCATGTATCTACCCCTAGACAAAGAAGTACACTGGATTCTCTTTTTTTCTCTCTAGCACAATGGGTTCCTGGCAGGGGATATGCTCTCCTGCACCCACGTAGCTTATGGCCATGTAGGAATCCACACATGGACTGATGGGCTTTAATTAGCTTGTATGCTGAACTACAGCTGCAACATGGAATGGAAGCTCTGGACACTGGCCTGCTTTAGGCTCTCCTGGAATCCCAGCTGCATGGGACTTCAGAATAGGAGACAAAGAAGTGTCACCAGTAACTGGCTTTGGGCCCCTTCCTACAGTCCCCTGCAGCAGGGAGTCCGTGTAGATCTCAATAAACTGTTTCCACTAACTGTTTTTGTCCATGAATTTATTCTTAGATTTTGTTAGACAACAAACTCGGACCTGAACAGAAAGTTTGGCATCACTTCCCCTTTCTCTATAACCTATAAGCATATCCTTGGGTGAGGATTAAAAATAAATAAATAAAAATAAAACAAAATATTTCTCATAATTTTAGAGTGTTATAGAGCTTGGTCTGATATAACCTACTTACGTATTATTAGAAACAACTGAGATATTTTGATATGGCCAAATAATAGTCCGTTCCCTTACATATTTTTAAATCAAGCTAAAATTGAATGTTATTAAGAAGCCATTTTATAAGAGAAAGTGCCAGGACCTGGTACTTTTTTTCTCTTAAGACAAGATACCCTCAAGTATAGTCACTTGGGAGCAATTTATTTTGGGGATGACAGTTGTTTAGTTAAATCACAATGTCAAATACCCAGTAATACAGAGTTGCAGAATGCTTAGTTAGTCCATATAAATTGTGTTGTAATCTATGGATAGCGGTTTAACTGCTAATGAAAGCTATGAGGAAATAATTCACCCAATATAAAAGAGAGGATCACTCTTTTTGTCCAAGTGATCTCACCTATGCTCAGAGACTAAAATCATAGACCAGAGTCTCAGGGCAATCACTCTCCCCATCCCTCCGTCCTTCTAACGATTTATACTAACTTAATAAGATGACATTTTTGTTTAGTAAATTCAAATATAGGCATCTGAAAACTATTTCTAAAACACATTTTCACCAAACGCCCCTACTTTTAAATCCATAATTTTGTTTTTTATCAATTGCAACTTACTCATGAAATACACTATCATCTTTTACCTGGCTTCTTCACATAGCGTTCTTACTGGTTTCTCTACTTCCAGACTTGCTTCTTTCTAATCTTTAATCTGTATCATGATCAGAATTATGTTTTTAAACCATGAGTTTAATATACCAGGTATTACCTTCCTAAAAAAAAAACAAACTATGCAGTGATATCTGTTTTACTTTGTAAAAAAAAGAAAATTTCCCAATGGTATTTTGAATTACTACCACAATTTCTAATTATTTACCTTTATATTTCTATTTAATATGAAAATACATGAATGTTATGTGAACATTGATAAATGGAGCAAATCAGCATCACTGATAAGAACTTAGAAAAATAAATAATAATAATAACAACAAGTATATTCAAACCCAAGTTTTTTTTTTGCTGGAATCACATATAGGAACTTAGCTAGAACTGTGTAAGTCATATTTGAATGAGTGTTCATTTTGGATACAATAGACCATTTATCATTTGCCATATGTTACATAATTATATAAATGTTGGTGTGTGCTATGAATATGCTGCAAATTAACAACATTTGTTGTTTCTGGAGAGAAAACGAGAAAATAATTTGGCAAATGTCAAGTTCAGTTCATGTCAAGATGCTTTTTGTGTCATGATCCATCAGGAAAGATTAAACAGATATGTTCTACTAAATAGATCAATTTTGAGGCAGCAGCTGTGGCTGACATTCTTTCATTTGGCAGATTCATTCCACCTGACTTCAGTGAAATTGCTAAAATGATGTTTTCATAGTATAAGTGTGTTTTTTGTTTCCTTTGCCCAATTCAGTTAGAGTTGGTAAAGGAAAAGAATATTTTGTTATATTATGTATTATGAGTCAAAATAGCTACTATAGTAGCTTTATTCATATGCCAATAATTACAGAGTAAATATAAAATAAAACTGCATACCTCTAAAATTTATTTTAATGTAAAGTGAAATATCTACAAATGTCATGAATTATTCTGAATGAAATATAATAAGATTTGAGAGCTCATAAAGAAGATGGTTATTGGCAGTGTACATCATCTCTCATGGTATTAAAAACTACACATACTATTAAAATTTATTTTGGGGGAAAATTCAAAAATTTTCATAATCCACAGCCAAGAGGCATTTTAATTTTTTGCTTTTGATTCTCTGTTGAACAAAAGTATGACTCAAATTTTTCATCATTTTACACCTTATCTCCATAGTTGTGTATTTGTCACAGTCCTCTGCTATAGAATTACTTCTCAAGAAAAATACATTTTTAATACATTTTTACCAAAAACATATTTTGAATAATAAGTTTAATTTACATATTGGAAAATATAAATATGGTTTTATATGTTTTGAATTATTCTGAATTTTTTTCTTACTTAAACACTTACATAACTTTTGTAAGCATAACAAATCATTAAGGCTTCCAACAACTTAGTTATATCTCCTGTGAGATATTGTGTAGTAGCCTGAGAAACAAAATAAAAAATGGCTTCATGTCTGAATGTTTGCCAGACATTGCAATGTCATTTTTGCAGAGATTATCATCTTTAACATTCATAACAGACTCTATTATCCCTAATATACACATCAAAAGCAGAGATCAAAAGATATGAAATCGTTTGATCCAATTATATATTCAGCAAGTGGTAGTTGGAATCCAGTACAAGTCCACCTACTGAATAACCCCTGTTCTTAATCTCTGTCAGGAAATTCATGTAATAGCAATAACCTACTTGTGACTGGAGTGAGGGGTATGCAATGGTCTTCTAATATCCAGAACATCATGAGCTATTCTTTGTTCTGAATACATACAATGATTAATTATATCCCATGGAATCATTTCATTGACATATGAACTATGACAGATCTAAAACCACATATATAATTGTCTCTACTTGTTTATTTGAAGGTTATAATGTGGAAATTTTACCCAGAGTTAATTTCTATGTAAAAGTTAAAGCAGTATTATTATTAATATGATTCAGAATATATTCAGAGAATATTTTACATTAACTCCTTTATTCCAAATCCTTTCAAAACCTCCAGAGACCAAGAATCCTTGCAGGAGATTAGCCTACATTTTAAAGCTCCAGCGATTCAGATAATCTCTTTGGGGAATTCATCTCACTATTTAGAATTCCAAAGACAATGCAGAATTTTCCTTAAAGAATAATATTTTTATAATAAAATTTTAAAAATAGAGAAATGCTATATCCATTTAGAAATATATTTTTTAAAACTGTACTTTAATAATTTCAGAAATAAACTGTCTTTGTTCCAAATATGTCTATTTTTAATTTAAATTCTTTATTGTTTAAACTATTACATCTGTCTCCTTTTTCCACCATTTACCTCTCCCGGCCACTCCCACCCCCAGCACATGCCCTCACCCCCCTACTGTCTATGTCCATTGCTTATGCTTATATGCATGCATACAAGTCCTTTGGTTGATCTCTTACCCCACCTCCCACCCCTGACTTTCCTCTGAGGTTGGAAGGCCTGTTTGATGCTTCTATGTCTCTGGATCTATTTTTGTTCATCAGTTTATGTTGCTCATTATAATCCGCAAATGAGTGAGATCACATGATATTTATCTTCCTCAGACTGGCTTATTTTGCTTAGCATAATGCTCTCCAGGTCCATCCATGCTGTTTCAAATGATAAGAGTCCTTTCTTTTTTACAGTAGCCTAGTATTTCATTGTATAGATGTACCACTGTTTTTTAATCCTTCCAACTGCTGATGGACACTTAGGCTGTTTCTAAATCTTAGCTATTTTAAATTATGCTGCTATGAACTTAGGGGTGCATATATCCTTTCTGATTGGTGTTTCTGATTTCTTGGGATATAGTCCTAGAAGTGGGATCACTGGGTCAAATGGGAGTTCCATTTTTTAATTTGTATGCTACATTCTGTGAAGTACCCAAGAGAGGCTGTCCATTGAATTCATGAAAAGGCAGCATAAATATTGATGGCATTTTTTTTCTAGAAAAAGTAGCAACAAAGAAGATGCATACATAATGTTATGCCAAAAGAAAACATATAGGTTTATTTTTTTCCACACAAAGCTATAAAGTCTACTTTTTTGAATATTTTAAATTGTTAAGAACATAATTGAGAATAAACTATCATCTTCCAAGCTCTGCATTTCTTCCAAAGGCCAGCTGTTGGACAACATATGAATGTTTAGAAACAGAACCACAGAGAGTTTGGTTCAAAATAAGCACATTCCCTTCATATCTAGTACTAATGAGTGAAGTAAAAAAGATGAAAAGAATGAAAATTTGGCTATTTGGAAAAAAGGATTTATTATAGCATAAGTAATGTCTTTAAATTGTTTGCTTTCTCTTAAAAACTTCTAAATCATTACAATTGTATACAATTGTATTAAATTTGTGGATTACCTAATGATCCAGATTCTATATGGATTTGTTTAAATAAGTAATATTGAAAGTAATTAAAGACAATTTGAAACTTAAGTCTTCTGTTGCATTTGTTAAAGGGAAAAACTACTGGCCCAAAATGGCATCACTTGTGCCAGGTTTAATACCTGACCTTAGTTCAACCTTTCCTAGAGCTGTAATCTTAATTAAGCAATCTGGAATTTCTTGGTCATGCACCTGTAAGGTAACCTGTCTCTCAGACTCTCCATTCCCCATAGAAAGAAGAGGCACTCTGCATACTTAAACCCTTGCCTTTCTCTCCCTACCAAAAGAAGATACCTGGGTCTGAAAATAATTCTTCTTTTCTTAATATCTTCTTCCTATAAAATCCTTCCACTTTGTATCACTTCTCTTAGCACAATTCTAGTTGCTTAAGGGGATGCTGCCATCAGATTCATAAATCACTTAATAAAGCCAATTGCATCTTCAAATTTACTCTGTTGAATTTTGTTCTTTTAACTGGTTGGATGTACCAGAAAACAGAAACATAGATGAAGATAAACATGTGTGAATGTACTGGTGGGTATTCTCAAGTCAACATCTCTGAGGGTATAAAAAATAGAATTGGGCATAATGGAAAGTTAAACTCTCATGCAGACACTTTCTCTCATGGAGCGTTCTGGACCTGATATGACTTCTCAAAGTTGTTCTACCTTCAGTTAAGGAATCTGAGCCTTGATACCATACATGAGCCAGACATTGTATGCCTCTGCACCCTGGGTTAGGTGGATCTTTTCAACCAAAACCAATTCTCAGAGAGGTCTCAGAGTACAGCACAAAAGCCAACAATACTCCCTAAAGATGGAGAGATGAGCATCTCAGTAGAAAAGGGGGTCTGAGTTAGATACTACAGGACCCCCTATGACCCTCTCCTTGCAGTGTGTTCAAGTTCATTTTCTTGAGTTGTAAGGATGGTGTCATACTGAGAGCTCAAAACTTTCCTCTGTTGATGGAAAGTAGGACAGGATGCAGTCTCAGTGACTAGATTACTCGTGACTGAGAACCCATGCTCTTGGGCCCACAAGTAGTCTCCATTCTTTCCACCATAGCTATTCTATTTATGAGCACACTTTGCCATTCATGTAGGGGGTTATGGACAGAAGCTTCCTGATATCAATTGGCCTTGACATTATGTTTATTTAGATGTCTTGTATGTGGTATGTTAGGATAGATGTTACTGTGTGATAGAAAGACTATACTTAGTGCACTATTCCCTATGTTCATCTGCATGATTATCCCTAGATTTCCTAGTCACCAAACGTTCAATCTTTCTCCTTTCAGGCCATTAATCCACTTGCTAAGCTATTCATCAATGACCATGAATCAGGGTATAGTCTTACCTTAGGTCACTTCTCTTTCCACATAAAATGGATTGTTTTCCTCACTGGTCTTTCAAACACACAATGAATTAAGCTGTTGTGCAATAGCAGTCCATTTATTTATTTATCTTTTTAAAATACATTTTATTGATTTTTTATAGAGAGGAAGGGAGAGGGATAGAGAGTTAGAAACATCGATGAGCGAGAAACATCGATCAACTGCCTCCTGCACACCCACTACTAGGGATGTGCCCGCAGACAAGGTACATGCCCTTGACCAGAATCGAACCTGGGACCCTTCAGTCCGCAGGCTGATGCTCTATCCACTAAGCCAAACTGGTTAGGGCCATTTTTTTTTTTACAATGCAACCATACAATATACTAACTCTTATGAATCAAAATCATGCCTTTCCTTCCTCTATAACTAGTCATAAAGAACTA
The DNA here is from genome assembly GCF_963259705.1 of Myotis daubentonii. Lineage (NCBI taxonomy): Eukaryota > Metazoa > Chordata > Mammalia > Chiroptera > Vespertilionidae > Myotis > Myotis daubentonii. The sequence continues at coordinate 194,154,601 of NC_081840.1, forward strand.
CCTCATGTGGCCATAAATTTGAGTTGAGGAAGAACTGCTGGCAAAACTGTGGTGATGACATAGGGTACTTAACACCTGCGATTAGGATTTCTCATGCTCCTACATGTCTTCCTACATGTATATCAAGAATTCAAGGTCGTGACCACTCTTTATTTGGGCCACTCCTCAGGGTTATGTTTGCAATGAGAAACTTGAAGGTTGAAGTAATGTTTCTCCTAGAACAAGGACTAGGCTTGCTTAAAAAAAGGTGCATTTCTCAAATCAGCATTTCTCAACTGACTGTGATACTGCACAACATGCAGTACTTAACTACTCCTTTCTGTATCGCCCCTCCAGGATTTGAAAAAAGAGGAATCCGTGAAAACAAGAATCTCATACTGCCTGCTGTGCCATGAATAAAAAAGGCCTTTGTCTCTGTGTCAGGAGTTTCATGCATTCTGTCTGTATCAATAAAACAGTAACTGTGCATATTAGGTTCCAAATAGTGTAATATCCTAGCCCCTGTCACTTGCTCATGAAGCTTAAGTTTGCCCTTTTCCCTGCTTATGATAAATCCTGGATGTACTACTTGCATCATGTGTTAGATTACTGGTAGACCCAATTAACCTTACAATTGTTGGTCTGCATTACTAATCTTTGGATAGGCACTCTTGCTACATGGTCAATTAATTTCCCATCGTTAAGTGCTGTGTCTTAATCTGGAGCCAGTTACATACCAGGTGGTGTTAATCAAACAGTGTTTATATTTTTGTCATAAAAATTTTGGATTTCTCTGTAAACCAAAATGAGTAATGGATATGTGGTGTGTGTGTGTGTGTGTGTGTGTGTGTGTGTGTGTGTGTGTATGCATGCACATGTGCAAGTGCACTATAGAATATTCATGTTAAAGGTTTATGAGTTTTTTTATGAAAGGTAGACATTGAAGAATTTAAAACTGTATGTCTTAAATGTGTTGATCAGCATTCCGGAAATCTCCCAAGGCTTTCCTGATTCATTAATATATAGAAACTAGCAAGTTGTGAAATCAATGAATTTAAACAGCAGCAATTTCAATAGATACTCTCCAGGGGTTTTCTGATTAATATGTATATCTTACCTCAAGCCTTTTCAAAAGTAGAAACCTGTGTGAATACGTTTTATTTTGAAGAAAGTTTTTCTTCAGTACAAACTCTACCATTTCATCAATATAATGAAGTCTTATGACTATCTCTACAGTGGAGTTGATTTATGCAAGTTATACTGTCTTGTACATTCTCTAAGAAGTTCTAGACTTTTTGTTCCCAACTAATTATCCTCTACAGTATATGTGTGTGTGTGTGTGTGTGTATATATATATATATATATATATATATATATATATATATATGTATATATATATATATATATATATATATATACATTTCAGACTGGAAGGGAGAGGGAGAGAGAGATAGAAACATCAATGATAAGAAAGTATCATTGATCGGCTGCCTGTTGCATGCCCCACATTGGGGATCGAGCCTGCATCCCAGGCATATGCTCTGACTGGGAATTGAACCCTGACCCCTAGTGCATAGTTCGATGCTCAACCACTAAGCCATGCCATCTGGGCTCCTCCACAGTTTTATAAAAAGTTGACAAAGAGTAAGTTTTAGAGTAGTACAAGTAGGAGAAGACAATTTCATTGTTAGAAGAAGCAAATTACAACAAGATAATAGGGGAAGAGAAGTAGTAAATGAACAAAAATATATATACTCTATATTCTTTTATTATATACAATTATAAAAATGCAAAGTAATCAACTGTTGTTTAAATGGGCAACATAGTATGGATAAATAAATGAAGAAAGGAAATTTTGGGGGAATAATAGGCATCCTTCTTGTTTTGATTGTATTGATAGTTTGGTTTCAGAGATATACGTACATCTACCTCTATATCTGTAAATTACTTATCCACATGTGCAGTTTATTTTTAACAACTTACTTCAGTACTGATGTTTAAAAATAAAAAAGGTTTAAAAAATGTAACCTAAGAGATTTCAAGTTAGTCCTAGTTGAATACATAATTTGTAAAAAATCTTTTCTGCACTAACCATAAAGCAAGAGATAATGAGAATGTCAATTATAAACAATATCTTGCTATTGAAGTTGAAGAAGAAGCACCAATAATGGGGAAGATAAGGTCAGCTTTAATTCCAGATGCTTAATGAAAAACTAATGGGAATAGATCTCAGGAGTGTAAGTAGATACAGAACACAGTGCAAACTGAAAAATATAGCTAGGAACTGAAATGTAAAACATGCAGTTTAACTTGAAACTCTTAATTAATGAATTGACAATACTAAACTGATCTACCTAAAATAAGTTTTGAGTAAGCACTTACTGGCAGGATAGATTTGCAAAATGATGAAGAAAGTACATATATTACATACAAGACTGATTTTTGAGAAAATTCTCAAAATTTATTGTTTACTCCACATCAGGCAATATTTTAGGCATTGGGACAGCAGTGAAGAAAAACAACCATCCTAACTTTATGGAACTTAGTGGCACCATTTCACTGTATTTTATCTAACAAGAGAGGTATGTTTTATTAATAAGTGTACTTAACATCTCAAACACTTCCCTGTTTTTCTTCTGTATGCAATTTATAAGTTAGAAATATATATATATATATATATATATATATGCATATTTAAGGTTTAGTTCAATACTGATGGCCCATTGTTATTGTTAATATTACTTTGGTTGTAATACAACTTAGTGCATGAAGAAAATATATTGTGGTCATGTTGTGTGCTATTTGTGAAAGATCTCACTTATGGTACTACAGTTCTATAGATTACCTAATGAACTAATTTTGAAATTATTTATATGCTCACATGTGACTGACCTTTCCTACCAGAGTAGTGTTTTTTATTTTACAAGAAAAGGTAATTTTAGATTGTCTAATTTTCTTTCTTTTCTCCCACAATGATTGCATTCTGTTAATCTTAATCATCCGATTTTTTTTACCTTTGATTTACATTTCATACATTTTTTTAGCAAATAAGTTCTAAAATTAAAAAAAATAATAATAATAACATACTTTTGGGGAGACAGAAGGAAGATAGGTAGTCAGGAATTGGGACCATGTGTGGGAGCAGGAAATAGAACCCGAAAACCAAGCTGGGTAGAATTACCAGGACAATCCAGCAGGGTGGGGAAAAAAGGGTGCACACAGGAGACAAACTTTAAAATGTATGGATGTTGCTAAGACAGGCAACTTGCAGATAACCAATCACAAGGTAGTAATGCATAAAAACCAATCTGAAGGATGTTGCTAAGGCAAAATTATTCGAAAGGGCCAATCAAGAATTAATAAGCAGCCATAACCAGTTTGGCTCAGTGGATAGAGCGTCAGCCTGTGGACTGAAGGGTCCCAGGTTCGATTCCGGTCAAGGGCATGTACCTTGGTTGCAGGCACATCAACGGTGGGGGGTGTGCAGGATGCAGCTGATTGATGTTTCTCTCGCATCGATGTTTCTAACTCTCTATCCCTCTCCCTTCCTCTTTGTAAAAAAATCAATAAAAAATATATTTAAAAAATAAATTTAAAAATTAATAAGCATATATACGAAAAAGTGCGCACACTTCCTCTTCTCTCTCTCCTGTGTGCTAGGTGCTTGGGTTGATGGCAGGAGATGCACTTCCCTGTGCCCATGTGGCTATGGACTATTAGGCTTTAATTAGCTTGGATACTAAACTACCCCAGAATATAGCATGGAAAGAAGATCTGGATACTGGCCTGCTCATGGAACCCCAGCTGCACCTTTTCCAGGACTGGTTTCTCTCCATAAACTTTGCTCCCATTAACCCTGTTTGTCCATGACTTCATTCTTCGATTTTGGGAGACAACAAACTCAGACCCAAAACCCCACATTTTGGTTTCACTAACATGAACATATTGACTTTTATAGGTACAATATTACTTCTGTGCCTGTATGACATATTTCATTTTCTATAACTTTTGATAAATGTGTATATCATTTTTCTGTGTTTATTTCCATAGACACATTTTTACCCAATAATTTTTTCATCATTTTCACAGGTATTTTCCAGGAAATACTGTAATTAAAAGGCAGATAATTTTATTTTATTTCTAGATTCTATTGTCACTAATATTTTTAAAAAATAAAGTAGATCACATAACCAATGAGGAAATTTATTACCTGAGCTCTTATAACTCACTAACACTTCATATCTCACCTTCCCTTTTTGTTATATTGAGAATAGAGTAACTGAATTTTTCCTGCAGTTGTGAACTTCATTTGTATTGAAAAAAGAATGAGAAAGTGCCTCCATGATCAATTTTCATGTTTTCTATGAATAAATGTTTCTTTATGTTTTTATTTAATATGCATTAAGTTTTAAGGCAAATATTCATCTTTTGAAAATTAAATATAATGTGTTTGCCTGAAAGTATTTCCATATAGGGAAGGTGGTTCTACATGCTATCTTTTTTATGCTTTATTCCTGAATTAGCCATTTGCAATTGACTGTGGTCTGCAATGAATTACTGCTATCACTATCATCACATTGTGGAGTATTCTATATGAAAAATATTAACAGAATTGGCTTGGCTACCAAAAATAAGTATTGAAAAATATTTTATTTCTTTTTAAGGATTATTTAATAACAATGTATTTTCTCTCAGAAAATATGCAATCATGTGATAAATTGCTAAAATTAGTACCGAGTTTTATTGGTTGATTGACTGATTGATTGATTAAGGTATTATATATGTGTCCTTCTCCCCCCATTGTCCCCCACCCCCCACCCACACTCATACCCTCACCCCCCTGGTGTCTGTGTCCATTGGTTAGGCTTATATGTATGCATAAAAGTCCTTTGGTTGATCTCTTCCCTTACCTCCACCTTCCCCTACCTTCTCTCTGAGGTTTGACGGTCTGACCGATGCTTCTCTGAATCTGGATCTGTTTTGTTCATCAGTTTCTGTTGTTCATTATATTCCACAATTGAATGAGATCATGTGATATTTATCTTTCTCTGACTGGCTTATTTCGCTTAGCATAATGCTCTCCAGTTCCATCTATGCTGTTGCAAATGGTAAGAAATCCTTCTTTTTTACCGCAGTGTAGTATTCCATTGTGTAGATGTACCACAGTTTTTAATCCACTCATCTGCTGATGGGCACTTAGGCTGTTTCCAAATCTTAGCTATTGTAAATTATGCTGCTATTAACATAGGGGTGCATATATCCTTTCTGATTGGTGTTTCTAATTTCTTGGGATCACTGGGTCAAATAGAAGTTCCATTTTTAATTTTTTGGAGGAAACTCCATAGTGTTCTCCACAGTGGCTGCACTAGTCTGAATTCCCACCAGCAGAACACCAGGGTTCCTTTTTCTCCACATCCTCACCAGCACTTGTCATTTGTTGATTTGTTGATGATAGCCATTCTGACAGGTGTGAGATGGTACCTCATTGTTGTTTTGATTTGCATCTCTCAGATGACTAGTGACTTTGAGCATGTTTTCATATGTCTCTTGGCCTTCCTTATGTCCCCTTTCAAAAAGTATCTATTTAGGTCTATTGCCCATTTTTTGATTGGGTTTTTTATCTTCCTTTTGTTAAGTTGTATGAGTTCCCTGTAAATGTTGAAGATTAAACCCTTATCGGTGATAACATTGGCAAATATGTTCTCCCATGCAGTGGGCTTTCTTGTTGTTTTGTTGATGGTTTCTTTTGCTGTGCAGAAGCTTTTTATTTTGATGTAGTCCCATTTGTTTACTTTCTCTTTAGTTTCCATTGCCATAGGAGTTGTATCAGTGAAGAAATTGCTTCAGCACATGTCTGAGACTTTGCTGCCTGTGAATTCCTCTAATATTTTTATGGTTTCCCATTGTACGTTTAAGTTCTTTATCTATTTTGAGTTTATTTTTGTGTATGGTGTAAGTTGATGGTCTAGTTTCATTTTTTTTGATGTATCTGACCAAATTTCCCAGCACCATTTATTGAAGAGACTGTCTTGACTCCATTGTATGTTCTTGCCTCCTTTGTCAAATATTAATTTAGCATAGTGGTTTGGGTTGATTTCTGGGTTCTCTATTCTATTCCATTGGTCTATATATCTGTTCTTGTGCCAGTACCAGGCAGTTTTGAGAAAAGTGGCTTTATAATACAGTTTTATATCTGGTATTGAGATCCCTCCTACTTTGTTCTTTCTCAGGATTCTTGCAGCTATCCTGGGTCTTTCCGCTTTTGCAATGTAGCTCTGCAGCATCTTACATAAAGCAGTGAAATCTAATTTTCTAACCCTTCCATCTAGGCTTGACCATGGTGCCAGAGGATAGCTGAGTTGAGTCCATACCAGAAGTATCCAGTCAAACCAAGACAATATTACACTACTACAAATTCACAGGCTAAAAAAATAATTATTATTTTAAAGTCTTAGTTTTTGTGTTTTCTTAGGCAGCAAATGCTATCTGAATCAATTATTAATTTGAAGATTTTACGAATTTGGCTCCAAAGTCAAGGAAGTACAGCAAAAATAAATGAATGAGACTATATCAAACTAAATATCTTCTACAGAGTAAACAAAACTGCCAATAAAAAAGGCAACCAACTGAGATATTTGCAAACAACAGCTCCAACAAGGGGTTAATATCCAAATTATATAAAGACTGCATACCAACTCGACACCAAACAAATAAACAAGCCAATTGAAATGTGGTCAGAAGCCCTGAATAGACACTTCCCTCAAGAAGACATACAAATGGCCAACAGATATATGAAATGAAGCTCAAGTTCACTAACTATTAGGGAAATGAAATAAAAACTACGATGAGATACCACCTCACACCTGTTAAAATAGCTATTATAAACAAGGCAAGTAATAAGAAGTGTTGGAGAGGTTGTGGAGAAAAAGGAACCTTTATTTACTGCTGGTGGAAACGTAAACTGGTACAGTCACTATAGAAAACAGTATGCCATTCTTCAAAAAATTAAGAATAGGGTTACCAAATGACCAAGCAATCCCTCTTCTGGGTATCTACCTGAAGAATTTGAAAACATCTATTTGCAAAGATATATGCACCCTTATGTTCATTGCTGCACTATTACTAGTGGCCAAGACATGTACACAACCAAAGTGTCTTTTGATACATGATTGGACAAAGAAGATGTGGTACATATATACAATGAAATACTACTCAGCCATAAGAAAAAAAGTAAATGTTGCCATTTATAACAACATGGACTGTCTTTGAGAATATCATGCTAAGTGAAATAAGTAAGATATAAAAAGTTAAGAATCACATGATTTCACTCATCTGCAAAATATAAAACTGAAAATGACAAATGAACATATAAGAAAAACAAACAAACAAAAACTCATAGACACACAACACAGAGGGAATAGAGTGGGAAAAGTCGTAAAGGGTAAAGGGTGTCTAATAGATGGTGATAAAAGATGATTTGACTTTGGATGGTGGGCACATATGCAATATGCAGATCATGTATCATAGAAATATGTATTTGAAACTTATATAATCCTATTAACCAATGTTACCCCAATAAATTTTTAAAATGAAAAAAAAAATACATCCAAATTCTGCAACCCTTGTAAATAGTGACTTTTCCTATATTTCTTTCTTCCTATGGATTACTAGAGGCCCAATGCATGAAATTCATGCAAGAGTAGGCCTTCCTTCCCTTAGCTGCTGGCACTGGCTTCCCTCTGGCACCCAGGACCCGGGCTTCCCTCGCAGCCCCAGTTTCGCCTGGAAGGTTGTCCAGAAGGATGTCTGGTCTAATTAGTATATTACACTTTTATTATTATAGATGATACTATATGACTATCCTATTAATAAAGAACTAATATGCAAATGGTCATCACACTGTCACACTGTCACACTGTAACAGCTCAGACACTCAACACTGGGGAGAGAGGAATAGGGACCACCCAGGCACAAATGAGCTCTCAAGAGAGGAATGGGGACCACCCAGGCACAAATGAGCTCGCAAGAGAGGAATGGCGACCAGCCAGGCACAAATTTGCTCGCGAGAGAGAAATGGGGACCAGCCAGGCTGCTGCTCAGGAAAGGGACAAGCCTCCCACCCCGCAGTCCTGGGTGCCAGCAGCTGCGCCTACACCCATGGCCTGGGAGAAGGACAAGCCGTATGCCCTGTAGTCCCAGAGGCCAAAAGGTGTGCCTATGCCTGCTGCCCAGGAGAGGGACATCCACGTGCCCCAAGCTCCCTGTGTTCCTGGGTGCCAGTGGATGTACCTGTGGCCTGGGAGAGGGACAAGCCACCTGCCCCATGGTCCCGGGTACCAGTGGTTGTGCCTGCGCCTGCGGCCCGGGAGAGGGACAAGCTGCCCACCCTGTGGTCCCGGGTGCGAGCACCTATGGCCCTGGAAAATCCAGCCACGCTTGGTCCCCTGCAGCTGCAGCCATCCCAGGGGGAAGCCGGCCTGGGTCCTGGGTGCCTGGGGCCAGCCAGAGGGAGGGAAGCCCAGGTCCCGGGTCATGGGTGCCTGAGACTGGCTAGAGGAGGGAATCCTGAGTCCCCGGTGCTGGGCAAGGCAGAGGCGGTTAGGGGCAACCAGGCCAGTAGGGGAGCAGTTAGGGGCAACCAGGCCAGTAGGGGAGCAGTTAGGGGCAATCAGGCAGGCAGGCAAGTGAGCAGTTAGGAGCCAGTGGTCCCGAATTGCAAGAGGCAGTTGGACATTCCCAGAGGGGTCTCGGATTCGAGAGGGTGTAGGCTGGCTGAGGGACCTCCGACTCCCTGTGCATGAATTTCATGCACTGGGCCTCTAGTAATTACATAAAAATCCAGGATACATATATACAGAAACATGATTGTGAAATCAAAGAAAACCCAGAATTTTAAGCAAGAAAGACATCATTGACTTCCAGTTAAAAGAGGTTAGCTGAACCTCTGGTTCAATATGTTTACCCCTATTTCTTACCTAAATTCACTTAAAATATGACTAGAGAATGAATAGTACAATAAGTTCTCACTTAATGTCACTTATAGGTTCTTGGAAAGTGTGACTTTAAGTGAACCAACAAATGAAGAAACCAATTATACTATAGGCTAATATATTCAAGTAAGAATTAAGTTCCTAATGGTATTTCCAGTCACAAAAATATCACCAAATTTCTAAATAAAGATCTTAAACACTTCTAACATTAAACATTGAAATAAATGTAAGCTAAATATGCATTTAAGAAAGATTAATAAAAACATGTAAGAGGATTATTTTTCAGCCTACTTACTTCAGTTTATGGTCACAGGTGGCCAGAGCCTCTTCTAGCAGCTCAGGGCACCAGGCATGACCCACCCTGCACAGGATGCCCTTCCATCACAGGGCACACCACACCCACATGCCCTCAGACTGGAATAGTTCAGACATGTTGAAAAACCTACCATGCCCATTTTTGGGATGTGGGAGGAAAATGGAGCACCTGGAGAAAAGCCACCCAGACACGGCTGGTGGGTGGGGGTGGGGGTGGGGATGTGTAAATTCCATATAGACAGTGCTCCCATTTGGAAATGGATCTTTTTTCATCAACAGAATAACAAATTTATGTTGAATAAAGCAAAATTGATCAAGGACCTGCTGTACATACTTACGAGTAAATGACAAATACTTGAAGAGGAAAGTCTGTAAGATTCATGACTTACAAACAGACTATGGAGAAGTAAACAAGTATAAAAGAACTAAATACCAAGTACCTACAGAAATAGATGTCAGTGAGAAGTATGCCAATCCTTGACTCAGAACCAAAGACAGGTGACTGTGAATGATTTAAGTGAAGCATGAGAAAGAACAGAAGGATTGATCAATGTTCTGTAAAAGAACCCATTTGCCTTTGCTTGTTTAGTTTATCAGTGTAAAGACTTTCAGGGGACAGGTTAGAAATCGATTCTACAGATGAAATATATTCAATATTGTTCTTTTCCTTTCCACACTGAAGACTGCACTTTCTAATCATCCTTTTATTCAAGATTTCTTGAACTAAGAGTCTATTAACTTACCGCTACTTTTCTAGGCTCTCCTCATGAATGCTTTGTCTTGTTTTGGAAGTTATATTTTTAAAACTTAATTTGAACCATGTCACTTTCCTGACTTAAAACTTGTAAATATTCCCCATTACTCCTGAATAATATCTTCACTTCCTATTTTTTTAAATTATATATATGGTCTCAATGTTATATTTTTCTGTCACTATTTTCTTAACATATTAAAATATAAATATATTTGTGCTCCAACTGAAAATTTTTGTCAGATTCTGTGTTCTTCCGTTTCTGATTTAAAAATTAATTAAAAACTTTTATATTTTGTCAGGTAAAGACATATAAAAAAACACTGGGAAGTTTTAGAAATAGAGCATGATAAAAGTGGTTATTTTGATACTGGAAAGTCTTTTTAAACATATATTTACATATCTTACATAGCATGAGCTTGAGAAACACTATATAACTGAAGTGTTATGCCATTTCACAAAAATCACTGTAGACTAGTGTCCCTCTCTTAATTGGTCTAATCAATACTACGTTGTAACCATATCTTTTTAAATAATCTTTGCAAATAATAACTGAATTTCCCTTTTATTTTGTCAGAATTGTTATAATGCTTTTACAATTGGGATTCCTTCCCACTTATTAGAGACTGTTACCTGTATAGATGGCTGCTTTCAAAAAGCATCACTTAAACAAAGCATCGAGATGGTACTAATTGGTGTAGAAAAAAATGGGCGAACAGGTAATAAAAGTAGAAGACTGATTCATGGAGAACTGGAAAAAACCTATCAATAAAAAGCATTTCAGATAAAACATTAACAAAGAATTATGTTGGGGGAGATTCTGCATCATTTTAGGCAGGCCCTAAATTGCACCTGTGTAGGGAAATAATGAGAATAGATAAAATGTGCTTAAAAGCTATACTCTTTATTCAGTTTAAAGGTACTTAAAAAGTCAGACAAAGGCCTGAAAAATAGGTTTTCAATGAATTTTCAAAATGATGAGAAGGGAGGCAACCAGGGTCCCGAGAGCCTACCGTCAAGGCAGCAGCCTGATACAACATGTGCTACCTCTCATGGAAAAGGAAGGCTAAGTTGCAGGACAGAACCAAGGACCTAGAGAGGGAGCTGAGGATCAGGGCAAGTCTTCCCAGGCATTGACACCAACTCAAGGCAAGAGCCAACATTTTCCCAGCTGTATCTCAAATGTGATAGAGACCCTGACCTCTTTCTACTTCTCGATTATGGACAGAAATGTTTATAGCTGTTATCCTGTGCCCATCTCACTATTACTGGTATATGTGGCATGTATGGGGAAGGGAGAAATAACCAGTCTCTTTAGTCTTACAGATCAATGAATCAACAGGAACGACACCTAAGGGAACTCATCCAAATAGAAACTTAATTTAGATCCTGTTCTTTGAGCAGATGTTGTGATCAAATTATTATGAGACTTTTGGGGATTTGGGATGTTGGTTTGTGAAGTGTTTTTCATTTGTGAGGGACAAGAATCACTGGGAGCTGCAGGGTGAAATGTGTCTGACAGACACTTCAGAGTGACTTTCTAAAATTCTTGCCTGCTGGTGTTGACACCCTTCTATAACAGCACCCTACTATCTCCCAGCCCTTAGATGTGGGTACAATGTGTGACTTATTTCTAATGAATAAAATATGACAAAGTTGTTGAAATAAAAAGTCTGTGATTATGTTACACTAGTGGCCCAGTGCATTACATTCATGCATGGGGAGGGGGGGGGGCTTCCTCAGCCCAGCCTGCACCCTCTCAAATCAGGGACCCCTTGGGGGATGTCCAACTGCCAGTTTAGGCCCAATGTGGGATCAGACCTAAACCGGCAATTGGATATCCCTCTCGCAATCTGGGACCACTGGCTCCTAACCGCTCACCTGCCGACCTGCCTGATTGCCCCTAAACAGCCTCTTCCTGCCTGCCTTATTGCCCCTAACTGCTCTTCCCTGCTGGCCTGATCTCACCCCCAACTGCCCTTCCTTGCTGGCCTGATCACCCCTAAGTGCCTCTACCTTAGCCCTCATCACCATGGCTTTGTCCAGAAGGAAGTTGGACATCCAGAAGATGGCCAGTCAACCCAGTCTAGTTAGCATATTACCCTTTTATTAGTATAGATTATTAGTATAGATAGATTATATAGGATAAGATTGCTTAAATGGGGGGGGAAGCCTTTTTCAGCAGGAGATGCTCTTGGCAGACAAAAATACATAATCCCTATATCTGGACTGATAGCCAGCCATATGCTCTATACTGCCAAACAGGTTATTAAAAAATTGAACTGCTTTCTTACACCTTACACCAAACAACTGTTGCCCTTAAAACCCCTCCTCAGCCCCCACCTTAGGTTCTGCCTTTGCAGTTCACCCAGATTAGGTTCTGATTGGTCAGTTTCTATGCCAGTCAGTGTCAAAAGCTCCACCTCCTAGGCAACCATTGGCTCCTCTCAGTTCACCCAGATTAAGTTCTGATTGGTTGGTTTCTATGCCAATCAGCATCAAAATCTCCACTTCCTAGGCAGCCATCTTGTGAGGGAGTGAGGGTTAATTTGCATATCACCTCTGTATTATATAGGATTATATGAGGCTCCATGTTTTAGCTGACTGACTCTAGAGATTCTCTACTTAGCTGCCCTGGAAGGCTTAAGCAACCATGTTGCTTGACCCACCTGGCAAAGATTTAAGGGCAGCTTTTTGCCAACACCCAAGATCCTACAGTTGCAAGGAAATGAATCCTACCAACACCCCGAGTGAACCAGGAGATGGGCTTTTCCATAATCTAGTTTCTGAGAAGAATGGATTCAAGTAGATAGCTTGATTGCAGCCATATGAGATGCTTAGCAGAATACTCAGCTAAACTTGCCACTCCTGACTCCCAGAAATTCTGAGATAATAAAAATGTGTTGTCTTAAGCCACCCAGTTTGTCCAATTTGTTACACAGCAATAGATAACCAACACAAGACCAAAAACAATTTGATAAAAATAAAATCCTACTATTTGCCAAGTTCTGACTTTGTTCACGGTATTTAATTTCTTTTATGGATGTTTCTTCATAAAGAAAACAAGGATTTTATCCATCTTTTCCTCATAAGTTTTTTTTTTTAAATAAGCATTATAAGTGCTCAGAATAACTCATTTAGCTTTTTAGTTTAAAAAATGTAGTACTAAGAGTAGTGGTAATAATACTAGCATTATTGCTAAACACTGCAAGTGTAGCAGTGCTAAGTGCTAGATGTGTTCAAGTTGAGCCTTCTGATATAGAATATTTTAATTAAAAATAACCTTTATGGTCCCTTCTCATCAAAAGCATAAACATTGTAAATTAAGCCAGTCACATGAAGCAAAATGCCAATTTCTCCATTGTTTAAAAATAATGTATGATTAATTAGTAAAAGCTAAGCAAGAGCTGAGTTAATAAACTCATTTTCAACAAAACCGGGATATAGTAAAATATAGAATAATAGCTAAAAATAATCTTTGAATATTAAGTTCCAGATATTTTTAATACTCAAAGAATTAGAGCTAAGAATTTGTAATTCCATTAATGTGTATAATACAGGTGCTGTGTGAATGCTAATGACCACAGCAATGTTTGAAACAAAAATTTTTGCAGACTATTGGGTGAAGGCATAGAAGCCGAAATAAGGAATTTAAAGATATCTGTGTGTTAGCTTCTGCAGAATGGCTTCCTCTCATGTGTCTTACTGTGCATAAGAGACTGGAACACTAAGCACTAGGCTTCCCAAGCTTCCAAACGATTCAGATCTGGCACAGAACATAGTTTCTGCCAAGTAGCGGCATGTGGACCAGATTAGGAAGGCAGATATGGATATCTGGGGGTGAGGGCCATTTCTCTGCAGCTGTGTTGTAAGAAGTGCAGAAGCTGAGCTGTAACCAAGTTTTGTTTTTTTTTAGCTAGCTTTGTGGATATCACTGTTGGGTCAAACAGTTTGGCTGTGGAGACTATAAAAAAAGTATTATGGTCTTGGAGTCAATACTTTCGGCATGGCTTCCTGATTGCTCAGCTTTGAAGTCTTGGAATGCACCACTGTTCCCTTGAAAAAACAAACATGCATTGCTGTTCTGAAAGGAACACAGTCTATTCAGGCAGCTCTTTGGATAAATGCAAGTCTCTTAGTTTTCTGAATTAAATAACTTCCTGCTTTCGTTAGAACATATTCTTGATATTGGAAACTAATAGAAAACATTACCTCATTATTCAGAAATAATTTTTAAAAACTTAAAATGTTGACTTTTTCAATCCTAAAGTATGAATGTCTTCATATACTGGTATGTATGCATGTATCTGAAAGCAGGGTATATACTCAATTTATTTTAGTAATATAAGTAATAAAATTATGTCACTACAATATTTTAAATCATTCTTTTAATAGCTACCATCATACACGTAACATGGATACTTAATAATGAATGCAATCCTTCCATCATTGCTGGACATTCATAATGGTCATTTAGGTAAAAAAGAAAATAATCACACAAGACAACTGGTGACATAAATCAGAAATATTATTCTGATTACTTAATTACTATTTATATTAAATTTTGAATATTTTTGAATATTTAACGAATACTTTGAAATGACACTCAAAAGTTATTGATATTCTTAGAATATCCTTGACAGTATTAAAAAAATTGTCTTTTATAGACAATGTAAAGTTACAGTTAATTATATTTTACTTTGTTTTGGTTAGTATTAATAAATAATTAGTGATACTAATAAACTTAAATTTAATTAATGACCAATATTGTCACCTTTTATGTTTTTCACATAATTGCGTTCAGACAAATTATTGCTTTAGAATTTAAACTTATCCTTTAAAAAAAAGTTCTAGAAGTAAAAAAATACAAAACAAAAAAGACTTCTTCAGAGTGGCAGAAGTCTATAGAATTATGATTCATCCCTTAAGAAACTATTAGAAAAAGGTTGATAGAGTTGACTATATGAAAAAGATATATTGCATGGAAGAACATATTTTAGGCAAACAATAAAACATGTCAAATGTTTGGGACATAATTTTTGGAAATAGTACATTTCCATGGCACTGATTCTTCTGTTAGTATTCTATAATCACACAACAGTCCCAAGCCAATTTCTATGTATAAACTCTATTTAGCTTTATTTATTATTATTATTAGTAGTAGTAGTAGTAGTAGTAGTAGTAGTAAGTAGTAGTAGTATTTTATTTTTAGAGAGAGTATAAGGGAGGGTGTGGGAGAAAGAAGAGACAGAGAGAGAAATATTGATGTGAGAAAGACACATGCCCCAACCTGGGTTGGGGATAGCAACCCTGGTATGTGCTCTTGACTGAGAATCAAACCCATGGCAACCCTATGGTGTACATGCCCATGCTCTACCAACTGAACAACATGGGCCAGGGCTCTATTTAGCTTTTTAAAAATTTCATGCAGAACAATTGGAGTCATGCTTATCCTGACCTCAGATATGATATCAAACAATATTTAGAGCACTCAAATCTAATGAACCTCATTTGTAGGAGCAGAGAGTTGGAACTTATCTTCTGGCTTTGGCTAACTGCCCTTCCTTCCCCAATCCTATCCACCTCCAAAGTGATAGCACCTAATTCCAGCCCAGAGGGATGATAAAGATCCAACTGTAAACGTAAAAATTAAATCTATGATTACCCAAAAGAGATGATTAGGGAAAAAGACCAATTCTCAGCTGTGACCCATTTATTCTTCATTTTGTTAGCAGGCAAACAAACATATCAGAATTTTTTTTAAACGACATAAACTGTCTCCTATTGATATTGGGTCAGGATTAATACAATTGTTCATGAAACAGTATTTAAATAAAATATTATAATAGTAAAGTTCAATAAACACACTTAGACAAAGTTATTTTCTGTGAAAGAAGTAATGAATTAGTGTAGGAAATAGTAAACAAAGATAGATAGAGAATAAGATAAAGTTCTACTGTATCAACTTTATTCATCATTTTGTGTGTGTGTCCATAAAATTTCATGACAAGCCGTCATTTATTTTTGCAATATTACTTTATTAATATGTTTTCTTTATAAAGTCAAAGATAAGAGTTTTAACTATTTTTTTAATTTGTGGGAATAAAATTAGTGGGAAATAATTGGAAAACGGCTATAATATTTATAGGAATGCATTTCCAATTTATGAGAACTTTGACTGTCATTCAAATTGTTATACCACCAATTAAGCTAATTAAACTAATGGCTGTGATGACTGTACTTTGAGTATTAATTGCTCAGTCTACTTTACACTAAAAGGGTAAAATATAATTTTTGTTCATTTGTTCACTTTAAAATAACTTTTTGAGCTTTCAAAATAATTTTCTACCCTTTTGTAATGACCATCTAACATAAGCAATGAAAATGTCCATTGCACTATTACAATATTTAATAACATTACACTAGTATATGTGTGTGTGTGTGTGTTTAAATCTATCTTAGATATTTAAAAAATATTCTTTAGAAAAAATGTTAATATCCCTTCCCCTACATATTAAGTTTTTATTTTTATATTATAAAATTATAAAATATGAAACTAATATAAATATATGAAAATTATTATTATCCTATATAATAAAAGCCTAATATGCAAATTGTCCCCTGGGGCAGTAGTTCGACCAGGAGTTTGACTGCTCACTATGACATGGCTGACCACCAGAGGGTGGCGTGAAACATGGCTGTGCCAGCTACACAGCACTGGCAGTGGGCAGCAGTGGAGATGTTGCTGGCCCTGATGGGCCCTGACAAGAGCGGAACCGTGGTAGGTGGTGGAGCAGGTGAGCAGATGGCTAACAGCAGTGTTAGCAGAGGGCAGGGCCGCTGCCCAGCTCCCAGGTGCTCATGGAGCCAGGCAGGGGGCCCAGCCCCAATCGATAGCCCTGCAGGTGGGATGGTGGAGCAGGTGAGGGGGCAGCGCCAGGCCAAGGCAGGGTGCCAGGCAGGGGTGCAGGGCTCTGAGGCTGGGGGTGCGAGCTGGGGCCTGATCTCCACAGGCCACTACAAGGGACCCACCTGTGCACAAATTCGTGCACTGGGCCTCTAGTATTACATAAATATTAATCATATTGAGATATATTTTTAAGTCCCAAAATTGAACAGCAGTTAAAAATCCTATCAAATGTACTTGAATTTCACTTATAGATTAAAGTTATTTTATAATAATTTAACATAAAAACATATTACATAAAATCTTATCAAAGAAAAAATAATGATTATTAATTATTTTTAAAACTATGTAATCTGAAGTCAAGACTTAGTATTCACATTACTATTTAGAGCCTTTGAGAATTAGTTTAATAATGAATATCCCTATAATTTATTAATTGGTCAGAGGAGATAGTGATTTGAAAATAAAATTTGTTTTTTCTGGCCGGGTAGCTCAGTTGGTTAGAGTGTCCTCCCAATATGTCAAGGTTGCAGGTTCTATCCTTGGTCAAGGCATATACAAAAAGCAACCAATGAATGCATAAACAAGTGGAACAAATCGATGTGTCTGTTTCTCTTTCTCTCTTCTAAAATCAATAAATTTAAAAAAAAATTAAGGGAAGTTGAGTAATTTTTATCCCCTTAAGTTCTATTTGTCAGTTATAGATAGCATTAAGAACTTAGAGTGCATATGACACTATATCCATATAGACATTATTCATAACTAACAAGAAAAACACCAAACATTAGACTGAACCACATAAAGTTGCTTACATAACCATGTTAACCTCTAAAAATGCCAATGGCATATAGTTGAACCTATCATAGTAATCAAATTATGAAGTAGAAATACTAAATTTCAAGTACTGGTTGGCGTCAATTTACCAGAAAAGCAGCAAAAGTGGTTCTTTACCTTTTCTTCCCAAATAAACTTAAAGAGAAAGGGTGTTCATTTCAAGGGTCTTGCATGTAATATGTCTCATGTGATAGAGTAAATAAAATTGAAATCAGAGTGAATTCCTAGAACTATTGTCTGTATAGCCCCTCTCTCAAACTCCATCCTAACAGCACCTTCCATCAGAAGCCATTTCCTTTTCAGCTAACAGTTTCTTATATTTGACTAGTATCCCAGTGCATGGATTCATGCACATTGAAAGGAAATTAATTAAAAGAAATATTTTAATATTGCTATTCACCCTTCTTCTATAATAGAAATGTCAACAAAAACAACCAAATTCACAATGGACAATGACAGATAGAAACCAAAACGTGCGATTGGTGTCAGCAATAGCTTTATATGTATCGCACATGCGCAAGTCAATGTTTATTTTTAAATTGCCAGTGTCCATCATATGTACCAGCCTGTCAATCAGTTGGATGGTCAGATGGACATACAGTTGGTCACTAGCCTTTTATATGTATAGATAAGTCTACAGACAAATAAATTATAATATTTGCTGAATAAAATAAAGTAGCCAAAGTGTTGTCTCTGACATTTTAAAATCCCTGTAGTAAAGTTATAGCTGAAGTCTTGATTTTTATAGATACTTGCCAAATAACTTACCTAAAGCTATGGTATCCAATAACAATAATATATTTCCATTAAACCCACATTCATGCTGTTTTTCTCCAGTTTTATTCAGAATAATGTTGAGTTGGGCACATGAAAGGCTTAGTTTACTCTCTAATTACTCGTACAGTTGTTACCCTATTTTGCATAATTATTTTAGTTTAATAACTGCCTTCTAAAAATTTGACATGATGGAAATTACCATCTATCTAGAACAGACGATGAAAATTAATTTAGTAATTATTCATTGGATGACATATTCCATAGACACAAAATTTTCCCACTGCTAATGTGAGAAAGAGTATTATAACCACGTTCACTAAGATCCATATGTTTTATTGTATTACTCAAATGCTGAGATGTCCTTGACAATCTGTAAGTAGGTGTATTGAAGGTAAGAAACTTTATACCTAATGGGGAAGCATGATGGAGAGAATAATGTCAAAATGTTTCTGGATTCAGTAAAATAAAATAATAAAGAAGCACATTGCATAAGATACTCTCATGGTAGATTACATATCTTCCATTTGTCACAATGGCTATGATTCTACTTTACACTTGACCCTGAGCTTACTATCTGTATGGTGGGTGTATTGGAAATGGTGGAGGTACTAAGGCTTAAGTAAAGGACAATCTCTCTCTCTCTAATTTCCTCTTCCTCTAAATTCATACAGCCATATAAACTAATTCATAAATTTCTCTCTTTGGCTTTTTTTGCTCATGACAACATTAGAACTATAAAACTTCAGGTTGTTCTAAGATAATTATTTTAAACTACATTAGGCTTAATCAAGATTAGAAAATTGTAACAAACAATTTAAAACTTGTTTGAATACATAGTTTTAGAATTTCTCAGTTGATTTGTTCAAAATCATGTTTTTCAAGTGTTACTTTTACTAATTTTGTCCTATGGAAGCCTTAAATCTCTAGTCCATAGTCCACCTTAGGAAATTGTTGAAATCATTTACATTATAACTTCATTAAAATTTGGAAAATTTTGTATTAAAATATGTATGCTATAAAAAAGTGATCAAACAACAAATGTAATGGGGCCTAAGACTAAAAAAGAGCTGATTGGGGAAGTATAAATATATTGCTTATAGTAAACTATCCCTCTACATCTACACCCATCATTGGAAGTAGTTTAGTAGCTCAACTCTTGAGAGCATCCCTACCTCATGGTGGGCCACACCCAGAGTCAATTCCTCCAGGGAACCTGCTAGAACGTTTATTTTTCCTCCCAGGACCTTCTTCCTGCCTTTATCTTCCTTTGGTTCAACTGTTTTGGCTTTTCTGTTTGTTTGTTTGTTTGTTTGTTTGTTTGTTTGTTTGTTTGTTTTTAATCCTACTGTCTTTCAAATGTATTAAATTTATGAATTCAAATAAAAATATATCTTCTATTTTATTGATAACATTTTTAGAATTGTAAGCAAAAAAAAGCAGTGATATTGACAGATTAAATGCCTTTTCCAATCCAGTTTTCCCCTACAAATACCATATGTTATATGTCAAAATAATAAATTATCCATAATTATTATACAGAGAAAAATACACTAGAGACTTGACAGGCTTTGCCACTGACTTGCTCGGTAACTTGTTGTATAACTCTGTTAATACTTCTAGTCATCAATAATCCCAGTTACACAATAATGACACAAACCAGATCACCTCAGTGTTTTATGCCAGTGGTATATGTGAGTTAGTATAAATTTACCTCCCACTGAATAGGTTCAGTTTCTGAAATGTTTTGACCTTTTTTGAATATATTAGATTACAAAATGCAAAATATGTAAGATATGGATTTTTAGTAAGGAGTACTTAGAGAAATACTGGTAATGAATGTAGAAATTTAAGCAAGTAATAATCACTATTCAGTAAGCCTTTAAGTGGAAAGTTAAGGGGAGTCATTATTTTTCCCCAATACTAGTGAAAGCCCACACCTGGATTTTAAATACTCTCCTTTTTTCCCCCTCTAAAAGCCCAAAGCTATAATTCATTGCTATGATATAGCACCTGTGAATAGTGTATTGGCATTGTAAAGCATATCATTCCTAATTTCTGCTCCACAATTTTTCACTGGCAACTTGATCTTATGTGATAAAAAGCGAATCTATTGAAATGAATATAAATTTTGGAGTAAAAGACACAGATTAGTGTGCTACAAACGTATATTCACATCTGCTTGATTCATCCAGTGTACTATGTAGTGGCTTGTGAAAGTAGAGCACTGTCACTAACTGCGAATTCACAATATAGTTAGAGGTGAGGAGATAGCAGAACCGCTAGGCAGTTAGGGACAGGACTGGGGAAAGGGGAGGGAGGATGAGGGAAAGGGGAGGAGCCATTGAACCCTGCAGGTGGGAACCTGCACCAGTTCTTCAGCCACGCCCTGTCCCATGTGAAATCTCAAGAACAAAGGCTTTGGTCTTGGGATGAAACACCAGGGGAGAAATTTACGCAGGGTACCTGAAGTTTAAAATGTACGGATGTTGCTAGGGAAGAATTCTTTGAACCTACCAATGGGAAGTTAGCAGAACGCATATTATCCCCTAGACAAAGAAGCTTCCGAGGGAAGCTTTCTGCTGGGGACCCCTTTCTGCTGCAGAGAGCTTTATTACTGTCCTGTCTCTAATAATCTTTGCTTTTGCTCATCTCTTTGTCCGTGAACTCATTGTTTGATTTTGCGAGACAAAAAACATGGGCACAAAACAAAAATTGGTATCATAGACACAAGCAAACCAACTCTGGTTTCTTTTAGTATTTTTTGTTATACATTTAGTGTTTTAGATTGTCAAATGTGTTTAAAAAATGACCTCTGTATTATATTTAGAAATTTAATAAGATTTTAAATTAAAATATACAGAGACAAGGATGTCAATATTAATACAAAAGATAACACCTTTCATTTATTTAATATTTATGACAACACATAAAGTTGAGTTGTTTTCATACATTGTATGATTTAGTTTTCTCATTTTCAAAGTTTTTGACATTATACTATAGCACCTTTCAATATAATCTTTATGTTTTATTAACAAAAACTTGTAGATGATATATAATCTTAATATAATTCACCTGGATGTTATCAATTATTTTATTGAATTTTGAAACATGTATGAAATACAGAGTAGGGTTAGAAATATTAAATGTCAATATATTGTGAAAAAAGTTCTTTAGGATGAATACCACAACTAAATATTTAGAAAGACTTTATAATTGGTTAATAAAAATATTTTGATTTATGTATTATGTTCATTAATTCCAGCATTTCCTAATGAGTTAAGAAGACATGACTTTTTACAAAGTTGAATTTGGAACTAATAATAGTAAAACAGATATAACGTTTTAGAAAATTTGGCTATGAGCCAATGACCAGGTATTCCTAAGGAAATGTATAAGTGGCTTGAGTTCTGAGAAAAATAAAATCTGCTCCTTTTTTCTGAATAGCCTAATCAAACAGGTAATTGACTTTTGAGAACATATTTATAAATAACCAGTAGAAAAAGTAAAATGGGATAAATAGGAATACAAGCCCATATAAATAGGTTCTAGAACAATCAATTACATAAACGACAGAAGGTTTCTAATAAATAAGTTTCAATTTAACTGAAATTTCATAAATTGCAGATATTATGTATTAAATATTATGCTTAAAATTATACAGCAAAAAATATGTCATGTAAAAAAATACAGGTACTGCCAGGTTGAAATAAAATTTTAAAAATCATGAAAACTCTACAAAATACCTAGCCACTTTTATTAACTAAAGTACTCAGGTTGCAATTATTTACAGACCATGATACTAAAAACACTTAAAACAGTGGGTAATTTTAGATGAATTTTGATGATGTTGTATATCATAGTAGTGACAACATAAGAAACACTCAAATCTGTGAAGAACTTTTGTGGGTTTATTTGAACCTATCTGTCCATAATTGCCAGGAAGCAAAATCCCAATGGATTGAGATAATGCTCTGGAGAATGTCAGTTTTGCACCTTATTTTATACATCACAATCAAAAGAGATGATATGAAATTCACTGGTGATGGATTAGGGAGGTGGGAAAAAGCAAAGCAAGGAAACCTCTGGGATTGGATGAAAACTAAAATGATAGTCACATACATGTTTTACATAGGTGAGTACATGATAATTAACAGTCAGTAATTAGCATGATAAAACAATGATTTACAGCAAGCATGTCAAACTCCCGTACCATGGTTTGCATGTGGCCCACAATGAATATTTTTGCAGCCCAGCCAATATAATGGTAAGTAAGAAATGTCTTAATAAAAATTTTGTAACTTAATTTTTACAAAATCCTGTTATACATAATCCTATATAATAAAAGGCTAGTATGCAAATAAACCAAACATTGGAACAACCGAACAATTGAACAACCAGTTGCTGTGATGTGCACTGACCACCAGGGGGCATGTGTGGAACATGGCGGGCATTGGCCTTGGCGGGATGGTGGAGGTGAGCAGGGGAGCCAGACCAAGGTGGGGCACCAGTCACTGTCAGCAGGGCGAGCCTCTAGTGCAGTGGTTCTCAACCTGTGGGTCGCGACCCCTTTGGGGTCGAATGACCCTTTCACAAGGGTCTCCTAAGACCATCAGAAAACACATATATAATTACATATTATTTTTGTGATTAATCACTATGCTTTAATTATGTTCAATTTGTAACAATGAAATTGGGGGTCACCACAATATGAGGAACTGTATTAAAGGGTCGCGGCATTAGGAAGGTTGAGAACCACTACTCTAGTGGTTACTGAAAATTCTTTGCTCCCATTTGCAATGGTCCCGCCTGGCACTTGCACCTGCTGCGGGTTTTGGCCCAGCTCGCACCCACAGCTGGCGCCAGAGCTGCTGTTTGCACCCGCTGCCAGTGCCCAGCACCAGTCCCAATCACTCAGAGTCATCAGAGGGTGTGAGAGGCAGCTGCTGGCCCTGATTACCCCAAGTGCTTCTCCACCTCCCCCTGCTCCTGAGGGGCGATGGGGGCAGTAACTACCGCTTGCATCCACTGACAGCGCCGGCCCCGCTCACACCCACTGCTGGCGCCAGCCCCAATTGCTCCACGCTGTCAGCTGGTGTGAGTGGGGCCAGAGCCATCAATGAGGGGGAGCAGCAGGAGTGGGGCTGCCGGGAGACAGGAGACTGGGGGCCACGGAGAATGGGCCAAGACCCACCCCTGTGGCTACTGCAGCCTTGCAGCCCACATTTCCTTTCAAGGTGCATGAATTCATGCACTGGGCTCCTAGTTATTAAAAAACAAACTACAGTGTTTGCTAATGACTGATTACTATAATCGTGTTGCATTCATTTCCCTCACATGCCTTACATGCAGGTGCATCATTTCTCTCCACTAATACTAGCAGCAAATATATTAGCAGCCGATTGCTACGTCATTAATCTTGGACTGACTTGTTTGGTGTGCGCAACAGGAAATATTTCACTTTTGGGGAACAAAAAACATAGGTTTATTTGCATTATGCTTATTAATTTGTGTAGTCATTCAGTGTCTGGTAAGTTAATGTTCAAGAAAAAAATATTAATTTTTATTAAAATGTTCTATTATTTTATGTTAAGGATTACTCATTTGTTTCAGCCCTTTGTACTCAGCATGTCTCTATTGGAATAAACCTACGTTTCTATGAAAATTTAAGCTATTTTTTTTTTGGCGGCCCACATAAACTTAAACCTTGTTTATTTGGCCCATGTTAGCCTTTGAGTTTGACATGTTTGATTTACAGCAACTAAGCTTCATTTATAATAGTTGTTTTCTTTCATATATTTATGTCTTCAATGAGTCATATGATAGATATATCCTTTTGTTTAAGCCTATGACTAAAAGCTCATGATTCCAACTTTATTGTGCTTAAGAACCCTTGGAATACTCTTATCTGGTTAGTCCTCTACTCTGCAGGTTTGTAGAAAATTCTCTAAGTTACGTAACCTATAGAAAATATAGGTTTTGAATCTGTTTATTGAGAGAGATAAATTGCCTTCTGATACTACGTTCATCTATTTATGTTTATTTCCCATCCTGCCTCATTGACTTCTCTCAGGGCTTCTAATTTTATTTCCTTTAATTAGACCAAATAGTATATTAAATATACCTTACATTTAGTTCTTAAATATCCCAACAGATGTGATTTATTTTATCACGCAATAATGACAGTTGCTCAAATTTCTATGCAGTTTTAAAATGAATAAGTTGCATATAATGCCACTCATTAGAAAGAAAATCATAGCAAAATAAGAGACCTACTGCACAATATTAAATATAAGTGTGTTTTGTTTTGCCTTTCTTCATTTGTTTTGCATTTATTGGAATATACTCAGCTTCAAAGAAAGTATAACCTTATTCAAACTGCCCCCAAAATATATTTAATCATGTTATAGTAAGATTACTGAAGCTATTTTGCTCTTTATTTCCACATACATAGAACATGGATCATTTTCTGGACTTTAAAAAGAATAACAAAGGTTTGCCAATATTTCTTAGTAAACCACTGCTTTGAACTCATTGGTTTGGGTCACATGATTATTATAAACCAACTAAAGGCTGGGTGCATGAGATTCATGCATTGGGCAGGGGGATGTCCCTCAGCCCATCCTGCACCCTCTCCAATCTAGGACCTATTGAGGGATGTCCGAACCCTGCCTGGTGGGATTGGCCTAAACGGGCAGTCAGACATCCCTCTCACAATCTAGGACTGCTGGCTTCAAACTGCTCACATGCCTGCCTGATTGCCCCTAACCACTCCCCTGCCAGCCTGATCTATGCCTAACTGCTCCCCTGCCAGCCTAATTGCCCCTAACTGCCCTCCCCTGGAGCCCTGGTCACCCCCAACTGCCCTCATCTGCAGGCCTGGTTGCCCCTCAACTGCCCTCCCCTGAAAGCCTGGTCACCCACAACTGCTCTCCCCTGCAGGCCTGGTCACCCACAACTGCCCTCCCCTGCCAGCCATCTTATGGTGGCCATCTTTTGTCCACATCGGGGTGGCCATATTGTGTGTTGGAGTGATGGTCAATTTGCTTATTACTCTTTCATTAGATAGGATCCTTGCAAGATGGATAAAATTCACTGTAAACCAATCAGAGCCACCTGAAAAACTGAACATGGAGTCAACTTCAACTGAATGTGTGGTCTGATTAATGAGAAAGTATAAAGTTGAAAAATATTAGGTTTCTGTAGAAAATGAGGATGGCAGAAGACATGAAGGAAAGACAACCAATAATATCCACCACTAAATATTTAAAGAAATGATGCCTCTTACTCATCACTTTTAGTCTAATTTTTGTTTTAAATGATTCTATAGAAAGAAAAAGTTGTTACATAAAAATATTAATCCAGATATTCAGCAGTGTAAAAGTCTATTAGTTACATTTTAATAGGCCTATACTTTGCTGTTGCAAGTATCAGATTTTTACTGAAAATGAGTTTTTAAAAGATCAATCAATCAACCTCTTATTCTGTAGAAGAAGAATATATATCTTGAAAGCAATGTCTGAGTCATAGTTTTTAATAGAAGAGCACAAACATGGTACAGAACACTGACATTAGATAAGTTGTAATTTGTGAATCACAGTGACACCAACTGCAGAACTGCTTTCCCTTGTGTTTCATAAAAAAACAAGCAAGCAAACAAACAAACAAAAAACACTGGCAACTGTCTAAACCAGTTATATTACTTCCTTTTCACACAACACAGATTGTGTCAAGTAAAAATAAATCAAAATAGTATATTCTGCTTTGTTTCAATACTAGACATGTTTATGGCTACTTTTACTAGTTGGAAATGCATGCTTTATATTGATACATACTCAAAGGTATATCATACCAAAGCTAATTGCTAAAAATGATGTAGAAACTACAGATATAATATTATAATATAAATAAAATATATAATCTATATATATAAAAGGCTAATATACTAAGTGTCCATCTGACTGGTCACTATTACACACACTGACCACCAGGGAGCAGATGCTCAACACACTGGCCATTTACAATGAAACGGCATGGTGGACCTGGCACCTACAAAGCAACAATTGGCTTCCCCTAAGTGGGACACAGGTCCCGCCACCACCCCAGATCAACAGCCCACCAAATCGCAGCCAACACTGCTGAGATCTCATGGCACACAATATGGCACACAGCCCAGCCCAGCCTAGAAATGGTGGCTGTGAGCATCAGGTAATGACATCACATAGCAACGCCTGGCTTTCTCTCCCTAGCAACGACCAGCCTCATTGCAGTTTCTTCAGCCCAGGAACACCACTTGCTTTATAGCCAGGTACAAACATTTTGCACTTTAACCAAATGTCTGTTAAGCATTTTCATGTGCTTCATCTCATTTGATCCTCACAGAAGTCATGGAGTAGGTAGATAGGAAATTCAGTAGAATCCTATTTTCTTTTCATTAGCTGGAAAATGGAGATTTAGGAAGTTTAGAAACTTGTCCCGACCGAAAATAAATAAGAAATGGTGGACCTTGAAAATGACTTCAGGTTTTCTCACTGCACAGAATATAGTCAAACACTGCTTCAGTTAAATATTTTAACCTTTGTTCTCCCTGTGTGATTTGCAATAATAATCTGCTTCATGGTCATATTTACTGCTGTGTTGCTGACAGTTACCTGAAAGAGAAGTTTGGGTGCTTCATTGGGTTGGAAAAAGATAAGCTAAATCAGAAAGCAAATCTAATTAAGCAAGTTTATTCTATATGTATAAAAGGCTAAATTGCCTCGTTCATGTGTGATACATATAAAGATCTCACTGGCACCAATCGCACGCATGTGCTTCCATCTGTCATTGTCAATTTGGTTGACACTTCTATTATAGAGAAAGGGTGAATAGAGATATTAAAATATTTTAATTAATTTCCTTTCGATGTGCACAAATTTGTGCACCAGGCTTATAGTGTGGTATAATAGGTCATATCAAAGCACATTTATTGACCAAATATCTTAATATTCTTCACTGTATGCCTATAAGTTATATGATTGTAGACGATATTCTGGATTTGGTTTTGTAGTTGCCTAGACAAACTCATATAATACCAAGTTCACATGATTGCTAGGTTAAAAAGCTGGGATTAAAATAGTCTTACATTTAGCCCAACATGCTTTCCAACTAATAAAGTGATGTTTATGAGGTAGCTGATTTTGTTAGATTTTAAAAAATATACTGAAGTGTCATAAAGTGATATAATCTGTCATTCCAGTTTATCAAAGTGAATTGTTTTACAGGGCCTAAATATTCCACTTCCAATGAGATAAATGTCCAAATGGTGATTCAATCAAAATTATTTCTTCTTCACATCAACCTTTTTCTTGATTATTGGTATAACAAATATTTGTTAATGATGATTAGAAAAAATAAACATGGGAAAGGCAGAATAACAATATAAAAATTACAACACCTAAACAAGATCAACTGTTATATTTTTATGTGCTTTTTACCCTTGTTACCCAAACATATATATGTACAATGCATTTGAACTGTCTCTTTAACCTGGTATAGTGGCTAAAAATTTAATTGGAGCATTCCTTTCCCTTTAAAATTTGTAATTCAATTATGTTATATATATGAAAAAAGATGTTTAAGATATTTTAGTCTTTAGATCTACTTACACTTTTCTAAAATAAATTTTTTAAATGTGTTTTTATTAATTTTAGAGAGAGAGGAATAGAGAGATAGAAACACTGATGCGAAAGAAATATCATCTATCTGCTGCTTCCTCCATGCCGCCTACTGGGATCGAGCCAGCAGCCCTGTGCCCTGACAAGGAATTTAACTGGTGATGCTCAATCACTGAGCAACCCTGGCCGGGTAACACTTTTCATTTTATTAGTATTTCTCATAATACTATTATTATTTTTATCTCTGATTGTCTCTATAAACTAAATGGTTAGCTATGGAATTATTTGTCATATAAATGGATCATTTTTTCAATTAAGACTTTATTTTCTTAAAAGCGCTTTAGTGCTTTAAACAGTAAGTCCCCATGTATCCCCTTCTTTCACACATGCATAACTTACTCCGCTATCAACATCCAACACCTGAGTGGTAGATTTGTTGCAATTGATGAACCCACATTGATTCATTATAATCACTTAAAGTTCATAGTTTATAGTGTCTTTCATTCTTAGTGTTGTATATTCCACATGTTTAGACAAATGTATAATAACACGTATTCACAATTACAATATACAAAATAATTTATCTGCCCTGAAAAGCCTTTGTTCTCTGCCTATTCATTTCTCCCCCCACCACCAACCCCTGGTTGTCTCTTCCCAAGATGAGTGTTAAATAATCTCCCTGTATTTCCATAGGAAAACTGTCAATGTGGTAAAAATAAATAATAAAATAACACTATTTTTGTAGGTCTTAATTTTCAAAGAGATACACAAGTGCCATTCAATATTTTAGGCAACAGGAAACAATATACAATGAATCATAAAAAATTTTAACTTCTTTCTTTTTACATCCATGACTCATAGATAGTCATAAAATCTTAATTAATGCATTTGTTGAGATAATATTTTCTTTTGAATGTAATGATAACTGTCAATGTATAAAATGTGACATACACAGTCATAACAAATAATCAGAAGAAACATTAAGCAATTTCAATTTGGAAACAAATTATTTCAGTCACTCTGCACTTGTCACAACTGGCAATAATTTATCAAAAAAGATATCACCATATTGCACTGGTCTAATAAATACTAATGAAAATTCAAAGAAACCAGATAATATGAATGGATTCTCTACACAAGGTAAGAAAGCAAGCTTGTAAAAATTCTAAAGAAGAAAGGAGTCAGGGCCTATGGTTTTATAGCAATAATTATTTCACAGAGTTTGAAAATGTGTGTGTCAAAAGTTCACACATGTATTTTGTAACTTTAAATGGAATTGGCTTTTAAAAGTAAGACCTCCATTTAGGTGTAAAACACTATTTGGATATTAAAGTAAGCAATTATCTATTCAAAAGCTTTGGAGATGCTTTCTAGTCATTCTGTCAGCCTATGGTAACAATACAAGACCACTTAGGAGAAGACAAAAATCTAAATCCTGTCCTTCTATTATTTATGAGTTACTTGTGTCAAGGTTATATCCTACCTAATAAAAGAGAAACATGGTAATTGGCGTACAACCGCTACCCTTCCCATTGGCTAATCAGCGAGATATGCAAATTAATTGCCAGCCAAGATGGTGGCCAGCAGCCAGGCAGCTTGAAACTAACATGAGGCTTGCTTGCTTCAGTGACGGAGGACTCCAATGTTCCCCGCCTGCCTTGCCGGCCTCTGAGCTTGCAGTTTAAGAAACATTGTAACAAATATAGAAGCTAAACAAAACCTCAGAAACCTGTTTTCAGCGAGCCGGGATCTCAGAGCTGGAGTTATACATTGTTTCGATTATAGAACCGAAACAAACCAGATACCTGCTTTCAGGAGTGGAGGCCTAAGAGCTGAAGCCTCAGAGCTAAAGCTGGCCCAGAATAAAAACAAAAAAACAAAAAAAGGAGCAGTTGGGAGCTTCCGTCACCCACCAGCCTGAAAACAGCCCTCAGCCCCTCATCCAGACTGGTCAATCACCCCAGTGGGGACCCCCACCCTGAAGGGTGTGTGACCAGCTGCAAACAGCCATCATCCCCTCATCCAGGCTGGCCAGGCACCCCAGTGGGGCCACCCACCCTGATCCAGGACAACCTTCAGAGCAAACCAGCTGGCCCCCACACGTGCACCAGGCCTCTACCCTATATAGTAAAAAGGTAATATGCCTCCCAGCACCGGGATCAGCGGAGCCGCGAGGCCTCCCAGCACTGGGATCAGCATGACAGGGGGCAGTGCCCAAACCCCCTGATCACCCTGCTCTACCCCACGGGCCCTGCTCTGTGTGTGACGGGGTAGAGCCATAACCTCCCCATCGGCCCTGCCCTGAGTGTGAGAGTGGCGGCGCCCCAACCCCCTGATCCGCCCTGCTCTGTGTGTGACAGGGGGGCAGTGCCCCAACTCCCCTATCGGCCCTACTCTGTGAGTGACAGGGGAGAGCTCCTCAACCCCCTGATGGGCCCTACTCTGTGAGTGACAGGGGAGAGCTCCTCAACCCCCTGATGGGCCCTGCTCTGTGCATGACAGGGGGGAGCTCCCCAACGCCCTGATGGGCCCTGCTCTGTGCATGACAGGGGGGAGCTCCCCAATGCCCTGATCGACCCTGTTCTGTGCGTGACAGAAGGGAGCTCCCCAATCCCCTGATTGACCCTGCTCTGTGCGTGACGGGGGGAGCTCCCCAACCCCCCAATCAGCCCTACCCTGAGCGTGACTGAGGGTGGCATCGCAACCTCCCAATCTGCCCTGCTCTGTGCATGACAGGGGGCAGCACCTCAACTCCCCAATCAGCTCTGCTCTGAGCCCGACCAGGGGCTGCACCTAGGGATTAGGCCTGCCCTCTGCCACCCTAGAACAGGCCTAAGCCAGCAGGTCATTTTCTCCCGAGGGCTCCCAGACTGCGAGAGGGCACAGGCTGGCCTGAGGGACCGCCCCCCCCCAGTGCACAAATTTTTATGCACCAGGCCTCTAGTATTTATATATTTGTAGATGTTTTTAAACCAATACATTGGCATTAACATTTTTCCCCCCTAAGATCTGTGCTGATGACATTTTACTACCATGTTTCTCCTTGAGCCTTTCCTTCCAAAGCAGTATTCCCCTTGGAACCATAAGAACAGAATCACACAATGGGATTAGGAAAAGAGTTTCCTGCCTCCCCTTATTTTGAGGGGAAAATAAAGCTAAAGTCAAGTGATAGAGAAGATGAGTGGAAAGTACAATTGTATATAGGTTAACCTGAGTAATTTGCTAAAACCAATAAAAAAAGAGTAGTCTCACTCATATGAATTATTAAATTATGTCTAGCATCTAATATTCTAAATATGTAGCAAGGCCCAGCCAGTGCAGCTCAGTGGTTGAGTGTCAACCCATGCACCAATTGATCACTGGTTTGATTCCTGGTCAGGGCACAGGCGGCTTGATCCCTGGTGGGGACTGTGCGGAAGTCCCTATTGAACCCAAATGTACTGACCATGAAAAAGGAGGGAAATGCGTATTAAATGAAAGCATGCATTTGCATATTATAGCCAAAAGTGGGAAATTTTCTTGACATTTGATTGTCTATACCACAGTGGAAGGTGAAAAAGAAAAATCAGATATGAGTGATTAGCATGATATCTATACTAATAAAAGCATAATATGCTAATTAGACCAGACATCCTTCCAGACGACCTTCTGGATGAAGCCAGGGCTTCGGTGGCCAGAGGAAGTAGGTGCCTGCAGCCGGGGGAAAGAAGGCCTACTCTTGCACAAATTTCGTGCATAAGGCCTCTAGTCTAAAATAAAATCTAAGAATTCTGTCTCAAAAAAACAACAAAAACTATGTGGGTTTGGTCCTCTCTCTTGTCTTCAGCAAATCTTATTTCCTTCACTGGCAAATTGAAATTAATAATAGCTTATTTATAACTAGGGATGTTATAAGGGTTGAATTAAATATTTCATGTAAATTATGTAATTATGCAATATAAAATATGTTTTATGAACATTATTCCACTGTGTAAACTATAAAGAATATCTTATAGCTTGAATCAGTTAATTTCCATAGTGAAGCTATTTTCATGGCATTATAATGTTTGCATCATTCTGTTATTTGTAATTTTCATACAACAATTTATCATAGAATTATTTCTGTGCAACCACAGTTTCTACTTTATAAGTTATAATTGTTGAAGAATGTAGTGAAAATATATTGTATTTAAACAATTATCTTACTATCACAAACAATGGTGAAGCAATCATCTCATTGCTAAATGATATGTAATGACCAGTTTTGAATTTAATAACTTACCTAAATTACCATGTAATATAGCCACATCAATTTAGAGAATCTCCAACAGCATATGGATATCTATTTTCCACAATTTTGCCCAAAATTGAGACTTCCAAAATTTGAAGTTTTTAATAATCTGATGGGTGAAAATAATCCCATTTTTTAAAATATCTGATTGAGCCCAGCTGGTGTTCTCAGTGGTTGAGCATCAGTGACAGTTTGATCCCCAGTCAGGGCACATGCCCTGGTTGTGGGCTCAATCCCCTGTGTGAAACTTGCAGGAGTCAGCAGATTAATGATTCTCTCCCATCATTGATGTTTCTATCTCTCTCTCCCTCTCACTTCCTCTCTGAAATAAATAAAAATATACTTTAAAAAATAAATAAATAAAAATTTAAAAAATAAAACTATTTGATTGATGTATAAAGTGCCTGCATAAAATTACACAAATCATAAGAATTCAATGAATTATTACAAAATAAACAAATCCAAGTCAGGAACTAAAACATGGTCAGCAACTCAGGAGGCCCCCTTAAAATGGTCTCTCGCAAACACCACAGTTCTCTCATCACTAAGTTAAATTAGATCCTGATATCTTTTACCAAATTTTAGTATAGGCTATTTGCAAATTTATTTAAATGGAGTGTGGAGTATTTATCCTTTGTTTCTGGGCTTATTTTTTCCATAATATGCTTGTGAGATGCATTGATATTATTGCAATTAAATGGCACCATTGATTATAATTGCTGTATATTTCATTGTATCACTATACTACAATCACCTGGAATATTTATTTATGTATTTTATACAAAATCTATTTGACTTCATAAAAAGTACAATTATTTTTTTGTGTATAGACTTTGTAACCAGCAAGTTTAAATAAATAACCTAGTAATTCTAAATATTTAACCATAGGTTATTTGATATTACCCTAGTAGTTAACTTGGCATCTTTGTTGAAATTTCATTGAACATGTAAGTGTGAGTCTGTTCTAAACTCTATTTTGTTTGATTAATCTATATGTCTGCCTTTATACCAGTACTGCATTGCTTGATAATTGCAGCTTTATATTAAATCTTATAATCACATAGTATACATCAACCATGTTCTTAAGATCTTTGTTCTACCTTAAGTTCTTTGCTTTTCCAAAGACAATTTGAAGTAAGATTGTCAATTTTACCCAAAAGGCTGATAGGATTTTAAAAAAGAACTTTGTATGAGTACCTAGGAATTCTATAAGCTGTGCCTTGATTTGAATAGACTAATTTGGAGGTAACTGCTTCTACAAAATATTGCCTCTCTTATCTATGAGAATGATTATCTGTGTAGTCAAGTCTTTTACATTTCCATTTGCAATATTTTTTTAGTTTTTCCAACCATCTTGTATAATTTTTATTTTATTTATTTCCTAATATATACAAAGAATGGCAATTTGTACCCAAGAACAATTTTTCAAAGATTGATGAAAGAAATTTTAAATGTTTATATATTAAGCCTTATTTACAGTTCCAATGAATTCCATAATGTAGAAATCCTTCAGGCCATGGCCTAATTGAAGAGATACTGTTCATGTTATGAGCAGAAAGGGATTATTCACCAAAAGGCTACAAGACCGTGGTAGTAGGCACCAGCTGGAATTAGCAGAACATGCCTGAGATTAAATTTTGGAAGAGATAGAACAGGAGGTTTTATATATATATATATATATATATATATATATATATATATATATATATATATATATATATATATATATATCTGCATGTAAGAGTTTATTTGGTTAAGGGTCACTATCAGAAATCAGGATTTAATAACCTGGTAAGGTCACCTTATGTGAATTTTAATTGCCTGTGGAATTCAAAAGCCAAGGAAGGTATACACGCTAAGGTGTGAAGCCAGAAAATCCACCACATGACATCTCCAGGGGAAGTAGAGATGACACTACTTTTACTACAGTGATAAGACAATTGTTAAAAAGGAGAACAATAGCATTATTTAAAATCTTGGTGGCAACTCTTCTCTTTCTGTCAGAATTCATTGTAGAGGATGCTGCTACAAACCTGACTCCCAAGTACTGGGAGGTAGAGTTCTGGTAGTCTCACCTGATACAGGGATTTGTGTCAGGAGTTAAATAGATCATGGTCTCTAGGGATGAGATAGATTAAAACTTGCTAAGTATATTGCTTAACTTTTATAACCAAAATATGAAGAATGGGCCAGCACTAGCTGATATCAATTTTAGCAATGGGAAATTATCTGTCACTTCCTTTCCAGACAAGATAAAGTTCACAGAGTCAATACCCATTGATATTAAAACTATAAAGCAGTCCTCACAGTTTCAGGAAAGACTGACAACTTATTATACCAGTGATATCTGAAATGCCTTTCAAACTATTTAATCAATCAATGACAACTTTATAGTCATAGTAACAAGTAACAAGTAAGCACTAGGATGGGTTGTAAACTGGAGTGATCAATCAATGACAACTCGCTTCAGTAAACATACCAGCCAATTGGTGCAGCCTCACACTTTGAACATCAGCCAGAGGGGTAGAAACCCCAGTGAACACACTTCTAAGTCTAAATGTCAACATACACTTGCTTTAAACCAATACAAATCACCCTTCTCTAGACAACATAAATCATGATTTTAGACTGATGTCAACCACTCTTGTGTTTGTAACCAATACAACCCCAAACAAACGCTTTCCATAACCCTTATACAGCTCAGCAGTTTGCTTTGCTCAATTATTTCACATCTGACCAGCTCTCTTTATGTAAGTAAGCTGAAAGTCCAACTCCATGATTTTATATACTGAGAGATAATCTTACACCTTGACAATTCTGGATGTTCCCTGATTATCATATTGGGGACTCTTCTTTGGCATCTTATAATTTTTCAAGTACAGGTCTTTAACCTTTTTGGTTTAATTAATTCCTAGGTATTTTATTTTGTTGGTGTAAATATATATATATATATATATATATATATATATATATATATATATATTCCATTTTTGAAAATTCAACTGATTTCTAATACTTTTTGTATCCTGCTATTTCATTGAATTTATTTATCTGTTCTAGTAGTTTTTGGTAGAACCTATAGTTGTGTTGTTTTTATTTAATGTACACTATCATGGCATTTGCAAATAATGACAGTTTTACTTCTTCATTTCCAATTTGGCTGCCTTTTATTTCTTCTTATCTGGTTGCTGTGGCTAGGACTTCCAGTGCTATGTTGAATAAGAGTGATGAAAAGCAGACATTCCTGTCTTGCTCCCGATCTTAAGGGAAACTCTTGTAGTTTTTACCTATTAAATATGATGTTGGCTGTGGGTTTCTCATATATGGCTTTTATTATTTTGAGACAT
The DNA here is from genome assembly GCF_963259705.1 of Myotis daubentonii. NCBI lineage: Eukaryota > Metazoa > Chordata > Mammalia > Chiroptera > Vespertilionidae > Myotis > Myotis daubentonii. The sequence continues at coordinate 194,190,424 of NC_081840.1, forward strand.
GTTTTCTCTCTTCTCACTCTACTCAGAGTTGTTATCATAAAGGGGTGCTGGATTTCATTAAATGATTTTTCTGCGTCTATCGAAACAATCATATGATTTTTATCTTGCATTTTGTTTATGTGGAGCACCATGTTAATTGATTTGCAGATATTATATTGAAAAGGGTTAACTAGCTAGCTTAAGACAGGAATGGAGTGTCTAGGAAGGATGGAGGCATTTCTGGCCTGAACAATTAAAGCAGCCGCAAGTTAGATCTAAAGCAGCTCTGACCTAAGGGTACTAAAACAGTGGTCCCCAACCTTCCTAATTCTGTGACCCTTTAATACAGTTCCTCATGTTATGGTGAAACCCAATTTCATTGTTACAAATTGAACTTAATTAAAGCATAGTGATTAATCACAAAAACAATATGTACTTATATATGTGTTTTCCGATGGTCTTAGGCAACCCCTGTGAAAGGGTCGTTTGAACCCCAAAGGGGTCGCGACCCACAGGTTGAGAACCGCTGTACTAAAACATCTCTGGCCGGGACAACTGAGAGAGGGTCCATAGGAGAGGAATGCTTGGATGGGGCTTGTACCTTACTTGTACAGAGGATAAAGGATGTTGCAAGATAAGGGGAGAGCAAGAGGGGGGAACCACATGGGCTTTAGCTTTGAAAGGAATACCATGTTGCAGAATGACCAATGAGGAAAGCACAGGGGTCCTAAATCAAGGAAGGATCCAATTAGAAAGGGTGAGGTTCAGACAAAGAACTGCAGCATATACAAACTGGAGACAGAGACTTTTTTTTAGATTCATTTGAGAGAGAGAGAGAGAGAGAGAGAGAGAGAGAGCAAGCGCAGGCTTTTCCCATTTGGGGGCCCTTCCCTAATGGGCCCCTTAGGGAACACCTCTGCCCAGATGGAGTTTGTATCTGCTTCCAATAAACCTCTACATTTTTTTTTATTAAAGAAGTCTTTTTGTCTGCCATTTTATTCTTCAAACTTTATAGGACAAGAACCCACAAGAAGAAAAGGCTATACCCCAAACCCCAAATTTCAATATCAAACTTTCATCCTAGGAATAAACCTCACTTGATCATGGTTTTTGATCCTGCAAATGTATTTCTGGATTTGGTTCACTAACATTTTGTTGAAGACTTTCACATCCATGTTCATCATGGTTATTGGCCTGGCCTGTCAGTTTCTTTCTTTGTAGTGTCTATCTGGTTTTGGATCTATGATAATGCTGGCATTGTAAAACAAGCATGAGAGTCTTCCCTCCCCTTGAATTTTTTGGAATAGTTTGAGAAAGAGGTGTTAATTTTTTCTTTAAATGTTTGGTAAACTTCACCTATGAAGCCATCTTGTCTAGGACATTTTCTTTGCATAGAATCTTTGGATTTCTGCTTCGTTAGTTGTAATCCATCTATTCAGATTTTCCGTGTTTTTTTTTTTTTTATCTAGTTTAAAAGATTGTATGTTTCTAGGAAGTTGTCAATTTCTTCCAGATTGTCCAATTTTTTGTCTTATAGCTGTTCATAATCTTTCCTTAAAATCTTTTGTATTTCTGTGATATCAGTTGTTATTTCTCTTTTATTAATGATTTTTTTGGGTCCTCTTTGATTTTTTAAAAAATTCTCACCTTAGGATATGTATATTGATTTTTAGAAATGGAAGAAAGAAAGGAGAAAGATATATTCAATCTCTTTTGTTATTAGAAAAGATGAGATATAAATTCACCTCTAGGTGTAAAAGGAAATGTTAAAAACCTGGAAAATTCCAGGTGATCTAGAAAGGATATAGAAAATGGAAGTGACATATACTGTTAATGATGCAGCCATTTTAAAAGTAAGAGACAGTAGCTAATAACATTAAATATGTTAAAATTCTATATATTAACATATTTAACATTAAATATGTTAAAATTCTTATAAAACACCTTGTGATTTTATGTCAGTATAACTCTCATGCAGGCACAGAAAGAAAACTGCTTAAAGATGTTTTCAAAATTGTTATGAAGGAATTGGCAGTAACTTAAGTGCTTAATGCTGGATATATAAATTAGCAATGGCTAAGTAAATCAAAGCAGTCTTATAAAGGTATTAAAATTATAAATTGATTGTATAATTTAATAAAATAGGTAGACCTTAAAACATAGTTTTGAGTGTAAAAGTAACAAATAAAATTATATCTATAGAACAATAACATTATTGTAAATTAGAAACACATCCCCACAAAAGCATTTTATATTTTCAAATATAACACATTTTGAATGACATGTTATATACATGGCTCTTAAAAGAAAATAGAGAGAACTCTACTTTTAGTTATAAATATTAATTTTAAAGAAATAAATCATACTTTCTGAAAATAACAGCTACAAAAGATAAACATCATACCTTTAGTCATAAATCCTTGCTTTGAGGTTCACCTAAAGTTCATATACAATATATCTTCATCTACTATCTATCTATACATGTAACTTTGTAATTCTTTTAACAGCACTTCATTTAAGCTTCAACATTCTGAGTTGGATTTATGTTGCCCTACTCTCGGTAACACACATCTAATTGTTTGTAAATGTTGGGATTCTTGCCAATGCTAAAAACAATTAGGTTAATTAAACTAAGTGATGGCTTTCTAATTAATTCAATTAAATAGTCATTTAAGTGTATTTGGCTTGGGGAAGGATAATGTTAAAAATCTATAGCTGGATGTGTAATCTGGCTTTATGCCTAGAAACACTGAACTGTGATATTAAGTAGTCACATGAGTGACTGAGAACAAATGATAAGAATTAAGCTATTATGTATAAAGCAAAAAAAGCTTACCCATTGAATAGGAGAGTATAAATCTCCCTTTAACTCACAGTTTAAAAGTGTAACATCTGTGAATACTAAGACACAAGAATTGAGATTTGGAGCTTTTCTTGCAGAATATAATTTGTTTTAGATCAGGTTTGCTGGGTGTCAAACTTGGAGTTAGAGATTTGCATGCAGAGGGTTAGTGGGGTAGTTTTTCAGCACTGACACCCGTGAGGGAACTAAGGCAGCTGAGGAAACTCTGGATCTGGCATGATAGTACCAAATTGCCTTGCACTGTATGGAGGAGGCTAGACATTTATATCCCCACACCAAGTAACCATTGGTAGGGATCATTTAGCCCAGGCATTTCTGGGAGAGTGACTCAGCTGGGTCCTGGCAGCAGCCAACATTTCCTAGGGGAATGACTTCTGGGAATCTAGAGGCATGGATCTCTAAATACAAGTTTTCAAAAGCCTAGGAGATATTGAACATGATAACTTAACAGTTACTTGTGCGTTAAGTTAAAATCTACTTTATCAATTTTAATATTTAAAACCTAGTTTTTCTCAAGCATTTTCCTGTTTACCTTTACTTATTTTATTTCAGTACTAGTGGCCCGGTGCATGAAATTTGTGCACATGTTGGGGGGGGGGGAGGAGGGTTCCCTCAGCCCAGCCTGCGCCCTCTCCAATCAGGGATCCCTTGGGGTATGTCTGACTAAACCGGAAATTGGACATTGCTCTTGCAATCTGGGATCGTTGGCTCCTAATTGCTCACCTGCCTGCCTGCCTGATTGCCCCTAACTGCCTCTGCCTGCCTGCCTGATTGCTCCTTAACTGCCTCTGCCTGCCTGCCGGCCCCTAACTGCTCTCCCCTGCTGGCCTGATCTCCCCTAACTGCTTCTGGTTCGGCCCCCACCACCACAGCTTTGTCTGGAAGGAAGTCGGACGTCCGGAAGATGGCCAGTCAACCTGGCCTAATTAGCATATTACCCTTTTATTAGTATAGATAACCAGCTAGTTAAGTAGGGAAAATGCTTTTTCTAAAGAACAATTTATCTAAAAAATTCAGAAAGAAAAACAGAATATTAACATTTTGTAACTGACAATGGAACAATGAATCTCAGCAATGATCAAAATGATACTAATTGAGTAGGTGAAAATTTGGTGAAGAATTTTATAGTGGAGTGATTAGGCTAACTGCACTCCATCCACAGATCAATGTTTGCATTAGTAAGAGTGGGATAATCGACAATCTGCATTTCATGATTTAATACAATAGGAAACACACAGAATCATTATTATTCTTGTCCCCCAAAGTGGACTATATTGCTAACCAACTCTCCAGTTATAATTTCCATTTTACATGATATATGGTGAATAGAGAAACCAAGTTAAGACAGCACACAAAGTCAGTTTGACACACCAAATTTTAGTAAATCTGTAAGACAAATAACTTGGTATTTTCAACAAATTAATGCTATTTAATAAATATGATTAAGAGTTTTTCTGTAACTTATTACATTTAAAGAGTCTGTATGAAAGTCTTTGCTATTTAAACCACTTTATCTAACAAATTTATGCATTATCAAAAAGCCTTGATGTTTTCATGTTAACAACTACATTCACGAATAAAAAGATAAGTAGAAAAGTCACTCTAAAATCAGAAAAAAATAAAAGTCTAGAACTTATTTTCACTGATACAATTTTTAAACTTCTGTAAAAATATTCTTACTTATGGATCAAATACTACAAGATTTATAAAAACTGAGTGTTCAGCCCTAGCTGGTTTGGCTCAGTGGACAGAGCATTGGCCTGTGGACTGAAGGTCCCAGGTTGATTCTAGTCAAGGGCACATGCCTTGGTTGTGGGTTCGATCCCCAATAGGGGATGTGCAGGAGGCAGCCATTCAATGATTCTCTCTCATCATTGATATTTCTATCTCTCTCTCCCTGTCCCTTCCTCTCTGAAATCAATAAAAGTATATATATATATATGATAAAAGTATATATATATATATATATATATATATAATAAAAGTATATATATATAATAAAAGTATATATATATGATAAAAGTATATATATATGATAAAAGTGTATATATATATAATAAAAGTATATATATGATAAAAGTATATATATATGATAAAAGTATATATATATATGATAAAAGTATATATATGATAAAAGTGTATATATATATGATAAAAGTATATATATATGATAAAAGTCTATATATATGATAAAAGTATATATATATATGATAAAAGTATATATATGATAAAAGTGTATATATATGATAAAAGTGTATATATATGATAAAAGTATATATATATGATAAAAGTGTATATATATGATAAAAGTATATATATATGATAAAAGTATATATATGATAAAAGTATATATATATATGATAAAAGTATATATATATGATAAAAGTGTATATATATGATAAAAGTATATATATATGATAAAAGTGTATATATATGATAAAAGTATATATATATATGATAAAAGTATATATATATGATAAAAGTGTATATATATGATAAAAGTATATATATGATAAAAGTGTATATATATGATAAAAGTGTATATATATGATAAAAGTGTATATATATATGATAAAAGTGTATATATATATATATATATATATATATATATATACTCATACATACACACACACACATATGTGAAGCTGGGTTTTCAGAAGTCTTCAAACCCAGTGCTGGACTATAACATGCTGGATGGCAGAGTTTACAGTCATCACACCTATAAGTTTCTATTTCCCATTTTCCTATTGATTCTGTCCATTTGGAAACTAAAGTTTGACCTATTATATAATAGAGATGCAAAATCAAAAATCTGAAACTATAATGGGAAAATAATTGGAACAGATACAATGCCTTGTTTGCATGCACAGAAACATACAAAAAGTATAGAGTATTTCTCCATGATAATTTTCGTGAAAGTCCAAACAATACCATCTCTTACTTTATTTTTTTAAAATATATTTTCAATTATTTCAGAGAGGACGGGAGAGGGAGAGAGAGATGGAAACATCAGTGATGAGAGAGAATCATTGATTGGCTGTCGCCTATACACCCCCCACTTGGGATCGAGCCTACAACCTGGGCATGTGCTCTGACCTGGAATCAAACCGTGACCTGTTGGTTGATAGGTTGGTGCTCAACCACTGAGCCATGCAGGCTGGGCTAATATCTCTTCTTTTACATAGGTTGTAAAGGCCAGTTTAGGCTCTACAAGATCAATGACAAGAGCAAAGCAAAAGAAAATATGTGTTTACTGGGAACAAAGTAATACAGAAAATAGAAGTTGTTTTTCCTTTACATTAGTTGTTAAAAATCAAATTCTGCTTTCATACTAACACAGAAATATAACATTTTTCTAAAAGAAAGGTTGTTGTTGTTTTTTTTTAAGATATCCAGGTCTAATCAGTATATATGTATAGTGAGTGCTATGTGTAATGCTATACATAAAATTAGTGAATGAAGAGTGTGACTTTGCTAAAATCACAAATATATTACTATATTTGATGAGTGTATTTATGATGTGAAATGGATTTATCACATTTAAAATGTCACAGGAAATATTCAATATCGATTCATGGAAAAAAATGCTATTTTAAGGTCATCTATGATGGAAAGAGAATAAATGTAGACCTCTCTGAATTGTGCTGCAAATGTATGAATAATACTGAACAGTCAGAATTTAAACTTATGCAATAGAGATGCTGAGTCACAGCTAAAAAGTGATATATGAAACTATTAATGGCCCTCAGCAAGACGATCTCTTTTTCCTTGTGCCAGTAGCCCAAAAGATGAAATGTAACTCACTGTGAAGGACAAAGATAAATGTGTCAGATATGATATGTTAGTCCTGAGAATGAGGGAAAAGTTCACTTTTTTTGAATATCATATTAATAAAAATGATTAATTTCTCTCATTCCTTCCCCACCATTTCTAGAACAGTAATTTCAATGCATACAAATTCAGAGGTTTTGGATGGTGTCAGTCATTTTTCTTCACATAATGAATTCATTGTCACTGAGTTATTCAGTTTTGGAGGCACTGATGATTCACTGAATTGAATTTTGTTTGCAAAATGGTATTTTCATCACTGAAAAGAATAGTGACAACCTAATTCTTCCTCATCATGGGTACTACAAACAGCAAAATGACAAAAAAATATCAACTCATTGTATGACCTTGGAGAAAGCAGTCATCCTTCTGTAAAATACACCTAATTTACATAGTTTCCAAATTTAAAGGAAATTAGTTATATACTTTCCAAATTTAATTTTATAGTAGTACAATATAGTTACATAGTTATAGAGTTTTCAAACTTAAAGGAACTATATTCTTATAAAATTTATCAGAAGCCTTCTGCAGGCTTCTGAACAAGATATAGAAATGCTTTTCCTGAGTTGAAGAAGTTTTAACAATATATGAGTGTGTTTGGGGTGACTAAGGGTTGAACTTCTAGTTAAATTGGAAAGTGGGGGGAAAGGCAAAGTGCAACAGGGAGCTCTTCAAAGGAAGTGCAGAGATTTTAATGCTCCTTTAATAACAACCTATATAACTTACACGAGTAATAAATGCTAAAATATATTTAGTACTTATGGGTAAGGCATTATGTTAAGTAATTCCTTTCTTTCTTTGTTTTAATCCTCACCCCAGGATATGTTTTTTATTGATTTCAGAGAGAGAGGAAGGAAGAGAGAGAAACATCTATTGGTTGCCTTCCAAATGTGCCCTGACCGAAGATTGAACCCACAACCTACTAGTAAGTATGTGCCCTAACTGGGAAATCAAACAGCAACTTTTTGGTGTATAGAACAAAGCTCCAACTGACTGAGCCACCCACCAGGGCAAGCCATTTCTTTATGTTAACTTATTTCAATATCCTAATGAAATTGGTACTATAATTATCCACACTTTATAGATGAGAAAACGGAAGCACAGATAAGTGGCTGGACCAAAATCATATATCAGTATTGATGGAGCTAAAATTCAAACTTGGGCAAACTGTTTCAAAATTTTGTGCTCTTTACCATTACTCTGAATTCTATCTCCTATCAGTGCAAAATTAGATGAAAAGGTAAGTTATATTTAGAGAAGGAAGTCGGTAGACATAAGAAAAGGACAGGGAAACACCTCCCTCTGGACAGGATGGTTAATAGAAAGAAGAGAAACAGTTAGGGGAGAGGGATCATATCAGCCTGTCCTCATTTCCTCACTTGAAATTTTAAAATATATATGCAGGAAGCTAAGCAACACTGGAAGTTGTACTCTTAGAACAAGGAGCTGTAAGTGCATAGCTCCGGGCCTGTATCTTGTGGATTTGCCAAGCTTTCTGGAAACTCCTGCAGGGAACAACTAGCCTGAGGGGTGAGAACTGTGTCACAATGGTGGAGGGAAATCCATGCATAGGAAGGCTGAGGTAGCAATTCTGGCTTGCCAAAGGGCTGTGTGGAAGCCCTGGCGAGGGCGATATAAAAAGTTGCTGGTGGAGTCAGGGTCCAGTAAAACCGTCAATGCATCATGAATTCAACATAACACTCCAAAGATTAGAGGAGATGAGTTACAATTCAGAGATCGCCAGGCCAAAGGATGATCATATTAGCCGTTTTGTAACAAAGAATGAACAGTCAGAAGATACCATAGGGATGCATGGTCTTTGTCTCCCTCCACTGCCTGACCTCTCCTTCCAAAAAAAAAAAAAAAAGTTCAGAAGAAAATGATTAGATCTTAATGACAGAGCTTTTACCTAAAAGATTAATTCATCAATAGAAAACTACTTACACTAGGAGGCACTAAGATCCTGTTGTTGCAAAGTCGAAAGGATTGTATTTATTGTCTCCATGTTCTGAACAGCCACGCATTGGTTCATAAGAAGATTAGCATAGCTATGGGCATGGAGAAGCCATATTTATTTTACACACCTGAGTGCAGTGGGAATAACAATTTCAGTCTTGCTCTACATATCTTAGTAAGCTTAAATAGTCGGGTAAATAAATAATTTGGAGCCAGTATGCTTAGCAACTTAAAACCATTGTTTTCCTCATCTGCCTAATTGATCTACAAACAATATTACCCTAAGACGTCAAATTTTGACATTTCAAGTTATTTATTCCAGAAAATTAATAAAAATGATTTCTGTATTTTCATACCAGGATTATCAGCAACCATGAGAAATAACCCAGTCTGAAAAGTGCTTATCTCTTTTCCAAGCATAATTGGGAAATAAGTGTGTTTCTCATATTCAGCCAAAGCAGGCACAAAGCACTTCTGGGACTTTATGTCTGAATATGTATTCATTTCAGTGCACAGCAAGTAGGAAAGGATATAAATAAGACATGATATTTAAGTGCGGCGTAATATCACGGTAAACTTGGATCTATCATGTCTGTATCTCTTTATATGCCCTGCACTCGTTAAAGAGGAAGGCAAGTGCCACCTCAGTATTATGGGAAGGCTTTACACTGAAGCAGTGCTCAGGTCATATGAGGCCTGTTGCCAGGTGAGGTCTCACCCTCCCATAGAGAGGCATTCATCAGCCAGGAAACATTTGGTGTCACTAAGGGTTTTATTCCAAGAGAAAAACATTGTGTTTCACATTCTAATTACTTAAGAGCAAACATGAATGCAGCAAATCAGGGGAGTTACATATTTGTACTTGTTTCCTGAGGAATCCTGTGGGAGTTTGGGAGTATATGCAGCCCCTTTCTACTGGGGGGAGGGAGTCACCTATTACCATAGAGAACACGCAGATTCATTTGATGGACATCCCATCTGTACAAGTAGCAAAGTCTTGTTCTTCACTTTTGCCAAAGCATTGTGATAACCTTGTATTTCTCACCCTAAATATAGACAGAAAAATTCACCTGTGTTGCAATGATTAGAAGTGAGGTTAGAAAATCCCACTCACATAATAAAAAAGGTTACTGTTTCCATTTTCCTAATAAATAAATAAAAAACACAAAACTACCTAAAGATGTACTACAGTTGAGTATCAAGAATTCATACTCCTAGAAACTTACCTTGAGAAAATATTTGATTTCTACATTTTAGCCATGGGCTTTAAAATCAGACAGACCCAGGAATGGACATTTTCATCTAGTAATTATTAGTTATATTTGCTTAGGCATGATTTTGATCATCTACAAATTAAGGACAATAATGCTTTTTCAGTATTGTGTTGTGAAATATGAGAGGTAATTTATAGGAAGTTTTTAACACTTGAGAACATATTGATGCATTCAATATATGTTGCCTATGAATTTCAGTACTTATCTTCATCTCGCTATATCATTGAAGTATTTTTCCTCCTGTGGATATTGAGAAAATGTGAATTCACAATCTCACATTGTCTTTCTTAGATTTGATATAGAATTTATGTTTAGGTCCATTATATCAGAATACCATTTTTATTCATAATGTTTCTGAAAAAAATTATTTCATCCTGTAGGAATACCTGCAATTATGTCAACATTAAAAATTGTTAAATAGATAAAAAAATAAAAGGGTCACAGATTTTATAAAATAGAAGTGAAGAGTGGGTAGGGACATTAAAGATGGAACTGGAAAATAAGCAGAGTTTTAAGTAATTTAAATTTTAATAATAAAAATACGAAAGTTTTGAGGGGATATAACAAAAATTGAATCATAAAAAAATTAGAGTATATATTATTATAGATTAAAATTAATTGTGTATTGGAAACAAACTACAGAGAATTAAAAGTTTTCCAGAGAACTGTAAGAGGTAGTATTTATAAGTGTGGGAGCAGTTTCTCAATTTTGAAATAAGGAATAAGTGAAAAATTGTTTAAGAACTGTAGGTACTATGACAAGGGGAAAAAGTCTGCTGACAAGACCACAAGACTGCATTAGCCACTACAGTATTGAATTTATCTGCTTATGAAATATAAACCAATTGAGGCAAAGAGTAATAAGTCTTTACTTTCTAGGAAAGGATTTTTAAAGTAGCCAAGTCTATAGGAAATAAGATTCTGAAAGAACAGAAGAAATGTCCAGAAAAAAGGAACTAAATGAAATGGAAGCAAGCAAAGTACCAGATTAAGTGTTAAAACAATGGTTAATGAAAACTTCAAGGAAGTTAGAACTTCAAGGAAGTTAGGAGAACATCAACTACATAAAAAAGGACCAGTCATAAATGAAGGATACACTAACTGAAATAAAAAGTAATTTACAGGGAATCAACAGTAGAGTATTGGATGCCAAGAATCAAATCAGAAATTTGGAATATGAGGAAGCAAAAAATACCCAATCAGAACAGCAAAAAGAAAAAAGAATCCCAAAATATGAAGATAGTATAAGAAGCCTCTGTGACAACTTCAAGCTTACCAACATTCATATCTTGGGGGTGCTGGGAGGAGAAGAGAGGGGGCAAGAAATGAAAAACTTATTTGAAAATATAATAACAGAAAACTTCTCTTACTTGGTGAAAGAAATAGACATACAAGTCCAGGAAGCACAGAGCATCCCAAACAATATGAACCCAAGGAGGCCCACACAAAGACACATCATAATTACAATGCCAATGTCAAGGTAATAATTTAATTTTCAACATAAATCTGTAAGACAAATACTATTATTATTTGTCTTTAAGGTCTGACACTATAATGTGGTACTTGACTCAAAATGCCTCAATTCTGCCTTAGCTCAGGTACACCCATTTTTTTATGTTCTCTGATAACATATATCCACATAAACCAATGCGAATTTTAAGCAACATACATTTTTTTGTTCAATCTTGGATTATACTGGTAATGACATATTAAGTTGGAGACTCTGTCAGAAGTTATACTATGGCTGATAGATCAAGCGAAAACCAAAATCTGTGAGGCAGGAGGATCACTCTAGCTTTTGTCCTTGTATAAAAGTGAGGTGAACAACAAAAACAAGATGTGTTGGACTTTGCCTTCCTTTGGAGAGAAACATGTGGAAAGGAAAGTCATCTGTGAGTTTATTGATCCAACTCCCACATAGTCACTATAGTCATTGTCTAGATATTGTCTTAGAATCTCATCAGATGCCGATTATTGTTTTTTTCTTCAAGGAAAGAAAAAGGTTTTTTTCTTACAATAACAACTTTTTTAAAGTTTTCAATTTTATTTTAATGTTTTAACTTAGGAAGTTAAGTAAGTCAACTCAAATACTTAGTAATTAGTAATTCTGTAACTGTACTCAAATCTTACAGATTCCAGACCCTGGCTCTTTAAAACATTACATGAGAAAAATGGCTCATAAAATAGATATGTAAACAACTGAGAGCAGATAATACTTATCACAGATACACTGTTAGTTGAGTGAAGAAGAGGTCTACAATAGAATTCTAAAGTAGTACAAAAATTTGAAAACCAGGTAGAAAGAGTAGAGGTGAAAAGGAGAATCAGAATAGAATAAGTGGTCTGAGGTGTGGGAGAAATAGGAAGAGCGAGTGGTGCCCAGGAGACTGGGAAAAGAGATTTTTTAGAAGAGTCAGTAACTATGGCTAGTAACACAACCAAGTAAGATAAAGATTTTAAAACGTCCCATGCCTTTAAAGTACCAGTGTTGTTGTTTTGCTTGGCTATATATTTTTGCAAACATAAGAAATATGGGAAAAATATTGGTTAAGTAAGTATTGGTTATACAAAACTTATTAAGTCTAAATCCCTATCCTCATATATTTTAAAATCCTAGTTAACAGTATTATTTTTGACTAAAACAATGCTAATATCTGATATGTTACTAGACATATTACTTCTTTAATGTATTTTTAATGTATTTTTATTAGTATTCTTGTGTGCCTTTTAATATGTTTTATGGAAAAAGTTTGAGAATCTATTGATTAGAAACTTAATAACAAACTACTCTTTTACCTGGTTTCAAGAAAATCTGCTTTATTGCTTCTTTCTCTTTGAAATTCCAGCATAGAACTATTTGCTCACTGCATTACAATCTTAACCATGACAGCATAGCATTATCACCTCTTCCACTGCTTCTCTCTTATTTATTCTGGTTAAAAGTATCACCCTACTGTTCTGGAGCTTATTTTAATCTTTCCATACACTTTGCTGGTTTTTATAGTCCCCAGATGTGTATGCACTTCCCCATATATTTATTTGCCAAAAACCTGTTCTCTATAACAGAAAACAACAACACACAAAAAAACAACCCTGCAAAACAAACAAAACCCACACAAATAGAAACAAACAGGAGATTTATTTCCTGCCCCAAGTAAATTTGTCCAAAAATGGAATGTCAGGAGATGGTACAAAGGTGAAGTCCTCACCAGTTATGGACGGCACTATTCTAAAATTTCCATAGGAACTGCAGGTTATATTCTTTTCTAATTCTGTGTTCCTTTTAATTTCTATTCTTGTCATCTTTATTACAATGTGTTCTGCAAAAACTATTTAATGCTAGAGCTTATGTCTACAATTTTAATAATAGGTTAAATATTTAAAATTCAAAAACACTTTAACTCCTACCTTTCCAGTTATAGAACAAAATATATTAGTGCTTGAAGAAGTAAAAATTAATTAGCACCTTCTAAAATTTAGTTTCTATTTACATGTATTGTCACCAAATTTTTCTCCATTTACTTTAACTTACACCTGGAAGCATTGAAGTGAATGTGGAGATTAGAGGTAGCTACCACCCATTCTACCTGTGTCATTTTCAACAAGTTATGTGACCCCTCTGGGCCTCAAGGTTCACAGCTGTAACATGAGAGTAATATTTTTAACTTATAGTGTATTTAGAAAGCTTACACCAGGTTATTTATATAAAACAGGGCTCTCAGATTTTTTGATCATCTTAATATAGAGAGAATGACCAGAACTCTAGGCAGAGTGTTTCATCTAATAGTCAGAGAAGCCATTGGAACATTTGGAACCAAGGAGTTTAACAAAAAGAAATGAGGCAGCCAAGGCCTGGGCCTGTATGGCCAAAATTCCAGGGAGAAGGGAGACACGGGAAATGAGTCCAATCAGTGCATTGTTTCAGTACGTAAGCTCTGCAGCTATAAGAGCAAAGAAAGGAGCAGAAAGTGAATGAAGTTACAGTGAAGTCTTCAATGGCATGCGGTCTGAGGGTTCTAAGATTGTCAAAGGCGCCTAGTAAACACCCTCAAGGCTCTCAACTGGAGAGCCATGTGCTGCCTTGGGAATTCCACATGTACATCGAGCCTCACCAAAACTATAACAGAGCACAATGTGCCTTGCTAGTTCATCTGGATAACTGCAGTTTATTATAAGGATTAAATAATTGCAAAGCATTTAGCACTGGATCTGGAAAACAAAAGCTTGAATAACTTTCATGTGTTGTTGTTTTTTTAATTTTATTCTCACCTTCATGTACCTTTTAAATAAACTACTCAGAAATTAGTAGATGTTCTATTGAATGTCATTAATATAGCAGTAGGGAAAGTTCACCTTCCCTTTATCAAATTATTATCACTTTAGCGGAAAGACTAGGTTACCGTAAAAAAGTTGGCCAAGTAATCAATAGCTTAAATGTGTAAAGTGAAATTTGATAAGCCTGACAAATAATTGAATATTTTGGAAAAGTTAAATGTAATAGTTTATGGTAGCAGATAATACTGACATAACACAATATGATAAAGGACCCATCTACATGTTTTATATTTGTTAACTAATTTTATCCTTAGGCTAAGCCTCTAAGGTCCATACTATAATTATGCTTATGTTATAAATAAGGAAACCAAAGTGTGCTGATGGGAAGTTACTTGTTCATGGTCATTCAGCTAAAAAGTAGCAGAGCTGGAATTATAGTCCAAGCTTTCAGGCTTTACTGTTTGTGCTAATAACTATTCTCAGTAACATTGTATTCTAAATCCTGAATACATCAACTGGGATTTATTCCGGGGATTCAAGGTTGGTACAATATCTATAAATCAATAAATGTGATACACCACATAAAGAAAATGAAATATAAAAACCACATGACCATATCAATAGATTCAGAAAAAAACATTTGATAAAGTCCACAACCCGATTCTAATAAAAGCTCTCAGCAAGATGGAAATAGAGGAAACATACCTCAAACTAATAAAGGTCACATATGAAAAACCCACAGTCACATCATACTGAATGGGCAAAAAATACAAGCATTTCCCTTACAACCAGGAACAAGGACTTGTATGCATGCATATAAGCATAACCAATGGACACAGACACTAGGGGGGTGAGGGCATGAGTGGGGGGTGAAGTGGGGGTGGGGGTGGGGATGAGGACACATATATAATACCTTAATCAATAAAGAAAATTTTTTTAAAAACATCAGGAATAAGACAAGGATGTCTTTTACCACTCTTATTCAACATAGTACTGGAAGTTCTAGCCATAGCAATCAGAAAAAAAGAAGATATAAAAGGCATCCAAATTTAAGAGAAAGAAAGCTGTCATTATTTGCAGATAATATGATACAGTGGGGCCTTGATTTACGAGTGTCCTGATTAGCAAGTTTTTCGAGATACGAGCCGTCTCTCGGCCAATTTTTTGCTTTGAGTTGCGAGCTAAACTTCAGGTTACCAGCCAGCTTCAGATACTCCACCGCTAGTTGGCGCAGTGAACGTCACAGTGAACGCCACATCAGCCCAGCATCACGTGTCTCACTCGTTCACTTTAATGATTTGACATACAAGTAATTTGAGTTACGAGCTCTGTCACGGAACGAATTAAACTCGTAAGTCAAGGCCCCACTGTACTCTATATAGAGAACCCTAAAGATTCCATTGAAAAACTATTAGAACTGAAAAATGAATTCAGTAAAGTGGTAGGATACAAAATAAACATCCTGAATTTGATTGCATTTTTATACACCAACTAGAGGCCTGGTGCATGAATTCATGGACAATGGGGTCCCCCAGCGTTCCCTGCAGGATCAGACCAAAACTGGGTCTCCGACATCGCCTGAGGAGTCCTAGATTGCTAGAGGGCACAGGCCAGGCCAATGGACCCCACCAGTGCATGATCAGGGCTGGGGAAGGAGGCGGGTGGTTGGCCAGCTAGGGAGGGACCACGGGAAGGCTCCAGGGTGTGTCTGGCCCATCTCACTCAGTCCTGATCAACCAGAACCCAGCAGCAAGCTAGCTTACTGATCAGAGCATCTGCCCTCTGGTAGTCAGTGTACGTCATAGCAACTGGTTGACCGGTCAACTGTCTTCCCCCTGGTGGTCAGTTTACATCATAGCAAGTGGTTGAGCAGCCTTAGCAAATCATTAGCATATTATGCTTTGATTGGTTGAATGGTTGAACAGACAACTGGACACTTAGCATATTAGGCTTTTATTATATAGGATAATGAACTGTCAGAAAGAGAAACTAAAAAATGATCTAATTTACAATTGCTTAAAAAATAATAGATTACCTAGGAATAACTTTAACCAAAGATGCTAAAAACCTATACTTGGAAAATTATAAGAGACTTAAGAAAGAAACTGAAGAAGATATAAATAATTGGAAGCACATACTGTGTTCACTGATAGGAAGAAATGATATAATTAAAATGTTTATACTGTTGTGAACCAACATTCATGAGAATAAGACCACTGACTCCAATTAGGTCTTAAACAGCAAGCGAGGATTTATTGAGCTGGCCAGCGACTACAGTTACAGCACCCTGCCGAAGCAGAGGCTGAACTGCAGTGACGACTACAGGAGTTACATTTTATTATTAAATTCTGTGGAGGCCCAGAGAAAAATGTGTCTTTCAAATTCTGGGCCCCAATATGGAGGAAACTCTCTTTATTTATACTTTTTCCAGTCCTTTGTCTCCCAAATTTGGAATGAGACTTCCGGGCCTTCTGAGAAAGAAGGCCTGCATGCTGGGAAGGGGCCAAGAGACCATATTTCAAGGCCTGGCCTGATGTCAGTACCTTCCTATCTATGTGTTTTAGGAACAGACAGTACAGCATGACCCGTCTGGCCAAAGCACCAGATATGCAGCCCAGCACAATACCACCAAAAGCAACCTATAGACTCAACAAAATTCCAGTCAAGATACCAATGGCATATTCCGCAGAACTAGAATAAATATTCCAAAAATTTACATAGAACCACAACAGCAATCTTGAGAAAGAAGAAAAAAGTTGGGCCCTAACCAGTTTGACTCAGTGGATAGAGCGTTGGCCCTCAGACTTAAGGGTCCCAGGTTCAATTCCAATCAAGAGCACCCACCTTGGTTGCAGGCTCAATCCCCATCCCCAATTTTAAAGAGGCAACCAATTGATGTTTCTCTCTCTTTCCCTTTCTCTCTCTCTCTCTTTTAGCCTTTCTTCCATTCTCCCTAAAAATCAATGGAAAGATATCCTTGGGTGAGGATTAACAACAACAACAAAAAGAACAAAGTTGGAAGAATCACACTAACTGATACCACTTATTGTTTGTTATATCTAAAAGAACATTGTGATGTGAAATACACCTATAAGCATGCTTTTCAGAATTTGCAAATTTAAAATTATACTTATTTTTATTGCCTTAAATTATCAGTCTACATTGGCAAAAGCATTTTGGCCACCTGACACAATCTATTAATTATTTCCCAGATGTGGTCTGGTTTCATTCTTTTTTTTTTTTTTTAATTCTTTACTGTTAAAAGAATTACATATGTCTCCCTTTTCCCCCATTAACCTCTCCCATCCCAATCCCACCCCATAGTACCCGCCCTCAAGTCTGGTTTTATTCTTAATTAGTGTTTGTAAAGAAAGTATAATTGGGCCTCTTTGCATAAAAGGATCATTAAAGAGAAGATCAAATATTCAATAATAAAATTTTTAAAATCAAGTTAAAGTATATAGTTTTCAACCAAGCTTTACTTATAAAAATTATTTCTTACTTATTTAAAGTCAATTAACAATTTTTTAAAATATCACTACAATTAATATTCACTACAATTGAAAGTGCTATACAGATGACATATGTAGTCATTAGCCTGTTGATTTCATATCATTTATATAAATAAAGTAAATGTAACTCAACAAATATAAATGGATGTTTCTGCTATAAAGATATATGCATATTAGAAAACTACTCATTCTGCAGAATTTTGTACTAAAAATGATAGAAGAATAGTGCGAGAACACTCCTCTTCAAACCTCTGCAACTAATTACAAAAGCATCAATCTCAACAAAATAACTTTCAGGTTTTAAAAAATAATATGTATATCAATTCTTAATAAAGAAAGAAATTCCACAAAATAGAAGTGTATCTTTTTAAAAATATGAAGAAATTTGATAAAAGGGAATGTAAGAAATACTTACATATATTGAGATAGATACAACTGCATACATTGAAAATACCCATCTAGTAAACTCTTCTAAGATGTGACTCATCTGAGAGAAGGGAGAGCATAGGATGCATACTTTTCATGCCCCTACTGAACGCCTACATACCATTCACTTGCATTCTTGTAATGTGTGTTCATTTGCCATTACCTAGAGGAGCAAATACTAGTATTAACATAAACCATTGTGACTTTCCTGCCCATGTTTACCTAATACATATGAACTTTTCTTTTTTTAATTTTAGAAACTTACATTATACTAGACAGACTACAAAGTCCAACCTGGGTGAAAAACACTTTAATGGGAACTAAGGATGCAAATATAAAATACAGAATGATAAAAACAGTATAGCTTCAATGAGGTTTACAGTCAAATGTGGAAATATATGAAAATTTTATATATATATATATATATATATCCAAATATCTATATTATCTACATATTTAATTTTACTACATCTATGTCTATATCTATTCATAATTATATATCTATACTAGTGGCCTGGTGCATGGATTCATGCACATTGAAAGAAAATTAATTAGAAGATTCGTGCAGTAATTACGTTACTGCAAAAATTACATGTCAAAATCTATAATAATAAAAGGGTAATATGCTCATTAGACCAGATATCCTTCCGAATGTCCTTCTGGACGAAGATGGGGCCAGGGGGAAGCTGCCCGGCCCCGGGTGCCTGCCAGCAGCCAAGGGAAGCCAGAGGGAAACTCTTGCATGAATTTTCGTGCATCAGGCCTGTAGTAGTATATGTAATATAGTATTATAAAATTAAAATACAAAATATTTTAATATCATTATTTGCCCTTTCTCTATAATAGAATGCATGAGTCAACATTTATTTTTAAATTGTCAGTACACATTATATGTACTGGCCAGCCAGTCAGTCACTTAGCATTTTATATATATATAGATATTTAAAGCCTAAGTGATCATTATGACTAGTCGATTGAACAACTGGTTGACCAGTCACTAATGATGCACTGACCACCAGGGGGCAGACACTCAATGCAGGAGCTTCCCCCTAGTGGACAGTGCACTCCCTCAGCCAACTTCTCATGGCTGGCCAACCTCCCACGGTCCAGTCATCCCCCACCCTGATTGCTGGCCAGGCCAAGGGACTCCACCGGCGCACAAATTCGTGCATCGGGCCTCTAGCATTTCTATAAAATGCCTAAAAGTGACATAGGAGTGGTGTGTGCAAAGCAATTTGTGTCTGAAAATGAATTCCCTGTTTGTCTATATTACCCTAATCCAGGCCCTAAAGAAGAATGCAAATGCTTTGATATTCCTCCTGCAGGAAGTCATGCCAATCACCTGTCCTCTCGAAGATAAGTGGGCTCAGAAGCTACTTTGAGTAATAGAACACTGGAAATTCTCCTGTACCAATATCAGTCAGGCATTAACAAACTAGCAACTTCCACTTTCTCTTTTTCTTCCACTTTATTCTGACCAGGGAGCTTGTAAGCATCTGACTATCTTGCTGAAGAGACTACAAAGAGAGGTCCTAAGACAAAAGAGAAGGGAGTGGGGCCCCGCTGGGCCCACCTTCCCACTGTATTCATCACAGTGCCGGGCATGAATAACACCAAATGAAACCAGTCACAACCATGCAAGCCTAGCCGAGTTCCTCACCAAACTATCATGAGACAGAATGATGTGGCTTTGGTAAGCCACTAAATTTTGAAATTATTAGTTATGCATTTATAGATAAATAGAAAACATAGTTTGGGAAATATTAAGGACTTCAAAGAACAGCCTTTAATGGACTGATATATAAGAATAGTATATCTATTAAAATAAGACTAAGGGTTTTTTTTTGGTTTTGTTTTGTTTGGATTTATTTGTACATAAATTTAGCTATATAATTTTCTGGTCAGACAAAATGAATATGCAGGTCCTTCTGTTAAAAATTATTAAACATTTTAAGATTACAATAATAGGGTATTAAACCAAGGGCAAGATCCTTCATACTGAGGGGGCCTTGTGACTATAGATGTTATATGCCCACAATGCCTGGTTGTATATAAACTTTAAAGTATATGGACTGAAAATTATCCAGTAATTTAATCACATGTAATACAATAGAAAGAGTTTAATTATATTTAATTAACTAGAGGACCAGTGCATGAAATTCATGCATGGTGGTGAGGGGCCCCTCAGCCTGGCCTGCACCCTCTCACAATCCGGGACTGCTGGCTCCTAATCACTCACCTGCTTTCCTGCCTGATTGCCCCTAACCCCTCTGCCTGCCTGTCTGATCGCCCCTAACGACCTCTGCCTCGGCCCCCACCATGGCAGCTTCGTCCAGAAGGTTGTCCTGGATGATCATTCGGCTGTCCAATCTAATTAGCATATTACGCTTCTACTATTATAGATATTAAAATCAGTATTTAGTAGCCAGGCAATACATATATCATTGAATAATTTACCTTTAACTATTATCACTGCCTCCTTTATGTGTTAATATGAACCTTAAATTACAGAGGTATGAAAAGTGCCTCCTGTTACAGCTAAGAAAACAAAAATAGAATTTGACTAAAAGTCAAAACATTTCAAAGGTCATATTGACCAGTCAAACATTCATTGGAAGTGTTTATTGTATTTTCTAGGAGAAAAATATATAGTTTATATCAGTAGCTCAAAATATTGTTCTTGAACAGCTGCATCCAATTGACTTTGAACTATAACTTATTGAATTTAAACTGTATTCAGGAGCCACAAACATATTTAGAGGTGTTTTGTCCTTTAAATATTTTATTTTCTTATCTATTACTCAGTATTTCATGAAACTGAATTCAGTACCTCAGAGTGGTATATTGTGGGTATAAAGGTCTTAAAGCCTTACCCACATTAAATACCTTCTGATTCCATATACTTGTACCTGCTGTGCTGATTCCGTGTTCAGCACAAGCTTTGGCATCAATCCCCTATATTACTGTTCTAACCTCTGACATTCAATTCTGCATGGAGTTAGCTGCAAAGCAAACAAAACAAAAGAACAATAACAAAAACATTTTACAGTTACCTGTTTCTTTAGAAACCTCTCTATGGAATCTTTTTAGAATACTATTTGTGATCGATAAAAGCAAGCAATATTAGTTTAAAATAAATGTTTTTGTCCTGGTCAGTGTGGCTCAGTAGGTGGGTTGGATTCCTGGTCAGGGCATATGCCAGGGTTGCAGGCTCAATTTCTAGTAGGGGGTGTGCAAGAGGCAGCTGATTGATGTTCTGCTCTCACATTCATGTTTTTATTCCCCCACTTCCCCCTCCTTTCCTCTGTCTCTAAAATTCAATAAAAAATCTTTAAAAAAATAAACCTTTTTGTTAGGATACTTGGGGAAAAATCCAAAAAACAAATTGCTTATTCTGCTAAAAGGATATACACTATCATCCAAGTAGTTAGAACATTCTGGTTCAGGTGTTGTCCTCTTGACTAGGTTTCCTGCTAATTTACTCCGAAATAGGCATATAAGAAGGAACCCATATGAGTGACTTTATATTTTTTGCCTCCTGGTTACAGAATTTTTAGTTAACTATCTTTTTCAATTTAAAGCTTTTTCTTTCTTAAAATAAAATAAAAATTGATATACAAAATCTATGTATATTGTGAAAATATTAAAATTAAAATGGTAAAATAAGGAGAAATAATTATTATTTCATTAATATATATTTCATCAATTACTTGATGTATATTCTATCAGAACTATTCTGCTCATAAAGGAATAAATGAATATACTACTAAAACAAAGTTTTAACCTTATAATTCATTGCATCTATGTTTCAATATAACTGTACATCTAGCACATAATTTAATAGCTACATATATAATGCATCTGTTTATAACTATGCCAAATTATTTGATGTTTATTATTTCTATATTATGAATATTTTAATTAATTTTATTGCGGCTAATTCTTTGCTAGGAAATGCAAGCAGATCTTTAGAGTACTGTCTTTAAAGTGCAAAAAGCTAGGACAAAGGTGCATATATTGTTTCAGTTTTTTAAACATATTACCCAATTGACCTCCAACATGGGTTTAAATTTTTTCTTCTTTTAACTATTAAGCAAAGTCATTAAAATTAAATATTTTGCATGCAATTGATATCAATATAGTATATCAAAATTAGTATATAAATGCTCTTATTAAACTTTAAAAAACCTTTGAGCTATGTTTTATCCTTGTTCCAATTTTCTAAAATTATAACAAAAATTTGAACAATTTGCCTACAGTTATATAATTAAAAGTGAGGGGTTTGTGATTTAAATCTGACCTTAATCAAGGTCTTTGCTCATATACTTAGTAATATATATACATAAACATATAAAATAAAAACATTATATTTTGGTTGGGGTGAAATATTCTAATTGGGACCATTCATATTCCATTTCATATGCTTCACTCAGCTCAGATTTATTATAAGGTCAGTTATCTCTAAAATATTTGCCTAAGAGTGTGAGTCTGTGTGTTCACCTATTATAGTATGTTTTTCATCAGAGCAAGTGAAATAGTTTCTATGTACACTGGGCTGCTGAGTAGAGATGCATTGCTCCTCGAGCATTCAGTGAAAATGAGCAATCTACAAAGCATTTCTGGGTTGTAAGTCTTTATAGCAACCTCTATTCTGACATTTACATTTGTTTTCAGGCTAACAGCTTTAACATAGTAGGGACATAATAAGCACTGAAACTGTCCCAAAACATCAAAGAAAAATGTCACTTTAGGAGTTAAAATATTGGGGGGAGGGGAACCAAGGAAATCAAGCGATGATCAGCAGTTTATTATATCTACATGTGAGTCCTAGCATGTTATTAATAAGTAAACATCATTGCCTGCTAGGAGAGTAGTCTAGTAATTGAATAAGTTCTAACCAGAGACAGGTTATGATTAGAGGATTACTAATAAAGAGAAATATCCTCTATGAAAGTCATACTAATATTCTTGTAAGTGTATGAAAATGCTTTTGGATATATGTGTGCTTGATTACCATGTTTTTCAATGTGAGAATGGAATTAGGAAGACTAGTTTTCACTGAGATTCACTACATTTAAAAAGAAAGATACATTTTAATTTTTCCCTGTATACTGAGGAATCTTTGTTATTAACTTGAAGTTGTCCATCCTATTTTGCATCCTAATTTACTTGAAAAAATGTGAAAGTATGTGAGCAAAGAAAATTACTGAAATAATCCAGTTGTATTTAATTGGAGATTGAACAAACATTTCCCCTAATTAGAATAAACTAAGCTCCATAGCTTAATCTATAATTCCTTTTGCAGAAGTATAGATTGAAAATGTGACACCTAACAGTCCCATTATTCTAAAGCATTGTTTTATGATGTGCCTATATTTAATAGTAGTTCTTCGGAGGCTCATAACCCTTTTTGTGATTTACTGTGGTTATCTTTTACACCACCTGTGCATGATATTAATTAACAACTGGGGAGACAGTGTTATAAAAATGAAAAATTTTCTTTGTTATCGGGAAAAAGAAAGCGCTGGGTAAATTCTTTGTTCATCAAAGTTTGGTGATGCTTCAAATACTTGTCCCAAGGCTAGGGTTTTATATCTCCACAGCTTGAGGCAGTAGAGCAGATAAAAGATAAAGCTTGCAAGTTCAATAGTCAGCTTGGATATATAATCATGTGTTTTTGTCCACTTGAATTAAATGTGCTTAGTCCTGAATGTGGTTTGTGCATTCTTTTAAGCCCAGGATCAAAATAAACACCGTAGACCTAGCAAGACACTTTGCTAGCTGTTAATCTACTAAATAGCCCATTAGTATCTGTCACTTAGGATTAACTGAGTATTTTTATGTTCATCATGTTTTTAAGCACACTGACTTTTAGATGGATTTATAGATGGATTAAATGTTTCTTCTTAAATTTAATCCCAGAAAGCATCCATCTAGAGAATTTTATAAATTAAAAGTATTTTTATCCACATGTACCCCCATAAAGAGGGCTTTAGCAGGACAAACATTACCTATAATAAAGTAACAGGTTTAAATTTTCTAACCTTCTATTATTTTTTATTAAAAAAAATCTAAAACAGAAAGTTACATAGAACAAATTTTGTCAATTAAAATTTTTTATTTATTAACACTGCTTTTATATGCTTCTGAGCATTTGAATGCCTTAATTCCCTCAACTGGAACACTGTTCATTGTATTCTGTTACTTTAAAAACTTAAAAAAGTAAAACAAGATTTTTATAGAAATTCATATTAAGTCAATGTATATAAAAATGTAAATAGTCTTTCTCTTCTTCCCTTTAATTTCCTATCATTAAGGTAATCAATGTTAACAATTTGGGGTATACTTTCCTACTTTTTAAATGTATACACAAAGATAACATACATATAAAACATACATTGGGCTTCCTTTATTTATAATTAAAAAGTAGGATCAAGCTATACATTGTATCATGAAAAATCATTATATTAAATATATCTAACTTATTTATTTTATGAGTGTATAATAGTCCATAATTTACTGAGAATTTTCTATTGATATATGCACTACCATACTTATAACAATGCTATAAACTAAGCCATAAATGTGTGTCTGTGTGTGTATATATAGACAGTCATACTTCTATTTATTTCTGAAGGTTAGATTAACCAGGCAGCAATCACTTGTTCAAAAGTATATACATTTTTAAAAATTTTCTTTTAGGCCAGGTAAAATATATATACATTTTAAATAAATACTATTAAACATTTTTAAATTTACTGAGGCAATTTGCATTTCTACCAGAATTGTATGGAAAATGTCATTTCTTCACATGCACCTCAGTGAAAAAAAATTAATAATCTTTAAAAAGTTGAAATGCATGGGTTTGGATTTATGTCAGGCCTGTCCCCTGGATCTCTCACATTACCCCATGGCAAAGGAAACCATGGCCTTGAACCATTGCCTGGCCTTTGCCCATAGGCTGCAAACACAGAAGTGTGTGTGTGGGGGGATAGTTGAAATTTATGAGGCAGCATAAAATTATTCTGTATGTTTAAAAAGAATTTAAGAAAAAAATGTAATAGCTCAGGTAATTTTGCATTTTAGAAAGAATTTTGTCATACAATTCTCTAAATTTTGAGAACTTCATGCTACATTAAAATTTAGGAAAATTAACAAAGCAAAAATAGAATAATTTTAATAACTTTCTAGTGTGTTTTCTGGGCTGGGGGGAAAGGATGGAAAACATCATCCATCAAATAAAACTCATCTCAACTGAAAATTTGGAACAAAGTGTTGATCTGTATATTTTCACCATCTAATAAGATAAAGGTGGCATCTAAAACAAGTAAGTGCAAAAGTATGTATATAGAATAGAAACCTGTTGGTGAATGTGAACAGAGTAATTCCAACAGCAGTTTTGTTGATGCCAATTACTTTATGGAATGATAGTTCCTGTGGAGCAGCTTTTATAATTTATCTTTAAAGTTCTACTAGATGGTTTAATTATATACAAGTCTGATTATAAGTAAAGAATTTTGGACAGGAACATTCAGACAGAGGTCATGAAATTTATAATTGGAAGATAACTGTATTTGACATTGCATTGAAGTCAATAAAGATAATTATTGCCTTTAAAATGACATCTAAACCATTAAAACCTTGCAATTTTACAGGCATAATTTTCAAAATTAATATTTTGAGTATTTTTCCCGGATTTTAAAGAAACTATTTTATTTTTAAAATGAACATATATGGTAGTATAGAAACATATTTATTTGTTTCAGAATACTAAAACTATGTCAATCATTCTACAAACATTCAGGTTAATAGAAACCTAATAGTCACTGGGATCCAAACATTAATTTCTCTACTGCAACTTAAATCAATTTGACAGAATTTTGTCTTGCTAATAATCTTGTAAGATGTATTATGTTTACTCTAGAATAGTTAGATGTTATAATTTAAATATAATTAAATATTTATTTTCATGTGTTTGCTTTTAATATGACACTCTACTTTTTTCATAGGATGAGTGGATCTTTAAAATAACAATTAAAATGAATTAAGTAATACTAGTAGGTATTATGACATTTCTGGTACGATAATAATTGAACAGAGATGTTAATCCAGATGCAATCTGAAATAATCTTCCACCCTCTCTTCCTCTCCTCTTCCTCCTTTCTCTTCTATCTCTATCTCTCACTCTTCCTCTCTCTGATGCTCAGGTCCTCTCTTTGTGTAATAAAACTTCATGAACCATAAGTCTATATTCACTTTCTTCATTTTCCTTGTGTGGCTTGTAATTTTGAATTATAGACTCATGTTAATTAGAGTTTAGTTTTAGGAATCCTGACAGGTCTACTTTGAGGCTATATCTTTCCAGAGTGGATTTGCTTTTCTTTTAGCTAGCTATAAATTTTAACCCTACAATTCTTAATTTAATTCCATGAATGTGTTCTCACCACACAGCTAATATACATTCAATGCCTATACCTATTTCCATAATGTCTGTGATCAAAACTCTTTGGGGCAGCATTTTTATTCTTTCTGTCCTACAGAAGATGTGTAGATATTTTACATAGATAACTGTCTACATAAAATTGAATTATGGCATTTCATAAAAATGTCTGTGAAAGGAAAATCTGTCTGTATGTGTGTGTATGCATGATAAAAAGAAGTCTCAATATATTTTTGTTACATAAAGCAATCTTTTCTTTAATCCTCACCTGAGGATGTGTGGTGTTTTTTTTTAATGATATTTTTAGAGAGAGAAGAAGGAGGGGAGAGAGAAACATCAATTGGTTGCCTCCTTTATGTGCCCCAGCTGAGGATTGATCCTGCAACCCAAGTATGTGCTCTGACCGGGAATCGAATGTGCAAACCGACTGAGCCACTGGGTTGGGGCCACAGAGCAATCTTATTTTAATGGAAGTAATGAGCAATGAGTTCAAAACAAATTAATAATATAATTTCTACATACATTTGAATTTTTTAGTGTTATAATACACGGTTATTTCCTAAGTTCTAAATCGCAGTTGTACTGGATCAGATTTAGATGTTTCAGTTACTACACATAAATTAAGGAGAAAAATTTTGACTTTATGAAAGCTAAGGATATAATATGCATGAATCACAGTTGTCTTAACAGGTATCAAGTGTTCTTTTGTGTCATAATTTTACTGTTAGGATATTTGTCACTGAAAATTGGTCAAATAGTGCTGGTACCAAACTGTTATTGCTATAAATTACTTGTTCTCTTTGAGTTAGAAATTTTAGAGTAATAGAAATTTTGTGAGATTGCTAGTATATTCCAACAATATTTGAGACAAAGGGTGTTATTAACTTTTGATTCCTAGAATAAGAAGTTTGTACCCTGTGTAGGATACAAACTAGATCACAAGAATATTAATACACAGCTGAAGGTGTAGTAATGGAGTCCGATCAACATGAACAGTGAAAACAATTAAGTGTTGCAGCTACAGATTTTGAGAAAGTTGTCAGAGCACATTTCCCTAAAAAAAGAGGTACAACAGAAGGTCAAAAGTGAAGTGATACAGTAGCCTTGAAGCAAGTTGTTACTAGTTGAAGTGAATTGAAAATTTCACAGAAAGTACGTACCAACCTTAGATGAAATTATAGTTAAAGCTACTGAATGTGATACAGGACACAGATGGTCAATCAAGACAGGCGCCTCCCGCCCGGCTGGCGTGGCTCAGTGATTGAGTGTCAACCTATGAAGCAGGAGGTCACGGTTGGATTCCAGGTCAGGACACATGCCTGAGTTTCGGGCTTGATCCCCAATGTAGGGTGAGCTGGAGGCAACAGACCAATGATTATCTGTCATCATTGATGTTTCTGTGTCTCTCCCCTCTCCCTTTCTTTCTGAAATCAGTAAAAATATATTTAAAGAAAAAAAATACAGGCACCTCCGGGTCAGCAGAACAGGATCTTATGTATTCTATTTGTGCCAGAAATAATGCTCCATTTTGCTGTGCCAAGGGGAAGTGGGGGTGTACCAGGGCTTGGAAAGACAGGATGGAGAAGGTGGGCCAGCTACCGGAGAAACTGAAGGCATTTAAGCTGGAGTAGTAGACAGTGTTCCAATATTTTCACATTATCTAACACTTCCAGGGCTTACCAGGTAAATATATTGGATTGTAAAAGCCTAACTATCTATGGAAGAACATGTAAGAAATAGGTAAATGGTTGCTTCTGGGGAAAAGGAGATGGCTGGGAAACAGGGTTTAAAAAGAATATTACTTGTACAGTCTGGAAAATTGTAAGGATATTTTATATTATCTACTCAAAATTAAATAACTTTAAAATAGAATAAAATAATACCTGGCACTTTACAAATTAATGTGGAACAGGGTCTCCCAGACTTTGCAAATAGATATCTTCTTAAAGTCAAAATTATACTGTCTCCCCTAATTGATAGTAGATTTCTTTATTCCATCTTTGATAAAAAATTATTTTAGATTGAGAATATTTTTAAATGTATTAAAATTAACATATATTATGTATGTGATTATATGATGTATTATTAATTTAATCACTTAAAAACACTACTCTTCCCACTTCCAGTCCCTTATAATAGATGTTAAAGCAATGGTAATAAAACAAATATTATTGCTTAACTTTAACTTATTCTTATTTATATAAGATCACACTAACTTTTATTCCATAGTCATTAACATCCACATTTCATTTTGGGACAAAAATTAGATAATCTTAAAATATAAAATAAAAATCCCTATTATGGGATGCGATGCTTAACATCATTATTTCTTTTTTAACAATATGTTTCATTTGGCATGTGATTTAATCCTCTTACAATTTAGCTATTCTATTTATAAAGCACAGTTGATGGATTTTATTACTGACTTTTTTTTCTAATAATAGCAATAATAAACCTAAACCCAGGCATAGATATACTTCTTTTCTTAAGCATGCACCTTGGAATGCTAATGAACATGATACACCTGAGGAATGGTCATCCCCCAACAAGGATGTCACCAATAAAACCTGTGCTCACCATAGAACCCTAACTACAATTACCTTTTAATATACCTAGAAGGAGAAAATATTCTGCTTTGGTGCACAATCCTGGTAGTAGAATGAAAACAGAAGAAGAGGAAATGACAGATACCTTTCAATAAATGTATTATGTAGAACTCCCATGTGCTCAGTCATCAACAAAATTCACATTTGTCTAAAGTCTGAGAGGATATAAAATGCTTCATTATAATGTACTTTCTCTAATAATGCAAACATCAGACAAACCCAAATTGAGGGATCTTTATAAAACAAACAAACAAACAAACATACAAACAAAACTGGCCTCAACTAAAAAAAAAAAATGGCATGGCAGAATTTCTTTTAAAACGCAGAGAAAAAGTCCTATATTAAAGAAGACCAGAGACACATAATGATTAAATGCTATGCATGATCCTTGATTGGATATTAGATCAGGGAAATAAATAGGTAAAAGAAAATTATAAAAAACACTTAGGAACAATTGGGGGATATTTAAGAAGGGTTATACATTAAGTAATAGTCTATACATATAAAAGGCTAATATGTAAAGTGTCCCCTTTGAGTTTGACCGGGAGACCAGGAGTTCAATTGCTTGCTATGACATGCACTGACCACCAGGGGACAGCACAGAATGAAGGAAGGCCCTGGCTGGCAATCGGCAGCTGTCAGTCAGGGAAGGGAGGCCCCGTCTGGCAGCCAGAAGGCCCCAATTGGCCCTGACCACCAGCCAGGCCTAGGACCCTACCCGTGCACAAATTTCTTGCACTGGGCCTCTAGTATTATATAATATTAAATTTCAAGAGGGTGATAATTATAATAATGTATTCTTAGTAAGATTGTGATGTATATAATATATATGGACAACTCAATAAAAAGAGAATGACTTTTCCATCTATGGGATACATGTTAAATGAAGTATCTGGAAGTGAACTATTATGATGTTAACAGATTCAAATACCAAATCCAGAAGAAGAAAGTGTGTGTGTGTGTGTGTGTGTGTGTATGTGTATGTATATGAGAAGTGTACAATTAAGAGACCATAATAAATAAGCATTCCAAGTATGAATCTAGATAATGGAATGCCTGTAGCCACCATACTGCTTTTTTCTACTATTCTGTGGGTTCAAAAGTTTTCAAAATAAAAAGTTGAGGAATAGGTTCCCCACAAAAAGTATGTGATGCTTCTGTATATTTATGTTTCTCCTTTTGCTGTTATGTATATTTGATAAAATTCTGTGCCATTCTTTTTTGGATACACACAAACTGTATAGAAAGTAGTCTTGTGGTTATTTCTCAACCTTAAATCTGAAAGCAATAGCTCTTGACTTAATTTTTAAAATTAATGTTAATTTAAAGTATTAAATAATTTTTGATGGCTCTGTGCTGTGTTAATTTGTACTGGATTATTCCAGACTTCTCCTTTTGTTATATGTTTCTGTTTGGGGTGGGGCATAGGGAAGATTTGTGTGCAGTTTGGGAAGTGGAAGGAAAGCAGCAGCCATTCTCTAGCACATCAGTGTGTTGCCGATGTTGGATGTGAAGCAGCAGCTGGGTTTGCACTTCTCTGTCTACCCCTGGATTCCCTCTTAGCTTCTCTGATTCCTACACCCAGGATGTGTGTTTAGCTCCATGGCTCCAGTTTCTGCAAGGTATCCTTATCACCGAGGTCAGAAACAACAAGAATGGACCAAGGTTTCAAGTCTGTTCTGTTGGAGTACATCCTATAGGTTTCCCTTCCTGATTGCCTTTCCAGAGAGCTTTGAGCTCCAGCATCAGGCAAAGAGACAACAGTCTTACAGAGACAGTTTCTCTAGCTTCCACAGTTGGATAGATAGATAGATGATAGATAGATAGATAGATGATAGAATTTTCACCCTTTTAGTTATTCTTATATGGCTGAACCCTAACTGATACAAAAGCTTTATAAAGTAATAAAACACAACAATGTTGCTTATACATTAACTTATGTTTTAAAGATACATATACCTTTTCCTAAAACATGTATTTTGAAATGAAATGTAAAAGATAAGATTGTAGTAACAAACTATCTATAGCAAAACACAAGCTAGTAAAATACTTAGAAATGTTAAAATGCAAATTTGAAAGCCCAAAATTTAAAATTACTTTTAAGTCCAGTATTGTTTTTAATTAAATTTTCTGTGTATGTGTGTGTTCATCCCTTGCAATTATCTCAACACAAATTTGGCAGACATTTACATCTCTACTATTTTGTACAAAACTTCAAAAAGCTTAATATATAAAATAATTAAAGTTTTTAAAATACTAGAGACTGAATGCACGAAATTCAGGCAAGTGTCTCAGCTCTCACCGCCGCAGTGGGCTGCCTCGGCCCTCGCAGCCCCAACTTCATCCAGAAGGTCATCTGGAAGGACATCCAGAAGGTCGTTTGGCTGTCTGGTCTAATTTGCATATTATTCTTTTATTATTATAGATTAGCTCTGTTCACTTTTTACTTGTGTAACTAGTCTAACTGCCTCAACAGCAGTTGGCAGCAGAAGTTGGGTAGAAGGATGTATGCCATCAAAGTTAAGCAGTATTTAATGAGATCTAAGATCTTGCCCATTATCTTCTCAGTAGGTATTAAAACAGTGGTCAGATGAGGTTTAAATGAAATAATCTATGATTTCATTCTCAGAGTAAGTCAAAGATAATCTTTTATTTGGTCATTTTGCCTTTCACATGTTTGGAATAAACAAATCTTAAGACTCAAAGATAAAGCAAAATATAATGCGTAGATATTGACATCCATGGTAAATGGATCTCCTGTGATTTCAGTACCTGAATCCTAACCCTGCCATCACATTGATGAAATCTTTGCTTTGTAAGTATCATGGTTTGTGGACATAGTTTTACTCTACCCTCTCAAACTTCCTCACAGCATCCACTTTAACTAATGTTTTGTAATTTCTTAAATGCCCCCCCCACCCAAAAAAATGGGGGAAATAGTATTTATTTTTAGAAAATGTTTGCATAATTAAGGTACGTTAGTAAAGTTTCAGAATAGACTCTAATACTAATCTGATGATAAAATAATACAAATTATGTTTATTTTTGTTTGATTAGATTTGTCATTATATTTCAGATTTTGTAAAAACTTTATCTATTTTGAAAGCTAAGCTTGGCTTAGTAATCTTCATAAGTTTTGGTTCACAATCTATAAGGGCCTTTTGCTGCGCTAATTTGCAGGTTTGGGATAATTCAGATAAATTATAAACAGGGAATACACATAACTCATACAGATGAGGTGCTATAATATTATTAACAGGAGTATAATAATAAAAAAAACCTCACAGCTCCAAACAATATAAATTAAATGTTAATATTTATGGAAGATGAAACACAATCCTAGAAATTAAATCTGGAATGACTATAATTCAATAGCAAAAATTTTACAAAATTAATTCTGAGTGATCTAGACTTACTTCTTTCGAAATGTACAATTGTGTATCTCTCCGACTAATTTCTCTGTTTGAATGCCCAATAGGCATCTCTAACCTAACATTACAAAAATGAACTCTTGATGACCATCCCTTCTCCCCAGCCCACCATTTCCACATGGTTTCTCTTTTGGCCTTTCCCATTTCAATAAATGACAACTCTCCAAATGTGCTGGATGGAGGTATTTTTTACTTCTCTGTTTTCTCATACACTCAACCTTAAATCTGAAAGCAATAGCTCTTGACTTAATTTTTAAAATACTTTTAGAATCCCACTGGTTTTTACCAAATAATAAAAAAAATACTGTCTTAGCCTTGGAACAAAGGCAATAAAGATAGTCTTTTCAACAAATGGTGCTACAACAACTGGACGTCCACATGAAAAAATACAGACCTTATATCCTTTAAAAAATTGCCTCAAAAATAACCATAGAATAAATGTAAAAAACAAACAAAAAAACTACAAAACTTCTAGAAGATAACATTGGAGAAAACCTAGAGGATATTGGGCATAGACACAATCCATAATAAAAAAACAATAGTTAAGTTGGATTTCATTAAAATTAAAAACTGTTACCATGCAAAAGACAATGTCAAGAGAATGAGAAAACAAGCCACACACTGGGAGAAGATGTTTGCAAAAGATACATCTGATAAAGAACTATTATACAAAGAACTCTTAAAACTCAACAAAAACAAAATGAACAATTTCATCTTTACAAAATAAGCAAAAGATCTTAATAGATACCTCACTGAAGAAGATATATAAAGGACAAATAAGCATGTGAAAACATGTTCAACATCACATGTCATTAGTGAATTATAAATTAAAACAACAATGAGATATTACTTCATACCAATTAAAATGGCCAAAATGCAAAATACTGACAACACCAAATGCTAGTGAAGATGTGTAGCCACAGGAACTTTCATTCATTGCTAGTCAAGTTGCAAAATTGTACAGTTACTTGGGAAGAAAGCCTGCCAGTTTCTTACACACCTAAACATATTTTCTTTATACAACCCAGAAAGCACACTCCTCGGTATTTACCCAAAAAAGTTTAATACTTATATCCACACAAAAACCTGCACATGAATGTTAATAGTAGTTTTATTCATAACTGACCAAACTTGGAAGTAATCAAGATGTTTTTCATATATGAATGAGTAAATCCACTGTGGTACATCCAGGCAATGGAATATTATTCAACACTAAAAGGAAATTAGCTATCAAGCCATAAAGAGAAACAGAGGAACCTTAGGTGCATATTACTGAGTGAAAGAAGCCAGTCTACTAGTAAAAAGGCTACATTATAATTTCAACTGCATGATATTTATAGATTAGTGGTTGCCAAGGGTTAGCAGGGGGGAAGGGATGAACACTTGGAGCAGGGAGGATATTTAGGGTAGTGAAACTCTTCCGTGTACTATAATGATGATAGCGTCATTATGCATGCATCCATCCTTGAGAATGCCCGTTGCCAAGAGGGAAACTTAACATAACCTATGTGGACTTTGAGTGATAATGATGTGTCACGTAGGTTCAGTGTAACAACTGTACCACGGTAGTGAGGGATGTCAATAGTGGTGGAGTTGTGCATTGGAGGGACGCAGGGTCCATTGGAACTCTGTACTTTCCACTCAATTTTCTGTGAACCTAATATTGTTCCAAAAATAAAACTTACTGGCCTGGCCAGCATGGCTTAGCAGTTAGAATGTTGGCCTGCAAACCACTGGGTCACTGGTTTGATTCTGGTCAAGCACATGCACCTGGGTTGCAGGTTCCCCGCCCCAGTTGGAACATGTGTGGGGGGCAACCAACTGATGCTCTCTCACATCAATGTTTTCCTCTCTCTCTTCTCCCCCCTCCTCCCTTCTATCCACCCTCTCTTTGAAATCAATGGAAAAATATCCTCCAGAAAGGATTAACCAATACATAATAATATAAAATAAATAAATAAGCTTATTAATTTAAAAAAATAATTAAGGATCTAGCCACTGTTGCTTTCCTATTGTCCTTCAGTATTGTTTGATGAGGAAACCGATTTATAAAATAAAACATAAACCTTGCCTTATTAACACCAAGGGCTTTTGTGAAGTGAATGAGACATTTAGGTGTTTTAACTTCTCAGTATAAAGTTCTACCATTAACATCTGCTGTTTATAGACCAAAAATGTGAACCTAAACAAAATAGTATAATATGAGTTGATGGAAAGAAATATTGAAACTAACAAGCACAGCCTTATCAGAGTGGCCCAGTAGTTGAGCATAGACACATGAACCAGGAGGTCATGGTTCCATTCCCAGTCCCTGGACATGCCCTGGTTGGGAGCTCCATCCCTAATAGGCGGCGTACAGGAGATAGCCAATCAATGATTCGTTCTCACCATTGACGTATCTATCTTTTTCTCCCTCTCCCATTCTATCTGAAATCAATAAAATATATTAAAAATAAAAACCAAAAATAATAAACACAAACATATCTTAATTTTAAAAGTTGTTTTTCCTTATTGTTATGCTTTGACATAAAGGTCATTAATCTATTTATCTAAGCATGTATTCACCTGTTATTTACTGAGTTCCAAATTTCCAGAAGACACAGGCACGAAGAATAAAATAGTGAGTAAGCAGAAGTCAGTTTGCTTCTAATGAGTATGGAGTCCTCACAATTGGGACAAGTTTGCCCAGAGGATACACAATTTATTAGGATGAGAGAAGAAACTATTAGAACTTTGATTTGCATATATTTTAGCCTTTTCAAAGTCTATTTTTGTTTATGCTTCATAAGGTAAATATATAATTCTGGTGCTTGTATAAACATATAAATATACATGTTGGGGGTAAGTTCCTCAGCCAGGGACTTGACTCCTCTGGGTGAAGGAAATTGGAAGAACACAGGAGTGATAGCAGGTAGGTGGGACATGCTGGCTGGTCAGTGACAACTTATATTCACACTCAAACAAAAGAGGCCTCGTGCTACCTTAACATAAGCAGGTTATATGAGGGTGCGCCTGTGCCTGCACATAGTGCTACTGCTGAGTCATTGCCCTGGCGCATGTGCAGGGCAAAGGAGCCTTTACATAGTAATACTCCTGTGTCCTTGCCTGCACACATGTGTATGACCGGTAGGCCTTGAACCTAAGGCATACTGTGGTAAGGGCCCCTACAACATGTAAGTATATACATATTCATGGGTAGGGAGTGTTTTTTGCTTTTTTTTTTTTGACCTTTGTATGATCAGCAAGTTTGATCTGTGTCATGAGGTAAACCTTAAAACACACAATACACATAATTAAAAATGGTGATACATTCTGTGACTCCAAAGAACAGCACGCTCCTAGAGCAAGTGTGAAGAGTTTGGAAAAATGGATTCCAGGATGATGGAACCATATGTATAAAACATCTGCAGCAGAAATAAACTTTGCATGTTGAGGGAGCTGAGAGATGCCTAGTGCCCTGAAGCCCATTGATCAGGAAGGGTAGGGAGGGGCAGGTCTGATGAGGCTGTGATCCAGGAAAAGGTAGGATGGGGAATGAACTTGAGTTTGATGTTAAGTGCAAACACATACTGGTAAATATTATTTTACAAAGCAATGACATTATTGGGTTTATTTGTGTAAGATAACCCTGGTTATTATTATTGGGGGGGGGGGTTAATCCACACTAGAGGATGTTTTTCCTTGACTTTTAGAGTGGAAGGGAAGGGGAGAGACAGAGAGAAAGAGAAACATCCATGTGAGAGAGAAACATCGATTGGTTGCCTCCTGAATGTAACCAGATACATGCCCTTGACTGGGACCCTTCAATCCGCAAGCTGGTGCTCTCTCCACTGAGCCAAACCGGCTAGGGCTAACCCTGGTTATTTTTGCGGGACAATAGGAAAAGCCTTGGAGTTTGTAGACACCGTAATTTTTTTTAAGTTTTTTTATAAAAATTTTCCCTCAAAACATGATGGAAAATTATATGATATAAATTATGACATGAAAATAAATTCTGGATTTGCCCTCTTAGGAGCTGTTTAAGTCTTTGAGGCCTGTCATATAAGCTATGATTAATAAGTATCATCAATGATTAGGTCTCTGAAAATGTCTAAAGTGATTAAGTTGTCTTCAAACTTATGGATCAGATCTTTTGGAAAAACAAAGAAGCGGGAGAAGGAGGAAGAGGTGGGTGAGGAGGAGAAAAAGGAAGGGGAAGAGAAGGAGAAGGGAGGGAAATAAGCTAAAATTAATTAAATTCATACGAAAATGTTGCATCAACATTAAAATGTACTAGCTCATATATTTTAAGATAAACTATCTCTAACATCAGACTATTAAAGTTTATCTGACCAGCGGGCCTGAAGACATGACAAACAGCCTTGGATTGGGCTTACATATCTAAAAGCCCTGCTTTGACTATAAGAATCTCTTTCCATTATTTAACCAACTTATTTCATTAAAGCCAGACGTTGCATCTGTAAGCATTTTATTGAATGATCTGGATACAGCAAGATGAAATCATGGCATACCTTTATTTTTCCTGTTAGTTGTTATTTCAATTTTCTGTTTCTTAATGTCATCTCTGCTAAACCAAATAACATTTATTTTTACTTTATGGAATTAACAAATTCTTTTTTTAAGCATGAAAGAATCCAGGATAATATAAAATAAATTCCAAAAGCTTATTAGGTTTAAATATTTACTCTTCTCCCTTAACTAGGTTTAGAAGCCTGCATTGAAAAAGATGGATATGGTCAGTGATTTCTCTTCTTTTCTACTTTCCCTCATATGCCCTCTACTCAGAGACTCTGAGTCAAGGATTAAAAAGAAGAGAGATATGAATTCTGATTTTAAAAGTTTTTAGCTGTACTTTGGATGATAAGGATTTGGAAGATTCTAAAATTGTTTTCTCCATTACACACCACACACACACACACACACACACACACACACATACACACACACACACACACACACACACACACACACACACACACACCCCAGTCTCCTGTTTATTTTTAAAATAATAAACATAAAAGCATACCACCTTAGTCTGCTCCATACGGCATGCAATTCATCCTCAGTAATATGTTTTATTTAATGCTTTAGCAAAGACCTCACCCCATATTATATTTGTTATACTTCCCCAGGGTTTGGAGTTTACAGAAGAAAGTGCCTTGCTACACTGCTTTCATCCTCAATCTTTGTTTCCTGTATTTGCTTATAATTAGTCCAACATTTTAAACTCCCAAGTAGAAAAGATCAGTCATGGCAGGTCTTTTCTAGTTTGAAAGACTCAGCAAGCCTGATCCTTGATTATTTTCCAGCTTTAATTATTTTGACTAAGGCATGATATTAATCCTCTCATCCCTAAAGCACTCTTAAATTATCAGTGAGTAGATACAAAATTTTATCTTCATCAATCTTTGATTCTTTTGCTGACACAATTTAAAAGGTACGAGATGTTTTTATTTTTTCTGTAAACATTCTGAGTATAACCGGATTCCAAAAAATATAGGGCCATTTATTCTCTTGCTTTGCTTTGGCATAAAATAAAATGTGCCTTCTCAAAGGGATTTAATTGATAAATGATTTTAGAAAAGAGCTAGAAAACACAGAAGAAAAACTTCAAAAACTTTTTTCCACAAATTTTTTAATTTAACCTAGGATTAGCATATAAATTACTTCCTATCATCAAATGGGGAAATTAAAACTCCTTCAACACGTTTTTTTATTATTCAGGGTTTCTAGATTTACACCACCTTGTTTGATGGAAAGAATGCAGGCTTTGGGCTTGGACAAGGTTCCTAATCCTAATCCAATAATTTTATAGCTTTGTTATTGGAGGAAACTTCTTCAGGTCTCAGTGTCTGTTTTGGAAACAACCTGCATTTCAGAGCGGGTAGGAAGGTTGGATGAAGTAATTTATGGTGCTGTTAATTACTGCTGTTGGCAGTACCTCCATCATTTATAGCCATTCCTCTTTTCATCAAAGCCCGGTGTCATACAGCTATCCATAACCCTCCATAAAGCAATGTGCTCTGGGGAGTGGGCCTTATTCCACCAGTCATGGTCTTTCCACTTTGCTCACCAGCACCCAGTGTAGGCTTAAGCATATGACCCAATTCTGGGCAGCAAATAGGAGGGGCAATCCGCAGAGGAGAGGAGTTATGGGAATAATTTCTTAACCTCTAAAAGTGAAGCTCTATAAATTATATTATCTTTCCTGATGTGTTTTTTAAAATATATTTTTATTGATTTCAGAGAGGAAGGAAGAGGGAGAGATAAGAAACATCCATGATGAGAGAGAATCATTGATCAGCTGCCTCCTGCAAGTCCCCCACTGGGGATCAAGCCCACAACCTGGGCATGTGCCATTGACCGGAATCGAACCTGGGAACCTTTCAGTTCCAGGCCGATGCTCTATCCACTAAGCCGATGTGTTTTAATGTCTGGATATCATACCTGGAGATATGGTAGCCATCTTGTTAGGAGCCTACAGATAAAATAAAACTGAAAATGGCAAAAAGATGCTATCATTCTTTCTGTTATTGTTGATTATCTAATTAACAATTGCTGGAACTACAATAACTCCTCGTTTTTTGTTATGGAGATAATAAATTTTTCTTTAGTTTAAATGGAATTAAGATTTTCTGTTATTTAAAATAAAACCATCCTAACCAATACACTAGATAGTGATGACCACAAGTATATGGTAGGTGATAATTGTCCAATAGGTGCTATTTTCTTAATTTTAGCCCATTTATTCCCATAGTGTTACACAATGTATATCCGAAATTATTCTGCTGATAGTAACCCAAATTCTATACAGAAAAAAAAACTAGTTCGATCAATAGCTTAACCTGTTGAATCCACAGGGAAAATTTATAAACAGTGCTTATCATATGCTAAATTATTCTCACTCTAAAATAAAATTATCATAAATGGGTCTATACCTCATAGTGTAGAAATTAGATGATAAACCTATTTGTTTTGCCCTTAAAATATAATTTTGTGTTTTTTAAAGTTGTTATTTATTAGTTTACACTAAAAATTATATATTATATTAGATTATATTAAAATCAATAGGATATTAATAAAATGCCAGTGGGTGGGGGAGTGGGTGGAGGAGGAGATAAGAGGGATAAATGGTGATAAAAGGAGACTTGACTTGGGGTGGTGAACACACAATACAGTGGACAGATGATTTGTTGTGGAATTGTACACCTGAAACTTGTGTAATTTTGTTAACTAGTGTCATCCCAATAAAGTTAATGAAAAAGAAAGAAAGGAGAGGCAACTGCTCTTTTTTTTCCAACTTCATTCAACAATATTATAATTAAAATATTGGTTTCATATGTATATGTGTATATATATATATAATTTTGTGTTTTTAAAAGTTATTATTTGTTAGTTTGAACTAAGATTTAAATATTTATTACATTAAAATCAATAAAGTATGAATAAAATAGAAAGCATACTGAGCATCTGGCCTACTAAGGGATGATAAGCTGAATATTTTATTTTTATAATAGAAAAAGTTAAAGGTAATATTTAAAGATAATGAAGGCAAGGATGCATCAGATGTCTTCATTTCTCATCTAAAAATTATACACAAATGCTCATCCTGTTTGTATAAAATAAACTGTAAAATTAAAATCTGAGTTTTTTTTTTCATCAGCAAAGAAAAAATCAAGAGGAGAAATTCAACCATAGATGGCAACTCAATCCTTCCCTTTGATTAAGCTGGTGATATTCGAAGTGGGGGCAGGGGGAACTCTCTCTAAACAAAAGAAGCCCTTGGCAGATGATAAATTCACTTACATGGATTTTTGACATTAGGCTACCCCGAATAAGTTCTGGAAAGAAGTTATTTTTTACTTTGTAAAGAAAAATAGGATGAGTTATAAAAGAGCATTATAATTAAGAACTGGAAGCAAAAGAAAAGATTTGGAAAAATTGATGACAGTTAAAAGCCTTATCCTCTTTTGAATTATTTTAACAATTACTGTCTGGACCATATTCATGACATTTATTTTTAACTTTATTCTTCTGCATTTTTTGTGTGTACATCTTTTATCAATTCTAGCAAATTATAATTTTAAACAGCTAAGATATAGCCTCTATCCTTACCTTTCTTATTTTTTCTTGGCATAGAAGAAATGTTTATAATCACTAGACTTTTGATAAATTTCTTAGATGAGTGAAGGAAAAAAATAGAGCTATAATTTTGGTTACTTTTAAGACAGTTTTTATAGCTAATTACTTTTGTTCTTTTGCTAACTTTTGTAAGAAAAACATAACTGGAAAATCGACCTAGTAGCTTATAATTGCCATGTCATTCTATAAATATACATTCAAAGCACAGGTTATTACAAAGTCACTACCTGGTTGTACTGTACCCTGTTTGCTAGTAAATTTTTCAGGGAAAATAAACTTCCAATTTATTGAATTGGAACTTTATACCACTGAACAGATTATTTCCACTTTCATGACTTCCCAAAATCCAATGAGAGGAACCTTAATTTTGATCCAAAAGCATATTTTTCATGTTGGTATCCGTTACAAGGACTAATAAAAACTGCTAACACACACACGTGCATGCGCATTGCACTGAAAGTCACATCTCTTAGTTATCTCAGGTGTCTAGGCATAATCCAGCAATTGGAAACTTGAATGATTACTCTCAAGAGCAAGGATTAGGCATCTCTCATTTCTGTTTCCTCCAAAATGTATCCAACACATGATAGTTATTTCTTAAATTTTTAAACAAATGAATGACTAAGTAAATGTTAGAACATGTTTTAAGCAAAGTTTGTTTCAAAAATGAAAACCATAAAACAGTGCCAACATGTAGATATAATTCTGATTTCAAAATATCTAAATCACTAAGAGATAATACTTGATCAACCATTGTCACTAATTCAAGATGTAATCAATTCCACCCAGTTAATACATTATTCCAGTGTACAAATTATAGGATGAAAGGCCCATCAGGAGCAGTTGGGATAACTTAGGACAGATTTTTAGGTAAGTTGAAAAGTTTTGGACAATATCAGTCAGAACAAGGAGTGGACAATTTTAAGCAAGTCAACTAGTAAATAAGACAGGAAGGAAGGGATTTGAATTCTGGGAGGAGTAAAGATGAGGTAGGCAATAATTGGCCTCTAAGCAATTTAATAAAGTCTGTTAGGTTAAGGAATCTTTAGTGGCAACATTAGGAATCAGGTTTAACTTTAACTTAAAGCTGAAAAGGGAAGGAAACAGATTCTCCTCTCAGAAGTTCCAGAAGGAACCAGTCCTACTGACACCTGGGGTTTGGCCCAGTGAGAATGGTTTTGAACCACTTTTAGGCAATGATTGTTTATAAGAAATGACTGTATGATAATGAAACTGTTGTTTTTAAGCCACTAATTTTGTGGTAATTTGTAATAGTGACAATAGGAAAGTAATATGCCCTCTTAATGGTTTGTTTGGAGCTATATTTCAAAATATAGTAGAAAATAGCATCCCAAACCCTAAAAGACCTAACAGAAGCTCTCTTTCTTTCTCTTCTGGTGTTAGGAAAGGCATTCATTCTTTACCTTGGAGAGAATATCACAGAATGTCCAGATCTTTGAGCTCCTAAAATTATATCAAAAGTGAAATGTCTCTAGACTTCCTTGTATATATTCTAGAATATCCATAAATGCTTACATGTTCTGTCATCAATATGCTAGACCAGTGTAACATTGTTGGGTAAATGTCAAAACAACTAAGATTCCTTTGAACTATATGTGACAGAAATCAGGGGACTTACCTTGCCCCTTGCCACAGTGTAAATATATACATGTATACCTGTCTTCATCCCAGATGGGTGTGCACTGCTTTTGATCCTCTTTTACAAATGGAGATTGAAGAAAGCACATTCACAGAGAAATGGCCACATGTTAGACCTACACAATCTTCAATCTGTTAAAATAAAGTTACTACCTTCTCTACAGCAACTGTGATTGGTATGCTATAGTTGTTCAACAACCTCCACCTGATTTTCCTTGCCTGTGCAGTAGTAAGAACAGTGAATTTAAAGGGAACATGGGATCCCATCGCCCCTGCATTTGTTCAGTATCTGAGGTAGTAACAAATATCCAGCATGCACTGGGGATATATTTTTGGTTCTAACTGTCTTGGCCATGTGGGGAGTACAGATTCAGCATTCCACTTAGCCTCCCCTACCCTTTATCCTATAGTTCAAGGATTTATGGGAAGGTTCTGCTAGCTGCTAAGAATATCTGTGTCAAATATAGACTCCTAAAGAGGGATATAATCCCTAAAGACAAAATTGGTTTAAGATTCAATTTATCACCTGGTCTCCAACCACTTCAGTACTCACAGGGAACTATAACGGATTTTTTTGTTTCCTGGTATCAGTGTTAAATCAGAAGTTATACCCAACCCCTATATCTGGGTATTGCTCTTTTCCCAGTGTACGCTAATGGAAAGAGTAGGATATATACTGCATCGGTATTTCAGAGTCTTTTCCCTTGGGGGTTGACCTATTCTTAGAATCATAGCCTTTGGCTGTAAGAATTGGCTCAGATTTAAAAACCTTACTGGGTAATATGTTTTATTTATTTATTATGGCATCCAATAACAACTTTCTGCTCATCACAAATAAGTTATTTATCTAAGGTCACTCAACTAATATGTATCAAGGCCAAGCTTTGTACTTCAGCAGCCCAGAATGCAGAGCTTCTGTCCACAGCACTATACCGTATATTTTTCCAATTGGAAACAAAAACAGGAAAAAAATATAGCATATTCACTAAGGTATTGGGAAGTTAGGGCACTATAGTTATGTAGTGATGAAAAATAATGATACAGTTCTCAATTTACTGATCTGTAAAGATGTTCACACAAATAATTTAGTGAAGAGAATCAGGGCAAAAACATTAAGGATATATAAACCCATATTAATAAATGTATATCATTATGTGTGTATCTGAAAATGTATGGAATCAATGATGATTGGCAATAAAAAATATACATTATTTTTAAGAAGTTTCTCTGTAAAAGACAAAGTAGAGAGGCTGAGTTATTCTGTAGGTCATAGCCTCAATAGAACATGGCTTTAGGATTACAATAAAGAGTATCATGATTGATTGTAAAAAGAGGAGAACGGATCAGTGCAGAGAGAGAGAGAGAGCAAAGGTCCAATAACCACATAAAAGGAATAAGGAGTTATTATATGCGAGGCAATTTTTCACACTATTGTACATATAGTAATTCATCTTCATAATAATCTCATTAAATAAGATCTTACCTTTATTTATTTATTTGTTAGAAACCTGAAGATCAAAAGGAATGAATAACTCACTCAAGCACTTTATTTCATAATGCCGCGTTTTGCTCTACTTTTCCATAACATACTGCTTTCTCTACCTCTAAGAGACAGAGGCTGAAAAAAAAGGCACTTATGCTGACATATTTCAGCAATGCAACTCCTTACTCTCAAAATCCAAATCTATCATTTATATCTGCAACTTATACATCATTGCCAAAATTATTACAAGCTCTTTTTAGTATTACCCTTTTTTTGAAAGGCTATCAGTGGAATTATTTTGAATATCCGGTTAACTTGGACTATCAGATGTATCACATCACTGGACATTAATGATTTCAAAATAACTTATGTTGATGTTAATTACAAACTGGTGTTTCTAAGTGCTTTAAAAACAGTTTTCAATGCAGTGCTTTAGAAGTGATATTTAAAAGTGAACCATAGTTAGGAAGATCAAACACAGTATCACAGGAAGGAGTTCTAAAATTACACTTTGGAAATCAATGCTGGATCTCACTTTGCTTTCCAGACTCAAGAACAGCAGTTTCTGTCTTCAGATTGCTGTAATTAGCTCCAGCCTCAGATGCTCATTTACACCTTTGGCAGTCAAGGAGGGAAACTTGACTTTCAGTGATGGTGTGTTATAATCGCACCAGCTTGAAGATATTTCTTTCCTCTGATTTTTGTTGATAACATTCACAGCAGTCTTTTTAAGAAAATCAAAGTATATTTCTCTTGAGTTAAATGCTTTAACTCAGAGAACCTCAGGAGTGCATGAATAATGCATAATGAGATCTTAATTGATTACTTTGCTGTT
This sequence comes from Myotis daubentonii, assembly GCF_963259705.1. Lineage (NCBI taxonomy): Eukaryota > Metazoa > Chordata > Mammalia > Chiroptera > Vespertilionidae > Myotis > Myotis daubentonii. The sequence goes on from NC_081840.1 coordinate 194,235,133, forward strand.
GGTCCCACATAGACAAATACTAAGAAAAAATAAGTAAAGCAAAACAAAGTAATACATGGTTGAGGAACAGTTTCATTATATGTAAATAACCTAAAAATTTCCCACAAATGAGAATTCTTATAAAATAGAAAGTATTGAGACTGGCAGCAAAAAATAAAGAAAAACTTCCTATACGATGATAAATATAGAATTTAGAATTGCATATTAATACTATACTTTGTAAAAGAGAATTTGGTCATCAAACTCCAGTTTTAATAACTCAAGGTACTTGGTATTTATAGTCTGTAAATTTGGGTAAAATGGAATTTTAATGCATAGCGAAATCTGAAAAAGGACCGTTCACTGAAAAAAATGTGTTCATCTGTTTTATCAAGTCTCTATTTCCTTCTTAAGTACCATGACCATAACCACTTTTTGGAAATTTAAGATTAATGCCTGCAGTTTTTATATAATGGTGAAAGCCTTCTATAAATGGCTATATTCATCTGATTCATACCAAAGTAATGATATAATTTTTTAAATATATTTTATTGATTTTTTTACAGAGAGGAAGGGAGAGGGATAGAGAGTTAGAAACATCGATAAGAGAGAAACATCGATCAGCTGCCACCTGCACACCCTCTACGGGGGATGTTGCCTGCAACCAAGGTACATGCCCTTGACCGGAATCGAACCTGGAACCTTTCAGTCCACAGGCCAACACTCTATCCACTGAGCCAAACTGGTTAGGGCAGTAATGATATAATTTAATAAGCATGGTCATTAACCTTATATCGGAATGTCGTGTGTATACGCAAGGTGGCATTGGCCAGAGTACATAATTATAGCTGCTGATTCTCAAGAACAGAATACTTGTTAGTTAGAAGAGCAATAGATGATCAAGAGAATATTAGAATACCAGAAGAAAGAAGTGATACCATCCTATAAAAAAAAGCCTTATATGCTAAATGTCTGGTTGAACAGTCGGCCATCAACCAATCAAAGCATAATATGCTAATGATATGCTAAGGCCATTCAAACTCTTGCTATGACATGCACTGACCACAGGGGGCAGACAATCGACCAGTCACTATGACATGCCACCAGGGGCAGACACTCCGACCAGTTGGTTAGCTTGCTGCTGGGGTCTAGCCAATCAAGACTGAGCGAGATAGGCCGGTCATGCCCTGAAACCCTTCCATGGTCCCTCCCCAGCTGGCCAACCACCCACGTCCCTCCCCACCCTGATTGTGCACCAGTGGGGGTCCCTCAGCCTGGCCTGTGCCCTCTCGCAATCCAGGATCCCTTGGGGGATGTCAGAGAGCTGGTTTTGGCCCGATCCCACAGGCCAGGCTGAGGGACCCCAATGGTGCACGAATTTGTGCACTGGGCCTCTAGTTAGTACATAATAAACAGCAGGCCCATTTGCCAGTGCAGGGAATAGATGAAGTTTTCCTGCCATGGATCATAAAGGCTCTCAAACCTGAAAGAGAAGTAAAGCGTAATAATGTTTTCCACTTCACTGTAGCTAATTTACCAAAAGATTGTTTAACTTATAAGCCTTTCACTTTCTCTTTGATAACTGAGGTTCCTGCTAGAAAGAAAAAGTATTAGTGTTTTTTTGTTTTGTTTTGTTTTGGTTGTTTTTTTGGGTGTTTTTTTTTGCCAATTGAAGAAATTATTCAGACTTCATTTCTGCCACTTATTATGATTATATTTCTTCTCGTCCCCTGAAGGTTAAATTTCTTTTGACTTTATTAAAGAAGATTGGGGTTGTTGTTATTATTTGGTCTGAAAAAGAATCAGATGTAAAATGGATATTTTGTTTCTTGAGAGCCAGAAAGTGGTTGAGAAAGAGGGAGTGGATGTTGTTAAGGATGAAGTAGTTCTGGCATGTCATCATAGTTTTGGAGGGTGAGGCTGTAGAATAATTAGATATGTGAATTCTAGATTTTAGATAAACAGTTTTAAGATATCAGAAAAATGATAAGAGCAAGTCCAAAGCAGGGGACTGAAATCCATGAAGAGGAACGAGAAGCTCTTAATGTTCTGACTATACTTAAGAAAGGTCTACAAGAGAAAGCAGAGAACAGAACAAAAGAAAACATGGTGGTGATAAAAGGGGTCTTCCACTGACCAGATGTTATGAAAATTGTTAAGGTATGGAGAATACGTTTTTCTTGACATTAATCTCTAAGAAAAATGTAAACAAATATGGATCTCAAAAATAATCTGTTGTTTTGGTTCTGGTCTTGTTTTTAGCACTAACACTGCTTTTTATGTTTGTTTATTAATTATGTTCAGAGAAAGAAATTGACAGCACTGAAAGCTCTATTGTTCTAGGACTAGGTTAACCATTTATCCCTGAATGAATAAGAAGGAAAAAGAAAACTTATTCCTATTTCTGTCTAGAAGAGATAAATTCAGACTTAAAAGATTATTGGAGAAAACAGAACTCTACTAAAGTGAACACCATTTCTCATAAACTCATCAAGTGGATGAACACACACACACAACAATCTGTCCAGTATATGTCCTAATCTCCTCTCATAGATGTGTGCTATCCAATAAAGTAGCCACTTTTTTCATATGGCTAAATAAATTTTAACTTTAATTATTTAAATGTAAATAATATTTAAAATTAAGTCCCCCACTTATACTACCCCAATCTCAAGTGCTCAACAGCCATACGTGACTATACCATATTGGATGATGAAGATAGAGAATATTTTTATCATTATAGAAAATTCTACTGCCAGAGCTGGTCTAAATTAACTATGATTCAGTATATTACATTGTAAAATTTTGGGAATTTATATTTTTCCATCCAGGAGTACTGGAGTAACTATGTGCCCTATTATTCTATTTTCCAGAATTTCTCCTTTTTCATGCATAATCAAGAAGCAAAATTCCGTTTTTACTGAATTTTTTTTGTGCAAACCAAGTCATTAATCCCAGACAAGCTAGAATGAATTATTAGAAGGGCAGCTATTAGGCAGCTGAACAAGAAAGAATAGGTGTTTTTAACCTATATTGTTTTAGATTTCTAGATCATATATAAGAGAATATATTTAAAATAATGTATTGAGTCTCCAGTAAAATATTAAATTATAGTTGTGTCACATTTATTAATTTGTGGGCATTGTACCAACCTTGCATTCTCAGAATATATCCCATTTGATCATGGTGTATGACCTTTTCAATGTATTACTGGATCTGGTTTGCTAATATTTTGTTGAGGATTTTAGCATGTATGTTCATCAGGGATATTAGCCTATGATTTCCTTTCTTGTAGTGTCTTTATCTGGTTTTAAAATTAGGATAATAATGGCCTCAGAAAAGGACTTTGGAAATCTTCCCTACTCTTGAATTTTTTAAATAGTTTGAGAGAGATAGGTGTTAATTCTTCTTTGAATGTTTGTAAAATTCACCTGTGAAGTCATCCTGTTCAGGACTTTGTGCTTTGGGAGTTTTTTTGTTTTGTTTTTTTAGTGCTTCAGCTAATTGTAATCAGTCTATTCAGATTTTCTGTTTCTTCTTGATTCAATTTTGGGAGATAGTATGTTTCTAGGAATTTATCCATTTTGTCCAGATTTGTCCAATCTGTTGGCATAGAGTTGTTTGTGATATATATTTTCTATAATGCTTTGTATTTCTTTGGTGTCAGTTGTTACTTCTCTTTCATTTCTGATTTTATTACTTTGGGTCCTCTCTCTCTTGATTTTTTTTTTTTTTTGATGAGTCTGGTTAAAAATTTGTTCATCTTACTTATCCTTTCAAAGAAACAGCTCTTGGTTTCATTGATCTTTTGTATTGTTTTTAAGACTCTATTTCATGTATTTCTTCTCTGTTCTTTCTTATTTCCTTCCCTCTACTCACTTTGGGCTTTGTTGTTCTTTTTTTAATTCCTTTGAGTGTAACATTAGGTTGTTTATTTCAGATTTTTCTTGTTTCTTGCTATAAATGTCCCTCTTAGTACTATTTTCAGTATCCCATAAATTTTGGGTTGTTGTGCTTTCATTTCCATATGTTTCAAAGTACCTTTTGACACCCTCTTTGATCTCATTGTTAAGCCATTAATTGTTTAGGAGCATCTTTTTTAGCCTCCATGTCTGTGTGTTTTTCAGTTTTCTTCTTGTGATTGAATTCAAGTGGTTAGAGAAGATATTTGATGTGATTTCAATCTTCTTAAATTTATTGAGACTTGTTTTGTATTCTATGATGTGATCTATCATAGAAGATGTTCCTTCCATGTTTGAGGTTTAGTAAAATAGGATAGTTGCTAGAACAATTGGTTAATTAACTCCTAGTTTAACAACTTTATTCAAAGTAATGTTTGTTGAATTTCAATCAGTTTCAGGATTTGTTCCTGAATGAGGTCTATTATTGGTTTAGTTATTCCTATAACTTATCTACAAAATCATAGTCTTTGTTTTATATTGTATAAATTGGAAAACCACTTCCATAACTTATTAGCTATATGGCCTGGGGCACATTACTCTAACTGGCTATGTAAGAGTTTATTCACTTCGAATTTGGGACAAAATAATTCCCAAACCAATTAATTTTATTAATGTAAGAAAAAGTAAATAATACCATAGTGTGGTCTAATTAAAATAATTTTACTTGGACACATTTTATAGAGTGTGGGTCTTTAAGATTTGGAGCATAACCAAGCTCAAATGCCAAAAATAGGTGAGTTGGAAAACCTGGGGTTTTTAAAAGGAAAATATTAGAGAGATGGACATAATATACTTCATAAAAGTTGGAAAGATGATCTGTGAAAGAAAAAGTTAGTTTATTCAATATGAACACAAGTTGTAGAAAAATTGCTAAGAAGTGAACATTTCATGGAGAGATAATTTGTTTCAATACAAGCAACATTTTTATTAAGCAGTACAATTATGAAATGGGCAGAATAGAAAAGGTAATGAGTTTCCCATTACTGAAGATGTTAAAATATAACCTATGCACATTCTCAGAGAATTTTTTGAGAGGCTAACTGTCTATGAAATGTAGTTGTCCAGTTGTGTTTTCATTTTGGTGGTGGGGGTTATTTTTACTAGTAAAATGGGCAAATCTGCCCATTATAAGTAAAGAAAGGACTGGTTAAATGAAGCATAGAGATGCAAAAACGACCCAATTTTTTTAGATTTTAATCAAAATAATTTTAATTATGTGATTAAATTACAGTACCATGAATCACCATTTTTTGCAACTGTGAAATATTTACCAGTTTATCTACTTTGTATCAACTTATTATAGGTGATGATTGCTAGAAATCTTTTGTTTACATTGAAGATTTCCAAGGTTTACAAAATTGTATGTAATCCAGAAATTCTAAGATATATTACCTTTATAGACAGACATTGTTTTGAACTATAATGGGCAATTCATTTACCCCATCTGGCGTTGATTATTGCCAGTGGCTTATGAGTAAATATTTTAGAAAAATTATCACAAGGCAGCCCTGGTCAGGTAGCTCAGTTCATTAGAGCATCGACCCAAATGCCAAGTTGTGGGTTTGATCCTTGTTCAGAGCACATGCAAGAATAAAGCAATTAATGCAAAAATAAGTGGAACAACAAATTGATGTTTCTCTTGAGGGCAGAAACTTTTACTTTTCTTTCATTTATTTATATTATCCAAACTATTGCTCAAAGTTTGCATATGCTGACTGAATTGTATCTAATTGAATGGAATTGCAAGTGAATAGGTGTGAAAAGTCACAATGAGCTAACAAAAACTATAGACACAGAACCTGCTTCAGCAGAGCATACAATCCAGTTTGGATGAAAGTCAGAATGAATTTAATGAGTGAATAAAAAATTGAATAATCAAAGAACATATTCAAACCTGATTATAATTATGGGGAAAAAAGGAGTCAATGAAAGTTTATTGAGATAATATTTATAATAATAGTATAAATAAATTTAAAAATAAATGGGATGATTTAAACTATAGCATATTTATTTTATTAATATTTTATGCATGATATTCAATTTTATGAAATATAATATCTCAGGTAATATTTTATCATCAGTAGATTACTAATGTTTTTTCATTAAAGTATCCAAATTAAACAGTTTATTTAATTATTGGGGTAAAGAGAAGCTGTGTAACTAGTTCAATATTTTATAGTTACTAAGTAGTGAAGTTAGGAGTATTTTAAAGTACGGAGTATATGATTTTTCTAGGTCTAATATGTTTTATGTTAATCATCATGTTTACACAACTTTATACTGTTGTATATTGGGTCATATATAACTGATCCCATTAGCACTAAGTGTGACCATGTGACTCACACTTAGGCCATATGGATAGTTCATCTCATTCACAATGATTGAATTAGATGTGGGTATATGCTTTACCAGGTCCAATTGGACTTTCCCCTGGTATTTCTACTGCTAAGGAAAAATGCCTATTCTTTCTATATAACCACCAATTTTAAGGCGCTGGCACTCTGGGTGACAAGAAGAGAGGGGAATCTTATTATATGAACAAAGTCTAATAAGAGTGAGAGTGTTCAGAAGTGAGCAGAACTGAGCCATAAATAAAGGAGAGGAGAGCAGGAAAAACATTTCCATTCCCCAAACCTAAGATAAGAACCATTGTTTGTAATAATTATACCCCTTGAAATCTCCAATTATAGCAGCTTATGAATTCCTTCTTGTTTAAGTTAGTTTCTGAAAATTACACAAGGGAATCCAAAATTATACAGCACACACCTAGTTGACAGATTCAAATTACTGAATGTGAAGCTGAAACGCGGAAACCAAACTGAAACACGTGGTTGTCCTCTGGGTGCTATGCAAAGATGATTTCTTTCCCAGGTTCTTGCCCAGGTGGATTCAAAGAATGAAGCCACGGACAAAAGGTGGTCTATGGAAAGGGGGAATTTATTGGAAAACAAGCACAGTCTCCCACGTGGGGAGGGGGTCCCAAAGGGAGTGACCCACTAAGCCCCTTTTTCCTAAGGTTTATAAAGGCTGCAGTTCTTTGTCTTTTGATGCTCCCTTCTTATTGGTCACTATAGGAGCTTCAAAGCTCAAACCCCACGTGAGGCCCCACTTTTTTTTTTCTCCCTGTTTCTGTGGTAGAATTCTCTATCCCCTGTGAAAATCTGTTTTCCTCTTTCTCTTATTTGTTTCTCTACTCCCTGTGGCTTTCCCCTATCCTCTGTGAATGGGTGTCTTCCTCTCCCCTTATTCTGTGTCTTTCTTTTCTCTCTCTGTGAATGTATGCCTTTGGCAGCTCCCAGCTCCCCAACTTTGCAGTCCTCCCCCATGGACCCTATTTATTTCTAAAACTCCCTAAACCTGCCTATTTTTCCTTCCCTAAAAACTCCTTTCAGCATCTTATTACTTGCTTTTTGTTTATTTTAGTTTCTGAAAGTTGCACAAAGGAGTCCAAAAGTATACACCACACTCCTCGTTGACAGATTCAAATTACTAAATGTGAACAGAGTCCTGTGCATGAGTTATCAATGCAGGGGAAGACTCCACATACCTCTGCCCATTGCATGTCGGTATGGGAGACACCAAGGAAACCACAACACAGCCAAGCACTGGGTGGGACAATGCTTTACTTCCACAAAAAGAGAAAGAGCAAGATGGGCTCCAATAGTGAGCATCTGTCCCCCATGGTTGGTGGGTAATCCCAGCACCTGATGCAGGACGATTGGCCTAAGCAAACTCACCTCTCTTGTGCCCTGGCTGAAGGACGGTGCCCCCTCCCTGTAGAGGACAGACATGAGATTTTTCCAAGGGCCATATGTATGCACTTAAGCAGAGAAAACTGTTCTCATTCAACGCTACAGGGAAAGACATCACTCCACAAAGTGATGAGCCCACAAGCTATGTGGGTTATGTATTGGTAAGTGTTCCAGTCCCAATTTATTCTTATGTGGCTAAGAACACAAAGTTTTCATGCCATTCTAATTAGTTGTTGTTTTTTAAGAGTCATTCAGGAAGCAGTGGGTCTAAAGACTATATTCAAAAGACTGCATTCCCCAACACTAAATATTATAATTTTGGCAATAGTCTAGTTACTAAATCATTTTCTAGAAAAAATCTGAGATTTTTTTAAAATATATTTTTGTCATAAATTGCCCTTCCCCAGAACACAATATCCATTCCATTATATAAGTATATGGTATAGCATTCTACATGGCTTTAACAAAACCTTACTAATAGGACATAAAGAGATGATAGGCTATATTTCTGAAAAAGAATCACTACATATCAATATGCTACAATATTCTTAAAGAAATGTTATATTCATACTTTTAAAATCATACATTAATATATAGATGTATATCTTTTTTTCTTCCAATAAATTATTTATTCCATGGCTGAGAATTATTTATTAGTGCATCTTAAGTATTAACATTTTACTTCTATAAAGTTGTGATATTCCGAAGTAGAAATAACAGTAACATGGCATTCTATCAAGGATGTTCTCTTTATCAAGTTTGCCATCAATGCATATCAGATGCTTAATATTAATTATCCAGTAGAATCCACTTTGTAGTGAACTCTAAGAAATTTGACCTGAAGGAACTTTTAAGTATAATATTTAAGTGATTACCAAAAATATTAATTTATTGAAAATATAGCAATTTTAAATGAGAATCATAATATATATAGTTCAATAAATAAACAAGTGGATGAATAAAATGTAAGCAACTATAAATTTGTCTACTCTAAACAATATTATTTTAGGATATACCCCAAATCAGAGATGGCCCTCTTTTTTTTCCTAAATCAACTTTGATTCCTTAATATAAGTAATGACACAGAAGTTTCAGAGATATAAATCAAAGAAATAGAGATCAAAGTCTGTTGTTTTTCCTCTGCTACCCTCCATGATATTAAAATAGCAGGCAGCCTTAGTCAACATTCGGATATTGTATACATAGTTTTCATGCCATTCTAGTGAGATTTTTCTTTTTGAAGAGTTGTTCACGAAGCAAGCTCTATTGATCGAGGGATTGAAACAAAGTGCTTTTACCTCAACCGACAGCTAAGCTCCACAGATAACAAGTGATTGCTCTGCTGAGGCGGCCCCCTTACTATTGCTCCTTTTGAGGCAGAAAGGATGTCTTGGTTAATGTATATTCATAACTAGTTCCTTTGTTTGAGACAGTTTCACCAAACAGGTTACCTCTAATAGATATATTAACCAGCCAATGTTTAATTTCTACACAGAGCAATATTTTCAAAACAATTACACAAACATTACATGTTCAATTTTTGTAATGTCTGTAGGTTATCTGGAAAAGGGGACACAGCAAGTCTTACTGTGGTTTATAATGGACAAAGATTATAATCTGTTTGTTCTATTTATTTCCATAAGAAAAGGAAATAATTCAGGCATGATGATGTGAGTATAAAAGAGGAGCCAGGTTCATAAATGGGAATTGAGCAAATATCTTTTCTAGGATCTAGATACCTTCTCTTTCAAAGCTGTGTTTTTTGTGTGTGTTTTTTATTGTATAGCAGTAAGTTCCTAGTTATTAAAGGCAGAAAGTGTTTGTCTTTGAGTCAGAAAATGTTCAAATTTCTTTTAAGTAGAATCTTTACCACTTTAGTTTTCCAGAAAAATTTCTGCCAATTCCTGGCTAAGACAGTGATTTGTTAAACTGGCAATGACTTTTGACTGTCATATGAACATATTATTATCTGAAACATGTTTGCTATGTTATGCTTCCCCATGGCATTTTAATAATAATACAGATTAACATTATCTTATTTTGAATTATCTTTTTATTGGGAACTTGGGGGGGATAAAAAAAAAAACAGCTTCCATATTGGGTAGAAAAAATTTATTCCTGTTTTATACCTTTAAACTTCCCTCCTGCCAGTTCAGTTCTGTTAATGATTTTGTCATTTTACATCCATGATTTGGGGAAGCACACTGGAATATAATAGTACTTTAATAAATAAATAATGAATGAAATAAATTTTAAAATGACTAAAAATAATATTTCTCAGTTTATATCCCTAAAATTCTAATTAATGAATAATTATAACTAACTATGGTACTATGGTTTTTTTTGTGTGTGAATTAGATATAGTGGCAAAGTAAAATAATCACATATATAGTAAAAGTTACAGTGACCAAGTATCACAATTTAAAAATGAAAATGGTGTACTGAGCATTTCTACTTCTTGGTACATGTCCAAAAGAATTGAAAGCAGAATCTTGAAGGGATATTTACACACACACACACACACACCACCCCACACCACCCATATTAATGGAAGCACTTGCTACTGTGAAGAGCTAGAGCCCTAGCCAGTTTGGCTCAGTGGATAAAGTGTCGGCTCTTGGACTGAAGGGTCCTGGGTTCCATTCCGGTCAAGGGCACATACCTCATTTGTTGCAGGCTCCCAGCCCTGGGCACATACATGAGGCAACCAATTGATGTGTCTCTCTCACATTGATGTTTCTCTCTGTCTCTACCTCCCACCCCCTTCCACTTTCTGTGAAAATCAATGGAAAAATATCCTAGGGTGAGGATTAGCAAAAAACAAACAAACAAAATCAACAAACAAAAAAAGAGGTAGAAGTAACCCAAGCATCCACTGATGGATGAATGGATAAACAAAATGTGGCATAAACATATAATGAAATAGTATTCAGCCCTAAAATGAAAAGAAATTGAGAAGTGATACATCATAGATGAAACTTGAAACATTTTGTTAAATGAATTATGGCATTCACACACACACAAAAAAAAAATGCTGTATGATCCCACTTACATGATGTATCCAGAGTAGTGGATTCATAGAAACAGACAGTAGAATGGTGGTTGTCAAGTACTAGGGGGAGGGCAGAATGGGGAGTTATTGTTTAATGGATATAGAGTTTCCATTTTGTAAAATGAAAGATATTTGGAGATTGATTGCACAATGATGTAAATGTACTTAACACTGCTGTATTGCACAGGTAGAAATAGTTAAGATGTTAACTTTTATGTTGTGTGTTTTTTTAGCACAATTTAAAAAACAAAAAAGTGATAATACATAGGTTTAAAAAGAAGTCTCTATTTTATAGTTTACAACACCTCAGATGTGTTTGTATTCTTAAAAATGTATATCTTTTTCAGAGTTCTGTAATGCCAACTTCTCATAATCAATTCTTATTGAATTTTAAATTAGTTTTCGAGTTGTTTGTGGTTTCAATTACTTTCTCCAGTATGTATTAAGCTTAAAAGATGCCTTAAACATTCCCTGCAGTGATGTTCTAAGATTTTATTGAGGGTAATTTAAAATTTTTCATAGCATTAAAAATAGAATATTATAAACATTGTGATGAAAGGTAATATTAAAGCACAAAAAGGTAGTTTAATTAGCATGTACATTTCAACTTTTAAAATGGTTGTTATATTTCAGTGCATTTTTTTCAGCAAGTTATATAAAGAGTATAATTTTTTACAGGATTTGAGATTTACTTAATACATAACTCTAGGGAAATAGTGCAACGTATTGATAGTCATTTTTAAAAGCTAAATTGCTGAAAGTACTCATCTGAACAGCTCTTGCAATTATGAGTATATGTAAATAAATATGTTGAATGAGAAATAACATGACCAATTGTTTAATTATTTAAACTTGTTCCAAATGTCTCTGTGTTAATAGTTGTCATTATATAGGTCACCTAATATTTATTCACCAGGAAATACATATATTTGATTTAGTTATAATTTAACTTGCATCCGAATTGAATAAAGTGCCACGCAATGCTTTCAGAATATTTTCCTCACGCAGGGGGAATCAAAACTATATCAATAAAATGACATATACCAAATGAGTAAAAAAATAATGATTAATATTTTAAACACTTGAAAACTAATTTGAACTTATTTAAAAATAAATTTAGAAATAGTTTTAATTTGTAATTCCCATCTCTTTTAGACAGACAACTGAAAATTGAGAAAATAATTAAGTGCCTTCAATATTTTAACAATGATAATTATGTTTTTGACAATAAATGTCCTTATTAAAATATGGTTTTTATAGAAGAGCCAAACATTAGCATGAAAGATAAAGTCTAGCAACAACTAATCACAAACTGTGTGCAATTATATTGTAACTGGGATAATACATTTATTTTTTTTTATTTTTTATTTTTTTTAAATATATTTTATTGATTTTTTACAGAGAGGAAGGGAGAGAGAGATAGAGAGTTAGAAACATCGATGAGAGAGAAACATCGATCAGCTGCCTCCTGCACACTCCCTACTGGGGATGTGCCCGCAACCCAGGTACATGCCCTTGATTGGAATCAAACCTGGGACCTTTCAGTCCGCAAGCCGACGCTCTATCCACTGAGCCAAACCGGTTTCAGCGGATAATACATTTAGATTATTAAGAGAGTTGTGGGAAAGCTTCATAGAAAAAAAAACTGCTACATACACTACATGTTTATTTCGTCCATAATTACTAATAAAGTGATTTCTTAACTTTTATATCCACAATCTATATATACAAAAGCCTAAGGGACCAGATGCTAGAATGCCAGAATGACTGTAACAGCTGGAATAACCGGTCGCTATGATGCGCACCGACCACCTGGGGAGAGAACGCTCAATGCAGAAACTGTCCCCTGGTAGTCAGTGAGCTCCCATAGCCAACCTCCCTGGCTGGCCAACCTCCCTGGTCCCTCCCCGCGTCCAACAGGCCCCAGCCATCAGCCAGAAGGCCCCATTGGCTCTGAAAGCTGGCCAGGCCTAGGGACCCCACCAATGCACAAATTTCGTTCACTGGGCTTCTAGTTAAATATAATTGTTCACTTTAGTAAGCCAGAATACATTAGTCTAAAACTATTCATAAAATGTAGGATATTTGGATTATTTTTATTTCTTTCAAATAGAAAAGAGATATATTTCTGCTTCTTAAAATTTTTATTATCAGACTTTATCTGATTTTTTTAAATGTGTTAACCCTATTCATTCACTCAAACTTCTCTATTTTGCATAGTTAGCTATAGATTGCATGATTTTTTTCAAAACCATTTGATCCTATTTATTTTAAAGAAGCAAAAATAAAAAAATAAAATGAAAGAAAGAAAATTCCAAAAAATCTTTTCTCAAAAGTAAGCCTATTAGAACACTAAAATTAGAGTTTGTTTAATCTAACTTAAGTTCACTCAATTATTTAAGGATGGAGCCATTTAAAATGACTCTTCTATAGAGCTAAATTAATAACTGCATAGCACAGTATACATAGCCAATTTCTAAAAACTCGAGGTTACCACCAACAGGGAAGCTATAGTTGCATCTTCTACTGTCTTTAAGTGCATAGATTTGGCAGGGACGACTAAGTCACAATAATTTGATTAAAAAAGTACTAGTAAGTAAACAGAGAACAATTTTAATATCTTGGCACTAATTCTGAGATTTTGCAAACCACAATGACAATACATCAAACTGCAACTAGAATAAAAAAAAATGGTTGTGAAGTTAAAAAAAAAAATAGATAGATACTAAGAGCTGATTATGCACACTATATTTGTAAATTGAGAAATAGTCTCCTCATTTCAAAAATAAAGAAATATTATGTACATATTAGTTCTTCATACATATAGTATACTTGGAGAAATACAAAATTACATATAATTTCATCATAAATTTTTACAAATAGCATTTAATAATATCCTGGTGTTTGTTCTTTTCTATGTGTACTCACAGTGTTCCTACCATCTTATCATGAAAGGAAAAGACAAATACAATTTATATTTCTAATGCTCTTCCTTTTAGCTAGTGAGCACTTGCATAGCAGCTCTAAGATTTATTTATTTTTTTTTCAATTCAAATTTCAAACCCCAATCCTCTACCACATCTCATCTGGTAGAGGCTGGAAACTGGCTCTGCTGCCTATGCCACTGCTTACTCCTCCCCTAGTTTTCTTCACTGATACCTGGGCTCAGTTATGGACAACTGGGTATCGAATGTCTTCCTCCTAAGGTTTTCAGAGCAACCTTTACCCCTGGAACCCCTTCCTCTTCTTCAATATCAGTCTCCTGTTGTGATTCAGGTTTTCCCTATGCGGTTTGTCCTTTGGCTTCCTGGTTTTCTACTGGATGCCACTCCAATTTGGCTTCTTGGAGTTTGGGAAGGTATGGGGTAAGAAGAAAAAGATAGGCCATCCCAATGATCTCCCGGGAAAATATTTCTCTAAGATAACCATTAGGCCGTTATAATCCAGGCACTGTTCTAACCACTTTACATGAAGTAGCTCATTTAACCCTCACAACTCTATGATAGGTATTTTATTTTCAAACCCATTTTACAGATAAAAATGTTGAAATTCCAGGAAAACTACTACTAATCAACTAGCCCAAGCTTACACAATAAATGGCAGATCCAATATTTGAACTGACAAGTCTCTCTTTGCTATGTAAAATCTTAATTACTATCTTATGCTACCTCTAATTATGACTTTTCCCACCAGCTTAGCTAACAAACATGTGGGTGTTTTCTGTAATTTTATAAGGAAAGATTGCTTATCTGCAGCTTTCATGATGGCCTGATATTTGCAGGATTTCTTAGAGGAGAAAGGGAAAAGAAGATAAAAAGTCTGCTTCTAAGGTCTATGTTTTAATGAGAATATCCATTCAACAGTACAGTTGCCATGAAACTGTGTTATTGGAAGGAAGATTTTTAACACTACATAATGAACGAATGAAGGAAGATAAATACCTGGTCAAAGTCATCCTTCAAATAGAATGTTAGTTAAGGGATTGTTAACTCTTAATATTTTAGTGAATTTATTACTTATTCATTTCTGTATCACAAATAACCCCAAAACTTAGTGGTTTAGCATAACACATCTACTATCTCATAATTTGGGGCATTAAATATCTTGGCATAAAAATAAGAAAGCATAAATAATATGTAAAAAAAAATCTTCATACGTCAGTTACAAGAAATATAAATTCAATTTTGCAGTTAAAAGATAGATTACCAATGAATACTAAGTCAAAGAAAATAATTCCTTCAATTTCCTCTTTATAATTGATCCACTTTAAGAGTCTGAATAAAAAGAAAGAATATAATAAGACAGTAAAGTATTATACACACACACACACACACACACACACACACTAGAGGTCCAATGCATGAAATTCGTGCAAGGGCTAAGCCCTTTGCAGCCATGGTAGCTTGCCTTGGCCCTCACAGCCCCAGCTTTGTCCAGAAGGTTGTCCAAAAGGATGTCCAGAAGTTCATTTGGCTGTCCAGTCTGATTAGCATATTAGGCTTTTAGTATATACTAGAGGCCCAGTGCACGAAATTTTTGTACGGGAGGGGGTGTCCTTCAGTGGGTCCTGCACCCTCTCCAATCTGGGATCCCTCTCGTAATCTGGGATCACTGGCTCCTAACCTCTCACTTGCCTGCCTGCCTGATGACCCTAACTGGTCTCCTGCCAGTCTGATGGCCCTAACTGCTCTCCCCTCCTGGCCAGATCCCCCAAACTGCCTAACTGCTCTCCCCTCTTGACCTGATTGTCCTAACTGCCTATCTGCTCTCCCCGGATCACACTCCCTAACTGCCACCTTCTCCCTTCTGCAGTCTCACCTTTTCCCTTCTGCCTTCTCCCACAGTGCCAGCCTTCTCACCTTCTCCCTTCTGCCTTCTCACCTTCTCCCTTCTGCCTTCTCCTGGGGCACTGCCTTCTCCCTTCTGCCTTCTTGTGCACGGTACCAGCCTTTTAACCTTCGCCATTCTGCCGTCTCATGCACGGTGCTGGCCTTTTCACCTTCTCCCTTCTCCCGGCTTTCTCACCTTCTCCCTTCTGACTTCTCCCATGGCGCAGGCCTTTTCACCTTCTTCCTTCTGCCTTCTCCTGTGGCGCCACCCACCCCGGAGTCACCTCAGGCTGGTACCACCTTCTCCCGGTGCCTCCCCACTTCCACCTCATCTCCAGAGCAACACCCTGCAGCACACATAGGAGCTAATAAAGAGCTAATAGGCTAATGGTCCGGTCGTGACCCATTACAGTGTCCTGGCTAATTTTCATATTACTATATATATATATAGTAATATGTTATATTCTACTATATATATATATATATATATATATATATATATAAAATCTACATTCATTGATATGGACTAATATCCAAAATATAATCCTATCTAATAAAAGAGAAACATGGTAATTGGCATACGACCGCTACCCTTCCCATTGGCAAATCAGGGCGATATGCAAATAACTGCCAGCCAAGATGGCGGCCGGCAGCCAGGCAGCTTGAAACTAACATGAGGCTTGCTTGCTTCAGTGACGGAGGACTCGAACGTTCCCCACCTGCCGCTGCCGGGCTCTGAGCTTGCAGTTTAAGAAACATTGTAACGAATATAGAAGCTAAACAAAAACCCAGAAACCAGCTTTCAGCTAGCCGGGATCTCAGAGCTGGAGTTGATACAGAGTTTCGAATATAGAACCCAAACAAACCAGATACCTGCTTTCAGGAGCGGAGGCCTAAGAGCTGGAGCCTCAGAGCTAAAGCTGGCCCAGACTAAAAAGAAAAAAAAGAGCAGTTGGGAGCTTCCGTCACCTGCCAGCCTGAAAACAGCCCTCAGCCCCTCACCCAGACTGGCCAGGCACCCCACTAGGGACCCCCACCCTGAAGGGTGTGTGACCAGCTGAAAACAGCCCTCAGCCCCTCACCCAGGCTGGCCAGGCATCCCAGTGGGGACCCCCACCCTGATCCAGGACACCCTTCAGGGCAAACCAGCCAGCCCCCACACGTGCACCAGGCCTCTATCCTATGTAGTAAAAGGGTAATATGCCTCCCAGCACCGGGATCAGCGGAGCCAAGAGGCCTCCCAGCACTGGGATCAGCGTGACAGGGGCAGCGCCAAATCCCCCTGATTGCCCTACGGCTCTGTGTGTGACAGGGGTGGGGCCACAACCTCCCTATCCTCCCTGCTCTGTTCGTGACAGGGGAAGATGCCCCAACCCCCTGATCAGCCCAGCTCTGTGCCTGATATGGAGGAGCTCCCCAACCCCCTGATTGCCCTGTGGCTCTGTGTGTGACAAGGTGCAGCACGCCCCGCCCCCTCCCACGGGCCCTGCTCTGTGTGTGATGGGGTAGAGCCATAACCTCCCCATCGGCCCTGCTTTGAGTGTGACAGTGGCGGCGCCCCAACCCCCTGATCCGCCCTGCTCTGTGTGTGATAGGGGGCGGTGCCCCAACTCCCCTATCGCCCCTACTCTGTGAGTGACAGCGGGGAGCTCCTCAACCCCCTGATGGGCCCTGCTCTGTGCGTGACCGGGGGTAGCGCCCCAACCCCTTGATGGGCCCTGCTCTGTGCATGACAGGGGGTGCGCCACAACCTCCCTATAGACCCTGCCTTGAGTGTGACAGGGGGCGGCGCTCCAACTCCCCAATCGGCCCTGCTCTGAGCCCGACCAGGGGCTGCACCTAGGGATTGGGCCTGCCCTCTGCCACCCGGGAGCAGGCCTAAGCCAGCAGGTCATTATCTGCTGAGGGGTCCCAGACTGTGAGAGGTCACAGGCCAGGCTGAGGGACCCCCCCCCTTCCCCCTCCGAGTGCACAAATTTTTGTGCACCGGGCCTGTAGTATTATATAAATCATTTATGAACACACCCAGAATGATTCTTTTATGAAACATGTGAATTTTACAAGTACACAATGTATTCTTCAGGGATATACAGAATCAATGCAAAGAATTAACGAATGAAAAAAGATTAACAGAGTACAGACCCAAACTAGAATTTCACTAAATCAATTAGAACACTGATGTGGAAAAATATATTTAAAATAAATAAGATCTCGGGGCTTAATATGAGCAAGGGACTCAAACTATATCTGCAAACAAAAGCCACAATAAAGACAGGTTCTCTCTGGGGGATAGTAACTCATCAGAGCTTTCCTGGATGAAACACTCCTGCTCTGGTGCCCATTGTAAGTCTACAAATCAGACACCCCAATGGAACAGGGTCTCACCCACATACTGTCAGTAACAACAGTTGAAGTATATTTGCATGTTCCTCCAGTTGTTTCGTTGGTATGTTTTGCCTTTTTCTTTTTCAACGTCTTCTCCCTCCCCTGTTAGACTGAGTTGTACACTCCGCAGGTTTCGGTCTGCACACGTAATATTTTCCTCTTCTGTTTTTGGACTAAGCTCTAGTTTTCAGTTGCCCCTTCCCTGTTGTTCACTCCACATACCAAGACCTGGAGAGCTGTTTATAAACCACCACAATATCTGACTTCATTCAATAACATATTTAGGTTGTGTGACCCTATATTATGATGACAAATCAAAAATGTTCTCCCTCTGCTAGGCAGTTTAAAATGTGCCACTTTCTTTTACTTAGTTTATGCTTTGGTGAAATATAATATATGATTTATCATTGCCTTGTTGCATTTAACATTGACATTATCCACAATCATTATTATCTGATATTACTTGAAGAACGTTTATAAGTGCATTATATTCTTACAGAAATTAAAAATTTTAAATAGGTACATTTAAAATCAAATATATTCGTCAAAACTGGTCATAATAAAACTTTCTTAATTATCAGGAATTGAGATTACTACCATACAATATTATCATTACAAAAGCATCTTTAAAATGAATTGTCTTAATATGCCATTCTTAATTTTCTTTTTCTTTTTTTACTATCACTCAGCCTATGTGAAAAATCACAGGACCACAGAATATTGAGCAGATAGTAGTGTTGTTCAGCTAAGGTTGTCTAGTTCAGAGTCAGTTAAATACAATGCTGGCCTTTCGGGACTTCACAGATATAAATAAAGAACTGCATCTCTTCCGATACCATCTGACACCAGTCTCTACCAGAACAATGGCTTTCCCTTCATCTAAGAATTCACCCCATCCTTGAATACTGTGACAGAGCAACATCTGCCCTCTCCGAACCACTACATTTTGAAACTCCTTAATTATTTTGGGCATTTCTGTCTCCTCACTACATAATGGCAAGTTAAAATTATTATTAAAATTCTTTCTCCCCTCTGTCAGATGTGGTCCTAACATTCCAGACCTCTATATTGTATTAGTTGATGTGAAAATAAAATTGAAGTGAAAAGAAAAGCAAAAGGAGCATACTTATGACTCATTCTTTAAAGAAAAGAACCCTTTAGCTTCTTTTGTTGTGCTTATTGATTTACAAGAAATGTAGGAGAGAAAAAAATTAAATATTCACTATCTTTTACTCCAAAACATTTTCCTGAATATCCTTATAGGCTCATTAACAACTTTTCATTCTATCTGTCTTACCTTTTGTCCTTGTTACTTTCTTCATGTATCATTAGATAACGTGCTTCTGTAGTGAAACATGATCAGGATTCTGAGCTGGTCTTCATATAAAGAAAAAAAAAGATTCAGATTTGAAGGTCAGATAAAGAGCTTCACAGATAAGAAAAAGCTAAAGGAGTTCATCACCACCAAATCAGCATTATATGAAATGCTCAAAGGTATTTTTTAAGAAGAGGAAGAAGAAAAAGGTAAAGATAAAAATTATGAACAGCAAATACATATCTATCAACAAGTGAATCTAAACATCAAGTGAATAAAAAATCTGATGAACAGAGTAAACTGATGAATATAATAGAACCAGGGTCATGGAAAGAGAGTGGACTGACAATTCTTGGGGGGAAAGGGGGATGGGGGTGCAGGAAGAGACTGGACAAAAATCGTACACCTATGGATGAGGACAGTGGGAGGGGTAAGGGTAGAGGGTAGGGTGGGAATTGGGTGGAGGAGAGCTATGGGGGGGGGAGTGGAACAACTGTAATAATATGAACAGTAAAGATTTAATTAAAAAAAGAAAAGGAAAAACATTCAAAACAAAACCTCAGTCACATTAGAAAGAAAATATTTATAACCTCATGTTATTGAAAAACTTTTACTGTTCAGGGAATTACACACAAAATTCTGTCAGTCTAAAATTTACAAAATAGATGAGTATATTTTAATGTCTGTTTTAAACAAATATGATACAGCATGCATTTACAATATGTTGGATAGCATTCTGCAACAGAGAACATAGCAAGTTACAAATTACGTGTCAAAAACTGAATTGTGTTAATAATACAGAAAGCCGAGCTCACTGGAGGTAAAAGCAAAGTCGTTATGCCCTGTGGTTTTGCTCTTAACTGTCAAGTCCCAATAATATTATCTGCAGAGGTAAAAAGTTAAAAATTAGTTTGGAAAATGCAGCAGTACTTTTTTATGCCATATATCACTTTCTATTTTATTGTATAGCTATTTATATGCATAATTTAGCTCCCTTTTCCGGGAGAGTCTAGTTTGCAATCATTACAAAAATTTAACAATGTGTGCATTTTTTAAAGAAGACCATCTCTCCAATGTTGTTTGCCTAAATACATTGTCAGTAAATACTTGATGTCTTGAGAGCAGGTTTTGAATTCTTTCTCTTTTACTTACATATTTAATCATGTGGCACCAGCCTCTTCACCCTGCTGAGTCTTGATGTCCTCAAATATAAAGGTGTACTGCTTTGCAGTAATATAGGGTAATAACTCTTTTCTCAAGGGAAATGGGAGATCAGCAAGCAATCAGTAATAGAGATAAATATAGATGAGCCTATGATGTCAAATAAAAGCAAATAATAAATTAACAGGTTAAAGTAAGTTCATATGTGCTCACTGTACTTTCTGAGGCCTACTGGGTTATACACAGACCAAAACAGGAAATTATGAGGCAGACTAAAAAGAAATTTTAGATTATGAGATGAGCACTGAAATTTTCACCTTGACACATCATAGATATACTAGTATTGATAAAGTGCTCTCTAATAAGTTTGGAATAACTAACTAGAAATTATAAACAAATGTATCACCAACCAATGTTTCCAATAAGAATGGAAAAACAAGTTAGCTGAAGGTATAATTTCGGAGTGTAGTGAGAATCAGTCTCCCACAAAAGAGCATTTAAGGGGGGAATTAGAGCAATAAACCTTCATTATCAACTAATACTGTGTGCTTAAGATGCTGTTGGATATTGGAGATGAGTGGGCAAAGTACTATCAGTTATTCTTGGCATAGGTTCAGATGGGGAGTAGGTCCGACAGAAATCCCACGTCAAGACTTTATTTCACCGAGGGTTTATGTCTTTCTATTATGGAATCATGTGTTAATTAGAAGACAAGGCTACTTTGACTTGAAATCATACAACAAATCCTTTTTCTCCCTTCTGAGAAAGACAAATACCATATGATTTCACTTATCGGTGGAATCCAAAACATAAAATGCATGCATAAACAAAACATAACAGAGATGGACTCATAAATACGGAGAATAAACTAGGGAAGGTTGAGGAGATAGATGAAATAGGTGAAGGGGATTAGGGACTACAAACTTTCAGGGATAAAGTAAGTCATGAGAATGTAATGAACAGCAGAGAGAATAGAGTCAATGATACTGTAATTACTTTGTATGGTGTCAAAAGGTAACTAAACTTATCATGGTGATCACTTTGTAATCTATGTAAATATTAAATGACTATGTTGTACACCTGAAAATAATATAATATTGTAAGTCACTTATACTTTAATAAGTTTTAAAAAGCAACTTACTTCCCCTGGTAGACTACTTAAGGAATCTGAGCTCTGAAAACATTTGCTACTTGGGGAGAGCATGGAGAATGAAGAACGCTGCTCAACAAATGTTAAATGGCAGTAACGTTTATGATCGTCTTTCCTCCCTAGTCTTCCACATCTGCCCTTGTGCTGCTCGGTTTAACTTTATGCACCATCCTGAAAACTAATGATTCCTAAAGGTTAAGGTTTTCCAATGAATATAAAGTCATGAATATTAGTTTTTTATGTTATAGGTTCCTGGTCTATAATGATTTATAGTTTAAACATTTTCCTTTACTTAATAACAAGGAAGGTTAAAGGATCTCCATTTCTTGTCAATACCTTATCAAAATTATAATGAACAACAATCACAGCATATCAAAGATTAGGAGCACGATATTGGTGATTCTGAAGGTTTACTTGAAACATAAATGAAGTGTTAAATGAAGATTATAATTGATAATCTTTTATGGAATGTTATAAAGTGTCCATAATTCTTAATTAAAAGACCAGGTCACCTAGGACAGGCTAAGCATCTGTGCTCAATTAATTAAATTGTCTTCTTAGGAAAATAGTTTGAGAAATTTTAGTCTTATTAAACTGGACTTTTAAACTCTTATTTGTGAAAGAGAAAAATCATTGGACTTTTAAACTCTTATTTGTGAAAGAGAAGAATCATTGCAGACATGTTTCCATTCATGACCTCTTTATGGTCTTACAATGAACTGTGAGCCAGATATGTATTTTCCCCCTAAGGACAAAGAAACTGTATCTCATAACTGTCAAATAAAATGCTCAAGATAATGAAGCTAATAGGGACAGAACTATGATACACATTTTGCCTTTAGGTCCCAAAACTCTCTTTCTCCATGACAACACATTGTAAACTCAAGTGCTCTTTATGACCAAATAAAATATTTTTTTATGATTTACAAACCTAAATTTATGGCTAGTTTATAGTAGTGCAAAATTTCATTGATTAACTTAACTATGTGTTTTAGAACTGTGGGTTCTGCAATGAAGACTTTAGGAAAACAGGGAAAAGAATTTAATATCCCAAACTGACCAATTACCTCCTAAATAAATAACAGCATTTTTTTTTTCTTTTTGCTTTGAATTTGAAGGCAGACTGTTCAAGTCATTAAAAAACCCTAAGTTTGGAATCTTGGAAATTAAAACCAAATCTTCTCTCTGCCACTTACTAGCTTAGTGACCTAAAACAAATTACTCAACTTCTTTCATAATCAGGTGTGTTTTACTTGTAAGTTGAGCTTAATAAAAATACTGTAAATTGCCATATGGACTAGATGAAGAGTAAATGTGAAGTTACCATCACACTGCCTGACTCCTAATAAATATTCAATAAATGGCAGGTTTTACTATTTTTATTGTTGTTACCATCTTGAAATTATACCCTGCATAGCTGCAGTGAATAGGTTAAGAGTTCACTTCGTTTATTGTTTGTAGATAATAGAGTTTGCTATCCATTTAGAGTTTCCTATTCATTAAACTTCAGTAGCCAATTTCTTTCTCAAAACTTTGCTATTTCCACCTTTTCTCCCAAGACCCAGGAATTGGGCTCATATTAAAAATATGTTCATGTAAAATGAGGTGTCCTTTATTAATAATAATATGCCTTGTTAACCCTAAGGAAGTACGTAATATTAATTAAAAGTTATCAGTGGGTAACAAGTGTTCACACCACGGTGAATTTGGGAAATAATACAGACTCAGCCCAGCCATTGGAGAGTTGATACGGCTATGATGCCAGCTCTTGAATCTTCCTGCTGTGTTACAGGGACTCCTAGCAGTCACTAATCCTGTCAACCCTCCAAAATAAAATATTAAAGCTACGTTCTCCATAGCTGCCCCCAAATTATGCTCCAGCCTTCAGCCTTCCAGCACTGGCGTTGGAAACTCTCTACTACCTTTTCTGGAGACCTTAATAATTAATCTCTGGAAGTCCCATCCCCTCTTTTATTTATTGAACTCTCTCCTATTTTGCTCTGAAATTTTCTTATTGTTTATTAAGGGAGGTAGTAGCCATTGAAGAATTTCTACTTTTCCTTTCATTATTCTAAGGTAGGATTTTCTAATGTACAGGGTTCTATTTCTACATTTTTCTTGAAGTTCCCATGCTTAAGCAAAATTTAATGCTTACTTTTCACAATGCTCCATAAAGAATTAAAAGTTCTGAAAGGTCATGAGATATGTATATATGGGAATATATTTAAATTATAATAATCATAAATTTATATATAAATATATATGCACACATATGTCAGAGGGATATAAATATGTATGTATATACATATATATATTTCTGTTTCAGATTTACTCAAATTTATTCAAACTTAAAACTTCTTTTTTATGTCAAATTAATTATTATATCATTGACCACCTTTCCTATTTCAAAGATTACATATTATTTTGTATCATCCTTAGTGGTCTCTTCCCTAGCAGAGAACCAGCTTCTATCACTTCATACACACAGATGTAGCCACACCATGTATAGCAAATAAACAGGGCATTTTCTAAATTTTCAGATTAGTTTACACATTTTCTGTTTCATCAATTTAGTGAAGGACTCCTCTGCTTAAAATTTACCTGGGAGGCCCAGCCGGTTGAGCATCAACCAAGGAACCAACAGGCCGCTGGTTGGATTCTAGGTCAGGGCACATGCTGGGGTTGCAGGCTCAAACCCTTGTGGGGGGCGAGCAGAAGGCAGAAGATTGATGAAGTTTCTCTTTCATCGACATTTCTATCTCTTTATCCCTATCCCTTCCTCTCTCTGTAAAAAGTCAATTTAAAAACATATTTTTAAAAAATTTATCTGGGATTTGTTATCTAAAAGACTGTCTGATTTTGTTCTGTTTTGTTCGTTTGTTTATTTATTTATCTTTTGCTTTGGAACTCTTTGACAGTCTTGTTTAGCCTAAAGCCTCTTTCTTGGAATAATGTTTTTAAATATTTCTCAGAAAAAAAATGTTTAAAATAACAAATTTTTTGAAATAAATGTTTTAAATAACATAACAAAGGAAATCAATTATAATGAAATGTATTTAGAAATTAGAAGCATACTGTAATATTGTGATTTGTAATAAGTATATATTTGGTTTTCATCCCTGTTTCTGCTACAGAACTCTTAATATCTTTGACATTTTTGAAATAATGAGAGCAACAAAGCTGTCTCTTGCTATGTTAATGCGGTGACTTTTGGACCACCTAAGGATGGGGGCTGGTTGCCAGAAGAAACAACCATATGATTAGAAGGCTGGCACTTTCAGTCCCGAACCCTACTCCTCAACCTCTGGGGAGGAAAGAGGTCGTACCGGTTAACTACATTACCAATGGCCAATGCTTTAATAAATTGTAGCTTTGTAATGAAGCCTCCATAAAAATGAAAAGAGACACAGTTTGGAGCGCATCTGAGTGGGTGAACACAGGGAGCTATCATACGCATCCAGGTTAAAATATTAAATAACATCTTTATTGGGAGATTTAATAATTGTTATAATTTTAAAATAATTAACAGAATATACCCAGCCAGTGTTGCTCAGTTGTTGAGCTTTGACTCATTCCCCAAGAAGTCGACTATTCTTGGTCAGGGCACATGCCCATAGTGTTTAAGGCTCAATCCCCAGCAGGGGGTGTGCAGTAAGCAGCCAATCGATATTGATGTTTCTCTCTTATTGCTGTTTCTATCTCTTTTTCCCTCTTCCTCTCTCTCTAAAATCAATAAAGCATATTTTTAAAAATAAAAATAATAATTGTGAGAATAAACAATATTTGGAAATAGTTGTACTTACTATAATGGGGCATATAAAGATATCTGTGAGTTATTCTAGTAAAAAAGTTACAGACATCACTAATATTACCATAATTTATTGCCTGACATATATAATTGAAGAAAATGTAAATTTCAGTGGGAGGTTAGTGGGAAAAATTTATAATTTTTCTTATCTAAATGGATGGTCTTCTAGAATTTTCTCTGTTATCTGTGGTTACCTGGCTTAGTACTCCAAGCTTCATAGAAAAGTTTTTATTGTTATTATGTTTGCATGAAGGTTTTAAGGAGGTCCTTTTTCTTATTATTAAAGCAAATCTTATAGTTCTCTTGAGCTGTGTTGACATTTGGTGTAGCACTAGTTTATTGTATGTAATTTTTTAATAGAAATGTCCATGATTGAATTACCTGCAGCAGTCTCATTCCCTCATGTTAATTTAGTATGGACAACATTAAATGTCCTCAAATTGCAGTTTACTACTAAATAGTGGTAGGCTAAAGTGAATCTGATGATATATATTTCCATTTTACAGATATAAAAAGGCATAAATTAATGCCTAATTATCATATTTATATCCCATTTATATGTGTTCATTTCTAGCTTTATGCAGGTTGACTGCAATTATGTAACTTTATAACCATCACGGAATGCAATTGTCTTTCTTTTTTTCAGCAGTTGAGAAGAATGATGTACTAATTGCTCTTGCTTTTATAAGATTTAGAGTTTTAGTTAAGTTTAGTGGACAAAAAAAATTAAACATTAGTTGATAGATCAAAGTTAATGCTTCAGAAAGAACATCAATAGCCTATATTTCAATATGGTATAGAATAAAAACTTTTAATGTTATTCATGTAATTAGTTAAACTTCATCTTTTAAGTCATAACCATATATATTAAATTATAACTCAATAAATCTAGAACCTGAAAGTTTACACACACAATATTACAATACTTTAAAGAAACTTTGTAATATATGTTTATATTTGTTTCATTGACTTTAGCTTCTTATAATATACTACCTGGAAAGTAGGATCACATAACATTTTTAAAGACCCAAATTAAAGAAAACTAATTTTTACAAAGTCACAATGAAGAATATGGAGCCATTCTAGGTCCACAAACACTGTACTCATTGTTAGCATTTTTCTTCAAACAGAACTGAGTGTGAAATAAGATTATCACATTTTCTTTGTACTTTCCCTCTTTATGCTTTCCAGTTTTCGATGAATAGTAAATTAAAAACAACAGAAGTGCATATTCACCAATGTAAATACACTAAATAAATACGAAAAATAACTGAGATGATAGAATAGGCAAATATAGATAGAGATATAGATAGATATAGATATAGATATAGATATAGATATAGATATAGATATAGATATAGATATAGATATAGATAGATATAGGTATAGATATAGATGATATAGATATAGATGATATAGATATAGATATAGATATAGATATAGATATAGATATAGATATAGATAGAGATAGAGATAGAGGTAGAGATAGAGATAGAGATAGAGATAGAGATAGAGATAGAGATAGAGATAGATATAGATATAGATATAGATATAGATAGATTTAGATTTAGATAGATAGATATAGATATAGATATAGATATAGATATAGATATAGATATAGATTAGATATAGATATAGATATAGATATAGATATAGATGATATAGATATAGATATAGATATAGATATAGATATAGATATAGATATATAGATGTAGATATAGATATAGATATAGATATAGATATAGATATAGATATAGATATAGATATAGATATAGATATAGATATAGATATGTCTTTGGCAAGATTTGCCCCAAGATTTTTACCACAGAACTAATTGGCCATAAAAGATAGAAGAATACAAAATTTAAAACAGACATTAAAAGGAACAAAATGAAATATACAATGAACAAAATTAAAAAGACTTTTTTGTAAAAAATGAAAATACATTGTCTTCAAAGCCTTTTATGCATAGTATTACATATTTTTTTTTGGCTTGTTGATTTGTCTCCTCACTTGGCATCATACTTTTTCTCTTTTGTCTAAATGTCTTTGTAAATAGCGAATGAATTTCCAATGAAAAAAACAATAATTAAATGTTCTCAAAGACTGTTGTCTCTTTTATATTTGGCATAGCTTGGTAAACTTTTGGGTTCAGTGGGTGGGAGGGATAATTGTGCTCACGGATGGATTTGAAAAAACTGGTAAGTTATTTTCTAGTATACTGTGCAATCTGGTAATATTTATACAATAGAAAAATGGGAGTACTGTGAGAACTTTGTCAGTGCAGAAATAAAAGCAAACTGACAACTAACTTAAAGACATTAAGTATGCTCTAGCTGATTGATTTGTCCAATCAATTTAACCAAACTGCCAACTAGTTCTTTTATATTTTATGGCAAAATTTATTTTATGGCCAATTAGTTGTGTGGCAAAAATGTTTGTAGTAAAAATGTTTGCAGCAAAGATTCTATAACAAAACTACTGAACATGGCCTGGTTAGCATACAACAATTCATATGAAATATTTGCTAGCAATTTCATAGTGGTTTGTCTTCATAAAGTAATTTTACATAAGTGTATATAAAGAGAGGCAAAAATTGATATCATCAGTATATTAGGCATTATATTTTATATCAACCTTATCAAGGTGCTTTCTGACCAAATTTTGTCAGATTGTACTGGGACCAAATGATATGTGAACTTATTTTTTCCCCATGTAAATGCAAACAGTTTTGGACACTATTTATTGATGGAGACTAAATAGTACATACTAGATTATTAAATGTATTAGTAGATCTGAAGGCTTTGTTCATCTGTTTTAGTAAAGATACCAGGAGATCAGCTGTGTTTGGGGCTATATCTTGTTTAAGTGGCACTATTCTATTAGAAGTAGTCTACCATTAATTACCATGATATTTTGTGTGTTAGAAGCCCTTAAGAAATGAAGGCCTTGCCCTGGCCAGTTTGGCTCAGTGGATAGAGTGTTGGCCCACATACTGAAGAATCCCAGTTCGATTCCAGTCTAGGGCACATGACCGGGTTGTGGGCTTGATACACAGTGGGGGGCTTGCAGTAGGCAGTCGATCAATGATTCTCTCACATCATTGTTGGTTCTATCTCTCTCTCCCTCTTCCTTCTTTACTGAAATCAATAAAAATATATTTTTTTTAAAAAAAGGAAACGAAGGTCTTATGACACAGCTATTGGAATTTCTGCTTGCAGGTGTCTCTTGGTTGTCACTCCACTTTGGGAACTGGCTTAACATTAGTCATAACCCCTTCCCAGGGCAACCTACATCCAAAGGCTTATTAACATGACAAGTGAAAAGTTTGGCTTTCTTGCTTCAATTTGTGCAAGTCTGAGGGACAGTTCATGCTCCAGATGTCTGTGGAGTTGTCTGAACATCCCTTTAGGATTGCAAAGAGGCTCAATTTCTTCTTTTGCTCAAGCTAGCCTTTCCACCCTCATTTCTGCAAATGTTAATCCTAAAACTACTCCATAAAATCCTTCTTATGTAATTACCCCATGCATGGTGAAATTAAGAAGTTGAAATAAAAGTTCTGGTGAGAAAGAATCGACACATTCAAGTATTGTTAAAGGGATAGGATCTTCTTTGAAGGACTTAATCTTTCCAAACTTGGGTAATGTTTTTGAGGACCCAAAAGCATTGGGTTATCAGTGCTGACATCATTAAAATGTTTACTATAAAACCAAGTCCCCTTTCTTTGAGACTATGATTACCAATAACTCTTCTGACTTTCATTATTTTCCCAAATAGACTTATTTTTAAGGAGAGACTTTATGAAGCACTAATTTTCTAAGCAGTAATCATTGTAATTACAAACTAATAAATTGCCTTCTAGTTATTTATAGTTTCCCTATGAACTTGGTTAATTATAGTAAGAATTATTACATTTACAAACACTATTTTCTTACTATGTGCCATGAACTTACTATGTTTCAGGTGCTTTACATGTGGCATTTTAGTTACTCCTCACAAATATTCTCAAAAAAAAAAAAAAAACAAAGAAGATATAATTCGCCCTATTTTGCAAATAACATTGATAAAGATTCAGTGATTTTTCTGAAGGACACACAACTAAGAAACAATCTCAGATCTTAAACCCAGGTCCATAATTTACCCAAATCCACACAAAGAACTAATCTTGATATAAATGCAACCTTGTTGAACTTCTCTGTAGACAAAACAAATAAATTAACTAGCAACACAAACACCAGAATGTTTCTGGCAACAACTTTAAAATGCATATATACTTATTTTTAGCTAGGATTAACTTTTATCTTTACATCAAAGACAGCACATGTCATTAAATCTCTGTGAACTGGAGGTGTATTTATCTGATTTGATGAACTGAGAATAACTAAAATAGTTCTTTAAACACAATTTATTTTTGTACTGAATGCACCCTCTATTACTTGTTTTAGTAGTCTTTAAAAGGGAAGGAAGAGGCATGAATAAAATAATTAATACTACTAATAACATTTGCCAGTGTAATTTAAACACTTAACATCTATGAGGCAAGATTCTTAGCATTTTAATGTGTTGACCCAATTAATACTCACAACAAACCTACCAGATATTTAGTGTTATTATCCTCACTTTGCATGGAGATGTTAACAGATTCATTAATGTTTACAAAGCTATTGTATGGAAAAAATTGGGTCAACTCAAAAATTAGAACATCTTACATAGATAAGGTGGAAAATGGAAAGATGAGAGGACCTGAAAATAGCATTCTCTACAAAAGCTTCCCAATCCAATCTTTCTCACATACATACCCTTCTACTTATTTATCTTTTCACAAGTCTAATCTCTAGGCTTCAGGTGAACACATATAAATGGAATGAAAGATACCTGTGTGTTGTGATTTAAGCACTCTAAAAAGTCAGGTACATTCAAGGTATTTTTCTACTGATTTAATTTGACTATCAAAATTACTTTTTTAAGCTTAAGGTATTATAAGTAGATAATATCTCTTAAATATTTAAAGGACAGCAAACCTGATTGACATGAGATGCGATCATGTCCAAAACATTGTGTGCTACATATGCACCAACGATTAATACATCATTATGATTCATTCCCTGATTTAAGGTCTTACAGTCTAGAAAGAGTGCTGCTCAAAGCAAATCATAGAATTTTTAGAGTAGATAAGCAGATTTAGGCATACAAAAAGGAAAATAGAGACTTAGAGTGAGCCATTACATTTACATCTCAAAATAGATATTGGCATTTAGTGTGGTAAGTACTATGATGAACCTAAATGCAGAGTACTAGAAATTCTCTTAAAGGAGACTTCTATCATAGCTTAGGAGAGAGTAAGTTTTATGATAGAGAAATTAACTGGTGAAATTTTACAGGATTGGTAAACTAAGCAAGAGTGGACTATACAAAAAGAGAAAAGATAATATGAGGAAAACTGGGTGGCAAATAGTTAATGAGTTCAAAAACCTACAAATGAGTAAGTATTCTTGGAGCTTGAAGTTTGCATGTCAAGTACATGTATGTTACCTGTAC
The DNA here is from genome assembly GCF_963259705.1 of Myotis daubentonii. Classification (NCBI taxonomy): domain Eukaryota; kingdom Metazoa; phylum Chordata; class Mammalia; order Chiroptera; family Vespertilionidae; genus Myotis; species Myotis daubentonii. Next base: position 194,266,064 of record NC_081840.1, read on the forward strand.
AATATTTGTTTTTCTGCTTGATTTTTATGTGGATTCGAAATTGTCATCATGGTTTACAATCTCCTTCACAGATTCCCTTGAAGCTAGAGGTGACCATGTACTCAGTTCTGGACAAAATAGAAGCATATTAGATAAAACTTCCAGTAGAGCTAAAATTTTTATGGCAAAAAGGGACATACATGTTCAGCTATCCTGTACCTTTTGTAAATGACCAATTCCTCTTCTTTTCTGCTGGAAAGTTAAAATAAATTCCTGAAAATGTATTATTCATATTTTGACTTTGAGGATGAAAGCCACATGGTGTGAGAACATAAGAAGAACCTGAGCACTCAATGACTTTTTTGCTGTGTTAGTGTCCTGTGAGGGCACTGTTGTTATAGGCAGTTAGACAGGCATGGGCAGAGCAAGGATGATGGGCCACATATAAAACTCACCAGGGTAGAAATCCCTGGATGATTAGCAAGGAGCAAAACTGGGAAAACAAGAACCTTGCCCCTAGGGTAACCTTCCCTCCCCTAACATGTCACTGGTCATGCGGTTTGGACACCTTGACTTTTCATATCACTAGTCAAATGATTTGACCCCCTCGGCCCCAACCTCTGACCTTTTCCTCCCTCAAGATAACATCTAGCCTCAGTTGTATTTCAGCTCCAGGCCTAGAAAAGAAGAAACACCAGGTAAGTGATGCCATGGCTGACATCAGGACCAGCTGCACTGACTAATGACCACCTGACCTGGCACCAACCAATGAGTGGAGACCATGACCTTGAAAGAGCACACCTGGAAGGCTGATGAACATTTTATTGAGACCCGCCACTAAAGCCTCCCCTAAGATTTCCACCTATAAGAGAGAGAGAAATATGTTCAGGAAGAAGGACCATGGTGGGCTCTCCCCCAGGGGAGCACACCCACACCTTTCTCTTCCCTCTTTCTTCCCTCTAAGGGACCTCAGGAAACTTGCAACCAGGGGAGCAATGAGCATTTACAGCTCATCCTTGGCTAACCCCCTGAACCTGTCTCCAAGGCCCCATTTTCTCTGACTTCCCAATGAGCCACAGCAGCCAGCCTAGGCTCTCCTGTTACTTTTTCTATGCCCTCCCTGCTTCACTGTCCTAAGTATATTTTTGCAATAAATTTGTGTTTGCTTTGCTGTACTTTGTCTCTTGATTGAAATCTTTCTTCAAGAAGACAAGAACCAAGGTCTTGTCATCCCCTTGGTAACAGTGTGGTTTATGAATAACGAGCAATAAAACCAAAGATACAATGAAGATTGAGGATGGCATCAACACCAATATCACTGACAGATGGGAGATGACTTTATCTGAATATGGGAGCCAGGCTTCACTGACTAAATCTTACAATTAGGCAAACCTACTCACCAAGTCACAAGCAATGTTGGACTAATCCAAATCAAGATGGCAACAGAATATATTGAGCCCAGTAGTATCAAGGAGCTAAAAACCTATTTTGGCGACATTGGCATAAGGCTGTTGGGTAAAATCATGAGAGTACATGATTTCATCTAGGAAGAGTATGCAGCACAGAACAGAAATAGTACATAAGAAAGAGATCAGAAAATGATAATAGGAGAAACTGCTGAAGAGATAAATTCAGAAGAGAGTGATGGCAAGGATGTCAATAATGTTATTTAGGAGGAGGTGTAATGCAGTAATGTGAAATAGGATCAATAATAAGGAAAGGACTGAGTGAATGATATACTTTTCCTTTGTATCAATTATGTCAGTGGTAACCATAGTAGTCAAAGTAGCCTTAGCTGATATGGTTGGGTGGAGCATAATACATGGTAAATACTGAGAAGCAATTGAAAGATACAAAAGTTGACTAAGTGAATGCAGTCTACTTTCTCAGGAAGCTCACACCTGGATGTAAAGTGAGACAGTGGGTGGAAGGAGTTTGAAAAAGATAAGTTTTGCTGTAGTTATTGTTATTGCTTATTTCAACAAATAGGAAAACTTAACATAATACTCTCTAAGTCCCTCCATGCTGGAGAATATTATGCTACATGGAATAAGCCAGTCAGAGAAAGGTAAGTATCACATGTTCTCACTCATATGTGGAATTTAATGAAAAAAATAAACTGATGAACAAAAATAGATCCAGTGAGCCCTGGCCGGTTTTGCTCAGTGGATAGAGCATCGGCCTGGGGACTCAAGGGTCCCAGGTTCAATTCCGGTCAAGGGCATGTACCTTGGTTGCGGGCACATACCCAACCAAAACAAGGTAAGAAAAAATAAATAAATAAAACAACCTTGGGGGGAAAAAATACTTTTGCTTCCTAGTAAAAGGGAGTGTGCAGGAGGCAGCTGATTGATGTTTCTCTTTCATTGATGTTTCTAACTCTCTATCCATCTCCCTTCCTCTCTGTAAAATATCAATAAAATATATTTTTTAAAAAATAGATCCAGAGACATAGAAGCATGGGACAGAATGCCAAACCTCAGAGGGAAGGTTGGGGGTAGGGGGGTGGTAAGGGAGTGGGAAAAGATTAACCAAAGAATTTATATGCATACTAGAGTCCCAGTACACAAAATTCATGCATGGGGGGTTGGTCCCATCAGCCCAGCATGCACCCTCTCCAACCAGGGACCCCTTGGGGGATGTCTGACTGTTGGTTTACGCCCGATCCTGGGCCTCACAATCCTGGACTGCTGGCTCCTAATCACTCACTGCCTGCCTGCCTGGTCACCCCTAACTGTCCCCCCATGCTGGCCTGGTCACCCCCAACTGCCCCCCTCCCTACCAGCCTGATTGTTCTTAAATGCCCCCCCTGCTGACCTGGTCACCCCCAACTGCCCCACCCACTGGCCTAGTTGCCCCTCACTGCCCCCCTTGCAAGCCTAATTGCCCCCAACTACCCCCTGTGACGGCCTGGTCACCCTTAACTGCTCCCCCTGCCAGCCTGGTCACCCCTCACAGCCCCCTCTCCCCCCCCCCCCCACCCCGCTGGCCTGGTCTCTCCATGCAGCTTGCTGTTCAGTCATTTGGTCATCCCTCACTAACCCCACTGCTGGCCTGGTCACCCCTCACAGCCGCCCCCCCTCCCCCCCCCCCGCTGGCCTGGTCTCTCCATGCAGCTTGCTGTTCAGTCATTTGGTCATCCCTCACTAACCCCACTGCTGGCCTGGTCACCCCTCACAGCCACCCCCCCTCCCCCCCCCCCGCTGGCCTGGTCTTTCCATGCAGCTTGCTGTTCAGTCATTTGGTCATCCCCCACTAACCCCCTTGCTGACCTGGTCGTCCCACACAGCCTGTTGTTCAGTCGTTTTGTTGTCTGTCACTAATCCCCCTGCTGGCCTGGTCATAGGCATCCTTCTTGTGAGGGCATGAGGGTTAATTTGAATATTACCTATTTATTATATAGGCTATTCATTACCCACAGATACAGACAATAGTGTGTTGAACGTCTGGGTGGGGAGAGGGGGAGTACGGGTAGGGTGAAGGGGGTTAATGTGGGGAAAAAGGAGGACATCTGTAATACTTTCAACAATAAAGATAAATTTTAAAAAATAGGGCCCTAACTGGCTTGGATCAGTGGATAGAGCATCAGCCTGTGGACTGAAGGTTCCCAGGTTCAATTCCGGCCAAGGGCACATGCCTGGGTTGCAGCTCGATCCCCAGTGAGGGGTGTGCAGGAGGCAGCCGATCAATGATTCTCTCTCATCATTGATGTTTCCATCTCGCTCTCCCTCTATCTTCCTCTCTAAAATCAATAAAGAAATATATTTAAAAAATAGAAAAACGAAGCCTTTTTCAAGTAATGATGAGGTGTAGAGCAGGAAAGATTTGTTAAAGGAGCTTAAAGATAATTAATGGGTTGTGATTGCCTAGAAAAGAATGGCATCCAAATCAGAGAAATGTATTCTGAGAACACATACAAAGGGCGCCCTTGGCAAAGTGACATTAGGATTTTGGAGAGATGAGGCAAAATAGGAAGCAAAAGTATTTTTTCCCCCCAAGGTTGTTTGTTTTTTTTTCTTACCTCGTTTTGGTTTAGTTTAACTGGACTCTTCTAGCTATGAGTGATCAACCAATAACTCAGATTCACATGTAATGATTTAGGATCAAATTGAAGGCAAAAATTAACTGCCACTCTAAAATGATTTAATGAATATATTTTAAAAAATGATTTGATGCTCTCATGAAATCCTTATGTGTTAAAAGCAAGATAATTTTGATGTTGTTTTTGTTCAGAAATGGATTCTGTATCTATGATAAAATAGTTATCTCAATTTTTTTCTTCATTTGACAGCTTTTGTTTTGTCATGATGGAGAGAATGACTGAATGTAAAACAAAATGTTAAGCACTGCGAAGACATAGTGAACGATAGATAAACAAATATGACACTGATATTTGACAGCTATGCTTAAATCATGAGCCAGTAGAGTGGTGAGCACTTCAACCCACTTCTCTAACATTGTAGCTAATGAAAAGTATGTCATTTTAGCATAGGTTTTATTTTCTATAGTTTATAAAGGGCATCAAACTATGGGTATCCAGTTTCAGGGCATTAAGATATAATATTAAATAATAACATAGAGACACAGAGACTACCTTAAATAACTTAAAATAAAGACAGTAATGTAAGTAATAAATAATGTGTGACATACCCAACTAGTAAGTGACACTTCCTGCCATATAATTGGGTAAAAAGAGTGATCTTCTTTCTGAGAATACAGTCAAATACTATGTAGGCAGCTTCAGATAGGACACACATAAAGGTAAAAAAAAATGATACACTACCTCGTTGCCTATAAATCTCTGGAACCAATAGTGTGACATTTGTCACAATATTAGACAACTTATTTTCCAGGGGATTTATGGTAGTCCTTTATCAATGTCACTAAATAAAAATTATGACTCTCTGCCTACTGAATTTTGACCCTTTTATTTCCTATAACTTTTAGATAATGGTAAGAGCATGGGTCCTGTATTCAGATAACATAGCTGTTAAGATACACAGTGCTTTGCAAGTGAAATATTTTTAAAAAGACTTATTTTCAATATACTTTTTACTTTAAAATTAACTTGTGCTAACAAGTCTCTATTTCAGATAAAATAAGGCATGGATATGTCTAGATTAATACCTATTTACTTATCTTTCATTTCCTGTTATTAGTTCTTAACTTTTTCCTTTTTCATGACCTAAACTTTTATATCCTCTCCACTGAAGTGTTCAGAATTCCCTAGAGGCTCTTCTCTATTCACAATGAACAAGACCTAAGTAGGTATTTGAGAGACTTCTGGGGAACAGATTTCTTTTTCATGTAAATGGGAATAAAGTCTCTCCTGTATGATGTAGTGTGACTGTGCGGCGTACAACTACCGCAGCAATGGACGACTCCAGCAGATTTTCTGAGGACGCTGGACTACGAGTGCCCTCATGTGAAGCCTAGAAAGGAAACGAACAGCATGGTGGGAAAGAGCGAAGGATGAAGGAACAACAGAAAAAATAATCAGGGTTAATTATATATGCTACATATGATTATATATATATGATTATTTTATATACTATGTACTATATATAATAAATTATAAATATAATGAGGTTAATTATATTATACTAAAGGCCCAATGCATGAAATTCATGCAAGAGTAGGCCTTCCTTCCCCTGGCTGTCAGCACCGGCTTCCCTCTGGCACCCAGGACCCAGGCATCCCTCGCAGGCCCAGCTTTGTCAGGAAGGTCATCCGGAAGGACACTCAGGCTAATTAGCATATTACACTTTTATTATTATAGACAAAGCTTCACCCTAAACAACTCTACTGAGTATCTCCCTTAGGGGATCCAATATAGTCACTCTAGTGAGTCAATTTGATTTGGGTTTTCTCTATCTTACAACAGAGCCCTAGCTGGTATACAGATGTTATAAATGGCTAGAAGAAAATACATTTAATTAAGCCTTAAATATGCCATGCCATTAAAAAGAGTGTAGGGTCACGAAAGACTACTTCAAGTAAAAGGAGAGGTTGATAACTCAGATGCTACTCAAAGATACAATAAGCAAACAAACAAAAGTAACATTTTCTAAGTTTATACTAAATTGAGTAACAAGAACATATCGTGGAATAAAGCATGCTGTGGACTGAACATTTGTGTCCCCTCAAAATTCATACGTTGAAACTCTCATCCCCAATGTGATGGGATCTGGAAATGGGTGTTTACTAAGTGATTGGGTCAGGAGCCTGGAACTGCCTCTCTGCTGATCCCATATTGAAATGACAGTCATCTGAAAACTATGAAGCGAGTCTTTATCAAGAACCTGACTTCCAACCTCTAAAAGTATGAGAAACAATTTTGTTATTAAAGTCACCCAATCTGTGATATTTTTGTTATGGCAACTCCAACTAAGACAAAGCATACTGGTCCTGTGTTCAGATAACATGTTATTCAATGGTATGAGTAAATTGCATGGTGGGGGAAAATTGATATTTCCATAATTTGGGGAATGACTGGAAGTTTTTGAAGTAGAGTAAAAGACAATATCCACAAAGAAATTTGGCTATGAAAGGGGAAAAACAAAGAAATTGGTGGACTAGCATATGAACTTAAGGCAAGCACTTTAAGTTTGTTTTTTAGTTTTAGTTTTTAAGTTTTTCATATATTCACTTTTAAATATATGGTAATAGGTCAATATAGAAGACTGAACAAACTGAAACTACTTGAGAGAGTTGGGGTAATAAAATGGATCAATATCACTAAGTAGGTGGGAAAGGAGAGGTATAAACGCCTTATATTAAGTCAAACCTTATTTCATATGTGATATTAGAAGGTTAAAATGTTTTTATTTGATTATTTCTACTTACTCTTTGAATAACTGAAACAGGAACTCTCCATGTGCTTGAAAGGAGTGATAAAAATTTGTATTAGTCTCCGTAAAGAAGAAAGGGAATTATAAAAATAACATTTAGAGGATGGCATTGAAGCTTGTTTAATGTTGGAAAGCAATAATTTGTACTGTATTGTACAGTGATGGATGCATAATCCATTTAGTTGTGCTACTCAACCATAATTTAGAGTGCAGAGGACTCATTCATGCTACGTCTACATTTTTGCATAAATGATAGAGAGATATGACATACTTGGTAAAACAATAGTGACTAAAATTGAATAGTTGGAGGAATAGACAGAGCCAGATGCCATAAGGTTGAGGGAGGAGCAGTGATGATCATAAAGCTACATTCAGGAGTGAAGCGAATGTAACCCTTATTTCCTACCACTAATGTAGGTGGGATACAAGGTAATGAAGAAGCTGTGATAGGAATTATACTCTTAGCAGATAATCAGATTCCAGTTATTGCAATGAAATTGAGGCAAAGTATTTGGACATGTTGAGGTTGTAGGAAAGTTTTATCACTGAGTGTGTGAGTGCTAGAAGGAAAAATGGCAAGTTTTATTAAAGAAAGCAACAATATTAATCATTGATATAAAGGCAACATCACATAGAATGAACCTTGTAAATATATATATATATAATAAAGAGCCAGGGTCTTAACGACTGATTACAACCAAAGATTCCACCAGACCGGAAGTCAGTGCTGGGTTGCTGTGGACACAGCACTGACGGTGGCTGCTGCAGGTGCCCAGACCCAGCACTGACTGCCAAGGGGGCTGCGGATCAGGCCTGGAGAGAGGCCTGCAGAGAGAGAGGCAAGGTTTGATCAGTAGCCTCTGTGGCAGCCATTGCCTCTCTCTCCCAGCCTGGCCAACAGCCATGCTTCCATTTCTCTCCAGGCCTCCACTAGGGCTGCTGATTAGCCCTGCCTTTCTGTTCAGTCCCCATTGATAGGCCCAGAGACACTGACTGTCATAGAAACTGACCAATCAGAAGCAAATCTGGGTGAATGTGAGAAGCCATGGCTGCCTAGGGGGCAGAGCTTTTGATGCTGACTGGCATAGAAACTGACCAATCAGAACCAAATCTGTGTCAACCGTGAGGAGCCAATGGCTTCCTAGGAGGCAGAGCTTTTGATGCTGACTGGCATAGAAACTGATCAATCAGAACCAAGTTGGCCAGCAGAGGAGGGCAGTTGCAGGTGAAATCAGACCTGCAGGAGAGGGCAGTTAGGGGTGATCAGGCCAGCAAGGAAGGGCAGTTGGGGGTGAGATAAGACTGGCAGGGGCGGGCAATTAGGGGCAATCAGGCCAGCAGGGGAGAGCAGTAGGGACGAGATGAGGCTGGCAGGGGAGGGCAGTTGGGGGCGAAATCAGGCCAGCAGGAGAGGCAGTTAGGGGTGATCAGGCAGGCAGGCAGAGGCAGTTAGGGGCAATCAGGCAGGCAGAGAGGTTAGGGGCGATCAGGCAGGCAGGCAGAGGGATTAGGACCTATCAGGCAGGCAGGCAGGTGACTGTTTAGGAGCCAGTGGTCCCAGAATGTGAGAGGGATGTCCAACCACCAGGTTAGGCTGATCCCCCAAGGGGTCCCCGATTGGAGAAGGTGCAGGATGGGATGAGGGAACACCCCTTCCGTGCATGAATTTCATGCACTGGGCCTCTAGTATTATAATAAAAAACACCAAATTGTTTCAAAAAGTTCATTTTAAATAGAAAAATTTTATCTCTCTAAGAATAATAATTATTAAAAGTATGGAGAAGAAAAAGAACTAAAACTACTTTCATGAATGAAGAAACATTAGAGGAGACATTTTAGGGAAGAGTTTTTAAGAGTTGTCTGAATAAAATTTTTCCAAAGGAATTAGTTCCTTCCTTACCTGAGAGAAGGAGGTAACTCAGGCTTCTTCCTACAAAGAATCAGTAGCAAATATTCAAAAAATGTATAGACATATTTGATATGTACATATACATATTGAATAGACATATTTGAAGACAGAGACAATGTTCATTACTTTCTTTTCTTTTTTTTTTTCTTTTTTTTTTTTTTTTGTTAAACTTCACCTCAGGATATTTTTTCCATTGATTTTTGGAGAGTGGAAGGGAGCAAGGGACAGGGAGAGAGAGAGAAAACATGGATTTGTTGCCTCCTGTGTACACCTTCCCCCCCAATACCACCAGGGCTGGAAATTGAACCTGCAACTCAGGCAAGTGCCCTTGACCGGGAATCAAACCCACAATCCTCCCGTGCTGGGGCCAACCCTCTAACCACTGAACAACACTGGCCAGGACTACAGTGTTCATTCATATCTGTAGTGCTGTATCAGCTGGCTTATAGAGAAATTTGAATACTAATAAGCACTAGTGCACAATACCTTGAGGCACAGAATAAACAATTCTGGAGGGGTCAGCAATCCATACACACAGATGAAGAAAGAAAAATACTATTGACATAGAACTATTATTGCCTCTAGGATAGGTGTGTTTTTGATAGAAGCAAATATAATACACACTATGAAATACAAAAACCTTACTTTTTTCATTGGTGCCTATTATAGATTTTTTACTGTCCCACTGAAATTCATTCTTCATAGATAGGATTTAAAGAATAACATAAAATAAAAAATTAAAAAGAACAGGAATGGTGATGTTCTCCTTTATATACCATCTATCATCAGCAGAAGAAAATAGCTGTTTGTTTTGGGCTTAGTGTTGAATTTTGAATAGTAGAAGAAAACAGAAAATGAAGGCCGTCCTCACTGACAAGTGTTCTATAGAAATAAATCTAAGATGCTATAATATGGCAATTAAGTTGATATAAAACACAACAAAGCCCCTTGTAACAAACCCCAGGGGCCTCAAGAGGAGGGAGGAACAGTATGTTATGATAGATTTATTTCATGTGAAATTCACTGAGTCTTATGGGCTGTAGTTGAGATTTTTGTTGTCATTGTAATACAGCCAGGTTTTTTAAGTTTTGCTCTAAAGCCATTGCATTTTATATACAAACAGAATAAAAGGATTAAATATGATGATTTAATAAGAAAAATAATAATTAATGACAGGCAACATCTGACAAGATGTTGAGAAAACTGGTTTGAAGCAGAGATCATCTGTATTATATTTTCCTGATATATTTCTCTGGGCAACTAGGAAGAGTTGGGCAGGAGAGAAAGGTAACAGGCCGTAGGAGAAGAAGGAAAAGTAAGCATATGCATTTCCTGGAGAAAAACTAAGCAGCCTGATTATGTCATTTATTTATGATTTACCAGTCCAAAATTATTTAATCATGTAACCTAATAATTAATTCATAATTAAGAGAGTCTTTGTCATTCTTATAATATGAACAACAAAGAAAGGTTTTCAAATTTCTATAACCCATTGTTTAATGCCCACTTGAATTATAGTACATGTCTTGGCAATGATCAAAAAAATCTTTCTCTGATTTTTTTGTTCTGTAGAGTTAATTATTCAGAAATCTAAAAGGAATATCTCTACCATTCATAGGAAAATGTCAAAATTTATCTCTAGGCCTATTTTGTTTATCCTTATTTATCTCTGGATGTAACTTTTTTAAAACAGAAAAAATAAATTTAGAACTCCTTGTGCCTAGTGCATTAATACTTAGATGACATCACACAAGGCAAATATCAATGATGCCATTACAGTCAGAGAAATTTGATACATTATTAAGCCTTTCAATCTTTCAAAAATTACATGAAGTATAGTAGCCTAGTTTTCCATTTGGGAGACAGAAAGCAATAATATTCAGACTGAGTGATAGTGTTATAGGCCAATGGTGTGAACAATTATAACACAGGGATGGTTTAGCACCCCACCAATGGAACCATTTATATAAGAAAGAATGGAAAATGTTGATTAAATGTAACTCTAGTTTTTATTTACAAATATAGCTTTTTTGAACTCTTATAAAATTATTAATATTCTGAACTTATTCATAAAACCGAAGGGGAAAAAATAGAAACAAAGAATCATATTGTTTTCTGATGGCCAGACAATAAAGTAGAAGGAAATACAGTTAAATACAGTAAAATGGAATAATGGTGGTAGAAGCAGAAGTGAAATCACAGATAACTCAAAACTCATGGCTAATGTGAAACTATTATCAATGGTGCTATCCAGAGGAGAAAAACAATTTTGGAACAAATTCTTGTTAAAGCTTGGCTGGGAAGGTAGGATTAGATAACATTTACAACTGTGCTCATTGGGCAGCAGCTAATGAAGATAGTGCCTTACCCTTTCCCAGCCTGCTCCCACCCCAACATGCTGAGGAAGAGATGCAAATTCTTAGTCTTGGTTACTATAGGGAAAGGAAAATGGAGGATGAGCTGGTACTGGAGTAATTCATAGAGAAGAAAATTTAACTTAACAAAAAGGCTAAATATTCACCTACACCAAGAAAACAAGCAAGTAAGATGAAGTAACTTACACAAACATAAGACATTAGGGAGTAAAGGGGACTGTGTAAAAGAATAGAATACAAGTCCTTACTAAAGGCATTAAAATTGATAGGAAAATGACTATGCAGCCTGCCACATCCAGCATGGTTAGGGTTCAAGATCTGAAGAAGGGGCCATGCACAAATGAAAACACTAGACAAGAAATATGAATTTAGAAGGCATGGGGAACCAGGTGGAAGCCTCTCTCTAGAGGAGAAGCTCACTGACACCCTGGCCTTGTCAGCTTTTATTCAATTTTAGATACACATCTTGCCCTCAGTTAAGCTCAGCAAACAGGTAGCAGATAGACTATCTCAAAGGTCAGTAAAGATTAGTAAAGATTTACTTTGAGACTATTAGGTCAGGAAGTTGCTTTGAGCCATTGCTATCTCAACACAGAACAATCGGTGCATAGCTTTTAGCCCTGCTAAAGCTCAAGGTTCATCAGCCTTCCGAGTTCCTTGATTCACTCTCATGATAGCATTGACAATGGATGGCTTCCCGCAGCAGCCTAAAACATACGTCCTATTTTACCTAATCTTTATAAGCAATCAGCATTTCTAGACTGATCTTGGATAATGGCATCCTTCCATCTCTGTAGTATTCAAGTGAAGTTTTGATTTTTTTTTTCCAACCCTGAAATTCTATACTAGTGTGCCGGGAGCTGGTCCATTCTTGCTGTTTCAAGGGACCTGGCATATATGGCATACTGTTCTTAATATGTTTTCTCACCTTCTTGGCACTATGTGTTTTAACCAAGGTCACCTCTCTGAGAAAGGTTGTTTCCCCAGGTAGGGATTTTCCCCTGAAGTTAGGGAGGGAATAAAGCCCCTTAACTAAATGCCAGGCAGGTAATTAATCACTTTAACTATGAACAATCATGCTTAAGCTACATAATCTTTACTCCCTGGAATGGAGATAAGAAATGCCCTAACCTTTGGAATAGAGATTGATAGGATTGGAATCAACTGGTATAAATACAGATGTAACAAGACAATAGGACACAGAACCTAGACACAGAACCTACACAGAACAAAGAGACAGAAGAACTTCCCTGGAGAGAACCTGACTGAAGAACCTAGAGACAGAACCTGGCTACAGAACCTGGCTGGAGAACCTAGCAAGAGAACATGGACACAGAACCTGGCTGGAGATCCTAACCAGAACTTCGCTGGAGATCCTGAACAGAACTTGGCTGGAGATTGTGGCTAGAGATCCTGGCAAGGCTTCTGATCAACTGAACGCTGTCTCCGTGTCATTCCTTCTTCATCAACTCTGTCCACACCTTTGGGGATCCCTGGACCTGCTGGGGTTGGACCCCAGCATCTGGCGCCCGAACAGGGACCCTTAGGTAAACCCCCCATTCCCCTAGGTAAGCCCCACTCTCGGGACAGATAGGACTCCACCGTAGGAAGAGGGTGGATAGTCTTCGCCGACTCTGTCCACGCCTTTGGGGACCCCTGGACCTGCTGGGGTTGGACCCCAGCATCTGGAACCCGAACAGAGACCCTTAGGTAAGCCCCCCTGCACCCGGGATGGATAGGACTCCACCATAGGAAGAGGGTGGATAGTCTTCGCCGACTCCGTCCACACCTTTGGGAACCCCTGGAACAGGATTCCCCTGGGTAAGCCCTCCCCATTGAGAACCCCCACACTCAGGACGGATAAGACTCCACCAGGGTACTGCAGACCCCCCTATAGGGGATAAGTAGGGTAAGAAGGTGGATAGTACAGAACTTAGATTGAGAATATGTGCCTTACTGAGTCCAAAGAAAGAAGACTCTGCATTGATTCTTAGATTGAGAAGATGTGCCATACTGAGTCCAAAGAAAGAAGACTCTGTATTGATCTTTAGATTAAGAAGATGTGCCATACTGAGTCTAAAGAAATAAGACTCTGTATTGATCTTTTAACACATATGCTTGCTAGCAGAGGAGTTAAGGTTACTCCCAGTCAGACAGAACGTTTTATACAATAAGTATGTCCATGCTTTTCTGAGGAAGGAAAGGTAAATGTAAAGGCATGGGAGGAGGTAGGCCCAAGGAGCCTTATCCTTAACCCCACTGCAGCCTTTCCACCCCGGGAAAGTGCAGGATTGGCAAGCTCTCCCTGGGGTGATAGATCAGGACTCAGGTAATAGCGGAAAGCACCAATCCTACTCTTAAAATGGATACAAGAGAGCATTTGGGGTTTTTCTTTTTAATGCCTGCTTTTAAAAAATAAAAAAGGGGAAATTTGCCGGGAGCCGGTCCATTCTTGCTGTTTCAAGGGACCTGGCATATATGGCATACTGTTCTTAATATGTTTGCTCACCTTCTTGGCACTATGTGTTTTAACCAAGGTCACCTCTCTGAGAAAGGTTGTTTCCCCAGGTAGGGATTTTCCCCTGAAGTTAGGGAGGGAATAAAACCCCTTAACTAAGTGCCAGGTGGGTAATTAATCACTTTAACTACGAACAATCATGCTTAAGCTACATAATCTTTACTCCCTGGAATGGAGATAAGAAATGCCCTAACCTTTGGAATAGAGATTGATAGGATTGGAATCAACTGGTATAAATACAGATGTAACAAGACAACAGGACACAGAACCTAGACACAGAACCTACACAGAACCAAGAGACAGAAGAACTTCGCTGGAGAGAACATGGCAAAAGATCCTGGACAGAAACTGGAGACAGAACCTAGCGAGAGAACCTGGCTGAAGAACCTAGAGACAGAATCTGGCTACAGAACCTGGATAGAACATGGCAAGAGAACCTGCCTAGAACCTGATGACTGAACCTGGCAAAAGATCCTGGACAGGACCTGGCTACAGAACTTGGTTGGAGAACCTAGCCAGAACCTGGCTGAAGAACCTGGCTACAGAATCTGGTGACTGAACCTGGCTGGGGAACCTGGAGAACATCTCTATGCTGATCAACAGAAGCTGGCTGGAGAACCAACTATGCTGATCAACTGAACCCTGTGTCCGTGTCGTTGCTTCTTCGCTGACTCCATCCACACTTTTGGGGACCCCTGGACCTGCTGGGTTTGGACCCCAGCTCTAGTGTGTTTTCCCTATCAATGTCATTTCAGAGATAATGAGCAGAACCAGCAAGTTTTTTCGGAAATTATTTCTTAAATGAAATTTGAATAATATAATTTGTCACTATATCCTCAAAACTATATTAAGATTAATAGACAGTCTTTATAGATGCTTATATATTATTACTAGAGGCTCAGTGCACAAAAATTTGTGCACTCGGGGGGGAAGGCTGTCCCTCAGCCCAGCCTGTGCCCTCTCGCAGTCTGGCACCCCTCAGGGGATGACCACCTGCTGGCTTAGGCCCGCTCCCCGGGGGATTGGGCCTAAGATGGCAATCAGACATCCCTCTGTCAGCCTGGCAGCCCTCAGGGGATGTCCACTTGCCAGCGGGGAGCAGGCCTAAACTGCAGTCAGACATCCTTAGCTCTGCTGAGGAGGCAGGAGAGGCTCCCACCACCACTGATGTACTGGCAGCCATCAGCCTGGCTTGTGGCTGAACAGAGCTCCTCCCATGTGAGAGCACTCTGACCACCAGAGGGCAGCTCCTGCATTGAGTGTCTGCCCCCTGGTGGTCAGTGTGTGTCATAGTGACCAGTCATTCCCAGTCCTTCTGCTGTTAGGGTCAGTTTGCATATTACCCTTTTACTATATAGGATAGAGGCCTGGTGCATGGGTGGGGCTGGCTGGTTTGCCCTGAAGGGTGTCCCGGATCAGGATAGGGGTCCTGCTTGGGTGCCTGGCCAGCCTGGATGAGGGGATGATGGCTGTTTGCAGCTGGTCCCACCCCCTTCAGGGTGGATGTCCCCACTGGGGTGCCTGGCCAGTCTGGGTGAGGGGCTGAGGGCCGTTTTCAGACTGGCGGTCAACTGAAGCTCCCAGCCTCTCCTTTTTTTCTTTTTTCTTTTTTTATTCTGGGATTTGTTTACCTTCTATAGTTGTCATTGGAGCTGAGAGCCGGCTCCAGCTCTGAGGCCCAGATCCAGCTCTGAGACTGCGGCTGGCTGAAAGCAGGTATCTGGGTTTGTTTAGCTTCTATAATTGAAACATTGTTGCCATCACTGCCACTCTAAGGTCTGAGGCCGAAGCTGGCTGAAAGCAGGTATCTGGAGCTGGTTTCACTTCTATAATTGCAACATTGTTTCTTAGAGTGCAGCTCAGAGGCCGGCAGCGGCAGGCGGGGAACCTTGGCTTCCTCCATCACTGGAGCAAGCAAGCTTCCTATTCGCTTCAGCTGCCTGGCTGCCGGCTGCCATCGTGGTTGGCAGTTACTTTGCATATTGCTCTGTTTAGCCAATGGGAAGCGTGTCAGAGGTATGGTTAATTACCATGTTTCTCTATTATTAGATAGGATTATTTAAATGCTGATAACTTTAAAATTTGAACTTCTCACCCTAGCATTTCTTCACTCCAATAGCTTACTTCATGGGTTTTCTACTGTGTATCTCAAATGCAAATTGTGAGTATTAGTCTCCTAGGGCTGCCATAACAAAATACTAGAGAATGGGTACCTAAAGCAAAAGAAATATATATTCTCACAGTTCTATAGACTAGAATTCCAAGATCAAGATGCTGGCAGGATTGGTTTCTTCTGAAATCTTTCTCCTTGGCTTGCATTTGGCTGCCCTCTTGCTGTGTCCTCACATGGCCTTTTCTCTGGGCACCTGCATCTCTGTCTCTTTCTCTCTTTCTCTATCTAGGAACAATAGTCATATTGGATACTAGTCTTATTGGATTAAGGCCCCACTGTAACAGCCTCATTTTACCTTAATTACCTATCTTCAATTACAACCATATTCTAAGGTGCTGGGAGTTGGGACTTTAAAATGTGAACTTTTGCGGGGGATACAGTTTAGTCCATACCACTGCAAAAGAGATGTCTATCCATCTCAAACCTTCTCTCTCCTTAGTTTACACAACTCCAGTGGTGCACCATCTATTCAAAGTTGCTCAGTCTCAGTACCTTTCTTAAACTCTTCTCACTAACATCCTTATCCAACCCTCTACATCTGCTATCTACAACAATGCCTTCATGATTCTCTTCATCATTGACCTAATTCCAGCCACATCTCTTAGCTACCTCTCTGTTTCTCATAAAATTGAAATTTAATTCTGCCTAAAGGAATTAGACTGGATTTTCCTTTACTTAGAATTTTCTCCCCAAACCCTCAAATGTATGGATTTTTATAATCATTAAGTTCTCGAAGGTTCTAATTCCCCCTGATCACTCTATCCAAGGTGTCCCTCCTTTCATTCTTTCTCCAATATTCCTGTTTGATTTTTTTAAATATATTTTATTGATATTTTTTACAGAGAGGAAGGGAGAGAGATAGAGAGTTAGAAACATCAATGAGAGAGAAGCATCGATCAGCTGCCTCCTGCACACCTCCCACTGGGGACATGCCCGCAACCAAGGTACATGACCTTGACCGGAATCAAACCCGGGACCCTTCAGTCGGAGGCCAACACTCTATCCACTGAGCCAAACCAGTCAGGGCTCCTGTTTGATTTTTGTGATCATATATGTATGTTCATTTAGAACTAGAGTCTTTTTTTCCTTCACTGGAAAATAAGAGCTCAATACTGGGAAATACTTTCCTAATACATAAATCAGAACAGTGCTGTGCTGATCCACATGATAGACTATAGATCTAACCCAAACCATTCCCCTTTTATGAAGGTTATAGAAAAGAATAATTCATACCAGGTCTGCAACTGCTTCCCTGTCTTCTACTTCCCCTTTTCAGACAAAGATGATTCCTAGATTTCAAACTGACAGTTTCTCTGGTTCTACCGTATGAGGCACCAGCAAAGGAAACAAAGCTGAATGTTTATTTCTGAACTCTCTCTGCTAGTATACACTGGAACATAATGCTTGTTGGGGTGTAGCTATGTTCTAATATTCAGCCTTTAGCCCTATTGTTGAAAGCCTAAAGAAAGTTGAAATTATTCTGGTTGAAAAAGCTACCTGTGCCAGTACACATTATTCATTTCAGACATGGAACTGAGAGATATACCATCGCCTGGTTCAACACATGGGAAAAATCAAGGTGAAGAAGACTCTGAGACTGATTCCCAAATTGTTAATAAATCAGAAAGACTGACATGGGGTCCATAGATGATTGCAAAGGGTAGCGAAAGAAATGGCAGAACTGGATAATATATGCCTCCAATAATCAGATGTTCTTTAGGCTAGCAGAATTATGATCCAAAATGGCAAAGGTGGGCAAGGAAGACACTGACCTCATCTTTTTATCTTGGAACCAGACATAATAAAATACAGTTGACTGAAATATTATTTTAGATAGGATTTCCCTAGGTATCAAGTTTTGATTACAGTTGTCTATGATAAGGAACATTCTTATCTACAAAATATTCTTTAAAAGCAAATGAGATATTTACAGTGTACTAAATAATTAAAATCTGCTGTATTTAAAGCAAACTAGAGAGTTCATTATTTCTAAATGAAGGTGTAGCCTTTAATCGAAACCGTTATTTATAATTAAAAAATAACATAAATTCTCAGAAACTTAAAAAAATTTTTCTCAAGGGAAGGCCTCAATCAAATGTTTGAACTTTAACACTAAAAGAGAAGTCTTAATATCAAATTCAAAAACAGTGAACTACATAAAAATAGACACTATCTTTAAAAGACCAACTCTAAGGTGTTTATTTTCTGTAGTCTGTATTTACTGAAAATTATTTTTTTAAGTTGGTAATTAATTGCAAAATTATCACCACATTAAGTCTAGTTAACATTCATCACCACACATAATTAATTTTTTTGTTTCTTGTAATGAAAACTTGTAAGATCTAATTATTATGATATATATACCTGAAACATATCAATTATTTTAATAAAAAAGTAAGAAGTCTTTTTAAAAATATATTTGATGAAAATAAAAATTATGAGGTAATCATAGCAATCATTATTATGTCTTTTTATAATTCAGGAAATTGTAACTAAAAGAAATTAAAAGAACTTTCTCCTCCAGGGTCACACAACCAGTGACCTTATGTCAAGTGAGACATAAACCAAAGTTTTCTGGTTATGCCTAGTATAATCTCATTGTCAAATGGACTTCCATGTGAATATACTATAATATTGGGTAGTAAGAAGAGC
Source organism: Myotis daubentonii (assembly GCF_963259705.1). NCBI lineage: Eukaryota > Metazoa > Chordata > Mammalia > Chiroptera > Vespertilionidae > Myotis > Myotis daubentonii. The sequence goes on from NC_081840.1 coordinate 194,284,521, forward strand.
TCTCATCTCCACCTTCGCAGGATATTCTTGACTAAAGCATTGCTTATACTGAATAAACCCAGGATCTATAAATTTATCAGCCAGGGCTCCTTCTGTCTGTATCAACGTATTCAGTCCTGATACAAAGTCTGTGAGATGGTACTGAAAAAATTGAGGTTTACAAAAGATAATTTACTTGAGCTAGGTTCACATATGAGATGTAGTTGAACTAGATTCACATAGTAGGGATAGAACCAAGATTCCTATCTAGCAAGCCTGAGTGTACATCCTGCGTTCCTAACCTAACCACTACTCTCTAGGCCAGTGATGGCGAACCTTTTGAGCTTGGCGTGTCAGCATTTTGAAAAACCCTAACTTAACTCTGGTGCTGTGTCACATATAGAAATTTTTTTTTATTTGCAACCATAGTAAAACAAAGACTTATATTTTTTATATTTAAATGCCATTTAACAAAGAAAAATCAACCAAAAAGTGAGTTCGCGTGTCACCTCTGACACGCGTGTCATGGGTTTGCCATCACTGCCTAGGCCTTTCCATTGGGTACAGAAAAGAAAATTTCTAGAAATTATTTAAAATCCTTCCAAATTCTGAAAATATATCTTTTTCCAAAGTATTGTGATTATGAAGTATGTTTTTTTTTATTAATTTAAAATGTGACATGTTTAGGTTCATAAAATAATGCTTTTTCTTTAAAGAGATTCAAGGATCAAAATAAATAACATTAAGTTACAAGAATACCTATGTATTATAAGAACCCAAAGAATATTTTGTAAATAGGTTAAAAGAGTAATGACATGTCAAGTTTTCAAATGTTCTTCTACACTAATTAGAAATTAAACAAGAAAAGATATTCTTCCAACAAGCTCTTGATCCTTATACATTGCTTAACTATATTTAAATTAGGTTGGAAAAATATTAAGGAGAGACAAACCACACTTTATACTCCATAATGAAAACTCAAGGAGAAGAACAATAATGGTAAAATGATTAATATTTGTCAATTTATATTTATTTATTTTGCAATCCCAAAATATGATAAATGTGGATATCACATGGTTAGAAGTAGATTTTTGATAATGACACACAATGATCCTGGCAATAGCACACAAGAAATGGTAATGTTAAAATAGCAAAGAAATAAAAATAAATAAATTCATTTAATATGAAATGACTAAGGAACAGTATTGTTTTATCTTCTTTAGTATAATAGGAGTTTCAAAACATTGAATCTTATTGATAGCTGCTTTTCTTACTTATTACACTTACTCAATAACATTTAACCTGAAAAATGACCTTATTTTAAATTATCAATGTTCTTGAGAACATATTAGATTTTAAATTTTGAAATATTTAAAAACCTTACACACATGTACATGTATGTTTGTACAAATAAATAATTTGTGACTAGTTCTAATAAATGGTTCAGAAAGAAATATTTAAATTGGACATTTTGGATTATTTTTCTAAATTAAAGCTTTTTCTATAAAATATGCTACAAATGTTTGTATTACTCTCTTGTCTGTAACCAATAATTTTAAAACCCAAAACTGAATAATTAATTTACTTTTTCTTGACTTGTGTACTAGATTTTTCTCTAATCTATGTTTTATGCCAAATTAATGAGTTGTACATAGTTTATGTCAATTCATATACATTCTGATTATAGACATTTATGGAAAAAATGTGATTTTATCACTCATTGAAACCATTCATTCTCTTTAATAAAGCTTATTACCAAATGATAATTTTATACATTTTGTATGTTTGAGATGAAGCAAATGATGTGGAACTATTGAAACAGACTTTTTCAAAATTTCATTTATCTTGATTTTTCTTCATCTAGAATGTGATGAAATTTTCTGCAGATATGAAGAATATCAAGTAAATATATAGACATATATATGATATATTAATGAACCAATGACAACAGAAATTCAGCTATATTTATATTTGAATACTGGTCATTTTTTCAATTCTATTGAACATCCTTAAATATAGTCATATCTATTTTTTATAAATGGAAACATTAAATATTAAATAAAGGAAGTATGAATTTATCTTTAAGATTGAAAGCCTTTAGAAACATGATGTTCAATATAAAGAGAACACTTTTTTTCAGATAACTGTTGCCTTGAGCACTAATAAAAAAAAATGAGCCCTGCCAGCTTGGCTCAGTTGTTGAGCCTTGACCTATGAACCAGGAGGTCATGGTTCAACTCCCTATCAGGGCATAAGCCTAGGTTGCAGGCTCAATCCCCCGTGTGGGGCATGCAGAAGGCAGTCAATAAATAGTTCTCTCTCATCATTGATGTTTCTGTCTCTCTCTCTCTCTCCCTTTCTCTCTGAAATCAATAAAATATCTTTTTTTTAAAGATAGTGATCACCACTCTGTCATGTCTTAGAGCAAGCTACTGAATTCTTTATGGAACTTCAATGATCTAAATTGAGTTTCTAAATTGGTTATTTATATTTTCAAAATTCACCCAAACAACTGCTTTTTTTTAAATGCCAACGTTATATTTATAAACTGAGTTCTTAAAAATGTAAACCGATAGAATTTTATTGACTGTAACCTTAAAAAATTGAGTTTTCCTTTTATAATATTTAATTAATCCTTAGAAAACAGGTCAGAAATTTATGGGCCTCACATATAAGGGAAAAACAATCAGAATATATAGATAAATTTTATATTAAGGCACATAAGTGCTCAAAATCATGAAGAAGCTAAGTTTAGCCAAACAAATAAATAAATAACATGGATTTTAGATATTTAGAATGTGATTACATCTTTAACTTCTCTTGTAAGTATAGAAGGCTAAAAACTGGTTGCTAGGAAAGAAAGAAAATTCACAAATACATGACAAATGCTTTTGGAGAGAAAAATATGTAGATAATCTTTATATACATGTTATTTATATATGACCATATATGTATAATAATGTCTTATTTCTCTCCTAAAAACAATTGTCAGATATTGTAGGGCATTTGCTTGTATGTAATATATTTGTTTTCTGTCAAATTCATGGCAGAAAAAATAGATTGGAGTTTTAAACTACTGTGGTATCCCAGAAAGAAATTCCATGTATTTTGTATTCTTTCCTCACTAATAAGAATAAATAATTAAACTATTTTGTGTCATCAAAAACTAATTTGAACTTAATTGTGTTATGTTTTAGAAAAGTATACAGCTACATGACATGATGATTTGACAAGATTATTTTGAAGACAAATCTCAATCATTCCAATTTAAACTTATTCTTTAATTAGTGCTGGCATTGGGGCTATAAAGATGAGCACCACTGCCTTCTCAATATATTCTTCAATGAAAATTGAATTTGATGATGTTATTGATCATTCTGCAAATGACAAAAAAATGCTATCCTGCTAAGGACATACTGATTATAATTGAATATAGAAATACAAAATATTATAAAGTCATTTATATTGGAAATAATAATGTCATAGACTTTTATAGTGCCTTTTATAGTAGAAATTGAAGATTCTTTTTTTAAATATATTTTATTTATTTTTTACAGAGAGGAAGAGAGAGAATTGGAGAGTTAGAAACATTGATGAGCTGCCTCCTGCACATCTCCTACTGGGGATGTGCCTGCAACCCAGGTACATGCCGTTGACTGGAATCGAACCTGGGACCTTTCAGTCCACAGGCCGATGCTCTATCCACTGAGCCAAACCGGTTTCAGCAGAAATTAAACATTCTTAATTTGTAGTTTGGGTTGAACTCGAAAGATAATATAAGGAAGATGGTATCTGTATATCTAAAAATTGATTTGCTACTTGCTTATTATGAGCTAACTAGTAGCCCTGTGCATGAATCTGTGTGCCAGTAGCTCTCTGTGGGGCCTGGCCACTCCATGCCTGCTTCCCAGAGGTTTTCCGCAACCCAAAGGCCCTCTTCCATGGCTGGACGCAGAAAGGCACTCCTCACCCCTCGCTGCTCCGTGCCTGCTGGCCAGAGGCCCTCCATGGCTGGGTGGAACGCTTGCCGCAGCGACAAAGCAAGCATTCCTCCAGGCTGCTCATGCTGCCCGCTCTCAGTGGCCACCTCCCCAGGACTGAGGGACGCCAGCAGGGCTGAAAGGCCTGGGCGCCACTATCTTGTGGCTATGGGCACCACCATCTTTGCGACAGAGTGACAGTCAATTTGCATATTACCCTTTTACTGGATAGGATTGGTGAAAGTCACTTTTAAAAGAACAGAATGGGCATTTCAAAAAGCATGGGGTTGAACACTACTGGGACCTTGTGCTAAGTGAATCTGTGTTGGAGTCTACTGACTGAGACTACTGCAAGCCCTTGCCTCCACCCTCTTGCCTATGTCTCTTTAGTCCTCTCCCTTATTCTTCTTCCCAGCCCAGCCCCCTCGTGTGTGTGATCTCAGAACTGTGCCATGCTGACATTGGGACAAAGGGAGAATGCATTGCTCTCTTCCCCTGTCAGCCTGGTGCTGCTCTTTACTCCACTTATGTGCATATGATTAAAGAGTTACTTAAAAAAAAAAAAAAAAGAACAGAATGGGAAACTCCAATACATTTTAAATATTTTGAATTTATGCATCATTTTAAAAGTATACAACTACTATTATATTGTTAGGGGAGTATTTAGAACAAAACTTCATGGATATTCTAAATAAATTTTAAAAGATTGACAAGCTGAAAATTAAGTATCCAAAGCAAACTGTTGCTGAGGAAAATCAACTGAAAGAAATCAATGAGTGTAAAATTGAATTGGAGCAAATTACATGATTTGGACTAGAGTCTGGCTTCGATCTTAGGTTGACAACCTTATCAAAATCTTTTCTGTGAACTTAGGCTTTCAACTCTTTCAGAAAAGCAAATACATGTACATATGTTTTCCAGCTTTGAAAAATAAGCTTTATTTCCAAGAGCAGCTACTAACTCATTTTTTGTTTGTTTGTGTGTATGTTTTGGTAGTACAGAAGTCAATTATTTTTTATCAAATACTGGATTACAAAATTCACTGGAAAAGAGAAACAAACTATATAAGTTCTGTGATGATGTAATAAGTGTAATGGGTATTTAGAAAATAAAATTTATCCTTGAGAAAATGATAGAAAGTATATTACAGAAAGTGACAGTTTAACCTGGAATTAAAAAACAAAAGTTTTATTAATAAGCTAATAAATATAGGAACATCTAATAAATGATCCATATGCAAATTTTTAAAAATAGTTATATTAAAATGCAATATTTGAAGAATTTAAGTCATCATAGAATTCTAAAACTTTTTTTAGCTTTTCAAAATATATCTATACTAAAGCATCCTATCTAATAAAAGAGAAAAATGGTAATTGGCGTACGACGATACCCTTTTCATTGGCTAATCAGGGCTATATGCAAATTAACTGCCAACTATGATTGGCAGTTAACTGCCAACTATGATTGGCAGTTAACTGCCAACTATGATTGGCAGTTAACTGCCAACTATGATTGGCAGTTAACTGCCAACTAAGATTGGCAGTTAACTGCCAACGAGATGGTGGTTAATTTGCATATGTAGGCACAATGCAGGGAGGTGAAAGGGAAAGCAGGAAGAAGCCCCCTGCCACTGACAGTGATCAGAAACCCAGGGGGGAGCTAAGAGCTGGGGGGCAGGGCAAAGGCGGCCCTGGGGCCGCCTTTGCCCTGCCCCCCCAGACATGATCGGAGAATCAGGCGCCTTTGCCGCCCTGGCCAGTGATAGCAGGAAGTAGGGGTGGAGCCAGCGATGGGAGCTGGGCACGGTCGAAGCTGGCAGTCCCGGGAGCTAGGGGTCCCTTGCCTGGGCCTAAAGCGAAGCCCACGATCGTGGGGCCACTGCAGCTGCAGGTCCCTGCTGCCCGGGCCGGACGCCTAGGCCAGAGGCATCCTGCAGGGGCAGGGGCGGAGCCTGCAACCGCGGGGAGCTGGGGGTCCCCTGCCCAGGCCTGACACCTCTGCCGGAGGCCTCAGGCCTGGTCAAGGGGCCGATCGGGTGATTGGTGATCGGAGGGTGATGAGGGTCAACTCCTCTGGCCGAGGCATCAGCTGGGCGGGGGGCTGAGCCGGGGATTGGGGGGATATGATGGTCCCCTTGCCCAGGCCTGAAGCCTGGGTCAGAGGCGTCAGGCTTGGGCAGGGGGTGGAGCAAGCGATCAGAGGGAGATGGGGGTCCCCTGCCCAGGCATGATTCCTGGGCCAGAGGCCTCAGGCCTGGGCGGGGGCCAGAGCCAGTGATCGGGGGGAGATGGGGATCCCCTGTCCAAGCCTGACACCTCTGGCGGAGGCGTCAGGCCTGGGCAAGGGGCCGATCAGGCGATCGGAGGGTGATGGGGGTCTACGCCTCTGGCCAAGGCCTGGGCAAGGGGCGGATCCTGCGATTGGAGGGTGATGGGGGTCAACACCTGAGGGCTCCCAGTATGTGAGAGGGGGCAGGCTGGGCTGAGGGACACTCCCCTCCCCACACACACCCAGTGCACGAATTTCGTGCACCGGGCCCCTAGTACATTATAAAATTATCTTGAAGACCCAATTATGCAACTGAATTCCCCTATCAATATCTCAATATATGTGAGATTAAGTGATACAGAACTTGTCTTTCTCTGACTGGCTTATTTCACTTAGCATAATACTCTACAGGTCCCTCTACTCTGTCTCAAAGGATAAGAGATCTTTCCTTTTTACAGCTGCATCATTATATTTTTAACCAAAATATTTGTTAGCCAAAAAATAAAAGAATAGATTTCAATTTTAAATTTTTTAGTACTTATATAATATGAATAGGATAAAAATAATAAATTTTATAGTAGAAAAAACAGTATTTTACAAATATTTTATTGCCCCTGTATCATGCTATCTGTTTGAACAAATTATTACTCTAAATGTTTATTTAAAAAATACAGCAAGTACACACATGTACACCCACAAATAGTAATGCAATATACCTGTAGTTAAAAGATAGTTAGTGGTTATATATCATATAGCAATAAGTTTATAGGAAGTCAGTTGAAAAATGCTGGTTGGTCAGTGGAGAGATTTATTTTTATCTAAATTCTGTACATGAAACCTTGGCGAAAAATCACATGACTCACTAATTCAAGGAGGAGGAGCTATGCAATTCTATGTTCCAAGAAAAAGAAGAGAAATAGATTAGAGTGAACTTTAAATACAGTATTTATTGTTATTTCCTCTCCTTTCCCCCCGCCCCACCTTTTTAAAATATAAGACCTCTTTCTAGCATGTAAAGGGTAAATTCCCAGGGGACTCATCTTTTATTAAAAGATTTGGTATTCCTGCCCAGCTGGTTTGGCTCAGTGGATAGAGCATCAGCCTGCTGACTGAAGGTTCCTGGGTTTGATTCCAGTCAAGGGCATATGCCTGGGTTGCTGGCTCAATCCCCAGTGTGGAGCATGCAGGAGGCAGCTGATCAATGATTCTCTCTCAGCATTGATATTTCTATCTCTCTCTCCCTCTTTGAAATCAATAAAAATATATTTTAGAAAAATTTTTGGTATTACTTTTCACCAGGAAAAAGCAGTATAATCAGAAGCTAATATAATAAGCAGAAATGATAAGGTAAAGAAATCCTCCTATATAATAAAAGGCTAATATACAAATCAACTGAACGGCAGAACAACCGGTCACTATGATGCACACTGACTACCAGGGGGCAGATGCGCAACGCAGAAGCCAGGCTCACTGCTGGTGAGTGCAGCTGTGAGAGCGGAAGCCTCTGCCGCCTTCGCCGCAGCACTAAGGATGTCCAACTGACAGGGAGTGGGCCCAAACCATCAGTTGGACATCCCCTGAGTGGTCTCAGACTGCGAGAGGGCACAGGCTGGGCTGAGGGACCCCCCCCCGCCCCCCGCCGAGTGCATGAATTTCGTGCACCGGGCCTTTAGTAATATATAAAATAGAATGTGAGAAATGAGGTGTTGGCTGGAAAAGATGGATTTAAATGTGAACAAAGAAAGATCACCTAAAACAGGGCATGACACTTAGAATATGTGCAAAAGTTTTATTTATTTATTTTTGTTTTGTTCTTATTTTTTTAAAAATTGGACACTCTAGCCCTAGCAGTTTTAGCTCAGTAGATAGAGCATCAGCTTATGGACTGAAGGGTCCTAGGTTCCATTCTGGTCAAGGGCATGTACCTCAGTTGCAAGCTCAATCCCCAGCCCTGATCTGAGTGTGTGCGAGAGGCAACCAGTTGATGTGTCTCCCTCAAATGGATGTTTCTCTCTCTGTGTCTCTCCTGCTCCCTTCCTCTCGCCCTAAAAATTAATTGAAAAATATCCTCAGGTGAGAATTAAAATAAAATAAAAAAGGATTGGACACTGTCAGTGTCCTCTAAGAACATCATGATCATCTGTAATTGCAATTGACTGCCTGAAACTACCTTTAATTTATGTCCAATTGAGGCCTTTTATACTATGATTTTTGTACCTACATGACATTTACGTATCCCTTTTTGAAAATAAACTTTCCCTCTTTCTGTGGGATCCTTGCAAACAAAAGACATGGATTAAGTTGTCATGACTCTAGTTTTCATGTGTGCATTCTAAATCCTTCAGACTTCTAATGTTGTGTCTTAAAATAATTGACTCTAAATACCAGGAAAGGTGTAAGATTCCATAAGCCATCTCAAGTCCTGTCAGAGCAATAGTCACATCCTTAAAATATACTTTTAATTATAAAGGAACACACCAGTTTAATAATCCCAAATATTATCTGTGACACAGAGATTTCTAAGTGTACTGTTGGTTGTGGATAGCTTCTTGGGGTTGCATGATGGAGGCAATAATCTAGAGTTCAGGTTGTCAAATCCTAGCTATAGTAGAAATAGGAATAAAGTGAAACAGGATACTAGCCATGCTGATTATCATCAGAGGTCAATTAAAGGTGACCTGCATCAGGTGTCACGGGCCTTAATTAACGTAGACATTGTAACATTCAGAACAGGTCTGTGACTTTTTCATTGAATTTTGGTGTCACTTGTGAGGTTGAGGGAGGTGAGAAAAAATTAAAAAAGAGTAAACTTGCTTTTGGAGGAGGAGTCATTTTGAGAGAACAATTTCTAGTTAAAGATAAAATTTGAGAAGGGGAAGTGATATTAGTGGAAGAAAGAGAAGTATGGTTAGGTTAAGACACAAAGAACAAAATGACTGGAAGGAGAGAAAGAGGAGAATTATGTTAGTGAATATGTGCCTGGAAAGTGTAATCTATAGCATTCTAATCGGTTATTGTCTAACTGTGGGTACCCATCTCCATCCCTCTGATCCCTTCTACTAAATCTGTGCCCTTCTTCCTGCTTTTGTGGGTTTGTTTGTTTTAAATAGATCATGCCTTCTTATTGACTTTCTTTGGGAAACTGCCCCGGGCTGAAAAAAAACAACAACAAACAAACAAACAAAACAATATGCCCCACCTGGAGACAACCAAAGTGCCTGGGAGTAACATTTTCCATTTATCAAATTCCTAAAAAAACTCAAAAAACATATGACATAACAGTAAACAAAAGACAAATACTTTCTAACACTGATTCTTAAAAATATTTTTGTTTCTTTACTTTGAATCCTACCATCTTCCCTGGAAGTTGATTTTATTTTACATTCTACATTCTTCGTCAGTGGAATTGTATTGCCAAGTTTTGAAGTTACATGTGTGAGAACAAATCTTTTATAGTATTATTTTCTTCCATGATTTTCTTAGAAGACATTGTCAATAGAGACAGGGACAGCTGCTTGCTCATCACCTTTTCCATTTATTTATTTTTTTGTTTAATATTAAAGAATTTAATATTTTTATGCATCGTCTTATCTCTGGAAAGCATACCGAAAAGAGCCTCCTAAAAATAGTTTGGTTTAAGCTAAGAAAGCATAAATAAAGCGATGTTACAATGAAGAATACAAAGGAAAAAGGATACCTAATAGACTTCTAAGTATATTCTGGCTTTGTGTATATCCAGCTGAAACCTAATCTCATGAAATCTGTCTGAATGTCTTAGAACATTACCGTGTAAGTGCGATTTTTCTTAAGTCAAGTTTGTTTCATTTACAGAACTTATAAATTCCTTACTCTGACATAAGCTCATTTAGAGCCTATTTGTTCCTATGAATTTCTGCCATGCTTCATTGAGATTTGGCCCTGATGCCTATATTTTGAGATAGTTTGTTTGAAGAAGATCTGCTCAAATGGGCCAAGATTGAATAGCTGCATTATTAAGAAAGAATTCCCAAATGATTAGTCATAGTTTTCTTTCAGTATTTAATTCTAACTCCAGTTGTTATGAGAATTGTAGTTATTCTTGATAGTAATTACTTTCCCTAAATATACACTAGTATGTCCAATTTTACTTTTTTTTTTTAACTAGGAGACTTTTTTGTTTTTAATCCTTACCTAAGGATATATATCCATTGATTTTTAGAGAGAGTGGAAGAGAGAGGGAAAGACAGAGAGAAATATTGATGTGAGAGAAACACATCAATTCATTGCCCCAGGGAAGATCCTGCAACCTAGGTACATGCCCTTGACTAAGGACGAACCTGGGACTCTTCAGTCTTCAGGCTGATGCTCTATCCACTGAGCCGAAACGGCCAGGGCCAATTTTACATTTTAACATTTAGAAAATTCTATTCATTCTTTTTCTCTCCCTCTCGTTTCCCCCACTCTCCTTTTCTCTCTCTCTCTTTCCTGTACAGGCAATTCATACATTAGCTCAATTTTTTCAATTCACTGGATCCCTTTTCATCCTTGATAATTCAAGATGATTTTTTTCTCTGATCAGAACATACACAGCTCTGAAATGTGCATTTGCCAACATACATAGCTGTAAAAGACTCTATTATTGTTATAAAAACATTTTAGAAAATTCATATTTGCTCTTACTGCTAAATCATTGTCATTGAAGACAATATAGAGTATTGTTGAGTTTCCCAAAGATAATTAACAGGTCAACACAATTTCTGTCATTGCTAAATCATTTAACATAATATATTATTTTCTTGTTAGTCCTTGTATCTCCACAACTTTATCAAAGATCAACATAGTAATATTTAGTTCTCCCAGCGAACTCAAATTTCCTGAATGTACAACATAGCACATGTTCATATTTTATAGCATTGCCCATTTTGGAAGCATATAGTTACATATATAAAAAATTTTTTTTAATATATTTTATTGATTTTTTACAGAGAGGAAGGGAGAGGGATAGCGAGTCAGAAACATCAATGAGAGAAACATCGGTCAGCTGCCTCCTGCAAACCCCCTACTGGGGATGTGCCCGCAACCAAGGTACATGCCCTTGGCCAGAATCGAACCGGGAACCCTTTACTCCACAGTCCGATGCCCTATCCACTGAGCCAAACCGGTTAGGGCTAAAAATTTTTAATATTAATTTTATCCTTAGTAAAAATGTTTTTTAATTTGCAAAATAGTATCCTGTGCATATTAAACTAGTTCTTATAATAAAATGATTGCTTTTAAGGGCTTTTTTTTTTATCCCTTTGCTATTTAACTGATTATTACAACACATCTATCAGATTAGGCAAAAGGGAACAATCCATTAATACTGCCTTGGAAAATTATGCTCATTTTGAAATTCACACTCTCCCAGAAAGTGCAATCAAAATAAATTACCCTACTTAGCCTATTAGTTGATTTTTGGACTACTTTGCAGGATTCCCTCTCTAGGTTTTTATCATTGACTTTACAAGAAAATTGCATTTAGATGTTATAGTTCATGCCTTTACTACACAGGAATTAACACTTCCCACACCCCCACCGTGTATTCTAAATACCAGAGCACTTCACTTAATAACACTTCAGTTTAACATGCCTCTTCATGGTCATTGAGGGCATATGACTAAATCCAATCAGGAACACACAAGGATTCCTATGAACTAGATTAAACCACTTGGTTTTCAAATTCTTTTGAACAGATAAAACTAAAGAATATTTTTAAAATAACTTTAGTGTTGACCATACAATGCCATTATTACTATATAATGTAAAAATGTGAAATAATATCATACAGAGTTATTCTCCCTCACTGAACTAACGAGTTTGTAAAATTTAGTTGCCATTGTTACTAGGGAAATTGAATTTCACACGGAAAAGAATTACTTTATTTAACCAGTCAGTGAAAAAAATCTAAGTGATGGGACTGATTTTAAAGGAAATCTATTCTAATTACTTATTTCATCTTTATACTGTTATTTCTCTTCTAAAAATTTCCTACTAAGTTTATGTTTGAATACCAGTAATAGTAGGGACTTGGTAGTTTTCAAGAAAGCCTATTTTATACTAAAATATTATTAGAAATAATTTTATAAGTACATTTATATGATTTTTAAATTTTTATTTCCACATTTTTAAGAATCTGTAAATCTGGAATCACACAGAATAAACTTAATGTAATACACACAGATACCATCAAACACATAAAGAAGCATCATATATGAAAATTCCTATCTAACCTCAAAATAGTTGAGCTGCAAAATTAAACGTTCAAATATGGTTCTAACTATGGGTTTATAGATAGAACAACTTAGGAAGAAAGATTTTTCTCAACACACTAGCATTAAATACTATGAAAAATATTTATAAAAATCTGAACGTTGCTAATATTTTATTTGTTCTACTTTCTATGTAGATCTGAATGAAAAAGATGTTGAAAAGTCATAAAACAAATAGAACCTTTAACTCTGTATAGTTTTTCCTACATGAACAATTATCAGGAATTCTCTAATAACCATACAAAAAAGTTAGAGTAGGAATATTTTTTAAAAATTATGTTACATAAAATGATTCATTATTAACTAGTTAATAAGTGGTGATGATGGAACACACAGAGAGACCAATTTTAGTTAAGTGACGAGAAAAAATTTTAACAATAAGAGTAATCTTCAGATAGACTATATATCATACAGTAATTTAAAATTTTTTTACTTAAAGTTTTTTTTTAAATATTTTATGTTCAAGTGATATGAATTTGGGAAAAGAGAGATTTGAGTCAAATTGCCTGAATGATTCGCTTAAATAAAGTGTGCTTAAAATAGGATCCATCTGGCCAATTTTAAGCAATATTATAAATGCCTGTACATGTGCATTTTCTTTTTTCATATAGGAAGGGACAGTGGTTTTTAATACTCTCAAAGGGCTCAGCAATACATACATACCAACGTTTCTATCTCTACCTATCTCTCTATCCAAAAAGAGAAGAAGCAAAAATGCTTGCAACTGGTGAATTGGCATACTAAAATTATTGTATAATTATTTATACAGTAATTTAATTATTTATTATATTCTTTCCTTCTCAAAAATTCATTAAAAAATGAAGAAAATGGAGATCGGATAGACAAAATGGAATTTTAGATATTATTAAATTACAGGGGCATATTTATTTTTTTTATTTAGGATTTTATTTTATTTTTTAAGTATATTTTATTGATTTTTTTACAGAGAGGAAGGGAGAGGGATAGAGAGTTAGAAACATTGACGAGAGAGAAACATCGATCAGCTGCCTCCTGCACACCCCCTACTGGGGAAGTGCCCGCAACCAAGGTACAAGCCCTTGACTGGAATCGAAACCGTGACCCTTCTGTCTGCAAGGCAACGCTCTATCCACTGAGCAAAACCGGTTAGGGCTATTTTTTTATTTAGGATTTTAAACACTCATATCTAATTCCCAACTCACAGAATAGCCTTACAATTACTTAATGACATCACTTAGAAATCTCTTTATTGGTCTCTCCATTACTCACATAACAGTATTTTAATTAACCTCTTGGCTCTATTTATTTTCTAGTTTGTGTTTAAATTCTTATAAATTGAGTCTCCAAAACTGATTACAAAAATATAACAATATTTTTAACTAATAACATGCTATGTTGCTTTAGATGAATCCTGGAATATTATTTTAAGGTATAAATTTATTATTTTTAAAAAGTTTCTGAAATTCTAGAGAAAATTAACCCAAAGAGGAACCCATTATTTAAGCATTCTGAGCTATGCAATATTTCATTATGGCCTATGTAGATGGAAATATTATTGAGATTTTAAGGCTTCTAATGAATAAAAATAATTTTAGAACCCCCCCCCAAAAAAAATAATAATATGTATAACACCTTTGTTCTGTTAATACTAATTAATTTTGGTTGACCGGGAATATATCCTCTATATGAGAGAATAGTAATAAGTGCATATGGGAATTACATTGAGGTAAGCCCCTGGAAGGATTTTCATACTTTTCAAGTTATTTATATTTTATTTTATTATATTTTTATTGATTTCAGAGAGAAAGGGAGAGGGAGAGATAGAAACAAAACATCAATGATGAGAGAGGATCATCACGCCTCCTGGACGCCCCCTACTGGGGATCAAGCCTGCAACCAGGGTACTTGCCCTTGACCAGAATCAAAGCAGGGACCCTTAGGTCTGCAGGCTGACACTCTATTTACTGAGGCAAACTGGTTAGGGCCCAAGTTATTTATATTTTATTCTGTGTCTAGTAAGAAACATTTTGTGCTTAAACAGTATTTTCTTGTGATCACAGTCACACTTTGGAATAATTACTTTAACAATGGTGTGCAATTTGGATTTAAAAGTTTACAGAAGGAAGTTTAGAAATGTTGAATGAAGAAAGACAGGCAGAAGTTCCATCAAGTGGCACCTGTAATTCTATTAATGAAAAACAATAAGGTTCTGAACTATATTGGTGATGGTGGGAATATAAACTATATACAAATGATGGAGATATCACAGACAAAACTCAAAAATAAGCAATTACTTGATTGAAAGTAAAAAATGAAATAAAATAAAATAAGAATAAAGTTATATTTTCAATGTTTTTATTGACATTACTAATAGAATAAGGGATAAATATAATGATGGTGGTAATCATAACAATAACCACATCATCATTAATATGCCTCAAATACAGTTCTAAGTACTTTATAAGTTTTAACTCAAATAAATTTTACATTTTTCATTGAGATACTATTATTATGTCCATTTTACAGATGAGGAAATGAGGACACATGATTGAGAAACCTGCTGAAGTTCATCCAGGTGGTAAATCATAAAGCCAAGTTTTAAACCCATACAGTCTAATGCAAAAGCCTGTACTCTTAACCCATTCTACCATACTGACTTTATATGACTAGTTGAGTTTATTAGTCAAATAGTTCCTAGAATAAGTAAAGTAATTTTCAAGAATGTATATGAAGCCTCTACGAAAATTACTATGGCCAGAAAATAGACATATTTAGAAGCAGTGTATCCCATTATTTACCTCTATCTGGCTCAGACCTTAGTTTCTGCTTAAGCAAGGTTAGTAACTGTAGATTAACCCTCTTCATAGCTTAATTGAGCTATGTAGGAAAACATGACATTTTCCTTATTTCACTCAAATCATTGAAGTAATTTTTTACCCATTTTTTATTAATCTTATCCACAAACTATTAGTACTGTAGAAGGTATATAGTTTCCTTTTTGGTAAAAAATCTGAATACTAACTGATGATTATTACTTCCTAATTGTCCAAATTAATAAAGTGGCAGAGCTCTTGGTAAGTGGGAACAAGGGAAAAATACATGAACTATGCATCAGAGCAAAAGAAGAGCTTATTAGCTGATTTCAATGTTAATTCCTTAATGTTGACCTCATATTTTATCAGTCCCAAACCTCTATAAAATGAGGTGTAGAATATTACACAAGAACAAAAAAGCACACAACCCCAACCTTATTTGAATGAATAAGCTGATTATAAATTAAACTCCTCACTATTTTGGAATTGAAGGGAAGATGAGAGAAGAAAGGCCTAAATAACATTAATTATTCCCTCCAAGTATATGGATATATGAACAAAATGAATCCACATACTGACTGCTTAATTAGCTAAATTTCAACTTCTGATTAATTTCTTAGTAGTTGTATGTTAAGTGCGTTACATTTAATGTCTCATTTTATGCCTAATACCAATAATAACAACAAAGGAGTTATGAATTATTAGCAGTTTTCTTTGCAATGTGACGGGAGTGAGATGCTTTCATCCAGATGAGACCCAATGGCAAACTAGGAATGTAATGTCATTAACTCTGTTTCATTAAACTCTCTTTCCACTGGTTCATTACATTCATCACACACATATATTCAATAACCTTTTTTTTCTTTTCAAAGCATATACACTTACAGACATGCACAGGTGCATGTATACTCACCTTGTGCTCATGCACACACACTGCATGTCTCAGCATTATTTTGGTATCCTTTACAGCCAACCTTCTGGTGTCTGTTGTCTAATCTTTATTTTATCCAGCGCCTCGTCTCTACTCGTTCCTCAATCCAGGCCAATCAGGGTGCTACACAGCAGTGTGCTGAAGCTGGTCACACTGGCACTCCAGAGTCAGTTGTTAAATTTTCAGGAGTATGTTGAGCTAAACAAAACAATATTAAAATTTGCTTGTAGGAGAGGCTAGCCATACCTATATGAAAAAGTTTGGTTGATACCTGGGTATAAGACTTCTTCAGACTCTTCAGAACAAAAATGTAAGATCCTTAACTTTCAGTATCCCTCACTAGCATACACATTTTCTTAGGACAAGAATTATTTCTATCTTGTTCACCATTATATTCCCAGTATTTCACTTACAGATGCTCAAAAATATTTAACATGTAAATTAAAGGTATGGGGCATGCAATGGACAGGACTCCTGATGGAAGAAGTGAAGTTAAAAAGAAAGAAAACAGTTGTTTCCTCTTTTTCAGTTTTCATCAGGATTCTCTCTGATAACTGTGGTTGCAATTCAAATAAAACATTTATCCTATACTACATAGCTCAGAGTCTCATATGATTTTTTCCCTGTATTTTATATTTGAGACAGAAAGCCTGTTAAAGTTTAAGATGATAAGAAATATTATCCCAGTATTTGAAGCTTAGCTCTTTTAACTGAGGAAAAAATATGTACTTAAAAGTATGTACATATACTTTTACTCCGAATGTTGGCAATTTCTGAATTAAGAATAAGAACATGAGATGAGAGCCAGAGACATTAAGTAATAGTGTATAGCATATAGGAATTTGGAGAGTAAAGTGCCACATTGAAAGCATCCAAGTTCAGGAATGAAGAGTAGTATCCATCCATTATATACATCTATTTCAAAGACTAACAGTAAATAGACATAAAGTATGTTCAAGTGTGGGGCATTGAGTAGCTGATAATATTGAGCTACACTGTGATATTCCTGGAGAACTTTCAGAAATGTTTATTTGAGTGATTTTTAGTTGTCGTTATTTTTGTTTGTTTGTTTCCCCCCCCCCCACACACACACACAATAAACCTTGCTTGTTCTGTTTCTATAAAAAAAAAAATTAAACTCAAGTATTTTCCTTTATGCTCAATTTAAAAATCCCAAATTCCTCCAGGCAAATGTAGCATGTTTATATTCCTATGAGTATTTCTATTCAATGTGCATTATTTAAAACAATTAAGTCAATTTATAGGATTAACTCATCAAATATGACTATAAGATACTTTAAATTCATAGAATTATAAGAAAAAATAAAAATGTGCAAAACCCCTATTATTCCATCTCCCAGAAATTTCACTTGTATGAGTAATTTGAATTCTTTCTATCTATCTATCTATCTATCTATCTATCTATCTATCTATCTATCATCTATCTATTTATCTATCATCATCTATCTATATCTATTTATCTCCACAAGCATACCCTTTAAGTTGGATTAAGAATGGATACTGGAAAAGCCACTATCAATTCCCTCAATTTTTATATTCAAAAATATTGAATTTAGGGAGATGAAAATAGACATTGCTAAAAATTTATTTTTCCGAACCACCATGTCACCATGTTCTGGGGGCAGAGAGGTCTAGGGAGTGAGGTAGGGACATCATTCTGGCCAATGACATGTAGAACAATATGTTGGGGATTTGTGTAAGTCTCTAACTTTTTGTTAATAGCACACAAATGCAGGTGCTGCTGCCTTTTACTCTTCTTCTTTCATTGACTGTGGTCATGATGACTGGACCAAAAGCAGCCATATTGAAATTAAAAATAAAAATAATAATGACCAAAATGACAAAAAGTAACTATTAAATAGTAGCAGACATTATGTAAATTAGTAAAATACTATGTAGATATATAAATCATTTATATGAGAATATTTATTGGCAAGAAAAATGATCACAGTATGTTGCAAAAGTTTTAAGTGGTGTGCAAAATATTCACAAAGGTGGTAACATTTTATAAACATATAGAAAATTTAAAAAATGTAAAATGCATGAATATTCCCTGGCAGTGGAATAAAAAAGGTGGGGGTTATAGAAGTGGTTTATGCCAGATGCAGCTGTTATAGTACTTAAGAATAGTAATAAAGCCAAATAAAAGCTAATAAGTGATTTATTAACATGCATAAGCTTGCTTTCATGTTTATATACATAATATGTTCTTAAGACAAAAAACTTGGAAAATAAGAGTGTAATTTTAATGAAATACATATGATTGATTATGCATGCCTACTTTTGATCATCTTTATTTAGAAATTTGTCATTTGGTAATTTATGAGTCTTGTTTAATATAAGTACATTTCCCAACTGTATTTTCATGACTGTCATACCTGAAAAAAAACACCATGAAAGATGTAGATATCTAAAAGAGAGAAAATCATCAGTGGTTGGGATGACTTTATGCTGATCATCATATTTAACACCCAAACTAACTGTTCACAGGTTTTTGCTGAAATGTTGCTGATTAATATTTAAAAATGAATAGGAATTTTATTTTATTTTATTTTATTTTATTTTATTTTATTTTGACTCATTTTTTTATTTTTTTATTAAAGCATGTAGTGGGTAAGGGATTCTCCAGAATGTTTTTTTTTATTGCTTAAAGTATTACAAAGGGTATTACATATGTATCCATTTTATCCCCCCGCCCTAGACAGTCCCCTAGCCTCCCCTATCCCCCAGTGTCTTATGTCCATTGGTTATGCTTATATGCATGCATACAAGTCCTTTAGTTGATCTCTTACCCCCCTATCTCCTGCCCCCCAACCCTCCCCGGCCTTCCCGCTGCAGTTTGACAATCTGTTTGAGGCAGCTCTGCCTCTGTATAAAAATGAATAGGAATTTTTAAAAGTTGGTAATACATTGTTTTAAGCCTCTCCTCAACCTCTTCATGTACTTCTATAGAACATATAATAATCACTCTGTGGTACAGGCTTGCCACTGTGTAGACAATCTATATTCTGCAAATAGTGTATACCTGTTTCCTGTTAGAATTCAGTGAATATATCATTACCAGAGAAAGCAAATCTCACTCAGTTCTGAAGCTGTATGTGCACCCTTGGCTACAGAAATGTGCAGATAACTCACCGTGGCAATCGTGGCTTACTATTTTCATATCTAAATTGGCCTTTCCACATGAACTTTCCATCAAAATGAATTATATGCATTGGTTATGTTGGGAAATGTGCTTTCTACTGGACGCAGCCTATGTTTTCCCACCTCAGGAATTGTGCTATTAAATTTCCTTCTGTCTTCCTCTTACCACATCAAGAAGTAGGGAACAAACCCTACTGCTTTCAAATACACCCCATCCAAAGCTCTTTCTTCATTTTCATTCCTCTGAATTGGGACTATTACATGCATGTGCCAGTGTGTCTGTGTATGTCTTCAAGTTTGTGCACAGTCTTCAGTTTTATGTCAATATGGAAATATTCTTTTTCTCTTCTGCTATATTGAAGGAATGCAGTCATGACTTGCTCATATTTATAATCTTTTAAGTACAAATATATAGATATGGACTTAACATAGTTATTGAATTTAATTTTTACTCATTAATGAGAACTCTTGTTCATTAACATAAGAAAAATAAATTAAAATTTGTTTTCTAATACTCTTTGATGAGTGGTAAGTAAAGAGTAATTTGTCAATTCCCTAGCCTTTGCCAGTCCAGCTATGAAAACAATATTCAATTATCTTTTCTTGTTTATTTATTTTATATAAATGAGTGTTTTATTTATATTAATACATATTTTGTATTATGCTAATATTGCTTTTATCATTTAAAATTGTGATTATTATTTTACTAGATGTGCTACACTTAACATAAGAAATCACAAATACTTTTATAATTTAAGGCCATAAAGGAAGAAAACATAAAATCCTTAATTATAAAAGTAACTGCTCAAGTATTGCATTTATACACACAATTAGAGAAACATTCTGTACTATAAATAATTACTAAGTATTGAGAAGTTCAATGTACAATTTTCCTAGTTATTCAAGCATGAAAAATAAACCCTGAACTTGACATTACAGTGACCTTACAAAATGCTAGAAGATAATAATATATTTTTAAGCCATTTAATAAGCATTCAACTGCATTTCTTTTTTGAAATAGGCTTATTCCAATTAAACCAGAGAAATTAAAATGGTTTATGCTTTTATTTGATGTCATAACCCCATATGTAAGAGTTATGGCATATAATTCCAGATAATACAAAGAAATAAAGATTGACTTATGGGTACTTTTGTGATATACAATTTTATGATAATAAATATTTATTAAAATCTCATGTTATCTGTTGATTGAAAGTGCATTAAATTATCTGCAGACATTGAAAGTCCTGCTGTATATTTAAAATTGGGTTATTATAGAATACTTTTCTGACATGTGTATTAAATCTAGAGAAGTGCTTAAGAAACTCATTTTAAAAAATCTTTAAAACATTTTTTCTGTCCTCAAATTTTTGTAACTTTTTTTTTATTAAATGGTCCTTTCTATGGACTGTATTATTGCCTATGGACGTATTATTTCTAAGGTTAGCAACTAAGAGTTTGAAAAGACATAGGGATAGGAATGAAGTGTTTGGCCTCCAGGATAGAATGGAGTTCTCAGTCCAAAGTTATCAAATTGCTTATTAGACCAGTAAAATGTGGGCATTCAATATGGGCTGCTGTCCCTTGGTTTCTTGAATCATTGGAGAATATAAAATAAGTTGTTAGAAGATTTACTCCTCAGAATAAAATATCTGTCTTCTAAAATCATGGTTATAACAATGAAAGTCTTCACCTCTCAACACTGAGCATGCCTGTATAAAGAAAAAAATCCTAGAGATAGTGGGTGTGTAATAAGCTTTCTAAAGTTGTTTTAAGTGCATACATATTGAAGATACCATAGCAATTTATGGTGCTAGACAAGTGCTTTAGTTTGCTCCAATTATGAAAGATCAAAGTGTATGACAGGATGAAGATGAGCATTTTTACTCCCATTTCCCTATAAAATTTTGAAACATTTGCAATGTATGTAGACATTTCCAGTGGGAAATATCAAACAATGTTTCTCTAGTATATTTTATTTATTCAATCATTTCACCATTAAATAAGTATTAATTGCATGTCTAATATTTGTCAACAATGCTTACTCCTGAAGATAAGCCCATTACCTAACTTAAAGGAGCAGAGATATGAAGTGGAGATAAATGCAGTGACTACCAATGTATGCAGGTCACGTGAACAGGAAGAGGGACAGATACTCCAAACCGGACTTGGTTAGAAACAGCTTCATAAAGGAAGTGACAGTTGGGCTGAATTTCAGTAGATGAGGAAGATTATTTAGACTCAGAGAGCAGAAAAGGATAGTCCAGAAATTGGACACAGTAAATGCTAATAAAAGTAGCATGGTATACTGAAAACCACCAAACTAATTTGAAGCTTCAGAAACATAAAATACAAAGTTCTGCGCGACTGAATATGTACCTGGGAAATAGTCAGAAAGCAAATCCTGGCTACCCTTGATGTTACATAAAGTTCTCTGTAAGTGACTGAAAATCCCTGAATGCTTCTAAGCAAAGGAGTTGTATTGGTAAATTGCATTTTATAAAGACACCAAGTGGCTTTATAAACTATAAATTTGAGTGGGGCAAGTACAAAGCAGAACCTGCTAAAACAGAAAAGGAAAAGTAAAGCCCGAGATGACCTTGGCCTGCCTTCCTTTCCCCTACCTCATCTTCTTATGTGACTGTGCTCTAGCCACCTTGGCCTCTCTGATCACCCATTAACACAGTATGGACTCAAGTCCTTTGTATTCCTGTTCCTTAACTTTAGAATGCTTTTCCCTCAGTCATCCACAGGCAATTTTCTGAACATCATATGAGGTGCTTCTCAAATCTCACCTTATCATGCAGCCTATATAAATAGCATCCCCTTTCTACTACCCCATACTTCTACACATTCTTTATTCCTTTAGTCACTTTCTTTTTCTACATAGCATAATATCAATTATTAGAGGCCCGGTGCACAAAATTTGTGCATGGAGGGAGGGGGTGTCCCTCAGCCCGGCCTGCACCCTTTCCAATCTGGGACCGCTCAGGGGATGTCCAAATGCTGGTTTAGGCCTAAACCGGCAGTCAGACATTCCTCTCACAATCTGGGACTGCTGGCTCCTAACCACTCGCCTGCCTGCCCGCCTGATTGCCCCTAGCCGGTTCCCTTCTGGCCTCATTGATGCCTAACTGCTCCCCTGCCAGCCTGATCATCCCCAACGGCCCTCCCCTGCTGGACTGATCGCCCCCAACTGCCCTTCCCTGACAGACAGATCACCCACAACTGCCCTCTCCTACTGGGACCAGCCTCCTCCGTGCCATGAAGAGCCATGGGACCCTCAGGCCTCACTGCACAGAGTGAAGCGGCTGCTGGGCCCCACCTCCGCTGTGCGTGCAGCCATCTTGTGATGGTCATCTTGTGACAGCCATCTTGTGATGATGCGAGGGCGTGACACCACCTAGGCTATTATTAGTATAGATGGCTATTGTCCCAGGCACTGGAAGGTCATGGGACACTTTATACTGGAAGGTGATGGTATCACTTTGGAATTAGCTATGAAATCAGTTATTGTAGGAGATTTCACACCAAGGATATCAGCAAACAATACAAAACAGGACTTTGTTTGTGTGTCTGTGTGCCACTGTTATGCTGAAGAATTAGTTGTTAAACATTAAATGCTTTCATTCCCAGTTGGGGCACATACCTGGGTTGCAGGCTCGATCCCCAGTAGGGGACATGCAGGAGATCAATGTTTACATAGAAGTTTCTCTCTCCCTTCCTATTTCTATGAAATCAATTAAAACATATTTACTTTAGTTGTTTTAAAACATTTAAATATGAGAGAGAGAGGAGAGAAATAAAATATTGACAAGATTTGATGACTGAAGGAAAAGTAAAAGGTAAATATTAATACCAGGTTATCTATATACTAGTAAGTAACATTAGTTAGAGATTTTTATCATCAACTTAAAGAATACGGGAAGACAAAATGTTTGGATATTGTATTAAACCTTTGTACATGTATAGCAATCAGCAGTGTAAAAACTGTATCATAAATATTAACTAGTGTGTGTCCTCTTATTCTACGCTATTTTATGCATTAGTTAATTCTACATTTATTTTATTTTATGGACTTAATTTATGTTAATAATAATTGATGTAAAATATTTAGAACCAATTAAGTCTAAGGTATATTATTGGGATTTGTTCAGAATTTAAAGAGAAAGGAAATTGCTGTTGTCTCATTTGGGAATTAAAGAGGGTTAAATTCATGTCAGAATAAAAATCAAATTTTCTCAAGTACTTATTTTTTCTAATTTTGGGGGCCACTTTAATTAATAATTATTTTTATCGTAAAGTCTTAGAAATCCTTTATATCTAGTAAAGTAACTTTATGGCTTATCTTCTTAAGTAAGGTTATTGAGTACTTTTATAATCTATAATCCTTTTTCTCTATGGTTTACTTAGTTTAAGATAAAATAAAATATAATTTGTTGGTAAATTTCTAAACTTTCCTAATTTTTAGAATAGTTCCTTTGAGTGAGAGAATACTAAATTATTACAGCTCAACGCACTACATCCCTAACATGGGAAGCTTGTCATAAAGTAAGTATCTGTGAGTTCAGATGATATCCTTTATTTGAAAAATTATAGTATGGGTTATGTGGTAACTAAAGGATTTTGTAATTTCTAATGTTCTTATTGCATCTTGTTTTTATTTCCAAATTCTCTGCCATTATTTTCAGACATGCATAATTCGGTTGGCTTGCCAAGCAAATTTCCTTATCAGTGTGCTATAGCTAGAGATGTGTTGCAGTTCTTCCCAGAAACACATTGATGGTGTCACTTTGGAATCAGCTAAGAAATCAACTATTATAGGAGAATTCATACCAATGATATCAGCAAAAAATACAAGCAGGAGTGTGTGTGTGTGTGTGTGTGTGTGTGTGTGTGTGTGTGTGTGTGTTTCTTTTATCCTGAAGAATTGGTTGTTAAATATTTATCAGCACACAACTGGCTATATCTCACTAGTAATAATTCTAAGACTATAACACTATTATCTTAATAAATCCTCAAAAATAAAAATAGATAAGATAGTGTGATATTAGTAAAAATATTCCCAATGCCTCATAAGACCATGTATATTCAATACCAAATTAATCTACATGTTAAAATCAGTAAAGAGCTTATACCTCTTAGTTAAACAGAAATGCAATGAGTTAGAACTTTAAAGTGTCAGCACATGTAATCTGTAAAGAAATGGCTTTCTCTACAGACATTACTGTATTCAACAAAGACAGAAGCTAGTCCTGTCATCTATTTTCAATACTGGTGGTTTCTATATTTTCCCAGAGGTTCTCTTATGTCATTAACACTTTCACCAATCTCTCAATAAAAACTGTCATTAAGAAGCAAAACTTGTCAATAGTTTGAAAGTAACATACAAAATTATATTTTAACAAGTACAGATAAATGTTAAATCAAATGCCACCTAATAATAAATGTATTAAATACACCAGTGTGAGAAGTATATGTTGTATTAAATTTTAAAAAATTATCTCATGGACTCCTCATGCAAAGTCTGGTTCATTATCATGTTCATATTATATATGTAAAAATTAGCTCTCACAGCAAAGGTGCTGTGCGGGAGGTTTCACAGTTTAAAATTGGTTGAGGGATGACTGGAGCCTAAGTATGAGGTAACAGACCTCTCTTTTGTCTGATTGCCTAATATTTCACAACATTCTTTACAGTAAATATCTTGGGAGAAAAATAAAAGAAGAAAACATTTGAAAATCTCACCACATACCAAATAGAGTACTGATGTAGACATGAACATTATAAGAGAACACGCAGAGACTCTGTCTAGAAATATAGAGTGTACTAGTTTCAGCATCAGACAGATTTTGAGATTTCTTGTTCCATTAGTAAGATGAACTGTGTGAATAAGGGAAAATTTGTTGGTACTTGTGGGCCTCGGTGCTATCATCTGCAGCCCAGTTATGAGAATTAAATATAAAATTACCTACAAAGCCTCTAGTTCAGACCCAGTAATAATGAGTGCTCATTAACAGTTAGTATTGCTGCTATTGCTGAAAGGTGAGCTAGGATAATAACTGAAGACAATAGAAATATCAATACTTATTTCTTTTTCAAAAGCAGCTTGCAATTGTGCCAACCACAACCTTCTCAGATATTCGATTGACTTCAATAAACTTTCACTAAGGAATAATTTGTTTTATATATATTTTGTTTCTTATCTATAATAATAAAGTCTAATATGATAATTAGACTGGAGAGATGAACAACCTTTTAGATGCCATTTCGGACATCCTTCCTGAGGAAGCCATAGTGGCAGGGCCAAGAAGAGGCGGTTAGGGGCACACAGGCAGGCAGGCAAGCAGGCAGAGGGGCTAGGGGTGCTCAGGCAGGTGAGTGAGTGGTTAGGGGCAATCAGACAGGCAAACATGTTTACGGGCGATCAGGCAGGCAGGCAGAGGTGGTTAGGGGCAATCAGGCAGGCAGGCAGGCAGGCAGAGGTTGTTAGGGGCAATCAGGCAGGCAGGCGAGCGGTTAGGAGCCAGTGGTCTTGGATTGTGAGAGGGATGTCTGACTGCCACTTTAGGCCCTATCAGCAGTTGGACATCCCCAGAGGAGTCCCAGATGCTCAGAGAGTGCAGGCCAGGCTGAAGGACCCCCCTTCTCCGTGCATGAATTTTGTGCACTCAGCCTCTGATTAAGTTATAAACAAATTTACCTCAAGAAGGGAAAAACTAAGATGAGAAAGGGAGATGGAATTGAGCACCTCCATAACACTCTAAAAACATTATAATTTCTCTAGGAAATTGTGATTAAAATGAAACTTATGCCACTAATTCAAATCCTAATCAATTATTATAAAGTCTGTATGGTGCATGTGAATATTAAGAATATTGATCTGAAAACTAGCAAAGAGAGAAAGATTGAATAGGCCTGGCATTTGCAAAGCATTAGATGAAGAAGAATTGCTCTTGCTCTATATTAGCAAATACAAAATGAATTTGTGGGAGTGAACAGTAAAGTGCAGAAGTGGTGAATTATAAAAAACATTGTGGGACAAAATAGAAAGTGGTTATTATAACTCAATATCTTTTTCATCTGTCTTAAAATGTAATCTCAAAGTTTAATATTCTAAAAAATACTTCCACTCATCCCTCACAGCAATTAATCATTCCTGTTACAGGTGGTACCATTGTCACTTTCCCACAGACAACAATTCTTGGGTCATGTAGTGTCTGCAAGCAGCAACATCCCTTGTTGGTTCCCTTTTCACACTAACGCAATGAACTGAGGATGAAAGCAAAGCTACTACTGATAATTGGCAAGATGTACACATGACTGGAAAACCTGCTTCCTAGATTAAAACATTCATCAATGTCTCAATTACATCCTCATATGTCTTTCTTTAAAATAAATTTTGTTAAAAACATGAATATTTGAGAAATAAAAACTTTTTGAATCTTTGATATTTAGAAACAGCATAATTCAAAAACTATGTGCCTAATTTCTTCTACTTTCATTGTCATTAAAATGTTTTAATGAATCAATATTACGATCCTGAAATTTTCATCCTACATAATTTTATCTTACTATTTAATATTATGTGTTTCTATAGAAAAAAATAAGTAAATTATAAAATAATTGGGATATATTATATGTATGCCATAAATCCACATGACCAATTCAGTCGCATCCTTCAAGCCTTTGCTCAAAGTTGACCTTATCAATGCCTATCTGGAATTCTGAATCTTACCCACCCAATTCCTCTCTTAGTATCCATCATCTCTCTTAACCTGATCTACTTTTTCTCTCTCTTTATTTTCACAGCAGTTATCTCCTTTGAAAATACAATTTATTTTACATATTTATTATATTTATTAATTTGCATCTATGATTCCTTTCTAAACTGTAGGCTCCAAGTAATAAGATTTAGTTTACTGTCTTGTTTTATTCACTTGTACATCCCAAGACTTAGAATAGTACCTGATACAAGATATGCATTCAATATATTTTCTTTTGAATGAATGTAATAAATTAGATAAAACCTGGTTTTAAAAGTATACAATTTGCTATAAATGTTTCTCAAATTAAGGAAAAAAATGACCCTACTGTAACATTTATTGAACAAGCAAATATCAGAATAATAAAAATATTCCAAAGGCAGTGGGGGAAGAAAGCATACTAATTTAATCTGAAATTATTCTTCAGTAGAATTAACAATAGTCACTTAAGTAACATTACTAGGTTATTCCAAACATGTTACCTAACTCATTGTAGTTTTTTAAACTTTTCTTTACATTTCTATATTTGGAGTTACTATTTAATATATGAATCTCTCTTATTCATGTAGCTGTTCAGAATACGTTTTTGTTATAGAAAATATTAGAAGTATTTTCATGACAAGAACTCTGTGTTGGAGAGCAAAGTATATAATGTTATAAAAGGTTTTAGGTATTCAACTGTAAAAATTCTTATTTGTCTTTCTAACTCATCTCTGAGATGTAGGATCTGTATTCTCCTTGGATTCCATAGAATTTATTTTATTCCTTTTTAGCACAGAGCTATATCTCAGATATGCATTCCTTTCACTTTGAAAAGATGACACACTGGGATGTGCTTTGCATTTACATAACATAGGGAAAAAGAACACTTTAAAGTTGTTGGAAACATTTATACTTAGGACCCTTCATCTAATATTGCATTTAGAATGGCTACACTTCTCCTTATCCATAACTCCCTCAAACTGGCTCAGCGTACTTTTTTGGCATGGAGGAAAGATTCCCTTCAATTAAATCTTAGACATTTTTTAAGAGAAACAGTTGTAGAGTTTCCAGAACTGGCAGATTCCAAATCTCTTTATTCTCTAAAATCTAACAGAATTCAACCTCAGAGAACAGAGAATATGAGACACAGCTTGTTTTATTGAGAGTAACATAGAAATTGATCCCTGTTTAGTTTATACATGATAACTATGCACACTGAAATATGAAAGACATTTCACTGTCTTGAATTCATATAAACATAACATACATTTATAAATAGATGCTTTTTATAAACAATAAAGCATGATTTATTCTTTTTTAAAAAAAAAAGCAATGAATGCCTACTATACACAAGGCATTCTTGCTGTGCCCAGATAATAAAAAGTTGAATCCAAAACAATCTTGGTCTCAATAAGTTTACTATTCTTAATAAACTAAATCAAAAATTAGGTTAATAGGAAACACAAAAGAGAGACTGCTTAGTTCTGATGGTAGAGATGAGTAAAAGTTTTATAAAGATATTGCACTTGATGAGGCATTGAAGAATTTTTGTGATTTTGATGAATGAGATAAAATGATTCTAGCTAAAGGAAAAAACATGAAAAAAACATAGGCATGGCATTGATCAGATTATTACAATATTACTTAGGTGCCAATTATTAGTGTCATGAGGCAATCTATGAGCAAGAGAAAATTGGTGACAGAAAAGTGAGAGAATTGTTTTAAAGCTATATATTTTTAGAATCTTAAATTTAAAAAAATCAAGACATTAGATTGTATTGTGAATTTGCCAGGAAAATTAAGAAAATATTTGAATTAAGAGTGCCAATATTTTGAAAAGATAAGTTTGTTGTTTTAGAAAGAAGTGTAATTACTAGAGACAAGGGTATTAAATAAAATGTTAATTATTGCATTACTATCTACATTGGGGTTAGAATAGTGGCAATGATGTCATAATTTTTATTATTGACACCCTTACTTATCATTTAAATCATTAAATTATAGCCCATGAATGATATTGTTTTAGCATATAAACCTGTTCATGAAGTCACCCTGAAGATATTGTGTTCTTTATTTCAAGAAATTAGAGATATAGTTTGGTTAATACTCACCCAAGAAAATGCCATCAAGACACTAACCTAATACTAAAGCATTAAGGTGCTCAAACAGGAGTTAGCCAAAACTGTATGTGAATGGACTATGAAGAGAGTTTCAACTGGAATGACAATGATTTTTTAATGACAGTTTATACATATCTCCAGTGTGAAGTCAAATTATTATAACTGGAATTTATTTTTAAATGCCTTTTACATTAGAATAAAAAAGTACAAAATCCTTAGGAATAAATCTAAACAACAGGATCTCTAAGAGAAACTAAAACTTTGTTCAGAGAAATTAAATTTAAAAACCTAGAAAGGGCATAGATAATTGTGAGGAAAACACAGTATTTATGATTAGGTCTCAATAATGCAAAATATCAATTTTCCTGAAATTGATCTATAGATTCAATATAACCCCACTCAAAATATCAGCATCATATTTTGTGAAATGAAATAAGCTAATCCTAAAATTTAAGAACAAAAAAAATATCCTTGGGGGGGAGAAAGTGGAAGAATTGACGCTACAAGATTTCTAGACTTACTATAATGTTACTTGGATAACATGGTAGGCAAAATAATGATCCCCTGAAGATATCCATGCTGTAATTCCCAGGAACTGAGATTGTTACTTTATTTGGTAAAGGGATGTTGCAGTTGTGATTAAGGTCAGGAATCTTAAAGTAGGAAGATTATCCTGGATAATCTGGGTAGGCCAACCTAATAGGGAGATTACTCTGTATCTGGGTAGACTCATCCTAATCACAAATCCATAAAAATGGAGGAGAAAGGCAGAAGAATTAGAGGGATGCAATGATAAAAGCAAAGGCAGAAAAGATTCAAAATCAGAGAGACCTGATCCAACATTGCTGGCTTTGAAGATGTAACCAAGGAATACAGGTAGCATCTAGGAATTGAGAATAGCTCTCTATTCTACAAACACACACAAAACAAATTTTGCCAACATATTAAATAAGCAAGAGAACAGATTATCTTCTAGAAAACCCAGAAAGGAAGGCGGTTTTACCAACATTTTGGTTTAACCCAGTGAGACCAGTATCATACTGGTAACCTACAGGACTTTAAAATAATAAGGTTGGGCTGTTTTAAGCTACTAAGTTTATGGCAATTTATAACAGCAGCAATACAAAATTATATAGTGATATTGGAAGAAAACTAGATAAAATAAGAGCATTCAGAAATAGGCTTATACATATATGAACACTTCATATATGTAAGAGATGGCTTTGAAAAATCAATGAGAATATAATTTTTTTCAGTGTATGATGCTGGGATAAAGGTGTAACCATTCTGAAAAATAATATTACTTGGACTTCTAAATATAAAAAACAAAGCAGCAAACATCTTATAAGATAATCTAGGAGACTATCTTTATGATATATTCATCCAGACACCAAGAAAGTAAGAAAAGAAAAGGTTCAGCCCGACTGGTTTGGCTCAGTGGATAGAGCATCAGCCTGCAGACTGAAAGGTCCCAGGTTCAATTCCGGTCAAGGGCATGTACCTTGGTTGCGGGCACATCCCCAGTAGGGCGTGTGCAGGAGGCAGCTGGTCGATGTTTCTCTCTCATCGATGTTTCTAACTCTCTATCCCTCTCCCTTTCTCTCTGTAAAAAATCAATAAAATATATTAAAAAAGAAAAGGTTCAGAGTGAGGGAATATATTTGAAACATATAGTATTATGTTACATATAAAGAATTCCTTTAAATTTCCAAGAAAAGTCAGACCATGCAATATAAAATATGGTAATATAATCAAACAACCTAGGGCTCCGGGCTGCCTGTCACTACTTGAGCCAATTAAGCAGAGACAGTGTTGAATCACATATGAGCATTTATTCCAATACTGCCAGCAGTATGGGAGAGCAGCAGGTCACCCACAAAAATCTGCTCTGCACCCCACCATAGCCAGCTGCTTATATTGGGTAGAAGGACAAAGGTTACTTGGGGAAGTAGGCATTACAGGCATGGGAACACAGGCACGGGGTAATCATTACAGACTACAAGTCATGCAGGCGGGGGGGTGGGAGGGTGGCAGAAGTTGGGCGCCTCTAGGCACCTGGGACCAGATTACAGGTAATAGGGGCTGGGGGCTGTAAAAAGCAGGTGCCCCCTGGACTAGATTGTTTCAGCCATGAGGTTGTAAATCTTTCCATATTGATAAGCAGTGCTTGGGACAGGAGGATGGACTGCATTCCAATGTTACCTCCCACATCCCAGGGCATACAACTCTCAGCCAGGTGAGAATGTGCTTTCTCAGAACAGAACTATCATGGTTAACAAATTATGATTAATATATTTTTATTTTATTTCTTATAGCAAATGGCTAGTCCCCAATATTATATTCCTACCCCTAACAGTAAGAAACTTGAACTTTACTGAAAACAAACTCAATTGACCAGTAAACAGACGGAATAATTGTCAACTTCATTAGTAACCAGGAAAACTCAAATTAAGCCAAAAGACCTCCAAAATAGGAATAAAGGGGATGATGAGAAGGGGTTGAAAAATAAGAAAAATACTGGAATTTTGGTTTCTAATCCACTTGGCAGGAGCTTGGAAGTTGCCACTGTATCCTAATAAGTAAAAAGCTGAAGATAATAAAAGATAACTTTTCTTGGATCTGTAAAGAAAGGGGGAACACAGGGCAAACTGCTACATGCAAGATAGCAGGGACACAGAGGTGAAGACAAAATCACGACTTACCGGATTCACAAGTGAAAACTGCTACCAGGACCAGTGCCGGATGAAAATCTGAATTGAAATCGACTAATGCCTGGAGGCTTTGTGTAGGTGATTCTGAGAGTTAAAATTCCATGAGGACCGGGTCATGGAGGCTTGGGGGTGGACCACACACTTTTTTGTTGTTTGCCTCCAGGAGCTCAGCTAGGTTCTCACAGTAAATTTCAGAAAAATACCCTCCTGCTTCCAGCAGGAGAGGAAGAAGAGCCATTTGAGTTGCACCACAGAACTCCCTTCTTCTTAATAAGGCCCACCCTCAGGTGAAACAAGTTAAGTAGAGCCTAACCTGGCGGATATTATCAGAGCCCAATTGACCTGGGGAAGAGAAATACTTAACCCCAGCTGGCTCTGGCCTTCCACATGGAAAAGGGGAGTATCCAATCCCAGCCCAGTTAGCCAATCTGTCCCACCTAAATGGGGAGAAAAAAAATCTGAAAAATTATTTTGAAGTTCACATTCTAGAGGAATAGGTTCATGCATCTCCTACTTACTCTTCCTTTCATTCTGCTGTACACACACTGGCATTGAACACCTAATCCCACTTTAGGGTTTTTTTTTAATTTGCTCGTTCTTTTGCCTGGGCATTATTTACAAAGATAGCCTCATGGAGTCTCTGTCACTTTTTCTAGTTCTGTGCTGAATCTTAAGGAACAACCTATTTAAAATTGTAAAATACTATCTACCCCGATCAGTATTGTTGAAACTTCACATTTCCCCTCCCTTTCTTTACATTTCTCCATATTTTTTATGACCATTTGGCTCAATTTTACTTATTTCTGTAGTCATTTGTTTATTCATTTGTTGCTTTTTAATATCTGTGTAACAATGTTAGCTACATAAGAGCAAGGGAATTTCTATTAAATCAGCAAATGAATAATTGAGTGATTATTTTCTATACATAATGATCTCATGACTTCAAAGGATTTTGCCTATGATCAACATATATTTAATGGTCATCATGCATTTATTTTTAAGTGTTACAACTTTTGTGTGATAGTATGTTTTTATAAGGAATTATTTTATTATCAATACCTTTATTTATTACATGTAAATTTAATTATTTTCTTTCAGAATCCAGACTTTCTTTAAAAAATAAAGTTTTATTGTAAATAAACCCAAGGTCCTTTTAGAAAAAAACATTTACCATGTCCTAATTGTGTCACCACAACCACAGAAATACAGCATCTTGGGGTTTACTGGGGCAAGGATTCCAACAGACTTGTTTTCACCCAGAGAAGTCTGCATTTGAACACAAAGGGAATGGCATATATGCAAGAAAAAAGTGTTAGTAGTTTATAGATAGAAGGAAATTTGACAGATTCTGCCTGCTGAATGAGACTTTGACAGATTTTAATTGGCTGTCTGGCCCAGGTAATGAAGTGAGCAAAAGAAAATACAATAATAAGAGGAAGTTGGGAATAAGGAGCAAAGATATTCAAAGAAACATTGAAAAAAAAAGACTGGAATGTTATGTGAAGATCTACCAAAGTATAAGTTAAATTATGAGGAAGGTCTGGGAGATATGAGAATGCTATCATATATGTGTTAAAGGTAAAGTGAAATGGAATAAAGTGTGAACTAAAAAGTGTGAATATCAAAAAAGGGTAAATCAATTTTTGTTCAGAAGCATGTTTAGGTTAATATATTGTCATTAAAAGGAAAACTAGTTGAATTAAGGGTAAAGATTGGCTTGGCAGAGAAAAAATAATCATCTGTCTCTTTCATCCTTTTGAGGTGATATGATATGTAAGAACAATAATAGAAACAATGGTAGAAAATCCCCTTAGGTTCCAAGTTCTAGAAAGAAATCTGAAACTTGTGCTTTTGGGAAGAGTGGTTTGAGAAAGAGCTAATGAAGATATGGAAAGTAAACCTTGCCACTTGAATTATGAATATATGAATAGTTGTGCCTCGCATTGCTATTGGCTGATATGAAAGTGAGAAAGATCAAAACAGATTTCACACACACACACACACACACACACACTCACAGGGTTGTCATATTTTCACCTACTGAATTTAGGACTTTGAAAGATGGTAAATATCCAGGAGATATTGATGAATAAAGTACCAGATTATAACGACCAAAAATATCAGAAAGCATTCCTCTCAGTAAAGGTATAAGGGAAAATTTTAATAAAAAGAAATTAAAGGTAAAAATTATTGAGTGAACCCTAATATTAAATTATTTGGATGTAATATTGTCAACAAAAATATAGAAATGGCTAAACAAGAGCATGTGGCAAATGTGGGAAGTGAGAAATAGTGGGAGAAAAGAAAAGCTACTCTGTTTTATGTTTGCCATTTCCAAAAACAAAAAGTAAGTTCATGGAATTAATTTCTTGATTTTTAATGTTGTCATTGTGTTTGGTGCTGTTACCACATGCGGGCACGCACATACAGTGCGATTGAAACTTCGTGGCCCATGTGCAGAAGTCGGTATTTTGTCGAAGAGCCGGTATTTTGTGGAAGAGCCACATTCAAGGGGCCAAAAAGCCACATGTGGCTCGAGAGCCTCGGTTTGCAGAGCCACAGTTTGCCGACCACTGGCCCTAAGGGAACCCCATTGACTCACAGTCTTGTATAATCCCATCCCCTTGAGTGAGGATATAACTTGATTTGCTCCTAGCCAGCAGAATGTGGCAAAGGTGGTGGGATTTTGCAGATATAATTAAGATCTCAAATCACTTGATTTTGAGTTTCTCAAAAAGAAATTATCCTAGTTGGGCCTGAATTAGTCAAAGACCTTAAAAGAAGGACTGGTGCCTTCCCTGTAGTCAGCTACTCTCTCTCCCTCTGGCTTCCAAGAAGTATGCCACCTTGAATTTTATTGCCACAAGGCAATAAATTTTGCCACCAATCTGAGGTAGCTTGGGAGTGATTTTCCGCCAGTATTACCTCTGATGAAATTTAGCCTGGCTGAAACTCTTATCGCAACCTTGCTATAAGCCTGCAAGCAGAGCAAGATGTCCTTTCTGACCAAACTTGAGTCAGGTTCCTCTGACCCCTCTTCTCAGCCAGGTCTTGACCTTTGGACTTCCATGTCCACCTTTGCATTAACAAATTTTAGCAAAAATTCTGCTAAATAAGTTTAGCAAGAATCCTCATCTTTGATATCTGATCACCCTCAATATCTGATCAAATTTCTTAACCTTCCCCCTCCTTGGTATCTGATCTATCTGGCCTGCCTTTAGCAAGAATCCTGTTAAGACTGTTTTGCCACAATCCCTTCTTACCCTTGATGTTTCCTCTTGGTAATTATCGATCCACTGACTCCCCCAGCTCTGCTCCTTGACTGTAAATCTGCACTTGTCCATATTGTATTTGGAATTGAGTTTGGTTCTATACTGAGTTCTCTTTTCCCCTACTACAATAGTCCTGAATAAAATCTGGTTTTACTGCTTTAACTAATGTTTGGCCAAGTTTTTCTTTAACACAGCTAAGCTATTCCTAGATTTTTAACCCATCATAAGTAGAGTGTTGTTTTAAGCCACTAAGTTTGTGGTAATTTGTTATATCATAATAAAAAACTACTATAGCAGTCAATATATAAATGTATTTTCTTCTTTACAGTAATAAGAATAAAAAATTAAAGTTCTACGTTTGAACACAGACTCCCTCCTCAAAAGAATCTACACTAATAAAAGAGAAAAATGGTAATTGGCGTACGACGATACCCTTTTCATTGGCTAATCAGGGCTATATGCAAATTAACTGCCAACTATGATTGGCAGTTAACTGCCAACAAGATGGTGGTTAATTTGCATATGTAGGCACAATGCAGGGAGGCGAAAGGGAAAGCAGGAAGAAGCCCCCTGCCACTGACAGTGATCGGAAACCCAGGGGGGAGCTAAGAGCTGGGGGGCAGGGCAAAGGCGGCCCTGGGGCTGCCTTTGCCCTGCCCCCCAGCCATGATTGGAGAATCAGGCGCCTTTGCCGCCCTGGCCAGTGATAGCAGGAAGTAGGGGTGGAGCCAGCGATGGGAGCTGGACACAGTCAAAGCTGGCAGTCCCAGGAGCTAGGGGTCCCTTGCCTGGGCCTAAAGCGGAGCCCACGATCGCGGGGCCACTGCAGCTGCGGGTCCCCGCTGCCCGAGCCGGACGCCTTAGCCAGAGGCATTAGGCCTGGGCAGGGGTGAAGCCTGCAACCGCGGGGAGCTGGGGGTCCCCTGCCCAGGCCTGACACCACTGCTAGAGGCCTCAGGCCTGGTCAAGGGGCCGATCCGGTGATTGGTGATCGGAGGGTGATGAGGGTCAACTCCTCTGGCCGAGGCATCAGGCCTGGGCGGGGGGCTGAGCCGGGGATTGGGGGGATATGATGGTCCCCTTGCCCAGGCCTGAAGCCTGGGCCAGAGGCCTCAGGCCTGGGCGGGGGCCAGAGCCAGTGATCGGGGGGAGATGGGGGTCCCCTGTCCAAGCCTGACACCTCTGGCGGAGGCGTCAGGCCTGGTCAAGGGGCCGATTAGGTGATCAGAGGGTGATGGGGGTCTATGCCTCTGGCTGAGGCATCAGGCCTGGGCAAGGGGCAGAGCCAGCAATCGGAGGGGTCTGGGGGTCCCCTGCCCAGTCCTGATGCCTGGGCCAGAGGCATCAGGCCTGGGCTGGGGGCAGAACCAGTGATGGGGGGGAAATGAGGGTCCCCTGCCCAGGCCTGACACCTCTGTCAGAGGCGTCAGGCCTGGGCAAGGGGCTGATCCTGCGATTGGAGGGTGATGGGGGTCAATGCCTGAGGGCTCCCATTATGTGAGAGGGGGCAGGCTGGGCTGAGGGACACTCCCCCCACCACACCCAGTGCACGAATTTCGTGCACCGGGCCCCTAGTTCTATATAATAAAAGCCTAATATGCAAATTGACCAAACAGTGGAAGGACATTGATACGACTGGTCACTATGATGCGCACTGACCACTGGGGGTCAGATACTCAATGTAGGAGCTGCCCCAGCCCGCAGGCCCCAGTCTATCCAAGGCAGGTGCCAGCAAGGGCCCTGATCACCCTGCCAGCCGGTACCCCACAGAGGGAGGTGACTGGAGGGCAGCGGCGGGGGGTGGTGCTTTCAAGTGGTCAGTGTCAGGTTGGCCAAGGCAGGTGCAAGTGGGAGCCCCCTCTCTTCGATCACCCTGCCAGTCGACCCACACATCAGCCCTGATCGCCAGCCAGGCCTAGGGACCCTACCCATGCACGAATTTCATGCATCAGGCCTCTAGTTTAATAATAAGTAAAGAATCTGCATGTGAGTTCTAAACAATGCTCTCCCTAGCACATACTCGTGGGACAATGGTTTCCTCAGATCTTTTGTGGATCACAGAGTTCATAAGTGTTTTCTTTTCTGCTTGTTTTTAGAATCTCTTCAAAGTATTTGTAAATAAAGAGTAAAAATTACTAACACAACAAACAAGTAGCAATCAAGAATACATTTATTTAAGAAAGCTATTTTGACAATGTGGATCATGTGCCTAAGGAAATTTGAGAATTTACTGTAAATATTTCTAGAGATTAATTCTAATATCTTTTCAAGGTAAATAGGAATTATTCACATAGCCTTTGTTTAGTAATTTTTTAAATAAAATATTTAAGTTGGTAAAGTTGAAGCTCTTAATGCTGTTTTTCTTGACTGATGTACATTGTCTATTGTGGTTTTACCTGAGAACCATTGAGAGTGAAATAGTTCATATGAGAGCATGTTAACTTCAAGTGGCAAGAGACCCCAGGATAGTGATGAATAATAAACAACTTTTCTTCTTTGTCAGCCTCTCATATCTATACTTACTGGATATCATGCTGAGCACCCAAAGAAAGTGTGTGTTTGTGTGAAGGGAAGCAAGATACTACAGAGCCAACATCAGTCTAACTTCAGAGGATCTCTTGCTGTGCCATCCAGACAATTAAATCACTACTCTCGCTTGGTGAGTTTCCTGGCAGACAACAGTGCCTTAAAAAATAAAATTGAATTTATTTTGTTTTCAACCATTTTCTTAGGACAATTTCAGTGGAATTTTGAAGGATAGAGTTTAAAGAATTCTTTGCTTGCACAACTATATTACATGAAGTGGATTTTTCTGATATTGGCATACAACACATTTAACTACATTAAATAAATCTTACATGAAACTACACTTAAATAACTGCATTGATAAAACACTGTAAATAAGTTTTCATGGGAACATAAGTAATCCTGTAATATTAATCAGTTGTTGTGACTTCACAATATGATTATATGACTACAATCTATATACATATAAAATCCTGATATGCAAATAGACCAAACAGCAGAACAACCAAACAGCCAGTCACTATGATGTGTGCTGACCACCAGGGGGCACACACACAACATGGCGGGTGTCAGCAGCAGGCAGCAGAGCACAGGGGATGGTGGAGCAGGTGAGCAGGGTTTCCAGACCAATGTGGGGTGCTGGTCGCTGTCATCGGGGCGAGCCTCTGGTGGTTACTGAAAATTCTTTGCTCCCATGCACTGCAGTCCCGCCTGGCACTCACCTGCTGCCAGTACCAAAGCTGCAACTTGCACCCGCTGCTGGCACTCAGCGTCGGCCCCAATCACTCCGTGCTGTCAGTGGGTGTGAGTGGCAGCTGCTGTTCCCAATTGTCCCTGAGGGCTTCTCCACCTCCCCCTGTTCCTGAGGGGCAATCAGGGCCGGCAGCCACATCTTATGCCCGCTGACGGCAATGACCCCGCTTGCACCCGCTGTCAGCACTGGAGCCTCCTCTCACACCCACTGCTGGCACCGCCCCTGCTCACACCTGCAGCTGACACCAGAGCTGCTGCTCACACCTGCTACTGGCACCTGACGCTGGTCCCGATTGCTCGGCACTATCAGTGGGGGTGAACAGCAGCTGTAGGCCCCGATCAGCCCTGAGGGCTTCTCCACCTTCCCCTGCTCTTGAGGGGCGATCAGGGCAGCAGCTGCCACTCGCACCCACTGATGGTGCCAGCACCACTCACACCAGCTGCTGGTCCTGGCCCCAATCGCTCTGTGCCATCAGTGTGTAGAAGTGGTGGCAGTAGGAGTGGGGTTGCTGGCAGACGGGACCGGGGGCCATGGTGGGAGGGGCTGGGCAGGGGCATGGAGGATGGACAGAAACCCACCCCTGTGCCCATCCCAGTTTCACAGCCCACAGTTCCTTTCAAGGTGCACGAATTCATGCACTGGGCCCCTAGTCAATGATAAAGTGAAAACAAACAGTAATGCTAAAATAATATTTATGTATTTTAAAATAAAAAGAAACAGGTAAAATATGAAGAAAACTTAACTCTGACTTCAGAAAGAGGAATTATGTACACCATTAACACCACATCATAAGAATAAACATTTAGCCCATAAAGAGCATGTTTCAACTATGAAAATTGTCTGCTGTTTATTTAAATTGGGTAAACCTAATGAATTGATTTTCCAATAACAATGAAAACCTCATTCACAGAATTATTATTTTGATAATGATGTGAAATGGATTATGGATTCTACTTTAAACTATTCACATTGCCTCATCTTTAATTCTTTCTAAATTTAATAGAATCATATAATTCAAAGAAAATAATAATGCTTTAGTTAAGGTAAAAACTTAAAAGATTAGTATAATGTAATCCCTTTTTGTTAAGAGATCCTTTTTGTAACAAAGACATTTCTTTTCTGTGTTCTTATACTTACTGTGTCTAGATTCTTCTACCATACATTATAGAAGGTTTAATTTATTTTTAAAATATGACTTCATAATATCCCCATTGGAGCTATTCTTCAATGAAATCTGTTAAGTAACTGCCAATTTTCACATTTGCTTAGAAAATATTAATATTTTAAGAATACTCATGTTAGCCAGTTAAGATATTAACTTCAATTATTGCTATGGTCTGAATGTTTGTGTTTCCTCAAAATGTATATGTTGAAAACTAATGTCCAAGATGATGGTTTAGACAATGGTTCTCAACCTTCCTAATGCCACTACCCTTTAATACAGTTCCTCATGTTGTGGTGACCCCCAATTTCATTGTTACAAATTGAACGTAATTAAAGCATAGTGATTATTCACAAAAACAATATGTAATTATGTATGTGTTTTCCAATGGTCTTGGGCGGCCCCTGTGAAAAGTTCGTTTGACCCCCAAAGGGGGTCACGACCCACAGGTTGAGAACCACTGGTTTAGAAGGTAGAGCCTTTGGGAAGTGATTAGCTCATCAGCCTGGAGCCCTCATGAATGGGATTAGTGCTCAGGTCATGAGAGAGCTTGCTTTTCTCTGTTCTCTGACCTGTGAGGATACAAGAAGTCAGCAGTCTGCTCCCCAAAAGAGACTTCTCATCAGAACTCCACCATGCTTCCACCTTGATCTCAGATTTCCAGCCTCCAGAACTGTGATAAGTAAATTTCTGTTGTTTATAAGCCATCCAGTCTGGTATTTTTTAAAAGTAGCCCTAACAGACTAACACAATTGTCTAGCTGAATATTTTATTATTTTATATTCGAGTTATAATAAAGGATGATAATTGTGAATAATTATGTTTTCCCAAGAAGATTTATAAGTTATCTCCTATGGGACACACTTATCTATAATATGACATTGTCATTCTCTAATCAAGAGATAAGAGTGTCTCTGGATCCCTTTTAACCTGGTAGGTCCTGTAACTCCATTGATCAATAGCTACAACAGAGGTGAGGCTGAGCCAGTTCCACAGGTAGACATTAAATAGCCTGGAAGCTTCTACTGCCTGCCACTGGAAGGCTGCTCCAGTTTATGAAGTACAATTACCCTGAAACCTGTGAAGAGGTCAAAAAGGTCAGGCTCCTGGAGGGTGAACTATCACATGGAGGAAAGAAATTAGAGATAGAAATAGAAACAGAGAAATAAAGAGTAAGAGACAGAGATAAAGAGAGGGAGATAGAGACAGAGAAACAGTCATCAAAGTGCCAGATGTTTGAGTATAAACCTTCATCTTGAAAGTGAAACCTTAGTCCCCAGTCATCTCAGCCACGGCCACATGGGTCAGAAATAAACCACCTAGATGAACTTTTCCAGAATCTCTGACGTAAAAATCGGGGCAACCTAAAATGAATTTGGTAAGATCACATGCAGGGTAGTTTGCTATGAATGACTCCCATGGAACTTGTTTACTGGAAGCAGAAGGCTGCCATAACAAGCCAGTGAGAGGAACCAGGAAGGATTTCAGAGGGATTGTAGGGAAAACTGGGAAGACAGGGAGGAAATTGTGATCAGACTTGAGAAAGTTGATTGTGTTATGTACTGGTCAAACTGGTTTAGTGAAATAGGTGCCTGTGATAACATGGAAAGTAGAAACTATTTTTGTTTGTTTTTTAACTTTGTTGCTGTTGTTAATCCTCACTTGAGGATATTTTTCCATTGATTTTTAGGGAGAGTAGAAGAGAGAGGGAAAGACAGAAAGGAACATCTATGTGAGAGAAACACATCCATTGGTTGCCTCCTGCATGAGCCCCAACCAAGACTTAGGCCAGGGAGGAGCCTGCAACCAAAGCACATGCCCTTGACTGGAATCGAGCCCGAGACACTTTGGTCCATAGGTCGACTGTGCTCTATCAGCTATGCCAAACCGGCTAGGGCAGAAATTGTTTTTAAGGAACTGATAGACCAGAGCAGATAGCCAGACAGGAAGTTGAAAGTGTCAACTGGTTTCTTTAAGCTATAAAAAAAACCAAGACATTTGTAGAAGACATTTGTGCCCCGGAGGATGAAACCAGG
Source organism: Myotis daubentonii (assembly GCF_963259705.1). NCBI lineage: Eukaryota > Metazoa > Chordata > Mammalia > Chiroptera > Vespertilionidae > Myotis > Myotis daubentonii. The sequence goes on from NC_081840.1 coordinate 194,326,252, forward strand.
TGGAAAGAGATCAATCAAATCCAAAGAGCTTCAAGACACCTGACATGTCAGCGAAAGGCTATCTTGAAAGTGGATCTTCCAGCTGTAGTAGCCCCAACTGACAGATACCACAGTCAGGTACAAATCATGCAGCCACTCACCTTCCAAAATCCTGTGTCTTATCTTGTGAACAAAGTAAATTGTTATTTTAAGCCATGAAGTTCGAAGTGGTTTTGTTATGAAGCAATAAAAAACTGGAACCTAATGCCTGATTTCCTTATGTAACTATGATTTAAATAGATTACTCCATTAATTTTTTTAACTCCAGAAAATAATTTGGAATATTGGTTCTAAATGGGCCATTGAAGATTATAGAAATTTCTAAAACAAAAATAGCATCTAGATAAAACAGCTGGATAATTGGATTTTTACAATTGTTTTATATTTTCAAAATACTATATTACATAAATAAAGGTTGATTTTTTTCATGGTGTTTTCTGTTTGTTTAAGCTTTCTTTAAGGAAAATCACATAAATTATTAAGTCTCACAGTTGACACTCATCCAAAAATGATCATTTGTGTGCCTGTATGCATCAGTGTATGTTTCCTCTCAGTCCTTTGAATATCACATTTCATTGGTATTAATTTTTGCTGATGAGAAGTTTGTTTTCAGAATATCTGTCATTCCTTCTCAGTAATTGTTTCTCTTCTCTCTCTGATAGCTTTAAAGATTCTTTTCTTCACTCTGCCCTCCCATATCACTACAGTAGGCTGGGGGTGGATTCATTGTATTTATCCTTCCTGGCAGTTTGTGTGTACTTTCAATCTGAAGTCTGAGATAATTCTTCAACTCAGAAACATTCTTAGACATTCCACTTTAGGAAAGCTTTTCCACCTACTGTCTCTTATATTAGCTATGGTTGAGTCATAAGTATTTTCTCTCTGACTCTCAATTTCTTTCTTATTTTAAATTTTCATTCTTTGCTGTGTTACAGGTAAAATCGGCACATCTTCCCATACAATTGATCTCTCTTTGTGTTCAGACTGAAGGTTATGGCGCACATGACCCCTTTCACAGGGGTCCCCTAAGACCATCGGAAAACACATGTATAAATTACATATTGTTTTTGTGATTAATCACTATGCCTTAATTATGTTCAATTTGTAACAATGAAAATACATCCTGCTTATCAGATACTTACGTTATGAAGGACATCAAGAAAGTTTTCTTTTCATATTAGTTACTGAATTTTAATATCCAAGATCTGTAATTTCATTTTAAAATCCATCAGTTCTTATATGAGTCTTTATTTCAAATTTCTTACTGTGTTTAGGGATACTATTTTTTTTTTCAACGTTCTCTTTTATTAACTTCAACATACTTTAAAAGTATTTTGAAATTGCTCTAATGTTTGCACTTTATTTACTTGCTGCAATTTCTAAATTGTTGATTTTGCTGATTAATTCTTTTACTGTTAGCTTTCCTTATGTCCTTGAAATATTTGCAAAAATTTCACATGGGAAATTCTCCCTTTCTCTCTCTCTCTCTCTCTCTCTCTCTCTCTCTCTCTCTCTCTCTATCTATCTCTTTTTCTCTACCTCTATCTCTCTTTCTCTCTTTCTCCCCTTCTTTACCTCTCTCCCCATGCCTCCTCCCTTCATCTTTGTTCAGTGGTTTTGCATTTCCTTTGACCTGGATTAGCAACTGGAATTATACCAACTCCCATACTGTAGTGATCCAGGGCTATTCTAGATCTAGCCACTGAACTAACAGCTAATTTATCCCAGACTTCTGGGATAATTTCTGTAGTTCCTCCTTCTTTCAAGATTAGTAGATTTATAAAATCTTTTTTTAGTCTTATTTTTTGCATGGATAGCAAGTAGCTCTCATTTCTATACCAAGTGGCTGGTTCTTGTTCTCTGTCCAAGTGATTTGTCATTCAATATCTTTACCTCACAGGAGTTGAAATGTGATGATGCCTTTGCTTATTTAGAGTCCTTAACACTAGCATACTTATGGAATTAGCAATAACTCATGATAAATATATTTTCATTTTAGTTCTGTCATGTGTGGAAGAAAAGGGGAAGCTTGAAGTATGAATTCACAAAGCCATCTTGACCAGAAATTCTCTGAGAGATTACTATTCTTATGTTCCCCGTAATTATGTACCCCCCATCCTCTAGTCTAGACATCAATGTCTTGACTCTATTTATCAGGAAACATCTATTTTTTTCCAGATAACTATATACTATAAAGGGTCTTCAGCCAGGGACTATATAAAGAAAACAAAAATGTTCATTAAAAGGAGTTGAGCCCTAACCGGTTTGGCTCAGTGGATAGAGCATCGGCCTGCAGACTGAAGGGTCCCAGGTTCTATTCCGGTCAAGAGCATGTACCTTGGTTGCAGGCACATCTCCAGTAGGGAGGTGTGCAGGAGGCAGCTGATAGATGTTTCTCTCTCATGGATGGTTCTAACTCTCTATCCCTCTCACTTCCTCTCTGTAAAAAATCAATAAAATATATACACTTTTAAGAAAGAGTTGAACTACAGTTACTGAAACATTTAAAGTTCATTGCATAAAGATCTATAAAATAATATGTATGTTATCTAATGATATATATTAATAAGAGCTTCTATTTTCTCCTTATCCAGGAACAGAGGCTCAATCTAAACCTATTGAACTAAGAGTATGCTCTGGACTCTGACTAGTCTCCATGTTGTATATATTTGATCCTGTTGTGCAATCCTGGTTGCCCTGCCATATGTCTTGCACTGGGTCTCTCATTATTAATCACAGATGGCCATTATTCATTTCCTTCTTAATCTTGGTAATGGCTATATCCTTTCCTTCTTAATCTTGGTAATGGCTATATGATACTTCTCCCTTTTTCTTTCTAACCAGATCCATGGAAGTGCACTTCCCTCAGTGAGGTCTGTGTTCTTTCTCTGCTTAGGACTGATCAGTGACTTTTTCAAGTACCTTTGGTGGAAAAAAGTTGACAGGTATTATAGTTGAAGGAATGCTCTCCAATTGCAAAACAATGTAAACACCATGAGTCTTCCCATTTAACACCATTGCATTCTACTCACAATCAGTAATTTGCTCTGTATTGCCCCCTCAGTTACTCCATAGTCAGCATCACATTGGTCAAATCAGTATGCACAGGGTCAAACGCTGGTAGTGTATATTGAAAGGTATAATTTTTACCTTAAGGAGTTGCAGTATATTTAGAAAGACAATGAGAAAAATTTTCAATGCATTAATTTTGTTTTGTGCAAGTTAGGTTCAAAGAAGAGGATGTAGGCAACAGAGAGACTAGGTAGAAGAAAATTGTAATGACAACATGAGATCAGGGCCTGAATCATAATGGTGACATTGGAATAAAAAGAATAGCCCAAGAAACACAGCAAAAAAGAATCAACATATCATGAGACAGGACCTGAGAAATGTAGAAAACCAGAGGGAAACATGATGATCATGAGAACAATAGGGCAACAGCAGCAAGAACAGTAACAACAGGTTGCATTTGCTAAGTGCTGGCTGAAATATTTCAAACAGAGGAAAATGAAACAATGTGAGTGCCAGTGATAGAACTTGGAAAGAGAGCAATTATAATGAGGAAAATAACTGAGTTATAGAAATTCAAGTTCGATGCGATTATGAGCCATGCAGATGGAGAATTCCTGAGGCCTCTTAAGCAAGTGAAATATATTTTCAGGCATTAGTGGAGACAAAATTTACAAAGGCAGAAAGGCAAGGTGGAGCAGAATCTCGAAGAACATGCAAGAAACAAAATAACATGAGAAATATATAGTGTAATTTACCTCAGATTTAGTTGCTTTACTCAAACTACATAATTTTAGAGAACTTATAAAGAATTTCACATTTTCTTTATCACTTCAGCAAATGAGTACTGAAGCAACATCTTTTTCACATTACTTTTTTATTTCTAGATCTTCCTTAAGGTGACTATGCTCTAATTGTGTTGCTTACTTGCCAAATAGCATCTCTCTCTACACCATTGAATCCTTCTAGTAAAAGCCACTTTGGAAAACTAAAAATTCCACTGCTTCTTTCTGTAAATCCGTTTTCGTTTTCATCTGGCATTTAATTCGAAAGAAAGGTAATCATTTTATACTTGCAGAAACATAAAGTATGCCCGAATCTATGATGGCCTCTAGAATTATCTCTTTGGAACGTCATAAAATACCTTGAAATACACAGTGAATTAATAAAACTGTAACAATTTTCCCGGTCTTTTTTTCCCAAGCAACAAAGATCCAAAAAGAGGAGAATTCCCAGTATACTAGTATGGAGATTGGAGTGACCACTCCAGTTTGTTTTTATTGCTATTTTATTTTAATTTAATGTCTTCTAATAAGCTAGCATATGCAATATTCCTAAACAAATTTCAAAACGAACATATTAATATGGAGCTCATTTGCGTCCCTTTCCACCTTGGCACAATAGCCTACGTTGTAGAGTGCTCCATGGAGAATTCTATAACACTGGTGGCGCTATATACTAACAGAAAAAAATATTTAGCATGAATATAGGTTTTTGTAGCTTCAGTTCATTTTTGCAGTCTTGCTATCAACTATCACTAGATCTTATTTTGCTGGTCCTTCTGCTATTCTACTCACATGAATGTCCAGTACAAATTGGCCTATTAGCAAGGAAATGTCAACAATGTTGCTCCAGCTAGGTAACATGTTCATTAATAGAGCATTATGACAAATAAACTGGAAGAAAATTGAAATATTTGATAGAGAATCATGTTTCCCTCGTGATGATGACTGGGATATTTGTTGGAGGGAAACATTAAACAACTTACAAATTTGCACAGCCAGTGAATTCCAGAGCAGCACCACATTCTCTACACCTGGGTTGTTTGAAACAGCATGTAATAATGCATCAGTTGTAACAGGGAAGTTATTAAACTTACTCACCTAGATCTCCCCAGAGTCACTCACACAAATTGAGCTATCTTTTTCAGGAAATTGGATGCCAAAAAATTTATATTCAAAAGGAGTAAATATAAAGGTTTTCTGAAATGTTAACAGAGTATCTGTTGTACAATCAAAGACCAAAAACGTACATTGGATGAGTATATTAATGGAATGTTAGAATCTCTGATTACAATAATAAGAGAACATAGAATATTTTTGAGGGAAGATGCTTTTCATTTGTCTCTTATAAACAAACTGCATTGTTTTTTCATAAATTATCGAATAAAGAATAATATTAATGTCTGAATGTCTTCTTTTGCGAGCACTCTCCCTCTACCCCCACATATATATGGATAGTTGGTGTATCTGTCGGTTCTTTTAACTGCATGAAGAACATTTACATACATATATGCACATTTTCCATTTTATACGAATAGGACCATGCTATGCATCTGGTTTGGCAACTTACTTTTCCAATTAAAAACATATCTTAAGTATCTTTCTGTGTCAACATAAAGGTCTAATTAATCATCTTTAAAGCGCATTATATTCTATAGCAGCGGTTCTCAACCTGTGGGTCGCGACCCCTTTGGAAGTTGAACAACCCTTTCACAGGGGTCGCCTAAGATCATCGGAAAACACATATATAATTACATATTGTTTTTGTGATTAATCACTATGCTTTAATTATGTTCAATTTGTAACAATGAAATTGGGGGTCACCACAACATGAATAACTGTATTAAAGGGTCGCGGCATTAGAAAGGTTGAGAGCCACTGTTCTATAGTATGTATATGCTATAACTTCTCTAACCATTTCCTCATGAAATGTTTAGGGATTTTTCCTTTATTACAAGCAATGATAAGACAAACATCACTGTGCATGTGTGTATTTCTGTTAAATAAATTTTAGAAGTAGAATTGCTAGGCAAAGGGATACATACTTTCTTAACTTTGTCTAATTTTGCATTCCCCGCACTGTACTAAGAGAGTGGCTTGTTGAAATCCCAATCCCAGTCCTTAGAAAATAT